>NC_092134.1:19820918-20450362 GCF_043159975.1 Macaca nemestrina | reverse complement strand
ACACAGGATCATCCCAGAAGATATTCAATGAAATTTTCCCCTCAAACTTGTAGAATGCATTTGAAATGGACTGTGAGAGAGACATCCTGGAGCATGTTCTTTGGAATCATACAACCCTGAGTTTGAATGCAATGTCTATAACTTACTGTGAAGCCTTGGGCAAAGAATTTTATCTCTTGATTCTAAGTTTTCTCATTTGCAAGATGGGAATAATACTAGTGCCCTGAAAGGGTCATGGTGAGGACTTCGGAAGATGATACATGTAAAGTTCCTAGCAGAAGGGCTGGCACACAGTAGGTTTTCAATAGCTGCCATAATTGTCACCACCACCACCACCATAATCATCACCATCAACATCATCAGCATAATCATTTTCAATCAACACCATCACTATAATCATCACCATGATTACCGTCATGATGACAATTACTACCACCACCCCCACCACCACCACCACCATCATCATCATCATTATCACCATCTATAAAATGAAGCTCTAGGCCAGATGCAGTGGTTCACACCTGTAATCCCAGTACTTTGGGATGCTGAGGCAGGAGGATCATTTGAGGCCAGGAGTTCAAGACCATCCAGGGAAATATAGTGAGAACCGTCTCTGCAAAAAATAAAAAAATAATAATTAGCAGGGTATGTTCATGTGCACCTTTAGTCCTAGCTACTGGAGAGGCTGGGGTGGGAAGATCATTTGACCCCATGAGTTCAAGGTTTCAGTGAGCTATGATTGCACCACTGCACTACAGCTTGGGTGACAAAGTGAGACATTATCTTTTTTTTTTTTTTTTGAGATGGAATTTCACTCTTGTTGCCCAGGCTGGAGTGCAATGGTGCAACCTCGGCTCACTGCAGCCTCCACCTCCTAGGTTCACGTGATTCTCCTGCCTCCACCTCCCGAGTAGCTGGGATTACCATGCCCGGCTGTTTTTTTGTATTTTTTGTAGAGATGGGGTTTCATCACATTGGCCAGGCTGATCTCGAACTCCTGACCTTAGGTAATCCACCCACCTCGGCCTCCCAAAGTGCTGGGATTACAAGCGTGAGCCACTGCACCTGGCAGAGACACTGTCTTGAAAAATTGTTTTTAAAATGAAGCTCTAAATGTTTTCATTTTAACTCCTGTGTCTCATGGGGAGAAGTAAGTGACAAATGTGGTAGTTAACCCTGGGCCATCTGGATGGGAAGCTTTAGATGTGAGTCTCCAATAGAGAGAGTTCTCCTTCACTTTGCAGAGAAGTTCTAAGCAGATCTTGTTCTGTTTGATATTTCCTGGCCTTTTTCCAACATGAGCCCTTTCCCAAAGTTAGCAGGAATAGGACCCTTGAGTGCTGGAGCACTGGGAGCCATGGGAATCCATTCCTCTTTACATATTTCCCCTTTTGATACTTTTATTTCATTGTCCGTATAGCGATTTCATTTCAGAAAGCCAGTCTGGATCTTTCAGGGAAGGGTCTTTGGCCAAGGCTCAATGGTCTGATTTAGACTTAAAATTTCCCTTCATTCCACTCAAACCACATGCTGAAGGGTGAGGTTGGCCCATGCCATCCTAGGTGGGCTGTCAATTCCTTTATTGCTCTGTCCAAACATTTGTGTTGTAGGACAGGTTATGGATCATGAAATCATGGTGGTTCACAGCTTGAGTATTCTTATTGTTGCATTTTAACCTCTTGCTTCCTATCTTTAGGAAAAATGAGGTCATTATACTATCATTTTTACAGATGGGACTTGGAAACATTAAATGACTTTTCTAGGGTTGTAAGGGGGCTGTATCTGGCTTCCAGAAGATTGTCAAGTGCTTATTCAACTAAGCCATCCTGCCCCTTAGAAATTTCCGTTTCTTACGCCTGAGCTTTTCTGCCCCGAATTCTGAGAAACTCCAGGTACAGGTCAGAAATCTGCAGCAATGGGGGTGAGGACAGGTCAGCTGGGCAAAATTTTGAGGGGAAAAACCACTTAGGGAGCCCCGTACACTGGGGCCAAACTCTTGTCTGAGCAGAGAGGAGCAATGCAGGACTGGGGGCGTGTGGGAGACAGGGGCTGCGAAGTTATAGCTCCTTTGCTCTGAGAATGAGCGACGGTATTAGAACAAGTGTGTGGTAGGTAAGCTGTCACCGACTAGACTGTGTGATGTCGAGAAGTCCCGTCCCCCACCCCTCCGGACTCCCCCTTCTCTGCTCTAACCATCCAATTACTTAACTTCTCTGCCTAGGGGTTCGCTTCCCGCCCATCTCGTCCTCCACCGCATCTTAGCGCTGTCCGTGGTGCTGACCGCCAATCCCCTGGTTGCCGTTTCGACCAGCTGGGATCTCTGGTGCGCCCAACCTCCCCTCCCGGCCTCCCACCTTTCTTTCTCCAGGCACCGCACACATAAATCACGGGTGGGAGGCAGGCTTGGTTCCCGCTCGGTTCCCCCTGCACTGGGAAGCTGCCGCCCCGGTTGCCTTGCTCACACAGGGCTTTGCAGTAGTGGTGGCAGCCGCGGCAGAAACCGGCTCTGGGGAAGCAATTGATTCGTCTACTGCCAGCAGCCCGGAGTTGCCTACGCGGACTGGAAAGGAAGGCAGAAGGGAAAGAGAGAAAGAGAGAGAGAGAGAGAGAGAGAGAGAGAGAGAGAGAGAGAGAGAGAGAGAGAGGCGTACAGAGCGAAAACCTTCATCCATGTGGAGGACAGTCTGAGGGAGCCACTGTCCCTTGTCCACTGACTCACTGGCTGGTCCGAGTTTTCTCCGCTTCTGGCAGTGGTATTTCTTTTTGTCTTGGTCCTGCATGATTTAGGGGTAGTTGATGTGTCTGTGTGTCTGCGTGTGTGCACTGGTGCTTTGATTTTATTTTGGGAAGAGTAGGAGACTCAAATGAACAATTTTCTTTCAGGCACCTCCGCTGAGCTTTTGAACCAAGTCATTGGGACTTAGCATCTTCCTACCCGGCAGGGAAGGGAGGAGTTGGCAAGAATTTGGTTCACCCTTTCCCCCTGCAATCCTCCCGCGTCGCGGTAAGTGATATTCTCCTTGGTTGTGCAGATGGGCTAGGGGTATTAGAATCCCAATTGTGATGTGTGTGCATGAGCTGGTGGGGTAAAGGGTAGTTGGGAGGAGAAGGGTATCGAGGAACGACTATGCTTATTTGCCTACATTCTGCAGTGTTTTATCACCTAAGCGGCATCCCAAAGCCAAATGAGATTTTGGCTTAGTGCCCAGGGAGGGGGTAAAATGTGCTCATGTTGTAGGCAATGCGATCAAGATTGTGGCTTCTGCCCAGTTTGCCCTCTCCTTTGCAGCAGAACCTGGTGAAAGTAGCCGGCAGTTCTCTGAAAGAGTTAACCCTTTGTGGGGGTGGCTAGTCTGGCATGGAGGAACTCTGGGTATTCTGACTTAGCAAGTGAGTGCTTATCCCTGGAGGGGAGGGGGTCACCTGAGACTGGAAGGGTAACTCTTGCCTGAGCACACTGGGTAAGATTTGCACAGGACAGAGCTTAGATTGTACCCAATTCCAGGAAGAGCTGAATAATTTAATTGTGATGGTTTTTGCGAGGTTGGCTGTTCCTGCTTTCCTGAGATGGGAGACGTGGGAGCCAGGAAAGGGCCACACTCTGCTTAGGATGAGTGGTCAGACTGGCCAGAAGGGAGCAGCCACTGCCTGCAGAGGAGATGATGTTTTATTTTCACAGGTGGCGTAACCTGTAAGTGATTGTATGGGGAAGCATCCTGGCACTAGCTTGGGAGATTCTATCCTTGAGTTCGTCTCACAAGGAAGGAGGGGAAAAAAGCTTGTTCAAATTCTGGGGAAAGATTCCAGGTTCCAGCTTCAGTTTTGTTCCAGGGTAGACCATCCCCCTGCACTAGTTTCTTTTTCCAAGATCCTGATGGGGAAAGGCTGCACCAACCTGTTAGTGAGTGGGAAGTGGAAGTACCTTGAAACTGAATCCAAAAGCTCACATTTAATTTTGAAATGCCTTTGATGCTAATCTGTGACCCATCAAAAGGGGATTGCACCTTGCTTTCTGCTTTGATTACATCTACTTTTCTGGAAATGAATGCCCTTATTTTCAGCATCTTTGCTATTATCTCAGGGGCCAACTCAGTGTTCTGCACCCCCAAGGATTTCCTTTTTAGATTCTTGCTCTTGGAGGTGGGAGGAATAAAACAACAGTCAGAGATTGGCAAGCCTGAAATATAAGCAGGGTTCACTCACTCCTTTTTTCTCTAGCCCCATAGCCAAGAAGAGATGCTGAATTCCCAGAGCATGTGCCTGCTCAGGCAGGACATATGAGGCAGAAGGGGAGGGTTGTCTGGTGGTTAGTGCCAAAGATTTGGTACTCAAAATCCCTAACTTCTCTTCCTAGTTTCCCTTGCTGGGTGACCTTGAGGAGGAAGTTGCCTTAGATTCCTCACTGGGAAGCCTTGAGTGTGAATAATGAATGTATGGAAATTTTGTTCGAATAAAGAACCACAGATCTGGCTATGGGTGATATTTAAAGTATTGAAATTTGGTACTAATTGATCAGAATGGCTAGGGTCCTGGAATAGGGGATCTTAGGGGAGCCCTGCTGTACTCAGTGTTAATCTTTTAATTGCTAGATTATGGAGAGGTTTGGGGGATCTTACGGGGCTGTCAAGAGAGCCACGGAGGCCTCAGGGGAGCCTCCCCATTTAATTTTAATATTTTCATATTTTTATTTTATTTTAATGTTTTAATACTTTTAACAACTGGTTTAGTCAATCGGTACACGCCAGCCCAGCTGGGATAGCTAAGACTTGGGTGCCCAGATGTGGACACTTCCCAAATATCTCTCCACTGCCTCACTTCCTTAGGGTTGGCCAAGATCCAAGAGGCCGCCCTCCCTCCTCCCCCGTCACATTTGAAGTGGTGCATTGTTGTGCACCAGGGAGAGGGAAACAGAAGCTTCTGGAAAGAGCTTTGGACTTGGGTCAGGAAACCTGGGTTCCAGTCCCAGCTGTCTCCCCTTTCTGGGCCTTGGTTTCCCCGTCTATGCCATGGGGCAGTCTGTCTGGGTGGCCCTAAGTCCCCTTCCAGTTCTGGGGTTCTCTGACTCTGAGATAGGTATGTGTGTGAGTGTGAGTGACTGCACACGCCCACATTTCTAGGAACGGTTAGCACTGTGCTTGAGAATTTATCCTGTGTCGGGGAGAGGCTCTGTTTGGGGTGAATGGGGATAGGGGAGTCTCTTGTGAGAACTTTGCCAGATTTCTAGAATCCTGAGCTCAGCTGGAAAGGGGTCTGCTTTATTTATGGCCTCAGGGGCACAGAGATGTAGATTTTGCAGCACTTGAAGGCTCCATAGAGACTCTTCTCAGGAGTAGCAGCAAGGACCCCTTGGAGAACCTCTGCTCTGAAAAGATGCATATACACACAACACACAGCATCGGGGGTTGGTGGATCCTCTGTAATGCCCATGTGAGCAGCCTCCCAAGTTCAGAACCTCTGATTTAGTTTGACCCTTTCCGGGGGGCCAAGAGAAGAAAAACAATTTGCCTAAGACCACACAGTAAGTTATGGCAGCAGCATATAAACCCACCATTATGAAGACCAAGGCATCATCCCCTCACTCCTGGCTCCAGCAGTCCCTACTCCCCCCATCCAGCCTGAGGCACAGAGGAAGGATGTTCAGCAGTGTCTCTCCAGCCCGTGCTGGTAATCAGGAAGCTTAGCCATGGAGATAAATGTGGACATTTCCTTTCTGGTTGACAGGAGAGAGGCAGCAGCCAGAGATTCTGTGATTCCACAGTGGTAGCCTGGAAAGTCAGTTCCCCCAGCTCACTCTGCCTTTCTCCTTCTTACTGCCCTGTACAGACACTGACTGCTTTGTCTGAAGATGTGCATTCGGTTGGGGTGGCTGCTGTTGGGCTTTCCTTGTAGGATGTGATATGATGCTCTAACTCTTTCCCTCTCTGTGAATGGGTCCTACAGAGTTTATGGCTTTCCAATAAAAACCACCATGACACATGGACCTGTCTTCTGCCCTTCACCCTCATTCAGTGGGGAGCTGATTGTAATTGCAGATAAGTCAGGAATTGAAGTGAAGGCAATGAGAAGAAAACAGTGTGGTTTATTTCTGTTAAGAGCTGTGGCCATAATCTGGGATAAAAATAATTCTGGGACCCAGTCATGGTGGGCTGAAGCTGATGATTTTAAATAATTCAGCTGCCACCCAGGATGGAGAGCCTTGATGTGCTGACAGAGTGAAGGAGGCACTGCAGAAATAGCCCCTCCTTTCTGTGCCTCACACCTGTCCGCCTCCTTAACCAGCCATGGGCTACAGTGTGGGCTCTGGGGGCAGTCAGATCTTATTTCTAATTTTGACTCTGACATTTCCTTGCTGTGTAATTTCAGGCAAGGCCCTCAACCTCTCTGAGCCTCAGTTGCTTCAGTTAGGTTTATTGGGGTAGCATGATATAGGGATTAAGAGGATGGGCTCTGGAAATAAATTTCCTAGGCTTAGAACCTGGTCCTAGCACTTTCTGATTGTGTCACTTCACCTCTCTGGACCTCAATTTCCCCATCTACAAAATGGGAATAAGAATGCAGTTGTGAGAATTTTAAGAGTTCATGATCACTTTATACTGAGCCTGGCAAGGAGTAAATGTCCAACAAATGTTCGTAATAGGGGCGATGTTGGTGATGGTAACAGCAAAATCACCCCTGACCAAAACAAGAGCAGGGTGAGGTAAAGGAAGGTGAGTTCTTTGGGCTAGTTGTGTAGCTGTGTGACTCACAAGAGGGAGGACAAAGCTTGGAGACAGGAGCTGCCAGCTCCTCTTGTTCCCCACTGCAGTTCCCCAGTTGGTGGAGGTCCCCAGAACTCAGTTTCTTCTTCTGTGAAATGAGCATAATGACTCCCTCTCTGGCTTGTGAGGCTCTAAACAACTAACAGGAGAGTCATGAGCCTGGGGGTTAGGCCCCAGAGAAGAGTTCTAGCAGAAGAAGCCCTGTTGACCACTCAGTCTTTTGTTCCTTCAAGTCCCTGGGAGGTTTTTGCTGAATCATCCCAGGCTCTAAGCTCTGAGCAATGTATTTTCTCTAGGAAACCTGAGCCTTCCTTCCCTTCCCTGGGAAGTGCTTTTCCTGCTACAGCGCTTCTTTGTAGGAGTCCTCAGGTGCTACAGGGTGAGATCCTTAAGGGCCAAGGCTGTGCTGTCTTCATTTTTTGGTGTCCGGGTCAACACACAGCAGGTGCTCAGCAATGACTTACTGAGTGAATGAATGAATGAATGAATGAAGCTCAATTGATTTACTAGTAAACATGTCAGTTTGGGGCCTGTGGTCCAGCCAGAGGCCTGCACACAGTAGGTACTCAGTTAGTGTTTGTTGATTATGATGAGTCATTGGTGAAAGGTTTGAAAGGACTTGGCTCCTGTCTCAGATTTGCTACAGGGAAAGGACAGGCCTCTCTCTCTTCCTGCCAGAGCACCCATTGCTATTTATCATGCATTGCACATTTATTGACTACCTACAGTATGCCTGGCACCATTATGGGCATTGGGAATAAAATGGCAATAAAGACACAATCCTGGCCAGGTGGGGTGGTTCATGCCTGTAATTCCAGCCCTTTGGGAGGCCAAGGTGGGTGGGTTACTTGAGGTCAGCAGTTCAAGACCAGCCTGGTCAACATGGTAAAACCTGATCTCTACTAAAAATACAAAAATTAGCTGGGTGTGGTGGTGTGTGCCTGTAACCCCAGCTATTTGGGTGGCTGAGGCA
Organism: Macaca nemestrina; assembly: GCF_043159975.1. Classification (NCBI taxonomy): domain Eukaryota; kingdom Metazoa; phylum Chordata; class Mammalia; order Primates; family Cercopithecidae; genus Macaca; species Macaca nemestrina. The sequence continues at coordinate 20,442,631 of NC_092134.1, read as the reverse complement.
GGAGAATCACTTGAACCTGGGAGATAGATGTTGCCGTGAGTCGAGATCACACCACTGCACTCCAGCCTGGGGCAAGACTCTGTCTCAAAAAAAAAGACACGATCCCTTTTGGGGCTTAGATAAAGTAAGTGCCTACCTACATAATGTGATCTTTTGGCGGGAGGGTGTGGTACAAAGAGGGCTCCCTGAGTCACCTGAAGACATTCAGTTCACTGATACCTGAAATTTCCATCATTCAAATTTTATTCTTTTTCTTAAGGCTCTGCTCTTGGTTAAAGAGCAGGTGCTTTGGAGTAAGTTAATGCATCCAGCCTTATTAGTGATTTACACTTTAATGAGAAACTATAAGAGCCTTTCCTAAAAGTGAAGCAGGCTTGGTTTCTTGGAGCAGGGGGAGGGGGCTGCATTACTAGACTTGCAGGCAAAAGAGGGGCAAAGGACAGAGAAAGGGGGATGTTACTGGATTTACATTCTGTTGGGGGGTAAAAAGCTCTTGATGCCCGGGGTCACCTGATTAGCCTGAATCAGGTGGTCCATCTAACTCAGTGGTTCTCAGTGTGGTTCTCCCCACCCTGAAGCAGTATCAGCATCACCTGGGAACTTGTTAGGAGGGCAAATTCTTGGGTTCCATCCAGGCTTGCTGCACCAGAAACTCTGAGTGGAGGGCTCCCACTGCTGTAAGTGAAGGCATTTTTTTAAAAATGCAAAATACTTTTACAGGTGTTAACTATAACAGTTCTAAGTATGTTGTAAGCTTCTAACATTTTGCCAAGCTGCCCCCATCATCCCCCAAGGGGCTGAGCAGGGTAAGAGCAGGCCCATTGCCTCCTGTACATACCATTTCCTTTCTGCTACTGAATCCCACAGGAGCACAACCTGGATCTAGCATGTTGGTCCCATTCCCTACTAACCTCAGACAATTCCAAGGAGTCACTTTTTGCTAGGCAGGACCCCAGAACTCAGTTTCTCAGGTAGGTTTGTGGCAAGGCCTTCGTAATCAGCTCTCCAACCAGGCCATGTCTTTGGGATTTGCAGGCAGTGGCTTTGAGAGGGAACAAAGATTTTTGTTTTTTTTTGAGATAGGATCTTGCTCTGTCACCCAGGCTGGAGTGCAGTGGCATAATGATCATAGCTTACTACAGCCTTGAACTCCTGGGCTCAAGCAATCCTCTTGTCCCAGTCTCCCAAGTAGCTGGAACTACAGGCATGACCATGCTGGGCTAATTGTTTAACTTTTTTGTTAAATGGAGGTCTCCCTGTGTTGCCCAGGCTGGTCTCAAACTCCTTGATATCCTCCTGCCTCGGCCTCCCAAATTGCTGGGATTCCAGCCATGAGCCACTGCACCCAGCCAAAAGTGATTCTTCTTAGCCCAACTCTGCTCCCCATTTGGGCCAGGAAAAGAGGGGAGGCAGCAGTGCTGAGGGCCCAGGCTGCTGTATGCAATGTCACTGTGGTTTCCTCGAAGTAATTGTCTTGCTGTCATTGGTTTTAATGATATAACACATGCTTAAATCTCATTGTAACGGAGCCCTGTCAGACTCTGGTTTAGTAATCCATCCAGTGAGCAAGATAACATGCCTCAGGAAGCTGGGTTTTTTACCACCCCCTGCAATTAATCAACAAGAGGAAACTCATCTGACAGCATCATAATGATGTTTGGTTCGTGAGGGAGTTATTTAGAGAGCGAGGGGGGAAATATCTTCTCATCTCTCAATATAATCTGAGTGAGTTCATTCAGCTGCCTTTTTCTTTTTCCTCTCTTTCTTTTCCTTGTCTTCCTCTTTAATGCACCTACACAATGACGAGTGGTGACTTGTGAATGGAAGCAGTTTTCAGCAGAGAACATATTATGTAAGCAGGTTTTGGTGCCAGCCATTGATGGTAGGGTGGTGTTCTGAGGCTGCGGAGAAGAGAGATGGTTTCTCGAAGTTTGTTGGAAGGCTTTTCATGCAAGGTGCTGCCAAACAGCATCTGTGTGGTCCGCTCCATTGCACATCTTCCTCCCTGCCCCCTTTCCCCTTTCCCTCTCTGCCTGCCTATGTTTTTCGTCTGTCACTGTGGTGCTAAGTTCCTAAGTCTCTGTCTTTATCTCTCCCACTCTCTATCCTTTTCCCTGCCCCTGTCTCCTTACTTTTCCCACCCTTTAAATAATTCCCTGCTTTCTCCTTGCAGTCTCTCTTTTCTCACCGTCTTTCCCTCTCTCCCTTTCCCTCTCCTCTGCCCCTGGCCTCTCCTCCTTTTCTTTTTTTTCTCTCTCTCTCTCCATCTTCCTCCTCTCCTAACTCCTCTGCCTTCCTCGTCCCATCTTTAAGACACACAGAAATTACTTGTCAAGGGAATGCGTTTGTGAATTCCTGAGACTCCAGGTGATGAGGGCTCCAAGTAGGGTCACCAACCGTTCAGCTTTGCCTGGAGCTGAAGGGGGTTCTGGGATATAGGACGTTGTGTTAAAACTGAGAGGCAGACCAGGCACAATGGCCTGCACTTGTAATCCCTGCTCTCTGGGAAGCCAGGGCAGGAAGATCGCTTGAAGCCAGGAGTTTGAGACCAGCCTGGGCAACATGTGAGACTTCTGTCTCTACAAAAAAGTTAAACAATTAGCTGGGCATGGTGGCACACGCCTGTAGTCCTAGCTACTTGGGAGGCTGAGATAGGAGGATCACTTGAGCCCAGGAGGCTGAGGCTGCGGTGAGCTGTGGTTGTGCCACTGTACTACAGCCTGGGTGACAGAGTGAGACCCTGTGTCTAAAACAAAACAAACCAACAACAAAAAAGAATGGAGAGAGGCCTGGGCAAACTGTGTGATGAGTTGGTCATCTTACCTCCAAGCCAAATGCTTGGAGTTTTGTAGAATTTTCAGAAGGTCAAAGATTCAGCTTTCTGGGTGAGTTGCCTGCCTTCCTGCTCTGGTGGCACACAGTGGTTCTGAAGCCCTCTTAGGCTTGGCATTCTCTGCGTGGCTCTGGCATGGACTATCTAGACACACAAAGGCCTGTCCCTCAGAGCTCAGAGGTCAATCAAGGGCAGGAGACTTACTCCTTTCACCTTACCTAACCCCTGTCCCTGACAAGACTGACCACCCAGCTAGTTATTCGCTCATTGGTCACCTGGGGGATATCGGGTAGAGACTGCAGATGGTTCAATGCCCGAGCTTCTCAAACTTGAACCTGCATCAGAACCCCTTGCAGGAGTTGTTAAAACACAGAGTTTCTGATTCAGTGGGACTAGGATGGAGGCCAAGAATTTGCACACCAAATGAGTTCCCAGGCAGTGTTGATGCTGCTGGCCCGGGGACCACACTTTGAGAACACCTGCTCTCTGCAGACTCATTCCCCCATTCCCTCCTTTCCAGACAAGTCTTGTACACTGTTCTAGGCACTGCAGACTCAGCAGCGAGGGAGCCAGAGTTCCCTGCCCCCTGGAGCCGACAGCCCAGTGGGTGGCAAAACCAATAAACAAGTAAACGCATAAACAAGAAAACTCCAGACCACGTGAAGTGCCAAGAAGGAAGGAGATAGGAAGACTCGATGGAGAATGACAAGTGATGGGTTGGGAGACAGAGGGGCGAGACTAATTTATAAAAAGGGCAGCCAGCAGAGGCTGAGTTTCTAGGAGTAAACAGCCATGCACAGAGGGTGAAGGGAGGATGAGCCCCACCTGGGAGGTGGGGGCAGTAAGTGCAAAAGCAGAGACAACCGTGTTGTCCACGAAGGACAGACAGATGGCTGGTGTGAGTGGGGTGAGGGTCACATGGCAGGGACAAAGGGAGACAGGGCCCTGGTTAGGCAGGACCTCCCAGGAGTCTGGGTCTGATTTTATTTTGCAGGGATGGTTTTATGCCAGAGTGATGTGACCTAATTTACAATGTTGGTAATGATTGCTTTGGTCTCTGAGTGGAGAAGGGAGCAGGGGAGATGGGGTGGAAGCCAGGGGACCAGTGAGGGGAGCTGTGATGGGGCAGGGACCAGGTGGTGGCAGATATGAAGGTGGCGACATTTGGGGTGAATTCTGCTCGAGTGCAGACAGGCTTTACTGATGGATCAGACTTAAGGGGAGAAGGCCAGAGGAATCAGGGTCCACTCCAGTGGGACGGGACCTATTCCTGGCAATGGTGCAGCGCTTGTGATCCTAGGGACATGGAGAGGGGCCTTGGCTGTAACCAAGGGCCAATGGCTTACGAGGCAAGGCCTCAGTAGTGTGTGCAGAGTCAAGGCCTTTCGGGGAGCTCCGCAAATGCCCATTCCCTGCTGGCTAAAATGCACAGTTCCCTTCTCCCCAGAAGAAAAAGCAGCAGCTTGGGTTTCTTTGTTTTTTTGTTTTTTTTTTTTTCTCTCTCTCCCTTGAGTAGTGGCTGGATTAATCTATCAGCATGAAGCAGGATATTGTAACTTGGCGAAGGCGATGACACCCCGTGAAGTGGCAAGCTGGGGTGTCTGGCCAAGCCTTTCTCTAGGGACTGTGGGAAAGGCTGCTGGATGTGATGGAAGACATGAGCTTCTGGTGTCTGCAGCTTCCTCTCTGATCATTAGAGACCTACCTGTTGTTCCTGGAGTTAGCTAGGCCCATTCAGAAAAGAACCAGCCAGACTGGGCTTGCACCTAAGGACGAAAGCAGGAGAAACCAGCATTTGGAGCAGGAGCTGGGCCCTTGGCGGGGAAGGAGACTCTTCACACAGAGCAAGCAGTAGGCTTGCCTTTCAGATAGAACCTGCCGCTGTTTCTGTAGATTTTCTTTCTTCCTTTTTCTTTTCCTTGGAGGGGTTTATCTGACCGGGAAGGCCTATGTAGCCAGCCTTGGCCAACTTCTGCAGAGGGGTCAAGTCATGTCTTCTCATCTGAAGAATGGATAAGTGCTTCGAGGAAAGCTCCCGAGGAAGAAATAAGTGGTGTACACTCGTGTGGGTGACCCGGAGGGGGACTGTGCTTTTGATTATAATGAGAGGGGAACTGGCCTCATTTGTAGCCTCTCTGTTATTCACAGAGGACTCTTGTGCTTCGTAGATTAGAAGAATCTTTGTTAGGGTGTGAGATGATGAGAGTTGAGTAATTTTTTCCTTCCTGGTACACAGCCATCATTGATCCTTGCCCATCTCTTCCTCCGTTTTTCATTATTTATTCTCTTTGCCTCATACCCCATTCCTCTCCATTCATAGACAGCCCTATTCTACTCTGCTTATGCGTATTTCTTTTGCTTGTATATGTCCCTTCAAAACACGTATTTTTATAGCTCTCATAAGTTCTCACTTCTTTTCCACTCAGCAGTATGTCTTTAAGATCCATCCATGTTGCAAGGTGGGCATCTAATCTTTTGCTTCTAATTGTTGCTTTTCTCCAAGGCATCAATCCCCCAGTTTGTTCTCCATTTTTCTTATATGAGTTTCCCTCCAGCAACCCAGAGTATTTCTGAAAATTTTTTTCCCTGCACTGGCCAGCTGGGATTCTTTCAGGACAGGAAGACTCATTTTAATAGAGATTTAATGATCGTTTGGGCAACACAGGTGGACGCTTTACTCTTTCACTTTGATTCTTTGCCTAACAAATGCTGAGTGTCCTCATGACATCAGACACCACGCATGCGTAGAGGGAGGCAGGAGAGAGCAGCCGGTTCTGGAGCTGGGTGGATGTGGGTTCGAATCCTGCCTCTGCTACCCACTGGCTGTGTGACCTTTGCCAAAGTGACTTAGTCTCTGGAGCCTCGGTTTCTTCTTCTGTAAGATGAGGGATAACGCTAGTATTCATTTTATAAACCTGCTTGAGAGTGAAATAAGATGATGGCTAATGTGCTTTGTGTGATGAAACTTTTTTAAAACAGTCTCCTGGGAGGTTAGGTAAATAGATATTTTTATCCCTTCCAAGTGCGGCCGGGTCTGCCTGCTGTGCTGTGTGTGTATGTGTGTGAGTGTGTGTATGTGGTACTGTGAACATGGGGGTATGGTGTGAGCATGTGTGTGTGACTGGTGTGTGTGGGAATGTGCGAGTGCACATGTGTGTGTTCGGGAGTGGTCCCTGGCTCAGGCTGAGATGTTGCCCCCACCCCCCCTTAAATGGCTACTTCCCACTCTGTGTGGAGAGACCCTGCTCCCATCTGGGGTAGCCACACTGGCTCCTCACCACCTCTGTCTACTCCCCAGGGCCTCTGCCCTCTCCACAGGGCCTCTGTCCTCTCCACAGGGCCTCTGCCCTCTCCACATGGCCTCTGTCCTCTCCACAGGGCCTCTGTCCTCTCCTCAGGGCCTCTGTCCTCTCCCCAGAGCCTGGGTTTCCTCATGTAATGCCAACGTTGCCTCTGGGAATAGATTGGTGAAAGCAGAAAGGCTCATTTTGTCCTGAACATGCTCAGAGGGTAAAATGCTACAGCGGCTGGAAGTGGGAGTCCTTGAGTGGCCAGAGAGGCCCCCAGAAGCTATCCAAAGCCTGGGATTGAGAAGACTCCAGGTCGGAAAATTCTTCCTCTGGTTGTCATGGCAGCAGGTCTGGATGGGAGCCTTTGTCCCAACTGGTCACTATGGGGTGGTCATTTCTGGTTGACACCAACTGTGAGGGCAGCCCCAGGTCACCAACTGACGCCCAGAGGGGCTCCTGACCTGCTTCCAGCATTACATCACCCTATTGCTAGAAAGGGCACTGAGTTAAGAGTCTATCCATTTGGGCACAAGTTCCAGATGTGTCTGATAATTCATCCTTTCCTTCTCTCCCAGATAGAGAGGGAGAGAATGAATTATCAGGGAGAGCATGAATTAAGGCCCATGGATGTCCATATGCTTCTTCATGGAGTCACAGAGCACTGTGTGTGGACTGCCGTGCCCTTTGGGGTACATGACTGACCTCCTTTAGTCCTCAAGAAGCCTTGGGAAGGAGACATTATTATTATTATTATTACTACAATTTTTCAGACAAGGACACAGGCAATAGAAGATAAGGAAACCTCAGTACCCCCAATTTACACTGTCTACTTACTATTTGCAATTGTGAAGATAAAGCAACTTAAAAGTGCTTTTTAAAAAGTAAATAATAAAGCTCTACAGAAGTCGATTCTCTGGTCTTTAGTTCCTTCCAGCTTGGATCCAATGCATGGATATCATTCCAGTAAAGGATTGGGCACACTGGCCAGGAAGAGGCAGTATGCGCAGTCCTTAGAAGCACAGCTGCTGTCCCCAGACCACCTGGATTGGAATTCCAGCTGTGATACTTGCTATCCTGTGATCCTGGGCAAGTTACTTGGCCTCTCTGGCCTCCGTTTACTCATCTGAAAGATGGGAATAATAATGGTACCTCCCTCATAGAGTGGCTGTGAGAATTCCATGAGTTAATACAACATGAAGCACTCAGACACTGCTGGATACATGGCAAGTTGTTTGTTATTGTATAGGACTTGAATTTTTTTTTAAACATTACTTTTAGATTCAGTTTTTTTTTTTTTCACAATAACTTTTTGAAGAGGAGAGTTGGAATTACTTCCTCCATTACAGATGAAGGAACTGTGCCCCATAGAGGCAAACCAATTTCCCAAGATCACAAGATTAGTTAGGAACAAAAACCAGGTTCAGTCGTCAGGGATGACAGTGGCCAAGCCATAAAGCTCCAAAGCATAGCGGATCCACCGGGCCAACCACAGTCACAGGCTGGAAAAAAAAACCAGACAGTGAATTTGGTGGTCTCAGGATCCTTCCCAGTGGATCCCATCTGGTGGGGCTGTGAGCACTTCCAGGTGGGTGCAAGTGGTCACTGCACCTGCTCCAAGCCACAGACCACCCAACAGTGCTTGCTTCCCAGAGGGTGGAAAGTTGAAACCACACCCCTGTATGAGCCATCAGCAAACCGTTGGGCTCTCTGTTCTTTAGCCCCATCCATTGGTTGGTTGAAGCCTGGGATGCATGTGTGCATCAGGCACGTGTGGCCCTCGTGACAGCTGGCTGCCTGGTGATACACCACAACAGTTAGGACCTCAGCACGGAAAGCCAGGCTCCCTGCGCCCAAGTCTCCACTTCACCCCTTCCTAGCTGTGCAGACTTGATTGATTACCACAGCCCCCTGTACTTAAGTTTCTTCCAGCTGCAGAGTGGGGATGCTGTTAATAACAGCAGATATCTCCTAGGGTTCTTGTGAAGATCAAATGGGTTCCTACATATGGACCTCTTAGGACACTCTCATTGTCATCATTACTTCATGGCAGCCAATACAAACTCTTTCTTTCGTCTTTGGATTTTCCTAATTCAGGAAGGCTCCTGAAGTTTCTTTGCTTACGCTGGTGGTTTCCAAACTCAGATCTGGCCTGTGACAAAGTTTCCACTGACCCTGGCGAAAGGAGAAGAACTAGGCATTTATAGGTGGGCAAAATATTGCCGATCGGGTTTTCCTAGGAAAAAAACCAAACAAACCTTTGTCCTGACATTATCTCTTTTCTGCTCATTTAACGTTAAAATATATTTTTAAAAAACAAAACATTGGCAATGTATGGTAGCATTTTTTTAACAAAAGATTGGTGCCCCTTTTTTGTAAATAAAAACAACAACAGTGCAAGTGGACAGCCCTAAATTTGGAAGAAAATTTTACTCATCTAAGAAATTCAAATGTCTGGGTGCTATTTTTGTCCAATCACAAACCTTAGTGGTTATAACATTTTAGTGTGTGTATGAATCTCCTGGGGTATTTTTTTTTTAATGCAGATGCTCAAGACCTATCCCTAGAAATTCTGATTCAGAAGGTTTAGGGTCACACCAGGAATCTGCAGTGTAAAAAGTTTCCGGAGTGATTCAGGAATGATTCATGGGTCATTCTGGGAGGAGGATGAATCCTCTTTTTCACTGCCTGGGAAATGGGCTTGAGTTTCTCCAGTGAGAGGACTCTGCACCCGTAGAGGTGCCCTGTGCATTGTCAGAAAGGGCCAGTTAGCTAGGTCATCCTTCCTGATTTGACTTACGCCTGAGTCCCATCACTCTTAATTGTTTTGCCTTCTGGAGCCCAACTGAAGAAATAATATTCCTAAGACAGAGTTTGCTCGTTGAGACCCAAATGCACGTTAGAGGGCAGTTGTGTGAGGTTAAAAGTACATGTTCATTTTTTTAAAAAGAAGATAATTCGGAAGTGAATGTCTAGTCTCTGAATTGCTAGGTGGGACCTCCCTCAACCTACATACAATTATTCATCTATTCATTTGATAAACATTTATTGACCATCTACTAGCATGTAAATCACAGCCCCAAATATAACCTACAATGTTCATATTTTCCCAAGAAAATGATGAATCTGTCTCTCCCTCCAAAAAATTTTCTGCTCAACTTGAATAAATAACCCATTAGGGATGTAAGTGGACTTGTCAAATGTCTATTAGTATTTGATTCGTTAATTGTCTTGTACTCACATACTTAGAACCACATGGTTATATAAAATAAGCAATTCATCCACACAACTGTTCTTTCACCACCAATACATATTGAGGAAATAATTAAACCAGGAAAATAAGGAAGGTTTTATAACTTTAGTAAAAGTCACTTACTGCAAATACCTTTTGCTGACAAATAGGAAAGGAAGAGATACCACTTGGAGTTGCATGATAGTTGAAAAAATTGAGAAAGAATTTGCTTAAACTATTTTGTTATTAAAAAGAAAGCAAATTGGGAGGAAAGAGAATGCTTAACAGTGTGAAAAACGTTTGAAGAACCTGGACAGAAAGTGATTTTCATCCTAGTACAGTGGCTCACACCTGTAATCCCAGCACTTTGGGAGGCTGAGGTGGGCAGCTCACTTGAGACCAGGAGTTCGAGACCAGCTTGGCCAACATGGTGAAACTCTGTCTCGACTAAAAATGCAACAATTAGCCAGGCGTAGTGGCAGGTGCCTGTAATCCCAGCTACTCAGGAGGCTGAGGCATTGCTTAAACCCGGGAGGTGGAGGTTGTAGTGAGTCGAGATCACACCACTGCACTCCAGCCTGGGTGACGGAGGGAGACTCCATCTCAAAAATAAAAATAAAAATAAATAAACAAAAAGAAGGAACTGATTTTTTGTTTTCTGAGGAATATTTGGTTGGGGGGAATCCTTCTCTTCTAGTTGGTCGTTTATAGTATGTGATAGGCACTGTGCTCAGTGTTGGGATGTAGTAGGAAACAATTTAGATGTGGTATCTTCCCGTGAGCAGGCAGAAAATGATTAAAATAGCTGTATAATGATAAATGAAGGCAAAGATTCTAAAGAGAGGGGCACAATTCACAAAGAAATTTGACCTAATCTTGGAGGGCTTCCCAGAGGAAGTGATGTTTGACCTGAGATCTGAAGGATGAATAGGAGTTAATTGAGTAAAGAGAGGAGAAAAGAACAGTGTTCTTGGCAGTGGGAGCAATATGTGCAAAGGCCCCGAGGTAGCAGTGCAGGATCTGAAAGAAGGCCAGCATGGTTAGAGTGTGAGATGTGAGGGTGAGATGAGGCGGGTGTGAGATGAGGTGGGTAGTGCCTGCAGGGCCATGCAATCAAGACAAATCAAGCAATTTGTCTTGATTCTGAGAGCAATGGGGTCTCACAAGCAGAAGGGTGACCTGATGTGATTCATATTTTGAAAAGGCCATCCTGCCTGCAGTGCAGGGTTCACACGAAGGCGCAAACTTGGGGAGGCTTGATGAAAACTTCAAACTGGCTCAGAAAGGGCTGCATTTACAGACTGAACCCTCTATCCTCCACTCTTCATAGCACCAACTCCCTGGAAATGAAGAGGACAATAGGACCCCTCTCTACCCAGAGGGAGATTTTGTTCTGCAATCTACCACAGATGTGAGGCCCCTTCCTGAGAAGCAGGGGGCTCAGAGTAGAGGAAGGGGGTAGAAATAATTGCTCATCTAGCTGGGTTCAGGTTCCAGCTCTGCTGCTCTGTGGTCTTGAACGAGTTACTAAATCTCTCTGCATCTCAGTTTCCTCATCTGGGAAATGAAGATAACAATAACAACTACCTTATTGGGTTGTTTTGGGAATTTACCAAGTCAATATATTGTGTTTGCTTGGACCAAGGCTTGGCGCTTTGTAGGTGCTCAGCAAACATTAGTCACTGTTATTTTGATGAGGATGATGAAATCTCTGAGCTTGATGTTCTGGAAAAGGTCCTGTTAATTCTTTCCACCTTCTGTCCACTACCCACCTCTTTCAGATCTTTCTTCAAATGTCGTCTTATTTAAAATTGCACCTCCCTCCCCAGAACTCTACCTCCTCCTTCTCCATTTCCCCCCCGGCACTTGGCACTGTGTACCTGCTATCTACTTTAATTATTTATTTTGTCAATCGCCTATTTCCCCCCACTAGAATGTCAACGCCACCAGAACAGGATAATTTGACTGTTCTATTTACCACTATATCTCCAGTACACTATCACCTAGTGTCTGGCATGGAGTAGGTGCTCAGTAAGTATTTGTTGGATAAATAAACACTAACGATATCAACCTAATGATCTTTGCTCTTATTCAAAACCTTACCCTCTCTCCAGATGACTCTAACTAACCTAATGGGTCATTAAACAGCAACACCAGCAAAGAGGGGGAAAATCCCCAAGCCTTAGAAGGGATGCAGGATGGGCAGGGAAAGTGTGGAGGCTCAGGGGATTTTTGTGATAGAGAAGAGCATGAAGGTCTTTTATGAAACCAGCTCTGCAGCCTGATCTTTCTAACCTGATTAATCACATTAAGCCTTTGTCAATATCAACATTACCTCAGCCCCAGCTGCGGCAGCTGGTGGAGCGGCAGGCTTATTCAATATTTAAGAAGACCTGCATTGCAGGCAAGGGCTTGGGCCGCTGGTGGAAGAGCAAGCAGTAAGTGCTCAGGGGCAGTCTCTTAAGTGGTGGATTATTTTTTAAAAGGAAAGAAACAAGAAAACGGAAAGGCAGCAAGCCCTCAGCCTCCCCTGACTTTCCCCAGTTTCTGGTAGAAGTTGAGCAGCACGCCTGAGTTACTGGCTCTGATTCAGGATAGGACAGCGTTGCTAGAAGAAGGGAAACCATGAACCAGAACATTTAGTCTCCTGGGTTTGACTTTCTAGCATTGCGTAAAGTGGCGGTTCTCAGAATGCGATCCACAGATCAGCAGTACCAGTATTGCCTGGAACTTACTAGAAATGCAAATTCTTGGGCTCTGTTTCAGACCTCCTGAATCAGAAACTCTGGGTCTGGGGAGCGGGTATGAATGTGTGCCTTAAGGAGCCCTCCAGGTGATTCTCATGTGCTTTCAAGTTTGAGGTGCACTGGCTTGAAGGAAGGGTGGGATTGCAGGCAGGTGGCTCTTGGCCCTGGCTGTGCATTATAAACACCTGGGGAACTTTAGAAGCATAGCTATGCCAGGACTCAGCTCTAGAGTTTCTTCTTTAGTTGGTTTGGATGGGGTCCTTGCATTGACATTTTAACCCTGCCTCCAAGGTGATCCTAGGGCAGAACTAGGATGTGACTGTTCACCACCTGCCTGACTTTGGTGCATTATCTTAGCTCACAGATCCTCAATGTTGGCATCTGTATCATGGACCCTAAACCTCCCAAACTAAGGATGGGACTTGCAACAAAATCATAAGGCTTAAAACAAATGCTCTTGTTTTGTGAAACATTTGAGGCTGGTTGTATCCTCTGCCAATGGGAGCTCATGAGAGTTTCCTGGGATATGTCAGTATCTTTTGACCATTCTTGACCATTTCCTTCTGGTGGCCTCTTCTGCCTCTTCTCATCATGGGGATCTGGGGCCACAAGAACCCTCACTATACAAGCATTTTAAAAGAACATTGCGGCTCCTCAGTGTGGAGATGACTGTCCCTGAGAGAGGAGAGGTTGACATGAAGCGCTAAGGGCAGAAAAAAACAAGGGGAAATAGGTACAGATTCAAACCTTATGGGCTATGGTTGGCAATGAGGACTTCACGCTAGCATATTATTACTCCACAATAAGAGTTACCAGTTTTTGAGTATTTGCTATGAGCCAGCACCATGCCAGGAGCTCTGCATGCCTCATTTCATCCCCTTCTTCCACCAGCCCTGGGAAGAGGGTACAATTATAACCAGCATTTTCCAGACAAGGAAAGGGAGGCACAGAGGTTAAGGAACTTGCCGAGTTCCAGGTTAGCAAGGGGCAGAGCCAGGACTAGCTCTGGAGTTAACCACTTTATGTCAAACAGGTCCCTAGGCTCTCTAGGAAAGGTAATTACTAAGGAGAGGCACTAAAAGTATCTCCAGAAACATGGGGTGAAGTGGCTTAGGGCAGAGTTGAACATCACCTTTCCCCGCCTCCTCTTACCTATAAATTCCGACCCTTACCACACTGCCTCCTCCTGCTGGCTTCAGTTCTATATGATAAGAGCTTGGTACTCCATTTCTATGGCGTCGGTATACCCAGAATCCTCAATGAACAAGAGCTACGTGAAAAAGTAAACAGGCCGGCTGGGGACATTTCAGCTTCCTTTCTTGATTCTTCAGACTCCAAACTAAGAAATAAATCTGCAAAGTCTCAGCGCTTCTTTAAGAAGGAAATGGCCGGGCGCGGTGGCTGAAGCCTGTAATCCCAGCACTTTGGGAGGCCGAGACGGGCGGATCACGAGGTCAGGAGTTCGAGACCATCCTGGCTAACACGGTGAAACCCCGTCTCTACTAAAAAATACAAAAAACTAGCCGGGCGAGGTGGCGGGCGCCTGTAGTCCCGGCTACTCGGGAGGCTGAGGCAGGAGAATGGCGTAAAAACCCGGGAGGCAGAGCTTGCAGTGAGCTGAGATCCGGCCACTGCACTCCAGCCTGGGCGACACAGCGAGACTCCGTCTCAAAAAAAAAAAAAAAAAAAAAAAAAAAAAAAAAAAAAAAAGAAGGAAATGACCTTCAAGTTTTCCTTTCTTTCCTCAAGAAAGAGCTGAAAATCGGGGCCGAATGAACTCAGTCCTCACTTGTCCTCAGCTTTGAAAGATGGGAACCCTCCTAAACCCTCAAATGCAGCCCCCATCAGTGACCAATTTTATTGTAGAAACTAAACTGGCAGCCTGGCTGGGGATGAACCACTTGCAACTACCCCTCACTCACCCTTAGCTCGCTGCAGACCTTCCGCTTCTGAGCATGCTCTGCGGATGCGGGAGATTGACAGTACACTTATAAACCCATTTACTGCTCGGCCCTGGTTCGTTATCTGATCAGACTCCAGAAAGGCCGTGTGCTGGATGATCCCTGTGAGTTTTCCGTCCCTGGTAAATCCCCAATCCAATGTGTTCACTCCTGGCAGGTTTCTCTTCTTCCACTTTACCTCCTTCTGCCCCCACAAAAGTGATGGCAGAGGAACTGGGTCGAAATGCACTGTTAGTTTCTTGTGGGAGAAGTTGACCCCAAAACAACCCCTAAGGATGGTATGTTGTATGTTCCTGGCACTTTTCCTCCCAAATTGGCTATTTGCATCAACTATCTTATTATCTGCTCCTTGACTCCACCATATTTGGAAAAATAAAATAGATAACAGCCTAAATTGCTAACATCGGTCCCACTTACTATTCTTCATTGTAAGAGGAAAAGTGAAACTAAAAATGCCTTTTGATTAATCTAGTACTGCATACATTTGTATATTGTATAGTATTATGTATATAATACTTTATACTATGTTATTTGTTTTACATATAATACATTTTTTTGTGTGTACTTATATATGTGTGTGTGTGTATATATGTAGAGGTAAAGAGAGAGAGAGGGAATCTAGAGGTAAAGAGAGAGAGAGGGAATAAATTCCCATTACTCATGATAGTTATGTTCTGCAAAGTTGCCACAAACACTGAACTAGTACTGAACCACATTGCTCCTGGGAGAAATACAGGGTTGGGTTCCTACGAGTTTTGGTTCCAGTATCTTCAACTGATCAATAGCCTTGTTTTATGTGTGTTTCTGTTTAAAGACACCTCATTTAATACACTATTGATTCCATTAACAGGCTTCCAATATCTTCAACTGATCAATACATAACCTTGTTTTATGTGTATTTCTGTGTAAAGACCCTCATTTAATATACTGTTGATTCCATTAACACTGAACTTGTGGCCAATAGCATGAGGCCTTGTTCAGTTCGAAAGCTCCGAACAAATTGTATCATATGCATTATTTTCTCTGTAAGGCACATCACAGCCTTCCTGCTCCTAGGAACACTCAATAGCACTATGCTTGGGGACCATTTTTAAACAGCAAAATTACCAACAAAAAGTGCAAAAATGCAAAAAAAGTGTGGCACTAAATAGACCCCCCCAAAAAAGAGACTTGATTACAGCATAGGAGCTGAAACAAGGTGGAGACCTGCTTTGTTTACCTTCAGCTAGGAGCATGCATGTGAGGTGACGCAAACATTTTGGTCACTCTGTGCATGTCTGTGAATGACCATGAAAGGGTCACAGGTATTGATTTTGGGGGTTCCAAATTTTAGCAAGTAGGCAAATTTGCAAATATGGAATTCACAAATAATGAGTATTGACTGTGTTTGTGTATGTCTCTGCATTCATCATGACTATGTTGATTGCAAACCTTACTCAAACTAGTTCAAGTAATACCAAAGGACACTTATTTGCTAATGTGATCGAAGGGTCCCCTCATGGTGGAGGCATGACTGGATCCAGAGGCTCAATAATAGGCTAGAACTGAGTTCTCACCATCTCATCATTCGGCTTTTTTCTAGATTGGCCTCCCTTTCAGGCAGACTTCTCCCCCTGGTAGAACCCACCAAGTCCAAGTTTGCCTCATCCAGCTTCTGTTTAGTAGAAAAAAAAGAGCATCTCCTTTCTAGGATTGCAACAAAAGTCTGAGCATTGAATCTAATTGGCTTGGATTGGGGAACTAATCCAACTTTGAGTCAATTATATGTAGTAACAAGGGTGGATATGCTGACTGGTGTGGCTAGAGTCATGTGAGAACCCCTGGAGCTAAGAATTGAGACCAGAACACCATGGTCTGAGGGAAATGATGGTTCCTTTAAAAACAAAACCAAACCAGGGTGTTAGTACCAGGAGAAGGAGGAACTCATGTCCACTCCCCATACCCCCATGGAACTTTCAGTCTTGTGGAGGATGATTTCTTGAACCAGCGAAGGCTAAGCCATGAACTTCTGAATCCCAAATATGTTAAAAATTCAGAGAAGAAAGAGTGGATTGAAAAAGACATTATGGGACAGATGACAGTTGAGCTAGGATTTTAGAGCTTACAGGGAGAAATCAGCATTTCAGGGTGTGAAAAAAGTTTTACATCATTCTATGCCATCTTGATAGCTGCATGAATCTCAAGGAGAAGAGTAAGTCAAGTCATACATGGTACATGGTTGGTGGATCCCACTTGTAGAAAGTGTATCAATTTCTGATTCATTCTCTCTCTCTCTCCCCCGCCCCCCCCACACAGAAAAATCCCTTTGTATATGTATTCATTCACTAAAACTGGGGAGAGGAGGAAAAGAGTAATGTGTATGTGCTGCTGTCTATGGTGCTGAACTACAGCTCTGGCCTTCTGATTTCTATCTCTTCGCAAACCTTCTTTGAGCCAATGTATACAAATTACTTAGTGCAATCCCTGGCATGCAGTAAGTGATAACTACCATTATAGCTCTATTTGGCAGACTTGATATCTGGAGATGACGACAAGGGTAACTTCATCCTCTTTATTTAACCATGTGTCAGGCATTGTTCTAAGCACTTTACAAGTACTAACTCATTTAATCCTTTAACGTCCCTATAAGATAGGTACTGTTATCATCCTTAATGAAAGAAAGTCATAGAGAGGTTAAGTAACCATCTTAACATCACATAACTAGAGAGAGGCAGAGTGAGGACTTGAATCCTGACAGCTCAGCACGTCTCAGCCTCTGCACTCTTTTACCTCCAGTGATTTGAGTTGTAACACCCGCCTGCCTGGGTGACTGGGGAGACCAAGGGCTTTGTAAATTGCAGAGTTCTCCATATACAGTACCTAATGTTTTGAGGGTTGTTTTCATGGGGGCAAGAAGAGAAGAAGAGGAAGATTGTGGTCCATTCATGTTCTCCAGCCAATACTGGCCAAGGTTTTATTTTCTGTTTCTTTCCCCCACCTGGTGCCTGGAAAGGAGAAGGGAATGGATAGAGGCAGGCCTTGAAGATCTATTATTCATGAGAACTAAGAGAAGCTTTTCACTTTTTCTAAAGTGCCCTTGGATTTCTTAAAATTCACACCCCAGGGAAGTGAACACAGCTAGATTGTGTGAGGCAGAAAGTGTACTTCCTGTGGCTAGAGACTGTGCTAAAATGAGATTCAGGAGAGGAGGGGTTCTGGAAGAACACCTGGGTGATGCCTAGTGAGGGTTTTGCCTGGGCTGGTACAGGACTAGATGCTCGCTGTGTTACTTTTTGCTGCAACCTCAAACAACCCCATGAAGTGGGTGCTGCTACATCCCCCACATCACAGATGAGGGAACAGAAGCTCTGAAAAGTTAAATAATTTGCCCAGGCTCAGCCTGCTTAGCTGGGGGTTGAACACAGGTCTGTCTGTGTAACTCTAAAGCCTGGGCTCTTGCTCACTGCCCTTGATGGGAGATGGTGTGTTGAAATTTGTACTGTGGGTGAAAACGAGGATGTCATGTTTGTATGATTGTGTGTGTGTGTATGTGTGTATAGTGGAGTTGAGAGTGGTTGCAGTGCAGGTATGGTGGGTATGGAGTAAACTAGGATGTGGGGGGTGTTATGTGGGAGTAAGGTGAGTGTGTGTGTGTGTGGTGTATTTATGTGGGAGTGTGCATGAGTGTGTAGGGGAGGGTGTGGGGCGTGGGTGGGGATGTGAGTGTGTGTATGTGCATGTGTTTGTAGCAAAGTGAGAAGACAAGAAGAGCCCTTCCCTGGCCTATGTTAGGCCAGGATACTTCAGCTTTCTGGTGTGTAACCAGAAACTAGTTCTTCTGGCTTGATCAGAGGGTCAGGCCAAGTCAAATGCCCCGTATATGTAGGGAATTTAACCACATATGAGAGGGAAAAGTCTGTGAACTTGAGCCATTCCTTTTCAAATACAGAAAGGGGTAGTTTCAGGAAAGCTCATCACCCTCTTTTCAACAGCCCCAACAAGTGGTTTGGCTGTTTGTGCTCAATTACCTCCAATGATGGGGAGCCTATTATCTATCAAAGTAGTATGTCTCCATTTTGATGGGTCTGATGGTTAGAAAGCTGTTTCTTTATTATTATTATTATTATTATTATTATTATTATTATTATTATACTTTAAGTTCTAGGGTACATGTGCACAACATGCAGGTTTGTTACATATGTATACATGTGCCATGTTGGTGTGCTGCACCCATTAACTTGTCATTTACATTAGGTATATCTCCTAATGCTATCCCTCCCCCCACCCCCTCCCCACAATAGGACCCAATGTGTGATGTTCCCCTTCCTGTGTCCAAGTGATCTCATTGTTCAATGCCCACCTATGAGTGAGAACATGCGGCATTTGGTTTTCTGTTCTTGCAATAGTTTGCTGAGAATGATGGTTTCCAGCTGCATCCATGTCCCTACAAAGGACATGAACTCATCCTTTTCTATGGCTGCATAGTATTCCATGGTGTGTGTGTGCCACATTTTCTTAATCCAGTCTGTCCCTGATGGACATTTGGGTTGATTCCAAGTCTTTGCTATTGTGAATAGTGCCGCAATAAACATACGTGTGCATGTGTCTTTATAAAAGCATGACTTATAATCCTTTGGGTATATACCCAGTAATGGGATGGCTGGGTCAAATGGTATTTCTAGTTCTAGATCCTTGAGGAATCGCCACACTGTTTTCCACAATGGTTGAACTAGTTTACAGTCTCACCAACAGTGTAAAAGTGTTCCTATTTCTCCACACCCTCTCCAGCACCTGTTGTTTCCTGATTTTTTAATGATTGCCATTCTAAGTAATGTGAGATGGTATCTCATTGTGGTTTTGATTTGCATTTCTCTGATGGCCAGTGATGACGAGCATTTTTTCATGTGTCTGTTGGCTGTATGCATGTCTTCTTTTGAGAAATGTCTGTTCATATCCTTTGCCCACTTTTTGATGGGGTTGTTTGTTTTTTTCTTGTAAATTTGTTTGAGTTCTTTGTAGGTTCTGGATATTAACCCTTTGTCAGATGAGTAGATTGCAAAAATTTTCTCCCATTCTGTAGGTTGTCTGTTCACTCTGGTGGTAGTTTCTTTTGCTGTGCAGAAGCTCTTTAGTTTAATTAGATCCCATTTGTCAATTTTGGCTTTTGTTGCCATTGCTTTTGGTGTTTTAGACATGAAGTCCTTGCCCATGCCTATGTCCTGAATAGTATTACCTAGGTTTTCTTCTAGGGTTTTTATGGTTTTAGGTCTAACATTTAAGTCTCTAATCCATCTTGAATTAATTTTCATATAAGGAGTAAGGAAAGGATCCAGTTTCAGCTTTCTACTTATGGCTAGCCAATTCTCCCAGCACCATTTACTAAATAGGGAATCCTTTCCCCATTTCTTGTTTTTGTCAGGTTTGTCAAAGATCAGATGGCTATAGATGTGTGGTATTATTTCTGAGGACTCTGTTCTGTTCCATTGGTCTATATCTCTGTTTTGGTACCAGTACCATGCTGTTTTGGTTACTGTAGCCTTGTAGTGTAGTTTGAAGTCAGGTAGTGTGATGCCTCTAGCTTTGTTCTTTTGACTTAGGATTGTCTTGGCAATGTGGGCTCTTTTTTGGTTCCATATGAACTTTAAAGCAGTTTTTTCCAATTCTGTGAAGAAACTCATTGGTAGCTTGATAGGGATGGCATTGAATCTATAAATTACCTTGGGCAGTATGGCCATTTCACAATATTGATTCTTCCTATCCATGAGCATGGTATGTTCTTCCATTTGTTTGTGTCCTCTTTTATTTCACTGAGCAGTGGTTTGTAGTTCTCCTTGAAGAGGTCCTTTACATCCCTTGTAAGTTGGATTCCTAGGTATTTTATTCTCTTTGAAGCTATTGTGAATGGGAGTTCATTCATGATTTGGCTCTCTGTTTGTCTGTTACTGGTGTATAAGAATGTTTGTGATTTTTGCACATTGATTTTGTATCCTGAGACTTTGCTGAAGTTGCTTATCAGCTTAAGGAGATTTTGGGCTGAGACAATGGGGTTTTCTCAATATACTATCATGTCATCTGCAAACAGGGACAATTTGACGTCTTCTTTTCCTAACTGATTACCCTTTCTTTCTTTCTCTTGCCTGATTGCCCTAGCCAGAACTTCCAACACTATGTTGAATAGGAGTGGTGAGAGAGGGCATCCCTGTCTTGTGCTAGTTTTCAAAGGGAATGCTTCCAGGTTTTGCCCATTCAGTATGATATTGGCTGTGGGTTTGTCATAAATAGCTCTTATTATTTTGAGATACGTTCCATCAATACTGAATTTATTGAGAGTTTTTAGCATGAAGGGCTGTTGAATTTTGTCAAAGGCCTTTTCTGCATCTATTGAGATAATCTTGTAGTTTTTGTCTTTGGCTCTGTTTATATGCTGGATTACATTTATTGATTTGTATATGTTGAACCAGCCTTGCATCCCAGGGATGAAGCCCACTTGATCATGGTGGATAAGCTTTTTGATGTGCTGCTGGATTCGGTTTGCCAGTATTTTATTGAGGATTTTTGCATCGATGTTCATCAGGGATAATGGTCTAAAATTCTCTTTTTTTGTTGTATATCTGTCAGGCTTTGGTATCAGGATGATGTTGGCCTCATAAAATGAGTTAGGGAGGATTCCCTCGTTTTCTATTGATTGGAATAGTTTCAGAAGGATTGGTACCAACTCCTCCTTGTACCTCTGGTAGAATTCGGCTGTGAATCCATCTGGTCCTGGACTTTTTTTGGTTGGTGGGCTATGAATTATTGCCTCAATTTCAGAGCCTGCTATTGGTCTGTTCAGGTATTCAACTTCTTCCTGGTTTCGTCTTGGGAGACTGTAAGTGTCCAGGAAATTATCCATTTATTCTAGGTTTTCTAGTTTATTTGTGTAGAGGTGTTTATAGTATTCTCTGATGGTAGTTTGTATTTCTGTGGGGTCAGTGGTGATAGCCCCTTTATCATTTTTTATTGCATCTATTTGATTCTTCTCTCTTTTCTTCTTTATTAGTCTTGCTAGCAGTCTGTCAATTTTGTTGATCTTTTCAAAAAACCAGCTCCTGGATTCATTGATTTTTTGGACGGTTTTTTTGTGTCTCTATCTCCTTCAGTTCTGCTATGATCTTAGTTATTTCTTGCCTTCTGCTAGCTTTTGAATGTGTTTGCTCTTGCTTCTCTAGTTCTTTTAATTGTGATGTTAGGGTGTCAATTTTAGATCTTTCCTGCTTTCTCTTGTGGGTTTAGTGCTATAAATTTCCCTCTACACACTGCTTTAAATGTGCCCCAGAGATTCTGGTATGTTGTATCTTTGTTCTCATTGGTTTCAAAGAACATCTTTATTTCTGCCTTCATTTCGTTATGTACCCAGTAGTCATTCAGGAGCAGATTGTTCAGTGTCTATGTTGAGCAGTTTTGACTGAGTTTCTTAGTCCTGAGTTCTAGTTTGATTTCACTGTGGTCTGAGAGACAGTTTGTTATAATTTCTGTTCTTGTACATTTGCTGAGGAGTGCTTTACTTCCAACAATGTGGTCAATTTTGGACTAAGTGCAATGTGGTGCTGAGAAGAATGTATATTCTGTTGATTTGGGGTGGAGAGTTCTGTAGATGTCTATTAGATCCACTTGGTGCAGAGTTGAGTTCAATTCCTGAATATCCTTGTTAACTTTCTGTCTCATTGATCTGTCTAATGTTGACAGTGGGGTGTTAAAGTCTCCCATTATTATTGTATGGGAGTCTAAGTCTCTTTGTTAGTCTCTAAGGACTTGCTTTATGAATCTGGGTACTCCTGTATTGGGTGCATATATATTTAGGATAGTTAGCTTTTCCTGATGAATTGATCCCTTTACCGTTATGTAATGGCCTTCTTTGTCTCTTTTGATCTTTGATGGTTTAAAGTCTGTTTTATCAGAGACTAGGATTGCAACCCCTGCTTTTTTTTGTTTTCCATTTGCTTGGTAGATCTTCCTCCCTCCCTTTATTTTGAGCCTATGTGTGTCTCTGCGTGTGAGATGGGTCTCCTGAATACAGCAAACTGATGGGTCTTGACTCTTTATCCAATTTGCCAGTCTGTGTCTTTTAATTGGACCATTTAGTCCATTTACATTTAAGGTTAATATTGTTATGTGTGAACTTGATCCTGTCATTATGATATTAGCTGGTTATTTTGCTCATTAGTTGATGCAGTTTCTTCTTAGCATCAATGGACTTTACATTTTGGCATGTTTTTGCAATGGCTGGTACCGGTTGTTCCTTTCCATGTTTAGTGCTTCCTTCAGGATCTCTGTAGGGCAGGCCTGGTGGTGACAAAATCTCTAAGCATTTGCTTGTCTGTAAAGGATTTTATTTCTCCTTCACTTATGAAACTTAGTTTGGCTGGATATGAAATTCTGGGTTTAAAATTCTTTTCTTTAAGAATGTTAAATATTGGCCCCCACTTTCTTTTGGCTTGGAGAGTTTCTGCCAAGAGATCTGCTGTTAGTCTGATGGGCTTCCCTTTGTGGGTAACTCGACTTTTCTCTCTGGCTGCCCTCAACATTTTTTCCTTCATTTCAACTTTGGTGGATCTGACAATTATGTGTCTTAGAGTTGCTCTTCTCGAGGTGGTGTTCTCTGTATTTCCTGAATTTGAATGTTGGCCTGCCTTACTAGGTTGGGGAAGTTCTCCTGGATGATATCCTGAAGAGTGTTTTCCAACTTGGTTCCATTTTCCCCGTCACTTTTAGGCACACCAGTCAGATGTAGATTTGGTCTTTTCACATAATCCCATATTTCTTGGAGGCTTTGTTCATTTCTTTTTACTCTTTTTTTCTCTACACTTCTTTTCTTGCTTCATGTCATTCATTTGATCTTCAATCGCTGATACTCTTTCTTCCAGTTGATTGAGTCAGCTACTGAAGCTTGTGCATTTGTCACGTAGTTCTCGTGTTATGGTTTTCATCTCTATCAGTTCTTTTAAGGACTTCTCTACATTGGTTATTCTAGTTAGCCATTCATCAAATCTTTTTTCAAGGTTTTTAGTTTCTTTGCGCTGGTTACGTAGTTCCTCTTTTAGCTCTGAGAAGTTTGATTGACTGAAGCCTTCTTCTCTCAACTCGTCAAAGTCATTCTCCATCCAGCTTTGTTCCGTTGCTGGCGATGAGCTGCATTCCTTTGGAGGGGGAGATGTGCTCTGATTTTTTGAATTTCCAGCTTTTCTGCATTGCTTTTTCCCCATCTTTGTGGTTTTATCTACCTTTGGTCTTTGATGATGGTGACGTAGTGATGGGGTTTTGGTGTGGGTGTCCTTTCTGTTTGATAGTTTTCCTTCTAACAATCAGGACCCTCAGGTGCAGATCTGTTGGAGTTTGCCTGAGGTCCACTCCAGACCCTGTTTGCCTGGGTATCAGCAGCGGAGGCTGCAGAAGATAGAATATTGCTGAACAGGGAGTGTTGCTGTCTGATTCTTGCTCTGGAAGCTTCGTCTCAGGGGTGTACTCAGCCGTGTGAGGTGTGAGGGGTTGGTCTGCACCTAGTGGGGGATGTCACCCAGTTAGGCTACTCAGGGGTCAGGGACCCACTTTAGCAGGCAGTCTGTCCGTTCTCAGATCTCAACCTCTGTACTGGGAGATCCATTGCTCTCTTCAAAGCTGTCAGACAGGGACATTTACCTCTACCGAGGTTTCTGCTACTTTTTGTTTAGCTATGCCCTGTCCCCAGAGGTGGAGTCTACAGAGGCAGGCAGGCCTCCTTGAGCTGTGGTGGGCTCCACCCAGTTCGAGCTTCCCAGAGGCTTTGTTTACCTACTTAAGCCTCAGCAATGGCAGGCACCCCTCCCCCAGCCTCACTGCCGCCTTGCAGTTAGATCTCAGACTGCTGTGCTAGCAATGAGGGAGGCTCTGTGGGTGTGGGACCCTCTGGGCCAGGTGTGGGATATAATCTCCTGGTGTGCCGTTTGCTAAGATCCTTGGTAAAGCGCAGTATTAGGGTGGGAGTTAACCCGATTTTCCAGGTGTTGTGTGTCTCAATTTCCTTTGGCTAGCAAAAGGAATTTCCTTCCCCCTTGCGCTTCCCAGGCAAGGCGATGTCCCGCCCTGCTTCAGCTCTCGCTGGTTGAGCTGCACCCACGGACCAGTGCCAACTGTCCAACATGCCCCAGTAAGATGAACCCGGTACCTCAGTTGAAAATGCAGAAATCACCTGTCTTCTGTGTCGCTCACGCTGGGAGCTGGAGGCTGGAGCTGTTCCTATTTGGCCATCTTGGGCGTGCCCCCCCCAGAAAGCTGTTTCTTATCTCATGCCAGATTCTCTCTTACCATACCTTTTACTCAGTGGTTCCAGGTCTGGCTAGGTGGCCAGGTTGTAAGAGTGGTTATCTAGACTAGCGGTTAAGGCTGCTGGTATTAAAGGGAGAACATCTAGGTTTATAACTCACTGGCTCCACCACTCCTTTCTGGTCATCTTGGGTAAGTTAATTCACCCCTCTGAGTGTCAGAAATGGGAATAACTTTGAAGCCTACCTCACAGGATAGTGGTGATGATAAAATAAGGTTGTATGTGAAAACTGCCCACCTGAAGACTGGTGTTGTTCATTTCTACACTACGTCCCACCTCTGCAGAACTGTGAAATGCAGACCCTCAGGGCAGGATAGTGAGCTGGCCAAGAGCACATGTTCTGGAGCCACACTGCTGAGACTGAGACTCCAAGTGGGGCGCTGTCAATTGTTAGCTGTGTTATCTGGGCAAGTCCTTACCATCTCTAGGCTTGGAGGGGCTGGGAGGAAACATAAGTGGATGCAGGAGAGAAAGGACTGGGTGGAGAGGTCCTCCTGACAAGAGCTATGACCTTCAGAAGAATATACCCCAGCCTGTCTCTCCTCCCTCCCTTCAGTCTCCTGCTGGTGCCTCCCATTAGACAAACCCAACCAGAAGCCAGAGGGCCAGGGAGCCTGCTAGTGCTCCCACATGGGTCAGCCTCCCAGGGCACAGAGCAGGATGGAGGATGAATGGGTCTGGAGGAGCAAATAGAAATTATCCAGCAATGCTACTTTATTATTAAGTTGAACCACATGATGCTGCCATTATGCAAGCATTTTTGTACTATAAAAATAGCAAATTAATATGTTTAACCCAACAAATAATAGAGCAGGATGGGCAGGAGCCTCATTTATAAGAAACCCATATTTGAGTCAATGGATATTCCACCTGCTACCAGCATGACCTTGACAAACCTTGGCCTCAACTTCCTGGCCTATAAAATGGGAATGCTATTTCTCCCATGTAAAATGTGTGAAAATGCCCCTCAGATGTGAGGACCAGGACTGCTGCCATTTTTTTTAAGGAGAATAATGCCCCTCTCTGCTGTGAGCGTCCTGTCCCTGAGGCAGAGGAGGGAGCAGGACGCCGTTTGTGGCCTTCCGTGGCATGATCAGATTTAGAGCTGCAGAGAAGTCAACTCCAGCTGAGTTTTAATCAGAATGAATTTCACTGCAGCCTGGGCCTGAGTGGCAGCCAGGGGCCATTAAGCTAAATGACTTGTTTTAATATGGAGACCTGTCTAATCACATTTTCTGTATGGGGCCGGTGTGTCTGTGTGCGCATGTGTTGAGTGCTGAAATCAATCCTGAGCCTTTGCCTTTTCCCTGCTTACCACAGTGTAGCTGGGGCAGAGATAAGCCAGATTAACAGCAGGACAAAAGCAAGTTTCCGCTTTATCAAGGAATTAGGTAATTGTCTGGACCGTACAGGGAGCCATGAAGAGTGTTCTGTTGATCAGTGTCTGGTGTTAAGGCTTTGTAGACACAGGGCTCACAGAGACTCCCATAACCCAGGGAGGAAGGAAGAGTTTTGGGTTCCCCTATCCAGCGGAGACATTCACCTCAGGAAGGTCAATCAATCCTGGATGCTCTGCCCTGCCTCCAGTGGAGTCATGTACTGTATTTATTTCTGTGGGCTCATTTCAAATGCACACCCTGTTGTAACCTCCTGGCTGCACATCTTCCAGCAAATGACTTTATCCCTCCGGGCTTCAGTTTCCCAATCTGTAAAAGTGGGTCATGAAAGATCCTGTTTTCTATGATCATTACCAAGACAGAATAAGACGTTGCATGTGAAACATTTAGTGCAGCTCCTGGCCCGTAGAAAACACAGACAGACTGGGTTAGGTTGTGCTGTGTTAACCATTTCCAAAGTTTCTGATTTGTTTCTCACTCATGCTACTTGGATATGGTGAGATAGCAGGGGATGTCTTCAGAGCTGGGACCCAGGCTGAGGAAGGCTCTGTCTTCATACAAACATGATTGTCAAGACGGGAAAAGGGTAATGTGGTGAAGTATGCACTGGCTTTGAAGCTTCCACTTGGAAACCTTCTTTGGCCAAAACAGGTCATGTGGTCACTCCCAGCTTCCCCAGGGAAAGGGAGGGCCAATCTCACCACACAGTAGAGGGCCAGAAACATTTAGTCATTAACACTAAAGGCAACAATGGTGCTCAACAAATGACCCACGCTTGAGAATTATTATATTATTATTAGTGTATTACTATTGTGTTTATTTCCACAATCCATCATTGTTTTCCTCCATGTACTTACTCTGGTTTCAGAAAGCCTGAGATATTTCATTCCAGTGCAGAAAATGGACTCCCGTCTCTTAGGAAAACATGGCTGAGATTATTATTCATAATAAATTAAAGATAGCTTCCACTTGACAAGGGCGTGCTTTGTGCCAGGCTCTGGACTAAGGACTTCAGAGAAGTGATTTCATTTAATCCTCACAGTTCCATTTAGAGGTGGTTCTGTTTTTGTCCCTGCTCTACAGATGAGGAAACTGAGGTGTTGGAAGGTAAGTAAATTTGCCCAACGTGACCTGGCTCATAAATGGCAGAATGGACTTGAACTCCAAACCCATACCCTTAGTCACCTTGCTGAGCTGTCTGCTAAGAGCAGGGGACCTTAGCCTCTGGATCTTCGAATGGAAGTTGGGGTTGGCTCAGTGGAGATGCTATGCACTACCATTGCTGATCCACAGAAATAGGGATTCAGCACTAGCCCCACTTTCTCTTTTTAGCCCTGTTTCCCCTTCCTCCCTGTCTTCAATCTACCCAGGATCCATCCCCATGGGTCCTTCTATTCCCTAAATGTTTCATGTCCATTGCAGCCTCTGAACCCTGTTTACTCTCTTCCCCCTCCTTTCCTCTATCCTTTATTCTCACACGTCCCAGCTCAGCCTTCAAGGTCCAACCCGAATGTTCCCTTCTTTGGGAAGACACCCCCACCCCCACCCCAGGCAGCACCAATCCCACAGTCTGTCGGCTCCCAGGGAATTTTATACATTTACAAAATATAAATCTTGTCTAGAAATGCACAGGTGTGTGTGCGTGCACTCACCCCCCTACACGCAGCCTTTTTAGAGGAGGGAAGAAATTAGTCTTTGCTTTTAATTAATGCCAGCTCTCTCATCCTGACTTTTAATACTGCCACCTCATTTGTCTTATTAAGTACTTAGTTTTGCTTTTAATTAGTGTTGTTTATTGTCCCTGAATTTTAATTGTCGTTGTAGGGTCTCAGCGGGCCTTGGTGGGGATTTATTAGAAACACTTTCTGTCCTCCAAGGAGCTTGGATGGCAGTGCCTCTGAGGTAGAGGAGGGAAGGATTCAAGGGGGTTGCTGAAGGCTGGTGTATTTTTCTCCAGGCCTCAGTCAATTCCGATTGTCTTTGGAATCCCTGTTTGCTGAAAGGTAGCTTGGTCTCACCCAGAAGATACACAGAGAAAACTCAGGAAAATGGCAGGAATTTGATTCACATTGGATTTGAATTTGACTTCTCAACTTAAAAAGAAAAAAATAAATAAATAAAGAGGGTGGGGAGGGGACATACTGGTTCATAGTAGCCAAAAAGGCCATGATAGATTGATAGATTCAGGCATGGCTGGATCCAGCATTCCAACAGCATCATCAGGAATCAGTCTCTATCTCCCAGCTCTGCTTTTATCCTTTTCCAGGCTTTTATTGTGTGTTGACAAAAGTTATCAATAGCAGCTACAGACTTCTGTTCTATCAGTTTAGCAGCCTAGTGGAAAGAGAATGCTTCTTTCCACATAGTTCCAGCAAAAGACCAACTCAGGTTGTATACCTATCCTTGAACCAATCACAGCAGCCTAGGGAATATAATACACTGATGGGCCAGGCACAGGTCATTGGCCCACCTCTAAGGACTAGGGTTGGATGAGCCCCACCTGGACCACACAGATCAATACTGAGAGCAGATGGTTTCCCAAAACACAATTGGGGTGACTTTACCTAACAAAAGGCTATCCAGATAAATGCTGGATAGGGAAAAACAATAGATGTCTACCCTAGACATCCACTGCAGTGTCTCACTCAGGCTTAAGCAAACACCTAGGATTTAGACCTTTGTTTCTCTCCCCAGTTCTGCCCTCAAATAACACTAACAGTGTCCTCCCTGACTGATACTTGGAAAATACTTTAGATTACAAGGCCCCCTCACATGAATTAACCCATTCGTTCTTCCCAACAACCCTACAAGATAGGCATAAGAAGAATATATACAAATATTTGAGATGGCGTCTCACTCTGTCACCCAGGCTGGAGTGCAGTGGCATGATCTCGGCTCACTGCAACCTCTACCTCCTGGGTTGAAGTGATTCTTGTGCCTCAGCCTCCTGAGTAGCTGGGATTTTAGGCATGCACCACCATGCCCAGCTAATTTTCTTGTATTCTTAGTACAGAGAGGGTTTCATTATGTTGGCAAGGCTGGTCTCGAACTCCCAGCCTCAAGTGATCTGCCCACCTCAGCCTCTCAAACGCTGGGATTACAGGTGTGAGCCACCATGCCTGATCAAGAATAGGAATTTTTACATCCTCATTTTACAGGTGCAAAACTTGCTTAAAGTCATGCAGAGAATAAAAAGGGGAGGTAAGATTGGATCCCAGTGCTCTGGGTCTGAAACCAGCAATTGTCTCACTGCAAGAGGCTGCTTCACCAGCCAGTTTTTGCTGTGTAACAAACCACCCCACAAAATAGTGGCTTGGAACAACAACCATTTATTTACCTTATGATTCTCTGTGTTGGCAGTTGGGTTGAGTTCAGCTGGGTTCAGCTAGGCCAAACTTGGATGATCTTGGCTAGGCTTGTTCGTGTGTCTATGGTCATCCTGTATGTTGGCTGGGACTGACTGGTATGTGACAGGGCAGCCATAGTAGCTTGGACAGCTGTGGCCTCCCGCGTTGTGATAGCTCATCCTCCAGCAGGCTAGCCTGGTTTCTCATATGGTGACTGCAGGGTTGCTAAAAAGTAGCAAAAGAGACCAGGCTCTGAAGGGCTAGTATTTCCAAGCCTCTAATGCAACACATCTTCTAGTGTCCCATTGCACAGAAAGTCTCAGAGCCAACTCAGATTCCGTGGGTGGGGAAATAGATTTCACCGCTGGATGGTAGGAGCTGAAAAGGACAGGGATACAGAAAGGGAAGACATGGGGCTATGTTTTGTGATCAATTCACCCCATCTGCAGTGAGCTTACCTCTCTGTTTCCTGAGCTAGGGGAGAAAGAGGGGACCAGATGCACCTTTAGGGAGCAGTGATGGTGGAGGAAATTTGGAGCACCGTGAAAGCTATGGAAGCATTTAGTGCTTTTCCAATCACATCATGGAAGTTATGGTCCATTTTAGCTGCTGGAGAGAACAAACACTGATGGATGATGATGGAGATAATGACAATAGTGACCATAATTAATGTTTACTGAACACATACTATGTTCCAAGTATCACGTTGTCTCTCTTGCCTTCTTCTTCAAACCCCACTCTTCACAACAGTCCTGGAGGCAGCATAGTAGAGTGATTAAGCATGCAACCTGGCATCAGATCCTGTAGGTACAAATCCCAGATCTGCTGGTCGCCGGCTCGGTGGGTAAGTCACTTACCCTTCCAAGCCTCAGTATCTCCATCTGCAAAATGGAGATAATACTTGTACCTTCCTTAATGGGTGTTTGGGAGAGTTAAATGTTTAGCCCAGGGCCAGGCACAACCTAAGTAGCCATTATGATGAAGTAGGTAGTGCTGGGATGACCATACTCATTTTATCAATGAGGAAACAGGCCCACAGACATTGTGTATCTGCCCAAGACTATGCAGCTTGTAAGTGGCAGAGCAGTGGAGGATGAACTCTGTGCCTACTTTAAAATCTGTGAAATGAGGACTGTCCTGTGGGGTTATTTAAAGGCTCATGGCAGGCAACATCCGTTATTGCTATACGGCAATGGGAGAACCATATGGAGGGGACAGTGAGTTTGCTTTGTTGTTTCAAGGCCAGGAACACAAAATCGCCTTTGTCTCTAGAACCTCCCAGGCCTGTCTCTGTCCTTGTCTCTGGCATCAACCAGCTCGGCATGGAAGGAGCCAAGCTCTTGTCGTTTCAGCCTTAGCTGGCTTCAGGGAAGGCTGGGAATGTCCCAGCTTGCTCTTGGAACAAGGAGAAGCCAACAGCAGCCTATACCGTCTGGATGGGACTGGATGTGTAAGGGCTGCTGGGGTCCCATAAAAGAAGGCTGGAATCACCAGTGGGCAGGCAAGTGAAGGGGCACTCAGACCATCAAGCACAGTAGACAAAGCAGGAGATCGCCATCTTTCTCTTTGGTGTTCCAAGTGTCCTTGTCATAGTGAGGGTGTGTAGAAATCCCAACAGCCTGGAAAATAGTCAAGTCTGGATGCATATTTGAGATGGACTAGAATATACTCAGCTTGCATCATTGTTCAGAGGCTTTCTGTGTCTCCTGCGTCTCTCAGGGTGGAAGCTTACATGCCTCCCCTACCACCACTTTGATCTCAGCTCCCTCTTGCTCTCTTCACTCCAACCACTCTGTTTTCCTTGCCATTTCTCCAGTTTACCAAGCACATGCCTGCGCCAGGGCCTTCACACTTACTGTTTCCTCAGCCTGAAATGCTCTCCCCGAGATGGCCTTGTGGCTCAGTTTATTACCCACTTTGGGTCTTTGCTCAAATAGCATCTCTCAGTGAGGCTCCCTCTGACCACCTGTTTAAAACCACACTTCTTCCCCCCTAATTCCCAATCACCCTCCCTCTTTTATTTTTCTCTAAAGCAGTCATCACCAGCTGACACATTTAATATTCTACTTGTTTGCTTATTGTCAGTCTTCCCTACTAGAAGGCATGTTCCATGGGGACAATAATTTTTGTCTTTGTTCGTTTTAATGTTATATCTCCTGTGCCTAGAACAGTGTCTGGCACATAGTAATAGTAAATGTTTCATAAATATTTTTTAATTCTTCTAATTTCCCAAGAGAAGCTGGCAATCTGTGTTTTTAATTAAATCCTGTGCTTTTAAAATATTGATTGAATTTTACCCTTAAAAAATCCTTCATGGACCAAACAAAACATTTTCAGCCTGGATTTTGCTCATGGACACTCCTGCTTCTCCCAATTTGAGGCCCTTTGTTTAAGTACATTTCCCACCCCATCAAATAGTCACAGTGAGTTTTTCCAGATACCTAATTGAGCAGTGATGTACTGCACTCAGGGGAAGAGAGGAGGGGCAAGGAAAGAGATCGAGAGATGGAACTGTCTGGGCATTGTCCAAACTTGTGGCTGCAGGTTCTGCTGCAAAGCATCTGGTTTAATTCCAAGACCATTGGAATAGGGAGGCCAACTGTGGCATTGAACTCCACGCAGACAGCTGCAGCTCCTGCCGGTTCCCTGCAGTGCCCTGAAGTGCTGCATAAAACCCTTGCCAGCCCAACCCCGCTGGGTCACGTTCAGACACCTGCCACAGCAGCTCAGAAACTGAATAGGCTTTGTGTTGTTTTTTCCATTCAACTACAACTAGCAGAAAACCTTGGAGATTCTGGGGGATGCAACCGCTGTTCCTTAGCAAACAATGCTAAAGAGAGCCAGGGGAGAAGCAGGCAGAACCAATGGCAAAGGAGGAGAAGGGAGGACCCTGGAATATGGGTTATCTGGGGTTAGGACAGAGTCTTTGTGGCAGTCTGAGATTCCAGGTCTAAGATTCAGTCTAAGATTCAGATTCATCCAGCTATCCAGTGCTTATTATTAGCGGTTTAGATTGATTGAAGGAATTTAAGCAGGACATTGGAAAGTTCACTCAAACTTTCCTTGACTCAGTTATCCCATCTGTAAAATGGAATAAGAAGAGCACATACCTCATAAGGCTATTGTGAGGATCAAGGAGATAAACTTGAGAGGTGCTTAGTGTGGAGTAAGCCCTTGATATCTGAACTTTCAGTTGTTGTTGTTGCTTCTTTTGTTACTGAAAGTAGATGACTCTTTAGAGTTTGTACAAGGACTGTAGGGGAGTTTCTGTCCAGCTGAGAAAGAAGAGCTAGAGTCTCTGGTTTCAGGAGAGGAAGTAATTTTATGCTTCTGAAGTTGCAGCTGCAGGGCGGGATTTAAGCCACTGCCTCGCCCTTACTCAAGCCAAAGTATGTGATCTCTCAGAGTTGCCTGGGAGAGGGCTGGTGAGGTGGTGGTGGGCGGGGGGTAGGTATCTGTTTGTCTCTGAGGCTGAGAGGTGAGAATGCACCCAGGGGCCAGAGGGCCAGGAATGGACAATCACCAATCCTCTAGATACTCATCAGAACCCAACAATCCAAAGCCCAGGGGCAATGAACGGGTGTGAACAGCGTAGTGAGTAAGCACATGGGCTTTGGAGTCAGGGTTCAAACCCCAGTTCTGCTACTTGGTAGCTGTGTGATTTTGAGCAAGTGGCTTAGCCACCCTGAGCCTGAATTTTCTTACCTGTAAAATGAGGATAATACCATCTACCTTGGAGTAGGATTGTAAGGAGTAAAGCAAATAATGTAGGTATGGAATTTGGTGCATAGTAGGCACTCAAAAAATGGTAAGTCATCATCCTGTACATGATAAGTATAGGAGAAGTAGGAAAAGAGAATTCCCACTTTACAAGTGTCTGCTGTGTGCTAGGGAGTGTAGCTGGTGCTTACTTAAACTTATCAGCTCAGTGACGCCAAGCTTCTGCAGTGGTCCTAGGGCTGGAAATTGGCACTATTTATGTGACACTTACATTTATACTTTTGCTTCTTGTATCCATGGTTGGTTTCCTTCTTCTGGTCCTCCCTGGGCCTCAGGCCTTCAGTCTATTATGATGATGGTTTCTCTGTAGTGAGTGATGGGAAAGTGGGGAGTGGTTTGAGAATGTCTGAGGTTCACCAGTAGACTGTCTCCATTTCTGTTGACTCACCCTCAACTCCTCATGAAGAGCTGGCCTTCATGAAGTATCATCTGCAGGCTGGTAGGAAAACATCTTAGGAGAGCATTTTAGGATCATGCTGTGTTGGATTAGAAAATGACTATGTGACCACTAGGGGTGATGTAATGACCTCATGGAGCAGAACCATGCTTCCCTAAGATTCTCCTGTCCCCTCCCACACAAGGTCAAGTTCCCTAGTAGCAGAACCTGAGATGTGCATTCTTGTACTAGTGCTAGACTCAGGGGATGCTCCAAGGAGGAACCTGCTAGGGAATGAGGGAAGCAGGAAAGGGCAGCAGAGGAAGCTAGGCGAGGGCGTGGCTTCACCTGAAGTCTGGCCTCAGCCCAATCCTTGGGGAGCTCTGGAGTGTGATGGTAGCACAAAGCCATCTTACCCTGGGAGAAGGGGGCTGTATTTTTCTCCCCTCCTCTTGTTCATTAGCCACTGGCTTTGTGCTGCTCCCTGGTATCTCCGGGCAAAGCAGCTCCTGTTGGGTGAGGGCGATTCTCTGGAAAATGGTGCTGCTATGAGCCCTTAGTGTAGCCCTTCGTGGCTAATACTTCTAGAGGTGGGAATGGGAGGATGCACCAGCTGTAGGGGGGATCCAGATGAGGAATCATCAGTGACTATTAGGGTACCTCTGCCCAACTGCATCCCCACCTCCATCCCAGAACTGCCGGTGGACACATGCCCTCCTTTCCCAGGGCCTATTTCTCTAGTTGTTCAAATATCCTTGATTGCTTGAACATTTTCCTCTTCTGGTCCGGGCCTGGTAGACTGGGGTAAGCAGTAGATAAAGAGTCCAATCCTGGGATGTTAAGTGCATTGAGAGCCCCAAGTGGCCAAGCTGAAATAACCAGGGCTGTCCAGGGTGGCTTTTGGCCTGGAGGGATGGAGCTAGGTGGTTTCCACTGGCTGGTCAGCCAGTGAGTTTAGACTTTGCAGGTGGAATTTTAGTGGGAAACACAGCCCTGGTGTGCATGACTGAACAAAGGAGAGTGCGAGCAGGCCAGATGCTGCCCTGAGGATGATGGAAGTTGGAGATCAGAGTTCCTGGGAGGTGATCATGTGTCTCCCTTACCCCAGACCTACCTTCGTCCCAGGGTCTCCAAGGCCAGTGTCTTCTCTCTGCTGCAAAGCAGCAGATGAAACCTTCAGTTACAGGTTCAGCTTTCTAGACCAACAGCAGCCGAGGAAGCTCATGCTCGGGGACTGAGCCTCTTTGCACTCAGCAGGGGCCAGGGGTCCTCCAGGTGGGGGGCTCCAGGGAAGTCTGCTCAGCTCTCACCACAGGCAATAATGAGACATTAAAGTTCTTTTTCAGCAAATTTCCTTCACAACAGGAGCTGTCTCTCCTTTCTGTTTTTGAAGTGGAAACAATGAAATGCCCACATTAATCTGGGAAGGTTATGTTAACGACATGGGAGCAGATGAAATAGCTTTAGTGTAAGGGACCTTCTCTGCTACGGGTCCAACCAACATTCCCCTCCGGTTTCTCCCACACAAAGACTGAATAATTACAAAGGATACAGGACAGGAGAGGGAGGTCACTGTGTGTTCACCTCCCAAGTTCTCATCTATTTAGCATCACAGACAACAAGACCTACAGGGAAATCAGGAACCCCTAGACATGCTGATCTGCTTTCTATTTGTTTTTAAAATAATTACTGCAATCTCCATGTGGTCTCTTCCCTCTGACTCTTGGCGAGACCTTCAGAGGGGTGGGGTCGGGGGCAGGTTCAGAGAGAACTGAAGCCTGGCTGAGTTCAGCCGCTCTGACAGTAATGATGGAGACTCTTTCACACATTCAGCAAATTTTCATTACGTACCGTCTAGGTGCCAGACACTATGCTAGTGTTTGAGACTAAGCAGTGAACAAAACGGAAAAAGGTATGCACATATTAGCAGGGGGATTCAAACTCTAAGCAAAGACACAAACATAAACATAAACAACTTATATTAAATTGGGCTAGTGATAAGAGCTAGGAAGAAAAATAAATCGGAGTAAAGGAGGCCAGAGTGGAGAAGCGGGAGGAAGAACTATTTTATTTATTTAGATAATTTTATTTTTCAAAAATACATATATTTTATTTTAACTTCCGGGGTACATGTGCAGGATGTGCAGCTTTGTTACTCAGGTAAATGTGTGCCATGGTAGTTTGTTGCACCTATCAGCTCATCACCTAGGTATTAAGCTCTGCATGCATTAGCTATTTATCCTGAAGATCTCCCTACAGTGACCCCCCTGTAGGAGCTATTTTAAACTGAGTGGTCAGGGAGGCCCTCTTGGAGGAGGTGGCATTTAGGAACAAACCTACACAAAGGGAGAGAGTGAGCCGAACAAGCATCTGCAGGAAGGCTTCCAGGCTGAGGGAAGAGCAAGTGGGAATGTGGGCAGGGGGGCGGGATGTCGAGGGAGCAGCAGGAAGGCCTTTGGGTCTGGGAAAGAGGGCATGAGAAGAGTGGGAGGAAAAGAGAAGGAGGCTACAGGGAGCCAGGCTGTGCTAAGGGGTTTAGATTTTAGTCTAGGAGCAACGGGGAGCCATTGAAGACTCTTGAGCAAAAGAGTGACATAGCTGACTTGCTTTTTGGGGGATGAAGGGAAGGACATGAAGTACACACATCTTAAGAGTTTAGCTTGATGGTTTTTGCAGACGTGTATACCTGGTTAGTGGCCACCCAGATCAAGATATGGAGTATCTTCACCCCATGGAGGCCCCTTCCTTCCCCTTCTGAATCAATAGCTTCCCCAAAGTAAGCAATTTATTTGCCCTGATTTCTGTCACCACCAAATAGCTTTGTCTTTTCTTAACTCTTGTGTTAATATAATCAGACAGTGTGTTCTCTTTGTTCCTGGCATCTTTCACTAAACATAACATCTATGGGTTCATCCATGGCGTTACATGGACTGTATCAGAAGCTTGTCTGTCATTGCTCACCAGCATTCCACTGTACAAATAAATCACAACGGCCTTATCTGCTCTCTGTTGATGGGCATTTGGATTGTTTCCAGTGTTAAGCTATTATGAATAAAGCTGCTACAAATATTCTTGTATATGTCTTAGAACATAAGCACTTTTTTCTTGGGTATATACCTGAGCATATTTCTGGGGTGTGTACCTGAGTAGAATTCCTGGGCCACATGGTAGATGGACTTTTAGCTTAACAGATACTGCCAAACAGTTTTCCAAAGTGGTGGCACCATTTTATTTTTTCAGTTTTATTGAGATATAACTCACAGATAATATAATTCACCCATTTAAAGTGGGCAATTCCATGGCTTTTGGTATTCTCAGAGTTGTGGATCCATCACCATAATCAACTTTAGAATATTTTCACTGTCCTTACAAAGAAACCCTGCACCCCCAGCACCTCCCCCAGCCTGGGCAACCACTGATCTCATTTTCATCTTTTATAGATGTTCCTATTCTGTATACTTTATATAGGTGGAATCTCACAATATATGGCGTTTTGTGTCTGCCTTCTTTCACTTAGCATCATGTTTTCAAGGTTCACCTACATCATAGCATATGTCAATACCATATCTGTTTTTATGGTGGAACAATGCTGCATTGCATGGATATACCACATTTTGTTAATCTGCTCATCAGCTGGTGAATACTGGGGTGTCTCTACTTTGTGGTTATTATGAATACTGAATGAAATGGGACAAGGGTAGATGGAGAAAGACCAAGGAGGAGTCAATTGCATTAAGTCAGGCAGGGATAGTGGCAGTTTGCATCAGCATAGTAGCAATGCAGGCTGAAAGGAGTAGGCAGATCCTAAATCTATTTTAAAGATCAAGCCAATACCATTTTCTGATAGTTTGGATGTAGAGTATTTTTTTTAAAAAAGGCAGTGACACATGGACGCAGGAAGGGGAACATCACACACCGGGGCCTATCCTGGGGTGGGGGGCCAGGGGAGGGATAGCATTAGGAGAAATACCTAATGTAGATGATGGGTTGATGGGTGCAGCAAACCACCATGGCACGTGTATACCTATGTAACAAACCTGCACGTTCTGCACATGCATCCCGGAACTTAAAGTATAATTAAAAAAAAAAAAAAAAAAAAAAAAAAAAAAAAAAGAAGAAAGAAAGAAAAAGAAAATGAAAAAAAAAAAAAAAAAGGGCAGGGATGACGCCACAACAACTAAGTCAGATGACTTGCTCAGTAGAAACACCCTGGATTCGAGTTAAGAACTCTGGCCCACACACTGCTGGGGGTGCGGTGGCCTTCCCTCAACATCCCCGCAACAGCGTATGGAGGAGCTTGGATTTAGGTGAGGGGTTCTTCCCTCTGGTCCATTTCTTGCCATGGGGTAGCCGTGACTTCCAGCAAGACACTTTTCCCCCTTAGGATCTCAGATTCCCCATCTGAAAAATGGAGAAACTAGATTTAGTTCTTTCTTCTCTATCCCACTGGGTGTGTGGTATAAATCAGGGACTTGAGAACTAAGGAGTGGCTGAATGATGGGGTGATGTCCTCTCTGGGTTGATGTTTTCCAGGAGCACTAGACGTCTACCATGACTGACACCGTGTTCAGCAACAGTTCTAACCGTTGGATGTACCCCAGTGACCGGCCCCTTCAATCAAAGTAAGTTGCTGCATGTTCCTGGGAGTGGCTTGTTTTGAGTCGATGAGGTTTTGACAGTTCTACGCTTTAAAAAAAGAAGGAATCGCTTCCTTCCCTGAGGAAGGGGGAGAGGAACCTAATGGGAGTTCAGTCATGAAAATGTCTCCCGTAGTTTGACTATTTTGCAAGGTTGGAAGAACAGATTAAATCCTGAGTTTCATGCTCCGTAGATTAGGTGGCCTGGTGGACTGGAGAGAGAACTGACCTGGTGTCAGAACCAGACTTGGGTTCTAGTTCTGGATATGAGCTAATTTACTGTGTGATGATAGGCAAGTATCTTCCCCTCTAGGGGTCCTGGTTCCCTCATCGGTCAAATAAGGAAGTTGCACTAGATCAGAGATTACAACCTGG
Organism: Macaca nemestrina; assembly: GCF_043159975.1. Classification (NCBI taxonomy): domain Eukaryota; kingdom Metazoa; phylum Chordata; class Mammalia; order Primates; family Cercopithecidae; genus Macaca; species Macaca nemestrina. The sequence continues at coordinate 20,404,341 of NC_092134.1, read as the reverse complement.
CAGACTCTGACTTGCAGAAGTGTGTGTGTATGGTTTTTTTCTTTTTTATATTTTGGGCCTGATCATGTAAAAATTGGGAGATTTCACATGAAAGTCCAGATTTCTGACATGACTTCAAAATATCAGAAGACCTGACAATACTGGACCGCAATTTTGCCAACAGTTCAGCAGAAGACAAGTAGCAGCTCATATATTTAGACTGACAAGATCTCTCCAGTTTTCCACAGTCCCCATCATTCCCTGTTGGTCTCCAATACCTGGCCTACTTTGGACATTTCTGTTACCCACCCATCCCAGTTGGTCTCCCTGGAATAGATGACCTCTAAGTTTCCTTAACTGTGGACTTCTGTCAATCTTTTGTTAGACAGTATTTTAGGGTCAGTTTAAGAGTTTAAATTCTGGGTAGGATAGTTGAAGATATGGTTATTTTTGTAAAAAGAATAAATGTCAGGGTGTAGTTGTTGTGGCTTGCCCAAAGAATGGAGAAAGGCTTTTTTTTTTTTTTTTTTTTTTTTTTTTTTTTTTTTTTAAATTTGAGACAGGGTCTTGCTCCGTTGCCCAGGCTGAAGCATAATGGTGCAATCATAGCTTATTGCCTTGACCTCCCAGGCTCAAGCAATCCTCTTGTCTCAGCCTCCTAAGTAGCTTGGACTACAGGCATGCACCACCATGCCTGGCTAATTTTAATTTCTTTTTGTAGAGATAGGGTCTTGCTATGTTGACCAGGCTAGTCTCAAACTCCTGGGCTCAAGTGATCCTCCTGCCTTGGTCTCCCAAAGTGCTGGGATTACAGGTATGAGCCACTACCCCTAGCCTACAAAGGCTTTTTAGCAAAGATTTTTCCTTATTGGAGAGCAGTGTTTCCCTAAACTTGGTCATTCGAACACCACTTTTACAATTTTTACCTCATCTATGAAATATCATTATTGTTATTTTCTCTTAATTGGCTACTTATAAAATGTAAGCACTCTAACAAGAGCTTTTTTTAAATCACAAATGGATGTAAGTGGATAATTAGTTCATGCTTTCTATGAACAAAGGTAACCATGAAGACAAATAATTTTAAAAAAACAATGTTATTACATTCTAGCTATAAACTGTAGCCTCACAGAGGCTCTGAGCCTGAGACTTGCTTCCCACTTAAAAAGGCAACTAGCAAGTGATAGAGAAGTGTTAAAATCATATGAGCACTTTCTCCTTGAAGTACGTGAGGTTGGAAAGGAGATTGAAATGGGAATGCCTTTCTTATTATTTAATATTGCCCTGTCATTTACTGTCTGATTAATTTTTGTTCTAATTTCTATTAAATAATCCTTTCTCATTTTCTTAAGTGTATTCTATTACTTTCTAAATACTTGAGTTGTGTGCTTACCTCATTAATATAAAACTTCCCTTTTTTCTAATATTAGTAATTATAAATGTGATCGACAAAGTACCACATTCAAATGATCCCACAAGCTTCAACATATAGTATTTTCATTGTTTCTCATTTCTATGTATTTTAAAATTTCTCTTATGATTTCTACTTTAACCCAAGAGTGATTTAGAGGTATATTTAAAAATTTCTAGATGTTTGAGGATTCTTAACTTATTACTTTTTTCGTTATTAAACTCAAATTTAATGGCATTTCGGTTGGAGAATATGACCCATATGATACTTCATCTTTGAAATGTGTTAAGATTTGGCTTATAACCAGATCTTGGGCTATGCTCAATGAGTACATAAGAAAAATGTGCATTCTATAATTATAGTTTGTAAGGTCACTCACATATCAAAATGAGATTATTAATTGTGTTTATAACATGTTTTTACATTTACGGCTTTTTAGTCTACTTGTATTATGCTGAAATCTCCTTCAGTCACCATGGATCTGTCAGTTTCTCCTTGTGGTTCTGTGAGATGGCTACAGGTTTGGAGTTGACCTATATTACTGAAAAGTTGAACCTTTTATCATTATGTAATATCTCTCTTTATCTCTAATAATGATTTTTTTGTCCTAAACTCCCTTTTGTGATATTAAAAAACAACATCAGCTTTCTTTAGTATTTTTTTATCCTTTTATTTTTAATCTTTTAGTCCTCTTACATTTCAGGTAAGGGAATATAAAGGATATTTTTAGCCAGATTTTGTTTCTTTTGTTATTGTTTAATTCAGTGTGGTAATCTTTGTCTTTTAGGTGATGATTTTAATCCATTTACAGATACTGTAATTATCAGCAAACTCTTTCTATAAAGGACCAAATAGTAAATATTTCAGGCTTTTCTGGCCATAAAGTCTCCATTGCAGCAACTCCACTTTCACTGTTCTAGTGCAAAATCAGCCATAGGCAACATGCACATCAATGGGCATGGCTTTTTTGTTTGTTTGTTTGTTTGTTTGTTTGTTTTAAATAAAAACAGGCAGCTGACTGTATTTGGCCTGTAGCCTATAGTTTGCTGATCTATTATATAGTTTAACTTTTCTACTCTCTTGTTGTTTTGGTCTCTCTTTTTCTATGGTTCTTTTGTTTCTCTCCTTGCCTTTTATTTTTATTAATTGGTTAACTGGGCTTGGGGGTTTACAAATTCTACTTTTCTCGTTATTGGTTTCAAAGTCATGTGGTTCATTCCTATGATTTCCATAGCTATCCTTAAAGTATTACCATTCATGGCTAATCATGTCTGGAGTTACTCACTGTCTCAACATCTTCCTCTAGGTAACACAAGGTGCTTAAAACACTCTAACAACATCTTAATTCCGACCCTCCTTACCTACATACGACTCTTCTCTAGTATCTTAGTTTAATCCTTTATTTAACTCCATATATTAGACATTATTATTTTATACTGGCATTAAAAAAAAATTTTTCCTGTCTTCTAGTTTTCTGGTTCAATGTTCAAATCTTCCTGAATCTTGGTCCTTCTTGGGGACACTTTACTTCTTCCTGAAGTACAGCTTTTCATTTGGTAAAATTCTGTTGGTAAGCTCTCTCAGACTGTGTGTATCTTAAAACATCGATTTATCCCTTGTTCTTGAAGGTTGCAGCATTCTAGGTAGACTTTGAAGGATTGGTTGTGCTTTCAAGTGTCTGTTAAGAGTCTTAAGTCAACAAATTGCCCTTCCTCTGTAGATGATTTTTCCCTCCACGTAAGACCTTCTTTTTGATGTTCTGTAGAACGATGTGCTTAAGTGTATATTTCTTATTGTTTTTTTCTACTTGTTGTGTGTTGTGCTTCCTGAAACAGTGGATTCATGTTTTCCAACATGAAAAATCTAGAAATTTTCTAGTTCTAGAAAATTCTCAGCATTATCTCTTGAAATATTTTTCTTTCTTCGGTTCTCCCTATTTTCCCTATCTGGAATCTGATTAGATAAATATTAGACCTCCATGTTGCTTATTCTCTCTCTCACTTTTTTCTTTGAGTTGGGGTCTTGCTCTGTCTGTTCTCTCTTTCATATTTTATATCTCTTTACCTCTCTGCTGTATTTTGGGTAATTTCTTCACGTCTTTCATCCTGGCTATACTCTGTCTTAAAGCATATTAATTGGCCATTAAACCACCCATTGCATTTTAGAGTTTAGCAGTTACATATTTTATTTCTAAAAATTATTTTTCATTCTTTTTAGTATCTTCCTAACCATTTTTAGTCTCTTGACTCTTGCTTGTTTTAATCCACATTTTATTTCTTTAAGTATTTCACATACAGTAACTTCACATTCTGTATCCAATAATTATACCTGATTCAGTGGCATGCTGGATATGTACCATAAAAGCTCATTAGAATGGTTGTTAAATTTTCAGGAATTTTGTGAGCCAGTTAATAAACATGGCCATTATTAAAAATTAAGATATATATTAGCCAGGAACTATGGCTCACACCTATAATCCCAGCAATTTGGGAGGCCAAGGTGGGAGGATCACTTGAGGCCGGGAGTTTGAGACCAGCCTGGCCAACACAGTGAGACTCCATCTCTACAACAAATTTAAAAATTAGCTGGATGTGGTGGTGCATGCCTGTGGTCTCAACTACTCAGGACGCTGAAGCAGGAGAATTGCTTGAACCCAGGAGTTCGAGGCTGCAGTGAGCTATGATTATGCCACTGCACTCCAGCTTGGGTAACAGAGAGACCCTTTCCCTGAAATGAATAAATATATATTTATAGTTAAATCATATTACACACAATGGTGATAAATATTCAAAATCAAACATGTTTCAATTATTTCACTATCTTTTTTTTTGAGACAGAGTCTTGCTCTTTTGCCTAGGCTGGAGTGCAATGGCACAATCTTGGCTCACTACAACCTTCACCTCCCAGGTTCAAGCGATTCTTTTGTCTCCCTCCCAACGGGGTTTCACCATGTTGGCCAGGCTGGTCTTGAACTCCTGACCTCAGGTGATCTTCCCATCTTGGCCTCCCAAAATGCTGGGATTACAGGTGTGAGCCACTGCGCCTGACCTGTTTTACTACATTTTGATATTCTCTGTTATTTATGTCTATTATGCCTGTAAGGTAGAAATACTATATAAAGGTATGCTGCTGTACATTTATTCCCAGCTCTTCATTTAGTCACATCATGTTGGCATTTGAAATCAGCCTCCACGGGGCTCTTTCCCCAGAGAGTCAGTTGTTAAACATTTACCAGCACACCACTGCCTGAAGCTTCTGACCATGTAGGTCTGTTGTTTGTCTTTCCTGCAGATTTTCACTCATAATTACTTGCACTTTGAATGCTCAGTCTGTGAGAATCCTAGGGACCTACCTTGGGAACATTTTTCTTCAGAGGTATTTACACTTGCTTCTGCCAGGAGTGAGATGCTCTGGTCATCCAGAAACACTTTTGCTCCCTTTGAGGGTCCTGACTCCATGTGCGTATCTCCAATTCAGCTTCTGCACCTGTCAGGATCTCCACATCAGCCCCTGGAATGTAATGTTGGTATTTGCATTGGTTTATTGCTCACAGCTCCCTGTTCTGGATTCAGTTTGCTGAATTTCCTTTTTTAAAATATGCTTTATAGAGGTATAATTAATATACCTTCAACGGTACACAATTAGGGTAATTTAAAGTACAATTTGATAATTTTATATTTTTATTTTTTTAGAGACAGTATCTCACTCTGTTGCATAGGCCAGAGTGCAATAGCACAACCACAGCTCACTGTAGCTTCGACCGCCCAGGTTCAAGCAATCCTCCCATCTTGACTTCCTGAGAACCTGGGACTGTGGGTACACATTACTGCACCTGGTTAAGTTTTTTTTTTTAAAATAGAGACAGGTCTTGCCCAGCCTGTTGCCCAGGCTGGTTCCAAACTCCTGGACTCCAGTGATCCTCTAGCCTTGGCCTCCCAAAATGCTGGAATTACTGGCATGAGCCACCATCAGCCATAAAAACGTGTGTATACCCATGAAATCATCACAGTAATCAAGATAATGAACATATACATCCATCGCCAAAACTTCCTTGTTACCCTTTATAGTTCCTCCTTCTTACCCCTCCCTCTCCCCACCCATCCCTAAGTCATCACTATTTAGCAATAAATTTGTTTGCTTTTTCTGGAACTTCATATAAATGGAATCATCCAGTGTGTACCCTTTGTGCAAGGGAGCTATCTGTCTTCTTTCACTCAGTGTAATTATTTTGAGATCCAATCATATTGTTTTATATATCAATATTTGTTTCTTTTAATTTCTGAATATTATTCCATTATGCAAATATGCCACAGTTCATTTACTCATTCATCCGTTGATGAACAGTGGGTTTGGGCTAGTACAAATAAAACTTTGTATAGACACATACTTTCATTTCTTTGGGGTGATTACCTAAAAGTGGAGTGTTTCAGTCATATGGTAGATGCTGGTTTAACTTTTTAAGAAACTGTCAAACTGTTTTTCAAGTTTATTGTATTATTTAAAATTTCCACCAGAAGTGGATGACAGTTCCAGCTTCCCTACCACCTCAGCAGCACTTGGTATGATCAGTCTTTCTAATTTTAACCTTCTTGGTGTGTGTATAGTGGTTCATTGTGGTTTTAATTTGCATTTCCCTAATAATTAATGATGTTAGACATACAAATATAAATTTTTTCCATTTGTATAAATCTTTGTTGAAGTATCTTTTCAAATCTTTTGTCCATTTTTAAAATCAGGTAATTCATCTTCTTATTATTAAGTTTTACAAGTTTCCTTATGTTAGAGATAAAATCCCTTGTGGATATACATGTTGCAAATACTCTCTCCAAGTCTGTTACTTACCTTTCCTTTTCCATAACAGAGTCTTTTGAAGAGAAAAAGTTTTTTATTTTAATTAAATCTATTTGGTTTATTCATTTGGAGAATTTCCTTACTTTCTAGAAATCCCAGAACTGCATTTTTTAAAAGTTTGCTTTAATTTTTCTAGGATCTAATTTTATATTGGTGAAGGGTCTTTCTGAATATTTAGTCCACCCATGTACTCCAAAGCAAATGTCTCATGTCTGTTTACTACTTCTATCTAATACCTCCTCCAGTTCTACAAGTTTTACTGTTTTGAAGACACTATTGAACTCTGTTGCTTTCCTTTTTCATAGGAAATTGCTAGTTTCCAAAGCCCTTTTCACGATGTCTTCTTGGAGCCAAACTTATTTTGCACAGAATATTTCCTCAGCCAGAAAGTGTGTCTCTGTAAGATAAACAGTTGCCTGAAGGGTGGATGGGGTAAAATATTTATTTTATTTAAGAAATGTCAGTTAATTAAAATCTCATCCATCAGAGTTTACTTTAGTCGATATGAAGCCAAACAATTTGCCTTACAATTAAATTAAAATTATCCAAACAGTCTGGACGCCATTTCATTAAAGCGTTCCTGGGCTCCCATGAAACATGTTGGCATTCTGAATGCATCTGGCTGGCTTGATTGCTGCTGCCTTTTCTTCAGATATTAAAATTATTTTCCAATAAATGCTAATGGGTGAATTACAGTAATCACACATGCTGTCTAGTCTGTTGCAGTGGTGTTGAAGTAATGCAGACACTTATAATGTCTTTCTCCAGTAAATTAACAAATCTAGTTGTAATTAACTGCTGGCTAGCCAGACATGCTTCCTGCTGTTGTTATTTTCAAATGTCTTCCTCTCTCACTGTCCTTGAATTTAATGATCACGTTTGAAACCAACAACAGGGGAATTTGAGAGAAATGAATGCGTCTACTCCTTGCTTGGTTAGGGCAATGGTTCAGTTCTTCATGTTAAGAATACATGGGGAGAAATGCTGGTCTTTGACAGTTGATACTTCTGTCTAGCATTCAAGTCTGCAAACCAGAGAGTGCCAGACATGGGAGGTGGAAACTGAGGCACAAAGAGACGATATGACCTGCTTTTGGTTGCATGCCTCATAAATGGAGATGCTGGTCTCCAGTCTAGAGAGGAAGAACTTGCTTTCCCAAACTGGGGAACTACAAGGTCTACTGTTCAGGGCCCATTGCTCTACCTAGTGTGGTCCTTGTCCCCCAGTGTTTGAAATAATAGAAACCAAGAAAGATGATGGCCATGAGATCATTCAGTGATTTCTTTTTAGTGCCTCAAACCATTATTCAAATACATACATGATCAGCTTAGTTAATTAATAAGCCAAACTGGCTGGTCAATTTAATCAAAGATGTGGATTTCATAATGCTATGTTGAAGCAGCCTTGTTTTAGATAATGGCTGAAACAAAATGGAAGTAGGTCATCATAATTCAAACTATGTGAGTGTTGCATCCAGACAGTGTTGATATTGTGACGATTTCTTACCTAACTTTATTCATTTTTTTTCTTTCTCTCCTTTCTCTGCATTCCTTCAGTGATAAAGAACAGTGAGTATTTTATAACTTATTTATTTATTTTTTTTACAAACTGTATTTTATCTCTTTTTCTGATCAAGGTGGCTTGCCCCTGAAGAGAGATGGTTAAAAAAGGAACTAGCAAATTTTAAATATTTTTTTAAAAAGGTAAAATATAAAAAATACCCACACCCACCTTAGGAAAAAATACTTATTAAAAAAAAAAAACCTCACACCAAACTTGATAAAAGGATACAAGATATTTCTTAGCCCTCAATTCTTGTTAGTGATGTGTAGGATTTCAGCAAGTTTATTGGCCACTCAGTGCCCTTGTTACTGCAGCATTTTGCTAGGGACCACTGTTCTGCGATAAGGAAAATGTTAACTCTAATACCTGCTACCATGAATAAAAGATGATGATGAACAGGCCAGGGCTCTGGATTGTTATGTGCTGTACATTTGGTCTTTGTCACCTCATCAGAGGTCATCCTGATTTCCCAGCAAAATACCTTTGACGCAGAGGCCCTATCTTTTCTCACAACTTTTGTGTTTTTAATTGGATTCATTTCCTAAATACGCATGACAGATTGGATGCCGGGTCCAATAAATGAGCAGCCAGACTGCAAAGCAGCCCCATCTTCAGTTGCGTGCACACATTCAGAAACTATGGAAAGTCATTTTTACCTCCCCTCCCTGCAATCATGGGACTCTGGGACTCACGGTCCCTGTGGCCTGGGACACAGCCTTCACCTCCTTGAGTGTTGGTTATCTTGTTTGTAAAATAGGCACAGTAACCCTGCCCCTCCCTCCTCACTGGCTGGTGGTGGGATCAAATGAGATGTTTGCAGGAAGCTTCATCAACTGTAAAGCTTAACCAAGCAAAGTTAGATGAAGGTGTGAATTACAGCCTTGCCTTACCCTTATGTTTATATAGAAGACTCTTGCGCAACTTTTTCAGCCTTTTTGGACCCAAATAACCACATTATCAGACCCAGAATGCTCTAAAGATTTAGTTATCACAGCTAATATGTAGCCAGGAGACCCAGGAAAACTCTTCTCCCTGCCTTGTGCCTCAGTTTCTCCATCTGTCAGATGAGAGCTTTCAACAAGCTGCCTTGTAAAGACTATTTGAATGCTCTACAAGCTCTGTTGTTGGCTGACAGGACCCTGGACAGGCAAGATCTGCTTTCTATGAAATCATGAGTATATTATTCAGACATGCTGGAGAGAGATGCTGGGTCATTGTCAGATTACAAATATGAACATCACAAGAGAGAAGTTCATGACTCCAGAGGCTCTCAAGGCTCTTAGAGGTTTCACGAATGCTGCAGGTTGAAAGGTAGCACGTTCATCCTCTTCCCCTCTGTCCTTCATCCCCAAGATCCTCCCCTCCCTCCCTCCTCCCTTCCCTCCCTCTCTTCTTCCCCCCCTCCCTTTCTTCCTCCCTCCCTCCCTTCCTTCCTCCCTTCCTCTATTAATAAACACTTACACCGAGTACCTACTAAATACCAAGCACCATGCTAAGCACCAGGGACGCAGTTAGCCAAGTATAAATGTATGTCTAGTGGAGTCTACAAACAAATAAAGGGCCAGTCACCAACAAATACACTCTGGTATGTACGGAGCTATAATCATAGAATCACAGTGGACTGTGGAGCACAAAGACAGTCACCTAGCTCAGACCTGAGGGTGATGATGGAGAGCTTCCTGGAAGAAGTGATGTGTAAGCTGAGACCACGAGAGGGAGGAGCACTAGGTGGAGGAGACAGAGGAGCTCCCGGTAGGGGACATGGCATTTGCCAAGCCCAACTGTGAGAGACAACGTGGGATTTTATAAGAACAGAATGGAATTCAGTCTGGCTAAAAAGGTTAACAGGAGCCCCAGGTCCCCTTGGCATTCTGAGGACGTGGGGGACCCATAGCATCCCTTCTGCACCCCCCATTAGTCTGGATGGGGTAAATTTCATCCAAAGGGGCCTTTATACCAGCTAGTCATGGGCAAAACATTCTGTGGTGTAGCTGCCCCTCCTTTCCTTCAGGATTCATTAAAATCCCATTCACTGTGCTCTAAAGAGACGTCCTGCAGACACCTGCCCATGTTGGCATCCAAGGGGAAGGCAAGGAGAGAAGAAGAAAGAAAAGAAAAAGGATTAATTTTCTGCACACCTCTGCTGTTGAATGCTTCAGAGCTTTCATGCCCCGACAGCTTTTCTATCATCCCACTCCTTTAGGGAGTTATAATTTATTAATAGGGACATCTGGCGAGTATTTATTATGTGACTATTGTGTGCATGCAATGAAGAATCAAGGTGGGAGGCAGGAAAGATATGGGAGGCTGCCCTTTGCAGTATTTCAAGGGGAAACATCTATGAGGGGCTTCCATCTGGAGTTGGGGCTAATTTCCTTTTGTGTTGGGGTCCACTGATGCTGGCCTTGGTGGGTGGCTTCATTCTGACCCCCTCGTGGTGCACCTGAGCAGGTGCCTTCTGGTAGCAGATGAAGCACATTGAGAAGGCTGGTTTCTCAAGTCCTGGACCATCCTCTCTCTACTCATGATTCTCGGCAATTCCCTTTCTCCTTGTGAGTCTCAGGCATCTGGGAAAATGAGCAGGTTACCTACAGTGGTCTTTAGACTTTTTCTTAGCAGTAAAAGTCTTTCTTTGAATAATACTTTATTCAGAAGCCAAATATTTGAGACAGATAAGAGTGGAGCTGGATAAAGACCTTTAGTGGCTGAAAGCATTAAAAAGAGTATGGTAAACATTATACAACTGGAATTTAACATAATGGTAAACTGTAAAATAAGTGTAGGAAGTCTAACAAGTTTCACTCTTTTTTTTCTTTCTTTTTTTTTTGCCATGGTGAAAAATGTATCAGTTAGCTTTTGCTGTGTAACAAACCATCTTAAAACTCAGTGGCTTAGAACTTGTTAGTTACTTGTTCTCAGGCATCTGGGCTTGGTAACTGACTCTATGGACTTTGGCTAGGCTCATTTATGCATCAAAGGGTTGGCTGATCTAAAATGACCATGTCTGGAATGATACATTTCTTCCAACATGATATCACATGCGTCACCTTCCAACAGGATATCCTGGGTTTTCCCATGGTGATGGCAGGGTATAAGAGTAAACAGAAACACACAAGGCCTTTGGAGGCATTGCCTCTGGACTAGTGCAACATCACTCCCCTGCATTTTATTGCCCACAGCAAGTCCTAAGTCTGGGCTAGATTTAAGGAGCAGCAAAACAGATGCTAGAGCCAGGCGTGGTGGCTCATGCCTGGAATCCTAGCACTTTGGGAGGCCAAGGTGGGCAGATCGCTTGAGGTCAGGAATTCGAGACCAGCCTGGCCAACGTAGTGAAATTCTGTCTCTATTAAAAAGACAAAAAACTACCTGGTGCACGCCTGTAGTCCCAGCTACTCAGGAGGCTGATGCAGGAGAATTACTTGAACTTAGGAGGTGGAGGTTGCAGTGAGCCGAGATTGTGCCACTGCACTCCAGCCTGGGCGACCAAGTGAGACACAATCTCAAAAAGAAAGAAGAGAAAATAGACCCTGACTTTTCGGTGATCAATTTCAAATTCACATGGCATGGGGCATGTATACAGAGAAGAGTGAAATATTGGGGCCATCCTTACAATAAACCATATTTCATGCTTCTACTAAAATACTACCTATTAATTTTTTTCCCCAATGTTTGTCTCTTTTTTTCTTTCTAAATTTTTAAATTGTTTTATGGACATAAAATAGTTTACATATTTTTGGGGTACATGTGATATTTTGGTACTATATACAATGTGGAATAATCAAATCAGGGTAATTGAAATACGTATCACCTCAAACATTTATCATTTATTTGTGTTGAGAACATTTTAATTCTAATCTTCTAGTTATTTTGAATATACAATAAAATATTGTTAATTATAGTCATCCTATTCATTGTGCTACCAAATATTAGATCTTATTCCTTTTATCTACGAGTATTTTTGTACCCATTAACCATCCCGACTTTATTCCTTCCTCTCCTGGAAATGCAAATTCTCAAGTCCCACCCCAGACCTTCTGAACCCAAATTTCTGCAAAGGGCCCAGAAATCTGCATTCTGGCTAGCTCACCAAGTGAATCTTAGGCATGCTAAAGTTTGAGAAGTGATGAACTCTATCACAGGCCACCCCTCTGCACTGCCCAGAGGCTTTTATAGGTTCAGACCAGTACCCAGATAGGGTTTATGTTATCTTTTCCCAGTAAAGGTGTTTAGGTTCTAGAGTGGGCAGTAAAGTGCCTTCTAAAATAATAGGTGTACTTTGGGTAGGGGCATACAACCAATTCACTGCTTCCACCTCAAAGGCAGCTCTGAGCATTTCTTCCTGCAGCCAGGACGTGGCACATTGTTCTTTTCAGATTAGCTAGTGGTAGACAGGCCCTAGAGAGCCCCCAAGTTCTTCATCATCTGGGGGAACGTGCTTGTTTCCATCCCCATTCACATCACACATACCATCAGCATTTTAAGCCAGTGATGGGCTCTTTGTGTCTCTATACTTTACATTCCCCTAATTAGACCAATCTACTGTGATGCTCAGAATGAAGCCCTATTAAGCTTCATGTGGTGATGCACACCTCTAGTCCCAGCTACTTGGAAGGCTGAGGTGGGAGGATTGCTTAAGCTCAGGAGCTCAAATCCAGCATGGACAACATAACAAGACTTTGTCTCTTAAAAACAAAACAAAACAAAACAAAAAACACCTCATTGGAAAAAATATACAAAAAAGATATTTGGAACCAACAGTCAAAAGTTCCTGAGATTCAAGCTTCCTCTAAACTGAAGAGCCACGAATAATTAAGATGAGGGGGGCAGGGGGTCTGGAAGAGTTGACTATGGCCTGGGAGATAGAACGTGAGATTGGACCATCTGGCTGCCTTTTAGAAAGGCAGGATAGCATGGTGGCTCAGAGCACAGGACATCCCCCCTGGAGTTGGCTTTGCTACTTCAAGCTGTGCAGCCTTAGGCAAGTGATTAACCTCTCTGAACCTTGGTATACTCGAGAGGAGAATAATGTTTACCTCAAAGGTATTGCAAAAATTCAACAAGACAGTAAATGTAAACCCTATGACATAAATATTATTATTAACTCCATTTGACAGATGGAGATTAGAGTCCAGAGGGATAAAATACTTTCCCCTAAGTCACACAGTGCCAGGGTTTGAATGCAGATTGTTCTGAATCTAAAGCTCGAGTTTGATTTGTTTTGTTTTGTTTTGCTTTGTTTTCCATTGCATCCTAATATCTCAGTAGATTCTGGTCTGGGGTTAGTGTATCCGATTGAGAAAGGAAATCTGGGAGCTGCAGGAAGGATTGGTCCAGGAAGGGTGTTTCTGAAAGTTCATTTTCTCCAGCATTCATTCCTGCCACTTAAAGTCAGCTAGGTTAGTTGGTCTCTCTCCTCTCTCTCTCTCTCTCTCTCTCTCTCTTTCTCTCTCTCTCTCTCTCTGTCTCTCTGTCTCTCTCTCCTGAATAGCTAAATCAACTAGGCTCATGTTTGTGCAGATGGGCAAGGAATTGATTTGGACACTCCTACTACCATGGCTTTAAGATGTCAAAGAGCTTAATGATTTCAAATGCCAGTCAGTGATCCAGGCTGCACGTTTTGTTTCATTCCATCGGTTTCTTCCCGCCCTGGGTCATTGTCTTCCCATCTGTCTTCCCTACTCCTCCCTATCAAAACATTCTATTTATTCATTCTTTCTTTCATTCAGATTCAGTGCCCACTATATGTGCAGTGCTGTTAGGTAATTTTTCACTGAATTGCCACTGTGGCAAGGATTTGAGACACAGTTTCATACCAAAAATATTTAATAAGAAGAAAAAGAAAACACAAGTTCACCTTTTTGGAGCATTTACCAAGTCCTAGGATCTACGCTAAACACTTTTTATGCATGGTCTAGTTGACCCTCATATGAGCTTGATGAGCTCACTAGTATGTATTCCCTTTAACAGATGAGGAAACTAAGACTCAGAGATGCTATGTAACTTGTTCCTAAGGTTGCACATCCAGGCAGGGCAGTGCCAGAAAAGAAATCGGAGCTCTATGACCCCAAAGCCTACTCCTGCATCCCCTCTCTTAGGTTACTGTATCTTCATAGCAGCCAGGGCTGTCATTGTAGGCAGCCACCAGGTCTGCTTAGGTTGAAGGGCTACGCTGCCAGCAGCTAGCTAATGAGTTACTGTGAAAAATGCCAGCACTCATCTGGAGAGGCAGTCCCACGAAACTGTGGAGCACATCTCAGTTTGCTTGCAAAGTTCCCGGTGCAATTCATCCCTCACTAAAAAGTTAGGGCATCCTGGTAGATTAAGAGGATGGTCACAATAGCAAGGGCTGCTGTTTCCTGGGCACTTGGCATGCACTTTCATATTTAATCTTCCCAAGGACCCTGTGATGCATGCCCTATTAACATTCTCAATGAACAGACCAGGAAACAGGTTCAGAGCAGAGCAGAGGCCCAGCACATACTGCCAACAAGTGTCAGACCCAGGATTCCACTCATTAACTCTGCCGAGTCAACAAGGGTTCAAATTAGCACATAGTAGGCCCGCTGGGTATTTTCTGGATTGGATACAATTCTCTAACTTGTCCAAGGGGAACAATACTTTGGTCTCTGGCTTCGGTCTTTAACAAGATCCCAACGCTGGACTCTGGCTCTGGTCTTAAGGACACAGAGCTGCCATCCTGTGTCCAGAAGCCCTTGACAAGGGTCTTATCCCAAGGACCCGATTCTTGACGACCTTGTGCTCACGTCGCTCCTCGACTCAGGAAGATCTAGACAAGCCCATTCTGTCCCCTGAGAGCAAAAGCTTTGGTCTGAAAAACTGATCTTGTTTCTGTCTGTTTGCTTCTGGAATTAAAACATGAAAATCCACAGGAGGCTTGCAGATTCCCACTGAGACCAATCGGCGACATTTTCAAACACGATGAGCTGTTTGTCAACTACGTGTTCTGGAGCAGAGGATGGGGGAAGGGTTTGGAAAGGTGCCAGCAGCCTCCCGCAGGGCTGCTCATCTGCAGTCTGCAGATGGAGGCAATTATCCTAGGCAGGGCCTCTCGGGGACCCCCAGCCCTGCTTATGTCTCTGGAGCCACGTGTGTTCAGATGCTTGCATTTCCTGTGCACAATAACACTGGCAATGGTGTGGTGGTGGGGTGTGAGCCATTGACTTCAGGTCAGGCTGGCTCCTGACCAGATTGTGAGCTGCAGGAATGTGTCCTTGGAGGGTCTTCACTGGGGACTAGGCCTAGAATCTCACATGTGTTCAGTTTTGGTCACTGAGCTGCTTTGTAATGGCAGAAAATAAAGGAGGATCAACAGAGAAATCCAGGAAGAGATGCGGTGGCAAATAAGGGAGAATAGGGGCAGGTGAAGTGTCCATTTCCATGGAAAACTGATGAGACTTGGGAGTGGCTGAATTCCGTTATGACTGGGGCTCTTTGGGAAGGGTAGGTGATCTTCATTATACAGGAGTCCACTGTATCCTTTAAAAGTAACGGGAAGAAACAGCAGGCTGAGGGGCATTGGCACACCAAATGGAAGATCTTCCCAATAGCATGGCACAGACTCTGCATAAAGAGAGTGAGGCCTCCATCATAGGAGGCATTCAAGCAAGGATGAAAGGATATCTGCCAGGAATGCCACAGCAGGCAGACTTCAAAGTGATCCCCACCTCTTGGTGTTCATGCCTTTGTGTAATGCCCTGACCCCGAGTGTGGGCAGGACCTGAGCCTTGCTTCTAGCCTATAGAATACAACAAAGGGGATGAGCTGTCACTCTTGGGATCACATTATGTTATATAAGACTGTCTCAGGTGACAGGAGCTAGAGATTCTCCTTGTGGACTTGATGAAGGAAGTGGCCCACACAATGGGATCAGAGAGGTCCACATGATTAGGAAATGTAGGCAGCCTCTAGGACCTGGGGTAAGGACTCTCTCAACAGCCAACAAAAGGCCATGGCCCTGGGTCATACAGCTGCGAGCAAATTAATTCTGCCAATGAATTTTTGCTTAGAAGCTAATTCTTCCCCTCTCAAGCCTCCAGATGAGAACACAGCCCAGCCCATACCATGATTGCATCCTTGTGAAATCCGGAGCAGAAGACCCGGTTAAGCCAAGCCCAGACTCCTGACCCCCAGAAACTATGAGAAAATAAATGTGTGTTAGTTTAAGCCCCTACATTTGTAAGAATGTGTCATGCAGCAATAGAACATGAATCCAGACACTGTGGGGTGGGTGCTACCAGTCTATCTCTATCCTCCTGCTGGGCTGGGTTTCCTAGTTATCTGATAACAAATCATCTCAAAAAAGTGGCTTAAAATTACAGAAACCATTGATTATCCCTCACAGTTTCTGTGAGTAGGAATTGGACGGTGGCTTGGCTGGGCAGCCCTGGCACAAGGTCATTCATACAGCTGCAGACATGTCACCTGGGGCAGCAGTTATCTGAAGGCTTCACAGGGGATCGAGGAGCCACTCACATAGCTGGCAGTTTGGTACTAGCTGTTGGCTGGGGGCCTCAGTTCCCCTCCAAGTGGGCCTCTCCACGGAGCTGTTTAAGTGTCCTCACAACAAGGTGGCTGGCCATGGTGGATGCTTCAGTGTCTTTTATGGTTTGGAAGCCACACAGCATCACTTCCACTGTATTTAGTTGGTCACACTGGATCAGCCTTGATTCAGCATGGGAGGGAACCACACACAGGAGAGTATGAATAACAGGAGGCAGGGACCTCTGGGGACCATCCTAGAGGCTGGTCATCATACTGGTCTTCTTTCCTTCCAGCATGCTGCCTGCTTGCTCTACTCCAGCTTTTGCAAAGAAAGTTTGGTGCCCTTTGCCAGACTCCATCTCTCCCCTACCTTCCATCACCCCTTCAGCTTATCTTTGAGGTCTCAGCAGAAGTCAGCCATAGCTTTGTGGGGCCCAAAGCTTATGTACTTAAGGGGCCCTCTTCAAGATCAAAAAGAGAAAACCACCTTGCTTCTGCAAACTTTCCTAATCACATGACCATTGCTAGGGCCCATCCTAGGGCCTCAGGAGGTACCTGTGCAAACAGGGGGCCCTGAAGCTTCATCTTCACCAGGATCACAATGAATTCTCCTCACTTCCTCAAGAAGTTCTGCCCAATCTCTAGGATGAGTAACCTCCATTGCTTCAGTCTCCCTGCATGTCACCTGTATAATTAGGCATTTAACATCTCCTTTGGCCTCCAGGGACCAGGTCTTATTCAAAACCTCTTTTTATGTACTTGCTGTCAGAGAATGATCTAAATGCCATGGACACAATAGAGAACCAGGGCCAGACAAGCTCCATGCCATCCTGTAATCTATGTTCTGGTGGGAGATAAAGGGGTTATAAATATATAACAAGAAAAAATTTGAAAGATAACTTCAGCTAGAGACGGGTGCAATGGAGAAAGTGAACCAGGGAAATGAGCGATCAAAGACAGCCTCTCTGAGACCAGGATGATGAGAGGGAAGATCCAGGGAGATAAGTGTCCTGGCAGGGGGAACAGCAAGTACAAAGGACCTGAGACAAAAAGAAGACTTGGATGTTTAAGATTGAGCAGAGAGGCCAGTGCGGCTGGAGCCTAGTGACCAGGGGGAGCAAGGGGCAATGAGGACAGAGGGATAGGTAAAGGACAGACCAGGTAGGACTTTGCAGAATAAGCAAGAAGTCTGGATTTTATTTTATTTAGGTAAAATTCACATACCATAAAAGTAATCACTGTAAAGCATACAATTCAGTGGCATTCAGTATCTTCACAATGTTGTGCAGCCATCACTTCTGCCTAGTTCTGGGTTTTATTCTAAGTCAATGAGACACCACTGGAGAGTTCTGAGCAAGGGGTTTTGAGCAGTGTTAGCATGTGCTCATCCCAGAGGTGTCCCATCCAAGGCCACACGTGGGAAGGCAAGGTGTGTTTCCAGCAGAATTTCCCCAGGCCACGTCCTCCTTCCCTTTCTGGAAACAAGACTTGCCCCAAGACATCTGCTTCCCTTTTCCTTCAAACTCTTCCTTCTCTGCTCTTCAGAGCAAGCTAGCTAAGGTGGGGGGATGGCAGAAGAGGGGGAGGAGGGAGGAAGATGGGCTTTTAATTTCCAGCCTCCAATGTCAAAAGGCAATTTCATGCCTGCTGCTGTGGTTAGGCTAGCAGAAGGGACCAAGGCTGGCGGCTAATGCAGGGCTGGCTCCTGAGGATTCAGAGTTCCTGATTTTTTTCCCTCATAGGGACAAGAATTTCTAGCAGTGTTCAACCCTGCCTTCCGCTCCAGTGATACACCTCAGAACCTTGGGGCGTAGACCATGGTGTTAGTGGAGAGGATACTAATTTGTCATAGACCACAGCCTTAACTCTGCTCCCAGCAGCCTCCGATTCTCTGAACCACTGCCGGGCACAGGTCCCATTCTTTCCATCTCGTGGAGGGTAAATATGCAGGATGCTCGGGTCTGAATCCTGCTGCTGCCACTTGTCAGCCACGCAACCTTGGGCAAGTGCTCTAATTTCCCCTTGCCTCAGCCTCCTCACCAGGAAATAAGGACACGAACAGCCCCTGCCTTGTAGGGGTGACGTGAGGATTAAATGAGGTAATGCAGGCACACGGGGGACTTGCATGAGAGATAATAAGCTGATGCGGGCACACAGTGGGCATGTGTGAGAGATAATTAGGTAATGTGGACACCAATAGATGTTATGTCAGTGTTCGCTTAAAAAGATAAGAAAAGGCAAAAAGAACACAAGATAGAACCCAAAATGTTACAAGAGCCTTTGAGGCTGGAAATCTAGACATTTATGTGAATCCAAGAGATTTTTACAACCTAGTTGGCAACCAGTTTAAACTTATTTTAAAACACTCTGTGGCCCCCAAAAGCCATCTCTCTGCCAGGCAGGTGCTGTGGTCAACCTGGGACCCAGGGCTTCAGACTCTGCCTGTCAGGCTGACAGAAGTCTACTGTTCTAGAATCTTTTCTGAAATATCTTTACTCTCCAGGTTTCCATGAGCTTGCTTGACAATGTCATGGAGTGTCT
The DNA here is from genome assembly GCF_043159975.1 of Macaca nemestrina. NCBI lineage: Eukaryota > Metazoa > Chordata > Mammalia > Primates > Cercopithecidae > Macaca > Macaca nemestrina. The sequence goes on along the minus strand of NC_092134.1, from coordinate 20,385,494 downwards.
ACTGTGTACTAAGCATATAAGCAAAATAAACTCATCAGAAGCCTAAGAGGGAAGTATGTGTGTCCCATTGCACAGAGGAGCAGACTGAGGCCCTGAGAACTATAATCCTTTTGCTCACAGTTTCCCAGGCAGTGAGTTTCCTAGCAGGAATTTGAACTACTATTTTTCCTCCACCCTCACACCTTCCCAAATTTCTTTTCAGGCTCCAGGCAGGCTGGTCCGTCCACCCCAGTGGTCAGCCTGACAGGCAGAGGAAGCAGGAAGAGCTGACCGATGAGGAGAAAGAAATCATCAACAGGGTGATTGCTCGAGCTGAGAAAATGGAAGAGATGGAGCAGGAGCGAATCGGGTGAGGTTTACACTTCCCATTCACCCCAGAGCCGCTAAGGCAGGAGGGTGTGCTGGGCTGCCTCTGGGCTTTGCCATTTGTGACTTATGGGGCCACCTCCCTGCACCCCCTCCGACTTCCCCACTGGCAGACGTGGGATCTTTGTTGCATGAGGTGGGAGAATTGGGAGAAGAGAAAAGGGACTAGAGGAGAGAGTGGGCTGTGAGTAAGGAGTTTCTTGCCTGAGGGTGCATTGAAGAAGGGGCAGGGGGAGGGGTATTGTGATAGGGAAAGGGGAGATGTCATTGGAGGCTTCAAGAAGTGGGGTGGGTGTGAGCATGAGGTGTCTCAGCTAATCACAGCTGCATAGGGATGTGTTCTAGAAATGAGAGCCATGTGGGTGTCAGAAGGTACAGCTGAAGGCAAGGTTAGGAGGACAGAGAGTAGGTAAAAAAGAGTGTGTAAAAGAGAGAGCATGTTTGAAATTAGTTATGTAAGACAATTGGAGAAACCAGTCCTATAAGGGTCAGACAGCATGTGAGTGAGGAAGCAGAGGTTAACCTGATGGGTCCGGACTCCAAGAACCCGGGGTCCCATGCCAGCTCCCTACTTGCCTACTGTGGATCTTGGGCAAGTTGCTTAACCTCTCTGAGCCCCAGTTTGCTCACTGGCAGAATGGGGGAAATAACAGTAATTATCCTATAAGACTCTTGTAAGCATTGAGATGATGCATGCACAGTTCCTGACCCAGGCTCTGGTGACACTATGTGTTTGATAAATGGTAGGAAGGAGGGGAAAGTGGGGCTCAGAGGGAGGGGATAATGAAAACATGTTTGGGAGAGAAGCAAGGCTTATAAGAAGGATGTGTGATGAGTGGAAGAGAGTGACAAAATCAATGAGCAGGGACAATACCAGAGAGCAAGGAGTGCCATGGGTGTGGGCTGGAGCTGGGGGACTGGGGAACGTGTGGGGCATCATCAGGGAGGGAGAATAACTTAGAGAAGGGAGTGAGGGTATGTGTTTGGGGAGCTTTTGGTATAAATGGAGACTTTGGCTGCCGGGATACAGAGAGGCCATTGGAGTAGTCTTCCTAGATCCAAATATCAAACAGGAAATGGGAAGGCAGGATGCTGGGACACCACCACCACCCTGTGCCCCTCCCCAAGCCCTCCTGCCGGGGGCAGCCATTGCCAACTGCTTACAACAGATTTGGGCACTGAGGTGCCCACTGATCTCCCTATCCAGACCCTCAGCCAGGGGTTAACGAGGTTCTTGGATGGAAAATGATGCTCTGGGGATATAGGAAGTGGGTGCCTTTGATTCGATCCAGATAATTGCACTTAGGGCAGGCTGGGGAAATCAGAGGTGTTGTTGACAAGTGACAAACAAACCTCAGGATGTGTCACAGGATGTGTCAGCTTCACACTTGACCCTCTGTCAGCCTCCTCAGGTGGTCACCAAGCAGATGGGTCTGAGAGGCTTGCTGATGGGGTTAGGTTTTTATTTTGCTTTGCTTTTTAAAAGATATTTCAGGAGTGGAAAGTTCTCCAGGCTGGCAGTGTGTGTGCGTGTGTGTATGCATGTATGCCTGCGTGTGTGCGTGTATGTGCATGTGTGTGTGCACATGTGCATGTATGTGTGTGCATGTGTGTGTGTGCATATGTGTGTGTCTTCATACAATGATGGGCCTCAGTCATGAGGGAAGGAAATGTATGTATGTTAAAGGTAAACAGTGAAAACAAGAACTCTGCTCAACCTTTTTCTTGCGTGGCACTTATCACCAGCTATCACATTTTATATTTCACATATTTTCTTTAACTATTGTATGTCTCTCCCCACCAGATTAAGATTCCTAAGGATAGATATTTTTGCTGGTTTTATTCACTGCTGTATTCCCAAAGCCTGGTGTATAACAGGTACACAGCAAAATATTTGTGAGTGAATGAATGAACATGGAAGATGAGGCTGTCTCCTAACTTCTTTCTACATTGCCTGTGGCCAAGAGGCTTGGGGGTTTATAGTCTTATCCAGGGTCCAAATTCCCAGGGAAAGTACTCTGACTGTCTTATGTCAGATACTATCCCTTGTCCAATCAACTGCAGCCAGGCATTCCAAGCCCTGTTGTATCAACATGGCCACTGGGCTGCCTCTGGGGGTCAGGTTAAGCAGGTCTTTGTGGACTGAGCAGATCCCAGCTTAAATGATATAGAACAGGGTAAATGGGGTCCCTGTTTTATCTTCAATGTCCTGCTGTATTCTCCCTACCAACCTGGTGACATGGTGGCAGAGCATTGTGGTTAAGAACTGGGGTTGCCAAGTCAGGGAGACCTCGATCCAAATTCCAGTTCTGCCACTTACCCGCTGTGTGCCCTTAGATAAGCCACTTTACCTCCCTGTGCCTCAGTTTTCTCATCTGCAAAATGGGGATAACATTATCACATACATCTGGGCGAGTATTTAATTAGCATGCAAAGGATTATTATGGTGCCTTGTACAAAGTACATGCTTAATAAATAGTGGCAATTATTTAATTGTGAGGTTTGTTTGTTTTTTTAAGAGAAAGCTCACTGTTGACACTAGCCGAAGCCTTTGTTCTAGAAGTCTGCCCTGAGACTCCTGTTTGGCAAGTCCTGAAACTCTAGCAGCCCCTGGCTTCCCCTGAAGGAGATTTGAGAGGCTTCCAGGGGAGCTTGGGCCAAGTCTTTGGTGACAGAATGTCCCTTTGCTGAGACAGTGTGTTTTCTGCCTGGCTTCCCAGAGTGGGGAGGACAGTCCCGGAAGATTCTGGCTGTGGTTGTTCCACAGCGCCCTGCCTGCAGCCAGCCCTTGCTGGTAGCATCGCCAGAGGCAAACCCAATGCTATTTGTGTCTTCTAAGCTCAAACCTGCCCTGATTACTGTTCCACCCACACTTCCCTGGGAAGGGATCAGAGAGGAGTCAGATGAAAGCCAAGTGAAACATCAGACATGGAGCCAAACTGAAAATGGGGGTGCTAACTGGGGCTCCTACTGCAGAACATGAGGATCTCAGTTAGTGAGCTCTAGGAATCTCAGTTTCCCCATCCATCAAATGACTCAGTCTCTTTCTCAGGATTCTTTCTGCGCAGACTCTACAGTATTTTGGGGGTGTCTGGTGAGGGGCCTCACACCCTATTGTTGGCTGTACCTCTCAGAGTAAATGAGCTCCTTCTATGTTAAAATTTCCGATGTAGCTCTGTCCCTTACTGGGTCTGGACATCAGCCCCATGATGCTAAATGTTCTTTTTTATTACCTGAGTGAAAGCTGTCTGGGAGAGTTACGAAATCACTGTTAATAAGCATGATAATCATCATGATGGGTGTCATTTATTAAGCACTTACTATGTGCCATGTCTAAAAACTTCATTTGAATTAACTCATTAACTGCTCCTCTCAACCCTGTCAAGTAAGCTATTATTATCCCCATTTTGCAGGTGAGGAAACTGAAGCTCAGCCAACTTAGGTTATTTGCCCAAGGTCATATGCAGGCAAGGTACACATCCCTATTTGGCTGACTCTCGGAACTATGCTCTTAAATGTCTCAGATGTTTTTCCTGAAGATGTGTTCCCAAATTCCTAGGCTCTGCAGAGCATGGAAATTTTAATTACTCAGGTTTGGAGGGGACATTTTGAGAACTGGAAGCTGAAACCCTTTCTGTGCTGGCCCAATGATTATTTCCAGCTCTTATTAACCTGTCCGTACCTTCCAAAGCTGCCAGGGCTAGTCTGCATGCTGCTGTGGTTCTGAGAGTTCCAGGAGAGAAATGCCCTCAGGCTTACCAGGAAGCATTGCCTCCCTGGGGCAGTTTTGCAAGAGTTAGCTGCCCCAGGGAGCCCCAGGCCATGCACAGCAACCCAGAGCCGCTTCATTCCATGGAGCTCATGTGCTTCTGCCAGGAGGAATCTAAATCTTCACTCACCACTTAGCTCACAACCCAGCTCTGTTCTCTTCAGCATCCCAGGAGGGAGAGAGGATGGCCAGAAGAGAAACTCATTAACCAACCTCATTTTGCCCCCACATTTCTTATATAAGTGCCAAGTGGGATTTCAGAGTTTATTTTGCATGCCCGACTGCTACAGACTTTCTATATTAGTTAGGACACTTTGCTTACAAGAAAGGAAACTAATTCCAGCTAGGTTGTTTCAGTCATCTATTGCAATATAACAAACCACCCAAAACTTTGTGGCTTAGAGCAAAACAGTGTATTATTTTTCATGATTTTATGGGTTAAGGATTCAGATAGAGCTCTGCTAGGCAGGTTTTCTGTTCCAGGGGACATGGGCTGGGTTTGCTCACTCAGCTGCATTCAGCCGGTGGTTGGGCCAGGCTGGAAGGTACAATAAAGCTTTACTCCCCTGTCTGTACCTTGGTACTCTTCAGGTAGCCCATCTCTTTGCATTTCATCCTTCCTTATTCATTAGTCTGGCCTGAGATCCTTTACATGGCAGTTGGATCCCAAGGGAACAAAGATAGGTGTTGCCCGGTCTCTTAACAGTGAGGTCTGGAACTGGCAGGTATCACTTTCTATTGAGAACAGGAAATAGATCCTATCTCCTTATGTGATAACTGTCATGTGCATGCAGAGGAGGAAGGCATTACTGGTGGCTATCTTTATCTCATTATGCAGAAAGAGAAGTTTAATATAAGGGTTCATACATATCTCCAGGGATCTGAGGACAAGAACACAGCCTAGCCTCATGAAAGGCCTACTTCTCATCCCACATATTAGAAAATATAGCCATGCTAGCTAGAGCCTCCCAGTTTTTATAGCTCTTAGTCTCAATCCCAAATTCCCAGGGAAGGAACTCTGACCTAGCTCGCCCTAGATGCCCGCCCCTCATCCTATCAGCAGTGGTCAGAGGTGCCAGGCTAGACACACGTGGCTGCTGAGTACTTCTCCTGAGCATAAAAGGGCCTCGTTGTGAGTTGCAAAGCCACACCTAGGTTACTCACAAGACTTTTAGAATGTATTAAGTTTGGAATTAGACATTTGCCTCCAAAATTGGTTTGCATTTCCACCTCTCTCCCTGACATTGGTAAGGCCCTCTTTATCCTTATTCTGTTTCTCTCCGTCCAGAGCCTCTCAAAGGCATTTGCTCATATACCTTGCCTGTGAAGGGACTGGCAGCTGGGTGGATTCCATTCGAGGGGAGCTTCCTTAAACAGATGGGCCCAAAAAAGTAATTAGGATTTGTCATTAACCTTGGCATCCAGACGCCGTGATGGAGGAGGAAGTCAGAGGGACTTGTTGTTGACAGGATCTGTCGCACCCCTATCACCTTCCCATCTTGATTCCACCTTCCCCTGTGTTTTTGGCACATATTTTTTCCAAAATATGGACAGAGGGAGAAGTGAATAATGATGCCTGGAACTTGCTACGTCTAATTAGGCAGACATCTGTCCTATGGCTTGACAAGCCGACCATAAGCCAGGTCATACTCTCCTCTTTCTAAAGGAGGACTCCTCTCCCACATTTAAACCTAAAGTCTTAAACCTTCTATGGATGGGATCAGGGACTTGTGGGCATTCTGATAATATCAACATATTTACGTATGTGTCTATGTACATTTTTTTCTCAAGAAACATAGATTTCATCAAGTCTGGGGAAACTCTGAACCCCCCAGTGTTGGGAATTATTGAGTAGTACCTCAGTTTTCTCAGGGATTGGACCAGTGCCTTTTCCAATGTCCAGCTAGCCCTAACATGTTATAGAATCTGTTTGTATAAGATGAAAATACGGTTGGGCATAGTAGCTCATGCCTGTAACCCCAGCACTTTGGGAGGCTGAGGCAGGGGAATCAATTGAGGCCAGGAGTTTGAGACCAGTCTGGCCAACATGGTGAAATCCCATCTCTACTGAAAATACAAAAATTAGCTGAGTGTGGTGGCGCATGCCTGTAATTCCAGCTACCCGGGAGGCTGAGGCATGAGAATCATTTAACTCAGGAGGCAGAGGTAGCAGTGAGCCGAGATCGTGACACTGCACTCCAGCCTGGGTGACAGAGCGAGACTCTGTCTCAAAAAAAAAAAAAAAAAAAGAAAAAAGAAAGAAAGAAAAGACGTGCAACACATTTAGGAAAGTAACTTGACCCAATCAAGACATTTGGGGAATTTTTCTTTTTTCATACAAAAGCAAAGATTTTTTTACTTGGGAGGCTGAGGCAGCAGAATTGCTTGAGCCCAGGAGGCAGAGGTCTCAGTGAGCCACCTAGATCATACCACTGCACTCCAGCCTGGGCAACAGAGCAAGACTGTCTAAAAAAAAAAAAAAAAAAAAAAAAAAAGATCAAAATAGAAGTTTTCTGGAGTTTTCTGGATTCCTTAATTAGCTCGATGCCTGCCATAAAAGAGAGAACAAATACATGTTGAATGAATAATGTATACTCAGTGAACCATAAACCCAACTAAGATGCTTATCAAATCACTTTACCCTTACAGCCTCTCTCATGGCCTCCCTGACCTCATCTGTAAAATGGGAAGTTGGACGGGGTAGTCTTCAAATCTCTCTAGCCCAGGGCTTCTCAAGTTCAGCATTATTTATGTTTGGGGACAGATAATCCTTTGTGTGGGGGCTGTTTTTTGCATTGTAGACCGTTCAGCAGCATCTCTGGTCTCTACCCACTAAGATGCCTGGTTTAACTCCCTACCCAGTTGCGACAACTAAAAATGTCTCCAGACACTGCTCAATGCCCCCGAGGGGCAAAGTCACCCCTGTTGAGAACCACTGCTCTAGCCCTTTTGTTGGTGGAGAAGGAATGGGAGATGAAATGGACTGCGATTTTTCTTGCAGTCATACTCAACTTCTAGCAAAATAATCATAAGAAACCGCTTTTATTGGCATCATGTGCCAGCACTGTGCTCAGAGCTTTATGTAGATTCATTTTTGTAATCTTCACAGGAATCCTATGCAATAGAATATATTACAATCATTCCCATTTCACAGATGAGGAAACTGAAGAACAGAGAGGTTTAGCAGATTGCCCAGAGTCACACACTTAATAAGTGGTGGGACTGGGATTATAAATCCAGGCTGGCTGCCTCCAGGATTGGGCTCCTATTCTGCTATTCCATAGAGGAACAAACATTTATCTCCAAGCCCTGTGCTAGGAACTTTCAAATATCATATATTTCCTTTAATCCTCATAATGTCTTCGCTGAGAGACAGACAATCATCTCTGCTTTACAGCTGAGTAAACCAAAGCTCAGGGAAGTTAAGCCACTTGCCCAGAGGCACACAGCCTTTATGTGGCCAAACCAGACTTTGAACTTGAATTTGTCTTTCCACTTTATCCTATTGGTTTTGGGGAGTACAGGTGGGAAAGGCAATTGATGGACGATTTTGGGGATTCAGAGAAGTAATTACAGGGTATCTCAAACATTTATCGAAGTTAATTGATCGTTTCATATGTTTCTTCATTCAGTTGAACAGTTCATTCCTCTTTACCACAGTGACCCTTGGCCCCTTCAGGCCTCAGCACCACATTTTCCCAACTCTATTTTTCATGACAGGAAAGAGCAGGGAGAGGGGTCAGAAAGAACCCCAACCAAAGCACTGACATGAAACAAAGATGTCATTCTAGCATCTGGGCAGCTGGACCTAACTTCCAGATCCAGTTCTTCCACTCTTGAGCTGTGTACACTTGGGCAAGTGAGTTCCCCTCTGTGTGCCTTAGTTTCCCAATCTGTAAAATGGGAGTGAATAATAGAGCTTCTCTCCCAGATTGTTGATGGCTTAAGGAAAACAATGCATACAGAGTACTTAGCACAGCACCTGGCACAGTAAACACTCAGAAACAGCAACCACAACTATTGCTGTTCCTGGGTTTGTCATGACACAGCACCTTGCCCAGCATGGACTGCACTAGCCCAGCTGAGCCCTCCAGTGGTCTTTCTTGGCTCCCTCGTCTCCAACTCTGAACCGAGGTGACCTCTTTCCCCAAAGTGCCGAGGCCCAGGCAGGAATCCCATTCACCAATCCCTCAAGGAGACTGAGATCTAGGGCTCCCCAGGTGGTGACAGTAACAAACAACAGGGAGAATTAATGAGTCTGAAATGCACACGCCCTGCACGCCAGCGTGTGGCTTCCTGATGGAGCAGCTCAGTCATTTAAGGACAGATTCCTGAGAGACCCTGGCATTACAGCCTCAGGCCAGCCCCCATCAGAGCAGCCATTTCCCCATTCACAGCAGATGGTCCAATTTTGACTTCAGAAAGTGCCAACTTTAATAAACTCAACAGTAATATCCCCCTACTTGGCAATTAGGGTGAGGTGAAGAGCGAGCAGGGATTCTAGAATTGATGGTGTGGTGTGGGAGGTGTGTGTGTGTGTGTGTGAGAGAGAGAGAGACAGAGAGAGACAGAGAAATAGGCAAAGATCAGAGAAAGATAGAGAAGGACAACATGACATCGTACCCATTCTCCCACTTTGCTGCATTTTTCTGAATGGTGAAATCGTGGTCAACCACTGCTTCTAAAGGCAGCTGCTCTGGCTCCATCCCATGAGTTGGTGGAACCCCAGCTTTTAGCCGTTTCCTCTGCTGATTCAGAGATTGGCACATAGACCCATCACACTGGGGAAAGCAGGGTGCAGGGCGTCTTTCCCAGGCTCTGCTGCACACCACATGAAGCCTACTTTCTGGCACAATTGTACATCCATTAACCTTTTCCTCAACATTCATCAAGATGTTGCAGCAGTACAGGAAAGTTCAAAAGCAGTTACTTGAATGTTTCTGAGGTCAGTTTCTGAGGTCACTTTTTGTGGGAGGTTGAGCATCAGAAATAAGCAGAGGTTGGTCCTCCACTGGGCTTATGACCTTACTTGAAGAAGGCAGCTGATTGGATCTGATCTCTCTACAAGAGCACAGTGTGTACAGACCATGTAAAAGTGTATTCTTGCATGTAGGTTCTAATCATACATGTGCGTGTGTGTGTGTATGTGCATGCACGCTCATAGCCGTATGTACATGTGCCTCTACAGGCATGCCTGTGGGTGTATATGTGTGGGTGCATGTGTCATCTGTGTGTGTGTGTGTGTGTGTGTGTGTGTGTGTGTTTGGAGATAGGCACTTGAGTCCTATAAATTTCTAATCAATGCAGCCCCTTTAAACGCTTTAGAAAGACAGATTTCACAGGCAGATGATAGCATCCTGGATACCCAGAAAAAATGTGAGTACAGGGATGTATAAAACCCACAAATTTCCAGAATAAATGATTAGCAGCAACCATTACTGAATCGTTACCATGTTCCGAGCATTTTACAAACTAAAAAAAACTATCTCATTTTACCTTTGCAACAATCCTAAGAGGTAAGGGCTTTGTTTTCTCTAATTTACAGATAAAGAAATTGAAGCTGAGAAAGGTTAAGTAGCTTTCCTGGGGTCACAGAGCTAGGAAGTGGCGAAGTCCAGATATGGGGCCAGGCAAGCTCACTCCAGAATTGGCACCCCAACCGCTGCATCATAACTGCTTCCTACTACTAAATCCTGAAAGTGTGCACGTCTGCAGGGGTGTGTGTGTGTCTGTGTCTGTGTTGGCGTGCCTGTGTATAGGGAGTCTACGCTTTCTTGGGGCTGCATGTAAATACCTGAAGAAAGCAATTGGAACCTCACAGAGTCAAAAACTTGACTTGTCTGACATCGACAGCCAGTCAGGGAGGAATTGTTCTGCAGAGGAGGGCTAAAGTTGGATTCAGACCCAAATCAGGCTCTGGGTGACTTGATGGGGCAAAAATGTGGGTGTGGCAGGCAAAACAATGGCCTCCCCCAAAATGTCCACATTCCAATCCCTGGAGCTTGTGCGTATGTTACCTCCAGTGGCAAAAGGGTCTTTGCAGATGTGATAGTTGTGAATCTTGAGATGGGGAGATTATCCTGGATTATCCAGGTGGACCCCATGTCATCACAAGGGTTTCCCGTGAGAGGGAACAGGAAGATCAGAGTCACGGAGAGATTAAAAGATGCCCTACTGCTGGTTTTGAAAATGGAGGAAGGGGCCATGAGCCAAAGAATGCAGCTGACTTCTAGAAACTGGAAAAGGCCTGGGAACAGATGCTCTCCTAGAGCCTCCAGAAGGAATGAAGCCCTGTCAATGCCTCGACTTTAGCCTTGACCTCTAGAGCTGCTAAGATAAATGTATATGGTCTAAACCCCTAAGTTGTGATAGTTCGTTCCAGCAGCCACAGAAAGCTAATACAGCGAGTGATTCCTTGAAACCTGCTGGCATGCAGTGACATTTTGTGGCCCTCCTTCTGATATGCTCTTTTACCACCATTGAGTTAGACCCATTTGGACCAACCTTGTAGTTTCAAAGGACCTGCTCAGCTCCATGTGTGGAGAAAGACCAGAAACCTGCCTGCTTCATTCTACCTGGAACAGCTGCAGCATCTGAAACTCTCACTGCACCAAGCCTCTCAAGGGCTCCATTCATTTGTTCAAGTGTTGTCTCTAAATGGGGCTGGGCGTGGTATCTAATACCTGTAATCCCAGCACTTTGGGAGGCTTTGGTGGGAAGATTGCTTGATTGAGCCCAGGAATTCAAGACGAGCCTAAGCAATATAGTTAGACCTCATCTCTATAAAAAATAAAAAATAATAGCCGGACATAGTGGCACACACCTATAGTCACAGCTACTTGAAAGGCTGAGGTGGGAAGATTGCTTGAGCCCAGGAGTTTGAGGCTGCAGTGAGCTATGATCAAGCCACTGCACTCCAGCCCGGGTGACAGAGCCAGACCCTGTCTCAAAAAAAAGAAAAAAAAAAAAAAAAAGGCGGGGTGGGAAGTTGAGTCTCCTCCACTGAAAGCCCTTACATGCTGTCCCATCACTCTTCAATAAAAGACCCTGCATGGAGTGGTCCCTGCCATCTCTCCAGCCTCATCTCCCACCATTCAGCCCCCCAGCCATGCTGAGCACCTCTCACTTCCTTCGCATATGCTATTCCTTGGTTTCTCTGAGGACCCGTCCTGACTGTTCCTGTCTCTCTCTTGTGAGTTCTCAAAGCTGCTCATACTTGTCCTTCAGGGGACTTATGATGATTATAGCAATTTACGTGATTTTTTTTTTTTTTGAGACAGAGTCTTGCTCTGTTGTCCAGGCTGGAGTGCAGTGGCGCAGTCTTGGCTCACTGCAAGCCCTGCCTCCCGGGTTCACGCCATTCTCCTGCCTCAGCCTCCCAAGTAGCTGGGAGTACAGGCGCCTGCCACCACACCCGGCTAATTTTCTTTTTTTTTTGTATCTTTAGTAGAGACAGGGTTTCACCATGTTAGCCAGGATGGTCTTGATCTCCTGACGTGATACACCCGCCTCGGCCTCCCAAAGTGCTGGGATTACAGGCGTGAGTCACTGCACCCGGCCACGTGATTTTTTAAACAATGTCCGATCTCTCACTTGAACACCAGCTCCATGAGGGCAGTGATCTTGTTGTTTTGCTACCGTTGCATCCTCACTGTCTACTAGGCACATAGTAGGTGCTCTATAAATGTTTGTCAAGTGAATGAATAGCCCGTCTGCCTCCATTGGGATGGCAAGGCCAGACCAAGTTGGGAACCTGCTTCCCACCACCTCCAGAGGCCATCCATTGGTGCCCAGAGGAGGGGACATACTCCTACATACTCCTGGTGCCTCTGAGAGCATCCTGGGAATTGGGATGTGCCCGCCCGACTTCACTGAGTAACCAACAGCTCACCTTAAGCACCTAGCCTGGTGATGGATGTTCTCAGGATGCCAGGTGTGAGTAGTCATCGTAAAGTTAATCAGGCATGTAAAGACATAGTAGTGAGTGTCAGCCACTTACAGGGTTCAGCTAATTGGGCACTTCATGTGAGAGAAAGGGATGGAGACATTAGATAGGTAAACAAAACCAGGCAGGCAAAGAACACCAGGCAGCCAATGCAGACAAGGTCTACTCTTAGTCATCAAGGGTCCTTCCATTTCAAAAAAAAAGAAGGAGAAATCTCAGTGTTTCTCTCTCAGGATCTGAGAATTCAGAATGCTGCACATGAGAGGAAACTTGAGCTGCAGCTCTTCTAACCTCTCTTATTAGAAGAGGTTTTCTCAAGGTCATTGACTGGAAAAGAGGTAGGATTCAAACCCATGTCTTTTAACCATTGGCCACATGATCTCCATCTTCAAAAATGCACTTTCTTCTCTGATGTAAAAGTAATACATGCTCATTTTAAGAAAGTCAAGAGAGTATAGAGGAGTCGTCCAGCGAGTTGGGTGCATTAAAGAGGGAAGTGAAAATTATCCATAACCCCTCATTACCTGGTGATAATCGCTGTGAATATCTTGATGTGTTTCCTTCATGATGTATATATACATATTTGAGTGCACACAATGAAGATGTTCAGATGAGCACGTTTCAAACCCAAACTCACACCCTGTTCACAATCCTGCACTCTGGGTTTTTGTTTTTTTCCCACTTAACACAGCAAGAAGAACATATCTCCATGGGATATGCTTCACCACCTCCTTTCGTATTTCTTAAAGTGTAGCCAGGAATTCACCAGCAGACTCAAACAGGGAGCCGCTTTAAAATGCAGGTTGCTAGGCCTCCTCCAACACCATAGAATTATTCTCTGAATATTGAACATTCTCCCCAGATGATCTAGATATACCATACATTTTGGTAATATTTCTCCCACACAGTGGCTCTCAACAGGACTTCATGCTTAAATACTGATATCCAGGCAGAATTAGATCCATAGCTGAGAAGGTTTAGAGTCAGGGCCGGGCACTGGTGTTTTTCTTAACGCTGGCTGATTGACATGCAGTGAGGGTAGAGAGCGTCTCCCTTACACATCTAGGGCTTCCCTGCCAAGACTGGTAAAAACATCTTTCTTCAGGGGTGAAGATGCTGAAATGTTTTATCACCAGGATAAAGACCCACTTGTGACACATGGTCCACCATGACCCAATTTTGACTTGGCTTCTTGCAAAGTTTTATTCCCTAGTTTAAAGTCTTAGGCTGTTGGGGTCTTCCATTTTGTGGCTGCAGCATTTGAGGCAGCAGGGTGCCCTAACAGGCAGGCTGCAGGAAGCTCCCTGCTCATTCCTGATCTTCTGAGGGAGAAGGAGGATTTGCGTGTTCCCACCTCACATGCATCCTCTTTATTGATCTGTACTAAATTCATGGATAATGAGGGTCCCTCAGCTGAGACATTTGAGTAATAATCTTGGTTCTGTTGCATTTCTGTGCCATTTGCTGCTGCTGATAGGAGATAATGAGACACTCCCTGAATAACGTGTGTTCATGAGGCCTTTTGGCATCCAGGAGTTAATGGTGAAAGGAACAGGCACTAGGTGGGGAGGCTGCAGTGTGGGTTTGCAAGTGACAGGCAAGTCCACAGCCTTCATTTTCCAGAAAGAGGCAGAAAACCCTTTTAAGTTTCCTTAAAGCACAATGCGGTTTAGAATTGGATTTGTCCCACGCCCTCTTCCTGAGCTGCTTTGGCAAAGCTTGACTTGAGGCAGGAGGCTGTGGGGATTCATGGAAAGCAAAGATGATTGACTGAAGCAGAGAACCAGATTCTAGCTGTGGCTGAGTGACCCAGGCTAGCGGCCCACTCTTTCTGTGCTCTGAGACCCCAATGGTAGAGTGAGAAGAACACAATCTATTTTCTGACTAAGGCAGTTGATGAAGGTGAAAATAGTTGGGAGCAACTGTATATAAGAAAAATGTCCCCATGCAACTGCCATCCCCTGCCTCCATGAGCCCACTTCATTGTCTCATAAAATTTTATAGTTCTATGGCATTGAAAGGCATCCTGACGTTTAACAGCTCTAGTCAACTTCAAACTGTTTTTTTAAAACCCTGGAACCAACTTTCTAAAGGAAATCTAATTCAACAGCCCAAACAAACAAAAGAGATCAATGCAGACATGCTCTGTATGGAATGAGGTGTGGTAACCCCTCAAATTCTCTCTCACCATGCTGCCACAGAGGTTGGCCCCTGAACTGGCTCTATGAAACCCTCGGGGTACCATGAAGCACAGTTTGACAACCACCTATGCAACCCAATGCCTCCTATTTTCCAGATGAGGAAACAAGTCCAGAGAGGCAAAAGCCCAGGCTAAAATCAAGATTTGTCAGCCGCATGTTGAGGGTTCTTTAGAGAAACACAGTGATGGAGCATTGGTTGGGTATCTTGTCCCAACCTCGGGCAGTGAGAGGTGGACGGGCTGGAACCAGCCAGGGTAACTGCATATGTGCAGCTTGGTGCTTACTAATGACTGAGGGGCCTTTGGTGAGGGAAAGGCAGGGAAATCGAGCAGGGTGGAGGTTGGCCTGTTCAAGGCGATCCCCATGGCTCTACATGGCACATGGCTGTGTGCACAGCAGCATGGTGTAGCAGCTAAGAACAGGGACTTGGGAGCCGACTCTGGGTCTGAGTCCCAGCTTTCACCACTTCTTAGCTGTGTAACTGGCATAAACCACTTAACCTTTCTGTGTCTCAGTTTTCTCATATAGTAAATGGAAACAAAAGTAATCCTCAGCTTCTAGTGTGACTGGGAGGAGTCATTAAGAAAATCCCTGTGGAGGGCTCACATCCGTAATCCCAATGCTTTGGGAAGCCAAGGCAAGAGGATCATTTGAGGCCATGAGTTTGAGACCAGCCTAAGCAACATAGTGAGACCCCATCTCTACAAAAAAATTTTTTTTATTAGCCAGGCATGCGAGATCATACCCCTGCACTCCAGCCTGGGCCACAGAGTGAGACTCAGTCAAAAAAAAAAAAAAAATTAGCCAGGCATGGTGGTGCATGCCTGTAGTCCCAGCTCAGCTACTTGGGAGGCTGAGGCAGGAGGACTACTTGAAGTCAGGAGGTTAGTGCTGCAGTAAGCTGTGATCACACCATTGCACTCTGGCCTGGGTGACACAGCAAGGCCCTATCTCTAAAAATAATAGTAACACTACATAAATAAAATGAGGAAATAAAATTTAAATAAAAGTCTGTGCCTGGCCCATAGTAAGTGCTCAGTAAACACCAGCTACTGTTATTACAGGAGTTCTGAGACCATGGACTGGGAGCTTGTTCCTGGTTTCTGCCCGCTCCCATCATCCTGTAGAAATAACTTTTAGGGAAGATGGGGTGGCTGGGGGGAAAATGAGGAAGAATCGAGAAGAGCGTGCTGCCTTCAGCTCTGCGCATCGTGCCTCCTCAAGTGGTTCTGTGCAATCTGGGTCACAGCGGAGGCTCCAGAGCCTGCAGGCTGCCTTTGCCTGTTCATTGGGCAGGGCAGTACCTCTCTCGAATGGAACACAAAGGGAGAAGCTGCTATTTATGGCATTGTAACTCGGAGCACTTTGAGGGTGTGGCAAGAGCAATGAGGGCCGTGGGGAGAGTCAGCATTAAGTGCCTGCCAGGCAGGGCTACCAGGGGCCCTCTGGGTGCTGTGTCGCCCCCGTCCCTCCCATCGGCTCTCCCCTGCCATGTATGTACACAGCTGGGACCCAGCCCATGGAGGGGTGGGTGGGGTCCAGCTCTATCTGGGTTCACTGGCTGTGTGTCTAGAAGGAGTCCTCATTTGAGGGATGGGCAAGGAGATGGCTTCAAGCTGGTAGGAAGTGACCCCCTCCCCCCACAAAAAAACGCCGAAGTGGAAACAGGATGCCACAGTCGTCATTCAGTGTGTGGTCTGAAACCAGTGGCATCATGTGGCACCACCTGGGAGCTTTCTAGAAATGTAGCACCTCAGGCCCCACCTCAGACCTGGTATTTCAGAATCTGCATTTTAACAGATCCCCGTGTCATCTGCGTACACATTAAACTTTAAAAAGTGCTGGGGTCATGCATATGAGACATGGGTTCTAGGGGGCTTTTTATTGTTGTTGTTGTTTGAGACAGAGTCTCGCTCTGTCACCCAGGCTGGAGTGCAGTGGTGCCATCTCAGCTCACTGCAACCTCCGCCTCCTAGGTCCAAGTGGTTCTCCTGCCTCAGCCTCTTGAGTAGCTCGGACTACAGATGCACACCACCACACCCAGCTAATTTTTTTGTATTTTTAGTAGATATGGGGTTTCACCATGTTGGTCAGCCTGGTCTCGGACTCCTGGCCTCAGGTGATCCACCCAACTTGACCTCCCAAAGTGTTGGGATTACAGGCATGAGCCACCAAGTCCAGTTATGGGTTCTAGTTTTGGCTCTGCCACTTCCTAGCTGTGTGACCTTGGGTAAGTCATTTAGCTTCCTTGTGCCACTTTCTTCACCTGTAAAATGACATAAATAGTAGTGCCTCCCTCCTGGAAGTGGGTGGCAATGCACTTCATGCCATGCTAAGCATATAGTGAGTACCACTGAATTGTAAGCTGTTATTATGCATGGCTTGACACTCAAGGCGCTTACTTTTGCTAGATACACATGTGGGGAGTGAGCTGCTCTTATTCATTCATTCATTGATTCAACCAGCATATACAAATCCTCACTACAGCCTAGGCACTGATCCAGCACTGGGCACACAGCAGGGAACAGAACAGACAAGGTGCCTGGCCCGGGGAAACTCATAGCCCTGCAACAAACCAGAGATTGTTTCACAATCAGCTAATTACATAATGCAGATAATCCCTGTAGTTAATTCCAAAGGTAACTAATGCTATGAGGAAGTACCAGGTTGCTAGTAGAGTGGATAAAATTGGTAGTCTGAGGAGGCTCTCAAGAGGGAGTGCTATTCTAAAGAATGAGGACACTTGGACCAGGCGTGGTGGCTCACGCCTGTAATCCCAGCACTTTGGGAGGCCGAGGCAGGCGGATCACGAGGTCAGGAGATCAAGACCATCCTGACCAACATGGTGAAACTCCGTCTCTACTAAAAATACAAAAATTAGCCCAGCGTGGCCGTGTGTGCCTGTAGTCCCAGCTACTCGGGAGGCTGAGGCAGGAGAATTACTTGAACCGGGGAGGCAGAGGTTGCAGTGAGCCGAGATCATGCCACTGCACTCCAGCTTGGGCGACAGAGTGAGACTCTGTCTCAAAAAAAAAAAAAAAAATTGAGGACACTCTAGTCAGGGAAAATATAAAAGTGTGTGTGTATGCAGTAGACAGAGACAGATCACAAATGTGTGTGTTTGTTCCAGGCACAAGGAACTGAATGTGCTCTGATGCTAAAGCAGACAGAACTGAAATTGAAAGATCAGTGTAACTAGAGCAATGATTCTCAAAGCCATTCTTGAGCATGCATCAGGATACCTTGGAGGACTCATAAAATACGGATTGCTGGACCTCTATCCAGCCAAATTAGAATGATTGTTTAGCTTCCAGGGCATTCGTTTTCAAAGGGGAGCCTTCCTGAGTTCTGTTCACCCTCTACCCTTTCTTTAAACTGTCTGCACTTGACAATTTCGGGGCAGAATTTCTAATTCAGTTGGGCTGGGGTGGCTCCCCTTTGAAAAGAATTTGGTTGGGTCATTGAATGTCAGGAGAGGAGGGGGTCAAGGAAGGCCCCCACAGGGTTTCTGGTTTGAGCAAGTATGTAGATGGTGGTGACATTTCCCAAGACTGGGAGGCAGGTTTGCTGGAGCTGGGGATGGAGAGCAGACAAGATGAAAAGTTGAGTTTGAAAGCATAAGTTTGAGATGCCTGTGAACACATCCAAGTGAAGGCATCATGGAGACAGATAAATAGATCTAAATAAATCTAGCACTCAGAAGGCAGTTTCTGGGAGGAGGTGACAGGAGATAGAAAGGACTAGATAAGGTTCTTAATCCAAAGTCAGTAGAACAGATGGGACTTTGAGGGGTGTGGGAGGGGGTCTTTGGTATTCTGAAAATGTGTCAGAATTTTATGTGCATGTGCCTTTTCCTGGGGAAGAGTTTACAACTGTCATCAGATGCACAAGAGCGTGTGACTCAAAGAAGGGGAAAACCATAAACCCGACACTGTGGGGTATGCTGGTGGTCCCCAGTCCTACAAGGTCCTTATTTACCTTGTCTCTGCTTCCAGGCGCCTGGTGGACCGCCTGGAAAACATGAGGAAGAACGTGGCTGGGGATGGGGTGAACCGCTGCATACTGTGTGGAGAACAGCTGGGGATGCTGGGCTCTGCCTGTGTAGTATGTGAGGACTGTAAGAAGGTACCATCATCCTCTTATCCCTTCTTCCCTGTGCAGCACCTGCAGAGGGAAAAGTCCTAGGCTCCAGCTGTAGGGGTCACTGGGGTTGGGGGGTGGAACTTGGATCCTGAAGATCACTTGCCAGGATATGGTTTTTTTCTGGGATGCTTCCATGCCCTACTGTCTTCCAAGGTAACCCTGATCCTGGTTCCTCCCTGGAAGCTACTCTGATCCTTCTGTCTCTTAGAGCTGAGGTCCATCCAGGGTGAACTAGGGAGCCTGTGGCAGGACATGAGCTATGATTGAGACTGCAGCTATCCTGGTTATACCTTAGCAAGTTATGTGTCAGTTTAAAGAGCATGCTAAGCACATGTTTATACTTGCATGTATGTGGAATGCTTTCAGTTTTCTCGTATCCTGGGTTATGATACAAGAAACTTAGAAAGCCTCTGTTTAGCCAAGTTAGAATCATTTAGCTTCCAAAGCATTTGTTCTCAAAGGGGAGTCTTTCTGAACTCTGTTGACCGTCTAACCTTTCCTTAAACTGTCTGCACTTGACAGTTTGGGAGATACAACTGTCCTGGGGTCTGCCGGACTCCAAGAGTTCAGTTGAACAACCCAGCTGGAGACATCTATAATGTCATCATCTCCAGCTTGATGTCACATTTGACATGTAGAATGAAATCTTGGGAAGAGTTTATGTATTCTGAAAAACTTGCCAGTCAACTCAAAAGTGAGAATTTCATGACCCATTAAGTTTTCCTAATTGTCTTAACTTCCAGGAAATTCAATAAAAAATATAGTATTCCATCACACAGTCATGGGGCATTTTCTCAGATAACTTTCTTCCCCTTGGGGAGTTAAACTTCTAGTCATAGTCTAGGTTGTGTCAGGTCCATTTTGGAAATAAAGAGGAAATAAATTAAGACACGAAATGGATATATGGTCATTCGTCTTTAGAAAAAAGTATGTCAGTGATTTCCCCTGTGTGGATGATGAAAATTCAGATCCCACAGGGACACGTAGAGAATTCCTTCATCCAGTGCTTGGGAATGACTCAAGTTCTTGTTACTGGAAATAAGACTCAAATTGGAGTTTTGTTCTAACTGGCCTTGCTCTTGGAAGGAAGTGTGAGAAATGGAGACAAGTTCTTCCTCTTTACATCCACCAAGAGAAAGCGGGGGGTGACATTGCCGTGCCTCCCATGAGCATGGCTCATCTGAGTGTGTTGCCTGTGTTTCATCCACAGAATGTCTGCACCAAGTGCGGAGTGGAGACCAACAACCGCCTGCATTCTGTGTGGCTCTGCAAAATCTGCATTGAGCAGAGGGAGGTGAGTGCCCTGGTCCCATCTGGTGCCTAGATCACCCTCCTTTCTTGGCCAGCTTAAGAGGTGCCTTAGGAGGTTGGTATGAAAGGAGCCAGCTCAGCAGTGAACATTGACAGAACAACCTCACACTATTTGGAGGAATTTCTTTTCTCCTCCTCTGCTTCTGTGACTTTTTTTCTTCCTTCCCATCCTCTCTTCTTCCCTCTCTGTTCATTGCCCTCTGGCCTCTGTTCTTTCTTTGACCCCATTTCTCTGATTCTTATGAGTCTTATGAGTCTTCCTCTCCCAACATCTTTCCTTTCTGTCTCTCTATTCCATTTCTTATTTCCATTTTTTTCTTTCCTCATACTCTCCTCTTGTTTGAGCTCTTTTCTTCCTCTAATCCTTATGCTTTTTTCTCCCTTTTCCTCATTTTGTTGTTTCTCATATCTTCACACGCTTTTTTCGGCAATTTCTCTTTACTTTGTCCCTCTTTCTTTCTCCCATGGCATCCTTCTCTTCCCCAGTTCTGCTTCTTACTTATCTTACCCCAATTAAGTCCTTTCTTCTTCTTCCAATTTCTTCATCCCCCACACACTGCTGCAGAGTCCTGCCTTTGAGACCATGTTTCAATAACCATGTTCTCCTCAATATCTGTCAGGGGCCTGGCAGGAAAGCATTGGCACACTTCAGTAGGTTAATCAAGGACTTGATGAAGGTGTTATTGACAAAGGTCCAGGCAGAGCTAAGAGGAATCAGCAAGGGTTGACGAGTCACCCTAGCACCAGCAAAAACAGGGTTGCTGTTTCCCCTCCTAAGACTGAAGAGATAAGACTGAAGAGAAGAGATAGTGGTTACCAGACTGGAAGATAGGTGTAGCCTAACAGGAATGCAGTAACTGTCCAACTAGTGGTGGGTTGTGGGGAGCCAAGGAAATAAATACCATAGTCCCGCCCTCCTCTTAACTACAAACTCTTTATTTGTCTGGAGAACTCTTCAGCAATCCAAGCTTTCAAGAGGCTTTGTTGTAATCCCTGGTGCTCTCCTTGACCAAATAAACCTGAAGACAGAAGTCAAAGTTTATTTCGTGGAGTCCAGTTAGTGCAGTACATACTGGTCAGCCTCCTGGGGCACAGAGCAGGGTGGAGAATGAATCTGACTGGGCAATGGAAGATGTTTCACACACCATCCTAGGTGTGCTGCTCTATCCTGACCCACAGGGCCAGGAGAAAGGCCAGAGGTCTTGGGGAAGTTGTAGGTAGATCACCCTGTTTACAACAACCAGTGTAGTGGAGAGCATGCCACATTTAAGAGATGGAAGACTTGGAGTTGAGCCCTTGTTTTTCCATTCTCTGGCTGTATACTGTTGGACCCATCCTTAAGATTTTGGATATTCCATTTTCTCCATCCAAACTCCACTTTCTTCCTTTTTTTTTTTTTTTTTCTTTTTCTTGTTTTTGAGACGGAGTCTCGCTCTGTCGCCCAGGCTGGAGTGCAGTGGCCGGATCTCAGCTCACTGCAAGCTCCTCCTCCCAGGTTCATGCCATTCTCCTGCCTCAGCCTCCCGAGTAGCTGGGACTACAGGTGCCCGCCACCTCACCCGGCTATATTTTTGTATCTTTTAGTAGAGACAGGGTTTCACCGTGTTAGCCAGGATGGTCTCAATCTCCTGACCTCGTGATCCACCAGTCTTGGCCGCCCAAAGTGCTGGGATTACAGGCTTGAGCCACCACGCCCGGCCCCCAAACTCCACTTTCTCCATGGGTAAACTCAAGCCCTTTCTACTGAGTGTTCAGGGTGGATGGACTGAATAAGTATGAATTGTGCAGGGCTCTGTAGTAGTAAGAAAATTGTGCTGGCTATTGTGTCAGTGTGCTTTGGACGAGGAGGAAAGATAAAAATGGGCACTCATGAAGGTAAGAGCAACAGTGCTTGGTTGCCACATCTTCAATCCCTGTCTCTCCTCCCCAGGTGTGGAAGCGTTCTGGAGCATGGTTCTTCAAAGGCTTCCCCAAACAGGTCCTCCCACAGCCTATGCCTATAAAGAAGACCAAGCCCCAGCAGCCTGTCAGTGAGCCTGCTGCTCCTGAACAGCCTGCTTCTGAGCCCAAGCACCCGGCCCGGGCTCCAGCTCGAGGTAGGACAAAGCAGGTGCTTCTTTCAGGACCAAGGACAGATCTTAGCCAACTGGTCTACCTGAGGGATGGCCTGACATCATGTCTGTGTTTCCATCCAGTTGTTGGATGGTCAGCTTCTGGACTTGGTTCTAGGACTTCTATATCTCCTTCATAGTTCACCATAAACTCTTATCAAGAGGGTAGCACAAGGAATTCTCCAGCAATGCCAAGCTGCCCAGAGGCTTCGCTGTCATCCCTGGTGGAATATCTAGTGTACAAGAGGTAGAAATTAAAATTAGGAACTGAGAGAGACTCTCACCACCAAGATCACACTGGAGCCTGGGAGAATACTTGGCTTGCTGAGAAGGCCTTCCTGGACCCTAATATTTCTCCTACTATCCATAAGCAAGTCTGACTTGGACTAATTAAAAGTGAAAGATAAATAGAAGGAAATCAGTAAAAGAAAAATTACTGCTACCAAATTGCTACTATTGACATGATCACTATTATCCAAGTTTATGATTAATTATTAAAGTGATTAAGAGGGAGAAGCAAAACAGTAAAAATTTTAAAAAACAACCATAGTAAAAATACATTTTAGTTGGACTAGACCACTAGGACTGACCAGATAAAGCCCTTGCGATAATTTCAATTGACACTAAGTGATAAAATCTGGACTAAATGACAATTCCAGATTGAGTGCAGGCAGTGCTTCTGAAAGGAAGGGTATAGTTGAAGGTGTCAAATATTGAAGTGTCCATCTGCATTTTTCGTAAGATAACTTATCAAAGTACTTAGCACAATGCCTGCCACCTAAAAGGCGTTCAACAAATGTTTTCTTCCTGACAAGGCATGAGCAATTTCTACTCCTTGCAGAGAATCACCAAATTGTCAACATATATTGCATCCCTGAGGAGTCCCCAGTTTTCACCACTAAAAGGTTCCTTCTTCCTGGTTTTTCTAGGCTGGGAAGGTTGTATAGCATAATTATTCTTTATAAAACCTGTGTATGCTCGTATGTGTTTATGCATGCAAAAAAAAAAAAAGTGAAGTTGTAAACAGGAGCTAGATCAAAGGGGAAGTTGGGAGGAAGACTTTTAATTTTTGAAACATATTCTTGGGCAATAGTCAATGAACCCCTTTGTAGGCGTCTTAAGTTCTGGTTTTCCAGACACCAGAAAACCAATAATCCTCATAATTTGTGTTTTCTTTCTCCAGGTGACAGTGAAGATAGGAGGGGCCCAGGTCAGAAGACAGGTGGGTTCTGCTGACTCTGTTTTGTCATTTGAGACAGGAATTGGCCTAATTCCCTCGATGCCCTTTCTCCATTCAATTCATGCTCTTCTTTCCAGGCCCTGACCCGGCCTCTGCTCCTGGGCGAGGAAGCTATGGGCCTCCCGTGCGCAGGGCCTCCGAGGCACGAATGGGCTCATCTAGCCGGGATTCAGAGAGCTGGGACCACAGCGGAGGTGCTGGAGACTCCAGCCGGAGCCCAGCAGGTGAGCAAGATGGGCAAATCCAGAGACAGTTCTCTGGGTAGGGAGACTCAAAAAGAATGAGAGGGACTGTGTTTTTATTCATTTACTTAGGCAGCACTTACCAAGTACCTACTGTGTGCCATGTTCTGTTCTAGATACTGGTTCTAGTCTACGGTAGAGGAAAGACAGGATTCAGAAACAATTCTGGCTCTAGACATCCATCATTTTGGTTAGATCCTTTTCTTGATGTAATACTATATGTCAGAAAACATGATTTTTTTTGTCCCCGCCTCAAAAAACAAACAAACAAACAAACAAAAAAAAACCACAAAAAACCTGGGGGAAAAATGCCCGTAGGCTTTGAACAAAGCAAGGATGCTTCACTCACAAAGATCTCTCCAAGTCTACCCTTGGCAATGGCCTTTGCTGTCTGGGCATATGGCATAGGTCAGCATGGCCAGGATGTCACTGACAGGCGCTCGTATTGGGTACCTCGCATTTCTGGCCTCACTCATGGTGGGTTTATTTGGCAAGAGTGCCCATTGGTGGTAGTCACTGAGCACAGGACTTTGAAGGAAATGTCTACCATAGTGAAACATCTTTGTTCCATAGCTCCTTGTCTGAGACCTCAAAGCAACTTCATTTCTTTTGCAGGAAGGGGCTGCGTCTGGGTCTAAGTCAGATTGGCTGAATATTTAGGTCCCATGTTGACGTCTGGTCTTCTCTTCCTGAATTGTGTGTTTGGAGCTTAGCACTTCACTTCCTCTTATTGGCAACAGAGCTGGGCACATACCTTGTGCTTCATCATCTACCCAGACCTCCCCCAACAATGAACCTATGGTTTAGATGAACAGAGAAAGGAATTTCTCAGATCCTCAACATCATGAAATATTTATAGAGTGTTTACTATGTGCCAAATGCCATTTCAAGTTCTTTTACATATATTGTCTCATTTAATGTTTGCCACAACTCGAAAATCCACATGAGACTTCTGTTATTCACATTTTACAGAATGGAAAAACTGAGCCTCAGAGAGGTGAAGCCACTTGCCCAAGGTCACACAGCTGATAACTGGTTACAATGAGAATTAATTCCATATATGTCCAACATCAAAGCCTGTACTTTTTCTTTTCTCTTCCAGAGGTTAAATTTCTTTTGGCGATGCCTTTTAAAATTATTTTTTGATTGTTGTAAAATATATATAACATAAAATCTACCATTTTAATCATTTTCATGTGTACAATTCAGTGGTGTAAAGTACATTCACATGGTTCACAGCCATGCCACTATGCATCTGCAGAACTTTTTTGTCATTACAAACTGAAACTTTGTATCCATTAAATAATAATTCCACACTCTTCTCTCTGCCCAGCCCCTGGTAACCACTATTCTTGATTCTGTATCTATGGCTTTAACTACTCTGTTAGTTAAAGTAGAAGCATACAGAATATCAGTAAAAGCATACAGAATTTGTCCTTTCATGACTGGCTTATTTCACCTAGCATAATGTTTTCAAGGTTCATCCGTGTTGCAGCCTGTGTCAGAATTTCTTTCCTTTTTAACCCATTTATGCTGGAGGTTGCAATTTTTTTTTGTAAAAAATCAGACCTTGACGGCGACTTTGAGCAGTAGGATATAAATAACTCCTACAAGTTTAGCGTTCCAATAATGGAACACTGGGCATAAATTAAGAATACATAACATTCTATTGTGTATTTATATAGTATACAGATAGACACATAATATAGTATACATATATACAATAGAATATATAGAAACACAGTATATATAATATATAATATAATACACAATATATAGTATATGTTGTATATTATATACATATAGTATATATACATACAGTACATATACTATATATAGTGGTGTATATGTATATACATGTATATATACATATATATAGTGTATGTATATACACACATATATATACTACATTTTGTTTATCCATTCACCCATCAATGGAAGTTTGGGTTGTTTCAACCTTTTAGCTGTTGTAAATGATGTCATTGTGTGCCTGACATACAAATATCTGTTACATTCCATTCTTTTGAGTATATACATAGAAGTGAAGTTGCTGGATCATATGGTAATTCTGTGTTTAATGTTTTGAGGAACCACCATACCGTTTTCCATGGTGGCTGAGACATTTTTAGATTCCCACCAACAATGCACAAGGGTTCTCATTTCTTCATGTCCTCATCAATATCTGTTGTTCTCTGGGTTTTGTTTTTCTTTTTAATAATAGTCATCCCAATGGGTGTGAAGTGGCATCTCCTTGTGGTTTTGACTTGCATTTCCCTCGTGATTAGTGATGTTGAGCATCTTTTCATGTGCTTTTGGACATTTGTGTATTTTCCCTGGAGAGACAGCTATTCAAGTCCTTTGAAAACATTTTAAATTGGATAGTTTGTCTTTTGTTGTTGAGTCATAGAAGTTCTTTATGTATTCTGGATATTAATATTTTATCAGATATATAATTTACACATTTTTCTCTTATTTCATGGGTTGTTTTTTCACTCTTTTATAGTGTCATTTGATGCACAGAAAACTTTTATTTTGATGAAGCACAGTTTATCTTGTTTTTTCTTTTCTTGCCTATGTTTTTAGTGTCGTATCTAAGAAATCATTGCCTAATCTAAGATCCTGAAGAAGTTCCTTTATGTTTTCTTCGAAGAGTTTTCTAGTTTTAGCCCTTATGTTTTGTTTTTTTTTTTGTTTTTTTGTTTTTTTGTTTTTTTTTTTTGAGACGGAGTCTTGCTCTGTCACCCAGGCTGGAGTGCAGTGGCCGGATCTCAGCTCACTGCAAGCTCCGCCTCCCGGGTTTACGCCATTCTCCTGCCTCAGCCTCCCGAGTAGCTGGGACTACAGGCGCCCGCCACCTCGCCCGGCTATTTTTTTGTATTTTTTAGTAGAGACGGGGTTTCACCGTGTTAGCTGGGATCGTCTCTCAATCTCCTGACCTCGTGATCCGCCCATCTCGGCCTCCCAAAGTGCTGGGATTACAGGCTTGAGCCACCGCGCCCGGCCTAGCCCTTATGTTTGGGTCTTTGATCCATTTCGAGTTAATTTCTGCATATCAAATCCTGCTTTTAGCGTCAATATTATTTTGTCTTCTGAAGACAAAGACGGTCATAGGACATTTCTGAACTGGATTTGAATCCCCTGTCCCTCAGGAGTCAATGTAAATGTTCCCCCGGTCAAGCTTCTAGCATGCACCTGCTCCACCTTGAGCTGGGTTAGCTGCTACCTTCTCTGAGCTCCCAGGGTAGTGAGACGCAGCCCTAATGCAGGACTTACCACTGTCTAAAGCATTATAGCCTGAATCTCTTTCCCTCATAATACCAGGGACATGTCTCTCTCCATTAATTTATTATGTTTCCAAATGTTTGGAGCATCTACCATAATTTTATCTCTTTCCCATCATTTTCCAGCCTATACTAAGATTCCTAGTTGATTATAGGCTCTCAAGTGCTTCCATATTTGAATTAATAATCATAATAGCAACTTAAACTTATTGAGCATCTACTCTCTGCCACGTATGTGATTAAACCCTTTGCATGAGCCATATTGATCCAATCAACAACTCTTTTTGGATAGGTACTATTGTAGTCGTCTTCACATAATAGATGCAGCAAAGAGAGGCTAAAACAATCTCAAGCTCACATAAAAGTAATAGCAGGGCTGGTGTTTAACCCAGGCAGTTCACGTGCAGAGCCAATGCTCCTAGCTGGTCTGTTATAAGTTCCACTTGAGGGACTGAGAGCAGCTCAGTAAAACAAATTATCAGTAAAACTCCCTTGTTCCAGGGCTTAATCCTGGAATCTCAGGGTCCTCCCTCACACACAGTGTGGAAATCCCTTCAGAGGATTCTGAAAGGGGTTTGATCACCCACATACTCTCTGTAAGGGGGGACTCCTTTCCTCTTGGAGTAGCTTATTCTATTGTTGATGGACTTCGGGTGTCATTTATACATTCAACAAGATCTGAGATAGACTTGGACAGAAGTCCTACCTTAGGGGCTTCCTGGTTATGTGACCTTGGGCATATTTAACCCCCACTACCTCAACTGCAAAGTGGGAAACACAATACCATGCATGGCATTGAGTTGTGAAGCTTCCATGAGGTGATGGTTCATGTACCCCATGAGGGGTGCATTTGAAGAACTCAATGACTGTTGGCTATTGTTGCCTCATAAACTCATCATTTCAGTGTCTGTCTCCTTCCTGTGACTAGGCTGTGCACTCCTGGAGGATATAAGATGGTGTTTTGTCCATCTTAGCCCAGGGATTGGCACTTGGTAGATACCCAATGGATGCTTGTTGAATGAATGAATGAATGAATGAGTGAATGAATGAACGAACAAATGAACGAGGCCTCAAATGAACAAACAAATGGCCGTGCTAATGTAGGAACCTGGGACAGGACTTGGTAACTCATAAGCTCCCAGGTAGAGGTGGTAAAGTACCCTCTGTTATGTGTATTCAAGCATCCATCCAGCCAAAAGTGCTGGATTCAGGAAAGACGGCATCTAGCCCCGTGAAGTAAGAGAAGGCAGGGCTTTCTTCCCAGAACATCACACCTTCTGGGTACCAGAAGCTGCTGCATGCATTATTCAATTCAGTCCCTCTCTGGGAAGCAACAGCATGTGAGGGTCTCTGGTATAGACTCCAGAGACCAACTGCCAGCATTCAAACCCTGGCTCTGCACTAACCAGCCAAGAGACATTAGATGAGCTCAGTAACTTCTCTGTGCCTCAGTTTCCCCATCTGTAAAATGGAGACAATAAGGCCCCATCCCATAAGGTTATTAGTGGTTATTAGTGTAGAAATTAAAGAAGTTCTTATATGTAAAGTTCCTGGCATATGGCAAGCACTAAATAAATGTTAATTCATTACTATTATGAGTTAAGTGGAACTGTTGCCTCCATGGGGCATCTAAGGTTCAGAGAGAGTGAGTGACCAGCCCAAGGTCACACAGCCCATATAGGAAACAGCAGGAAGGCAAAGCCAAGTCCATATGAAGATAAAGACACATTCTTTCAATAATAATAAAATAATCTCACCACCTGACATGTGTCGAGTCTTTAGTACATGCCAAGTACTGTTCTGAGCATTGCCTATTTGTAACATTGTATCTTCCCCACAGCTCTATCAGTTAAGTGATTATCTCCATATACCAGGTGAGGAAACTGAGGCCAGAGAGGACAGGTCACTTGAGCAAGGCCACACAGGTGGAAGGAGGATTATAGAACCTGTGCTTTTTAACATCTGTGCTGCTGCTGTGACTCACCAGAGTCTGAGGATTGAGAGGAAAGAACACACCGAAGGCAGAAGAGTCAGAAAGAGCTGAGCGAGTGAGGAGCTGCCTCCAGCGAAAGTCCAAGGGGCTCACCCCACACCAGCTGAGCAGTCCCAAGCTACCTTCTGCTGTGTGTGTGTGTGACACACAATGGCTGTTTTCTCTTCTTTCCTCTGCAGGTTTGAGACGGGCCAACTCAGTCCAGGCCTCCAGACCTGCCCCAGGCTCAGTGCAGAGCCCAGCACCACCTCAGCCTGGGCAGCCAGGTACCTGCCACTTGCCTGCTAGCACCTGCCCAGGCTGTCACTGGGCTGTGACCCCTATACCAGCTTGCAGAGCATGCTGGGTTTTCTGCAAAGCTGCAGCCACAACTAAATCCTAAGCTCTTCTTAGACCCTTAGAACGAGTAATCCCCTGGGTCAAGAAGCTGGGCAGGGAGCAGGAGGAGGAGGCGGGGAGCATCTTACCCACCCAGTGCAGAAAGTGATGGCGCCTCATTCACCAGTGTTTCCCACCTCAAAGACCAACACCCCCATTTCACAGAGCAGCAAGTCAAGGCTCAGGAAGTTCCCACAGCACTGGGGCTTGGATCCAGGCCTTTCTAAGTCCAAAAGCTCCCCTCCTGGTGGGGCTGTTCCTGCAGCCTCGGGTACCTTTCTGCCTTTGGGCCTGTGTCCACCCCTGTGAAATGAAAAGAAAAAGGTGAACCCCCAAATGATGCCACCCCCTCTGCTGCATCTCTCTTTCTGTCTTCTCTCTGCTCAGGGACCCCAGGAGGCAGCAGACCGGGTCCTGGGCCAGCAGGACGCTTTCCAGATCAGAAGCCAGGCGAGTATCTGCTTCCTCCCATACCTGCCCAAGTGGCCACCTCTCCCCTACCTCCCTGAGTGAGCAGGCAGCTGCCAGAACTTGACTCAGCCTGTACTCTGAGACCTGTTGGATGAGATCTGAACAACCCCCCGAGTCTAAAACTCTAGATAGTCCGTACTAAGATTAGCTAGATAGAAATGCCAACATGTATAGTTTAGAGCATAGGCTACCTGGGTTCAAATCCCTGCCCCTTCACTTCCTGGCTGTGTGACTTTGGGCAAGTTACTTAGCTTCCCTGAGCCTCAGTTTCCTTATTTATAAAATGGGAATAATGCTAGGACCTACCTCCCAGAATTGTTGGGGGGATTAAACAAACTAATACGTAGAAAACCTTGGTGGGTTGCCTGGAATATACTAAGCCCACACTGAGTGACAGTGATTACTGTTAACATATATCATCAATGTGCATCACCATCATATGTATCAGTCATAGCTACGAGACACTTTTTGCTTTCTCAGGCACCAGGCACTGTTTTAAGTGCTGCACTTATATTCGTTCATTAAAAAAAAATACTATTATTTGAGGAGCTTCAGATATTGTAATTTCCATTTTACAGATAAAGAAATTGAGGCTCAGAGACATTAAGTAATTTGCTGCAGGTCACATGGCAAGATTCAAACCCAGGCTGTCTGGGCTCCAGAGTCCACACCATTGATTTGTACTCCCACGAGGTCTGTTTTGCCTGCATCTGAATCAGCCTGAGGGGCTTATTGTCAAACACAGATCCCAAGGCCCCACTGCATGTCCACCGATTCTGGCTGGAGCCGGGAATCCGCATCTTTTGAAAATGTCCCTAGGTGCTGCTGTTATGAAACAGGGACTCAGCTGCATGTTTCCTGTTCCTTATCTCCCTGCAGAGGTGGTTCCGAGCGACCCCGGGACCACTGCCCCACCCCGAGAGGAGAGAACAGGGGGAGTTGGGGGCTACCCAGCCGTTGGAGCCAGAGAGGACCGAATGAGCCACCCCTCCGGGCCCTATTCCCAAGCATCTGCAGCTGCCCCCCAGCCTGCCGCAGCCCGCCAGCCGCCGCCCCCTGAGGAGGAGGAGGAGGAAGCCAACAGCTACGATTCGGATGAAGCAAGTAGGTGGTGCCTAAGGGAGAGGTATCTTGGAAAAATCACTTCAGAAGCCAAGTCCAGAAAAACAGGAATGGCTCAGGGACAGCCCTGTCTATCCCCAGACCCCTAAGAGGCCGGACCTAATAAACATATTAACCAAGTGATAGAAGTGCAGATTTGTGTTTCTAAATTCACAAAATATCAGCTTCCTAAAGATTAAGTGCTACATGTATTTTTTATTGTGGTGAAATACAAATAACATCAATGGTACCATTTAAATCATTTTAAAGACCTCAATTCGGTGGCATTAACTGTATTCTCGACGTTCAGTCTACTAGTTCCTCAAGATGTTAAACACAGAATTATTATATAACTCAGTAGTTTTGGTCCTAGATGTGAATGCATATTTTAACAGTTTTTAAAACTCTTTAATGTGTATCTTCTGAAAGTAATTTATTAATCATTATTTCAAATTTACTGGGCATTTTCTTTTGCATCCTTTTAAAATGCCTACAGTGTACTTAGCCCAACCAGGCCCCAAGTCCCAGGGATACACACACACACACACACACACACACACACACACACACACACACCAGTGACATTTCCCCACAACACCCCCACCCCCACCAGGTGTGCCTGGGGCAGCCTTTGTGAGCTGGAGGGAGGCAGAACTGGCAAGTGTCTGCATGTAATATACGTTGGTAGGTAGGGACATTACCAGTTGTTTCTGATCAAGTGGGAAAACTGGATCCACACAGAAGGACCAGATCAAAGGCTGTGACCAGCAACATGGCCTTGGCCTGCCATGTCATTTCTCCTCACTGTAAGATGAAAAGCACAGCACCACCTCCCCCTGGGCTAAGGGACAGATAAACTGAGATACCTTCTGGGAAAGTGCTTCATAAAATGGAAATCATTATTACATAAGGCTAAACACACACGAGGAATTGTTATTATGCGTTATGGACATCAGAGGTAATAAAAGCCAACACGTGTTGGGCACTCATTTTGTGCTGGGCACTATTCTGAGTGTACTCTGTGCATTTGCCCATTTAATCTTCCCTACGAGCCTGGGCATAGTTGCTTTTATGACTCCCATTTTACAGATTGAGAGATGAGGCTCCGAGAGGTTGAGGGACTTGTCCAAGCACATCCAGTCAGTGCGAGGAGGGGCTGGTGGCCAATCACACAGCTGTAGCAGATCAGAGGCCAGGCCTGCATGGAAGATCAGCTGTCCCGCTTCGTGCCCTGTGCTCTCCCATGGGTCATGGGTCTGCGGTCTCAGGAGAAAGAAGTGAGAGGAGTCCACCCACCTTGTCAGCCACAGGCTGGTTCTGCTCTGAAAATGCCCTGTCTATGCACCCTTCTGCTTTCCCTCATCCTGGTCTTTCCCTGGAAAACTGGCTACTGCTCCTTCCATCAGCCTTAAATGTCCCCAACCCACCAAGCATAGATGAGTCCTCCCAGCCTCATGTCCGTCCCTGTTTTTAACTTATCCCGGTAGTTTATTACAAACCTGTCTCCATACCCTGTACTCTTCACACACTCACTCATCTCTATATTTGACAAGGGTTTATTGAGCATGTACTAAGTGCCTTAAACTGTTCTAGATGCTGGGGATATCATGGGAAAATAAAAAGATAGACTTGCCAGCTATTCTCCTGAAGCTTACGTTCAAGTGAAGAGAGACAGTTAACATACCAATGAATGCATTTCGAGTGGAGACAGAGCACCATCAAGGAAATAAAATATATTGAGTGACTACAATGTTAGCTACTTTAGAGAGTGATCAAGGAAGGCTTCTCTGAGGAGGTGACATTTAAGCTGAGAAAGCCATGTAAGGATCTAGAGGGAGAGCATTCCAGGCAGAGGGAACAGCAAATGCTGAGACTCATTTATCCCTTCAGCAAATAAGGGAGCACCTACGACTATGGGCCGTGTGTTGGACACAGCAGTCAACAAGATAATCCCAGCTATTGCCCTCATGGGGTTCTCAATCTATCAGGACAGAAAGGTATTACCTAGGCAAGTGCACAGATGATGAAATGATCACAGACATCCTGAGCGCTCTAAGGTAGTGCAGGGTCTACCAAGACGAGGTACTCACAGCAAAAACTGAGTTTTCCTCTCTTCTGTAGTCTCAATTCATAGCCCAGCCTGGGCACATAGTAAGTGCTCAGGAAATGTTTGCTGAGTGACTGAATGTTCATTATCTTGGTTCCTGTCTCTGCCCCCTTCAGCCACGCTGGGTGCCCTGGAATTCAGCCTTCTCTACGACCAGGACAACAGCTCCCTGCAGTGCACCATCATTAAGGCCAAGGTGGGTGATGGGGACCAAGCAGGGGACCTCTCAGGATGCTCTGGCATGGCTAGGAGACTCAGATGGGGATGGGTAACCAGGCCTGTCTCCTGTTGTTGTTTGTCTATCGATGATAGTGACGGTGATGAGGAGAGTCACAGTAATTAGGCGAATTCCTTTCTGGGAGGCCTTCCTCCTCCAGGGATGGTCCCAGAGGGGTTTCACTTATCTGCAGCCACTTCCTGGGAGTACATGCAGCCAGGCTTCAAGGGCAGAGTCGGCCTCTATCTGCCTGGGCCAGCAGTGTCTCTGGAGGGGATGGTGGAGGTTCTGCCTGGGAGGAGATGACAGCCTGGTTCGACAGCTGACATATCCATGGAACGGCCTCATCTCTGTGTCTGCCTGAGGCCCCTTCTGCTGAAGCGGCTGTCACGCTGGAGCAGCAGCCGAGACACAGGGACACTAAAATGGGCTTCCAAGGGGGCGGGACAGCCTTGCTGCAGGCTCCGGAGGAGTGAGCTGACTTGATTCCAGACCCCAGGGGAAAAAGCTGGGTGAAGCCAGTGCAAACCCCAGAAAGTAATTGACTAGGATTGCACCCCTCCCCTGCAAAGCCCCAAGCCTGGGCCACACAGAAAAACAAGCAGGGGCTCAGGAATCAGGCTTCTTGGGTTCAGATACCAGCCCTGACCATTCCTAGCTGTGTGACTTGGGGGAAGTGACTTAACCCCTCTGTGTCTCAGTGTGCCTATTTGTAAATCAGGGATAATAGTAGTGTCTCTCCCATAAGGATAGTGGTGGGCACATGTTCCAGTTTTTCCAGGACAGTTCCCTTCTGTGCCTGTTGCCTTGCCATAATAATTAAGTGCTTCCTTTTTCACTCTTCAAATGTCTCAATTTGAATGATAAATAAGGTACAAAATGCTTAATATAACTCCTAGACCAACACATTACTTTGCCCAAGTCACTTCTTTATTGAGTACCAATTATGTATCAGCATTTATTGGACACCTGTTATGTAGCAGCATTTATTGGGCACCTATAATATATAGGCATTTATTGGGCACCAAGTATGTATGCATCAGCATTTATTGGACACCTATTTATTGTCACTATGGCAAGCACTTAGATGCACTTAACACTGCCCCTCCACCCCCGCCAATAACGCAGTTAAGTAAGTGCATACATTATTTTGTTTCCTTTTCATAGAAACTTCTGAGGTAGGGATTCTTAATAGCCCCATTGTACAGATGGGGAAACAGGTCTAGGAAGTTAAAGCCTGAGGTCACACAGCTGATAAGG
Source organism: Macaca nemestrina (assembly GCF_043159975.1). Lineage (NCBI taxonomy): Eukaryota > Metazoa > Chordata > Mammalia > Primates > Cercopithecidae > Macaca > Macaca nemestrina. Next base: position 20,351,358 of record NC_092134.1, on the reverse strand, counting down.
GATGGAGCTGATCTTTACAGCAAGATCTCATTTAATCCTCTAAGAGCCCCATGAAGCAGGAGTTGCTGCCAGCCCCATTGAACAAGTGGGGAAACAAGATCCAAGATCACTGGACACAATACAGTTGACCTTGAACAATGTGGGAGTTCAGTTAATCCCTGTGCAGCTGAAAATCTATGGTATAACTTTTGATTCCCTAAAAACGTAACTACTACTAGCCAACTGTTGCCTGGAAGCCTTTCTGACAACATAAACAATCAGTGAACACATCTTTTGGATACTTTAGGTATTAGGTACTATATTCTTACAATAAAGTAAGCTAGCAGAAAGAAAATTCATACTGATTGAGAACATCCTAAGGAAGAGAAAATGTATTTACTATTCATTAAGTGGAAGGGGATCACCATGAAGGTCTTCATCCTCATGGTCTTCATGTTGAGTAGGCTGAGGAGGACGAGGAAGAGGAGGGGTTGGTCTTGCTGTCTCGGGGGTGGCAGAGGTGGAAGAAAATTGTCATGTAAGTGGACCCACACAGTTCACACCCGTGTTGTTCATGGTCAATTGTGCATGGTATAAGTGCTGTGCAGTGGGATGACAGGACCCCAGAGGTGGGACATCTGCCTGGTCTGAACGTAGAGGATGGACAGAGTATGTCTAAGCCCCAGGAATTTGGAGATTGCTCATTTTAACAAATCAACTTAATTCCTACCTACCCCAAACTTCCTTATAGTATCTCATCTGAGCCTCATCCCAGCCCTGATGGATGGAGACACTGAAGTTTCAGAAGATAATGCAGGGGTCAGGGCCGGAATGTAGGAGTCTTCTCCTTCCCCTAACCTTGCCTTTACTCTTCTGGGACATCTCCTCCCATCCTAGCAATAACAATCCAGCCTTGATCATATGCCAGCATTTTGCAGGTGGAATTGCATTTAAATCTCACCACCTTATGAAGCAGGTACTGTTCTCATCCTCATTTGACAGGTGGGGAAACTGAGGCTCAGATAGGTTAAGAAACTTGCCTAAGGTCACATAGCCAGGAAGTGACATGGCCAGGTTTGAAACCTTGTCTCCTGTCCCAGCACTCTTTCCATGATACTGCATTTCCCTTCTCTCTCTTTGGAGAAGGAAGCACACAGGGTGGACCAACAGGCAGGACAGATGCCAGGGGGCTATGCCAATTGCTGATGACAGCTGAGCACTGGGCCCTCCTGAGGCCCTCACACCATTGCCTCCTTCTTTTGCAGGGCCTGAAGCCCATGGATTCAAATGGCTTGGCTGATCCCTACGTTAAGCTGCACCTCCTGCCGGGAGCCAGCAAGGTACCATATGGCCTGGGCTTCTCTGCAAACCGGGTGCATGGGCCCTGGCAGATACCCAGGGTTCTCAGCTCAGAGCCTAAAATAGCCCTTATCTGCCCCAAATCCCCAACCCCACCTCATCCTGTGAGTAGCAAAGCCATTGCAGAGCAAGTAAAGTATGTTCCAGGGGTCATTCTCCCTTGGGCAGGGGCTCTGCCCATTTCTCCAACTCAGAAACCTGGGATCTGGGGAGTTGCCAATGCCAGAAGAGAAGCAGATGCCCTGACGATGCCCTTCATCTGCTCGAACACCTTCAGCAGCTCTCCCACTGCTGGCTCTGGCTCACCTCCCTCATACATTTTATACCCCCAACCACACACTCATCTCTCAATAGAAATGAGCCACTCTCTCCACATTTCAGGACTAAGCCCTTCGGAGAATATTCTCTGAAGCCCTGGCCCTCCCACCCTTCTCTCCCCTCCAGCTCACCAGCTGAGCATTGCTTTGCTCTGGGGTTAATTCTCCTCTCTGGGGATTGGCCCACCCAGAGTACATGGCTGGAAATGGAAGTGTGGCTGCCTGGGTTTTGTTTTGTGCTTTGTGTTAACTTGACATAGACGTCCTAAAGGCAAAGGTGACAGTACATCTGTCAAATGATCTTCAGAAAATGCCTGTTAAATACCCCTGCAAGTACCAAATGCTCCATGAGACAAAAGAGGACACATGTACGCATGTGCACACCGCCCCCCACCCTCAACACACGCACACACACTTTGTCTCACACTTCTTTGGATCAAGGAAAGACAGTTCGTCACCTGGCCATGGTCAAATTATGAAGTGTTTGGCCCCTGCTCCTCCTCACTCCCCAGTGATGTTTGCTTCTCCTCTAGATGCCCTCCTTTACCCACTCCTAACAGCCAAAGCTGCTTTGCTGAAGAATCTAATGTGAATCATTTGCATGTTAGCATGAATGAGATTTGTCACCAGCCCACCTCTTCTGGGCATAGTTGCATTTCTAGCCTTCTCTGTCTCAGAGTAAAATGAAAACTGTTGGCCCCTCTAAGGAATTTTAGGCATGAAGGGTACTATTCGGGGGGAACAGAGAGAGCCATCCCAATATCCCCTGCCTAAATGGGAATGGGTGACTCTCGTTTCTGACTCCCTGACCTATAAATGATTTCTTCTCAAAGGAAGACGTCTCTGCTTTCTTAAGGGAAAGTTCAAGGAGGAGGCTCAGTGCATGGAGGGAGAGGGGACCCAGTGTCAAGCATTGATCCATTTTTCTGTGGCCATGATCCTAGAGGATGTCCCCCACTCCCTGAGAACATGCATTTGGGAATAACTAAGACCCTGGACACTCCTATGGGCAAAACCACCCACCCACCCCATGTCAGCCCAAACGATGGGGTTCCAGAACTGGCTCCCCACTGAGGTAGGTGTCTCTATCCATCTCTCTGGGGCTCTAGTCCAACAAGCTTCGTACAAAAACTCTGCGGAACACCCGGAACCCCGTCTGGAATGAGACCCTCGTCTATCACGGCATCACCGATGAGGACATGCAAAGGAAGACCCTCAGGTACCTGCCAGGCAGAGGGCAGAGAGGGAGGTGAAGGGGAGACTCAGGGTGGGCGGAACTGAGACTTGGGGTGAGGCCCTCAGAGCCTCACTCTAAAAAGGTCTCTGCATAGTTTATTTTTTTCTTGCTTGTTTACTTTTACCAAAAAATGATATATATTTTTGGTAGAAATTTTGGAAAATACAGGTAAGTTGAAACTGTTCACTGTTAACATCTTGGTATCTGTTCATTCAGGGTGTGTGTGTGGGGTGGGTGCATGTGTGGGTGTGTATGTGAAAGTTTTTTCCTAATAAAATTGAGTGCTTATAAAAATGTTTATTACAATGGATCATCCCATTAATATATCTGTATCACTTAAGAATACATTGATACCATTTCATATTCTTCTACAATGTTGAATTATTAGGCTGGTGTGAAAGTAATTGCAGTTTTTGCCATTAGAAGTAATGGATATACATATATATGGAACTTGCCTTTTATTCTTAACAATATATCTTGGTGTTATAGCCGTGAAAAAACGTTTAAATCTACCTAATTTTTAACTGCCTCAGAATATTCTACAGAATGGATTTATCACAGATTTTTTTAAATGTCCTTATTCTTAAATATTACAGATGAATAGAAAAGTGTGGCATATACTAAAACAAACATCCATGAACCCACCCAATACTTGATCTGTTAAAAATCTTGCTATTTTGCTGTGTTTGCATCAGCTGTTTTTTTAAGAAATAAAGCACTCCTATGCAAGTTGAAGCCCCTTTTGTATATTCTATATCCCACCCTGTCCTGTCCTCTTCCTTCTCTCCCAAGAGCTAAACACCATCCTGAATTATTGGGGTATCATTCTCAAGTATGTCTTATACTTCCTAATTATGTATCTATAAACAATGTACAGTATTATTTGGCATGTTTTAAATTTTTATGTAAATGTTTTACCAGTTTATTTAGCCAGTTCCCTACAGGTGGGCATTTAAATTGTTTCCAGCTTTTCTCTACTACAAACAAAGTTGCAATGAGCAACTTCATTCTCCCTTGTGTACATATGAGTGTTTCCTTAGGACAGAAACCAAAGAGAATTATTACTGGATCATGGGATATGTGATTTTTTCAAAACAATTTTACAAGACATGCAAACTGCTTTCCAAATTGGCTGCAACATTATTCTAAGTAAATATTTTTATTGTGGCATAACATTCATTTAGCATAATGCACATATAATAAGTGCACAGATTGATGAATTTTCACAATAGTGAACATACTGGGCTTAAGGAACGGAACATTCCTAGGCTGCAGAAGCCCCCCACTGTGGCCCCCTCCTATTGAATACTCCCCTGGGGTATTCAGTATCCTAACATCTAACAGAACAAGTTAATTTTGTCTGCTTTTGTACTTTATATAAATGAAATTGTATTGTGTTACTCTTTTGTATCTATATTCTTTCATTTAACATTCTACCTGTGTATTCATCTAAGTTGTGTGTAGTTGTAGATCGTTCTTGTTGCTATTTAGTATTTTATTGCATGAATATAACGCAGTTTTATTTATCCAGTTTACTGTTGATATATTTGGGTGATTTTTAGTTTGGGGCTATTACAAATAGTGCTGCTAGGAACATTCTAGTAGCTGTTTCTAGGTACACAGGTGCACTCATTTCCGTTGCATATATACCTAGAAGTGTAATGACTGAGCCATAAGATATGTGTATGTCCAGCTTTAGTAGAAACTTCCAGTTTTCCATAGTGGCTGTGCCAGTGTGCACTCCCTTCAGCCATGCATGGCAGTTCCAGTTGCTTCACAGCCTCATCAACACTTTTTCATTTTGGCCTTTCTGGTAGGTGTGCACTGGTGTTACGTTGTGGTTTCAAATTTCCCTAATGACTAAGTACAACACTTTCTCTAATGTACACTATTACATTTGATGGTTATTTCATAATTTTCTTAAGCAGTTCCTCCATTGTACAGTATTTGTTATTTCTGCTTTCTTCATAGTTACAAACAATATTGTGACAAACATCTTTGTAGTTAAATATATTTCTAATTTTTTTGTAGGTACATAGTAGGCGTATATATTAATATTCACGAGGTATATAGGATAATTTGATACAGGTATATAATGTGTAATAATCGCATCATGAGTTTTTTAAATGGGTTAAAATAAATGGGTTTTTTAATCACCTCAAGCATTTATCCCTGTGTTATGAACAATTGAATTATACTCTTTTCACTATTTTTAAATGTACAATTAAATTATTGACTATAGTCACCCAGTTGTGCTATCAAATACTAGATCTCATTTATTCTTTCTAACTGTTTTTTGGACCATTGTAGTTAAATATTTTTGTACTTGCCTTATTATATATTTGAGGTAAATTCCTATAAGTGGTGTGACAGGGTCAAAAGCAGTGATTATTCTCTTATGTCTTTGGAGATGCATTGCCCTGAAGAAGGATGATATTGTTTACACCCCAACCAGTTCAGTAGAGATGAGTTTCTTCTCCAGTGTTATACAGTGCAGGACTCGGCTACGAGGGTGTTCGGGCCCTCCAGGACTTTGAACATTTGTTCAACTAATGTTGGTGGTCAAGGAGTGTGGTACCTTCACAGTCCCTTCCTGTCCCCCAAGAATGCCTCCCATGCCACTGGAGGACAATAAGTCCTTTCCTCTCTTAGTATATGTCAGGATAAATTATGCCATGACTGGTCCTTTTCATCTCCTATGGCAGCAGTTCCCAATCTTTCCGGCACCAGGGAACAGTTTTGTGGAAGACAGCTTTTCCATGGACTGGGGTAGGGAGAAGGAAGGTTACAGGATGAAACTGTTCCACCTTGGATCATCCAGCATTAGATTCTCATAAGGAGCATGCAAACTAGATCCCTCACATGTGCAGTTCACAATAGGGTTTATGCTTCTATAAGAATCTAGTGCTGCCACTGATCTGACAGGAGGCGGAGCTGAAGCGGTAGTGCTTGCCCACCTCTGCTCACCTCCTCCTTTGCAGCCGGGTTTCTAACAGGCCACAGACTGGTACTGGTCTGTGGCCTGGGAGTTGGAGACTCTTGTCCTAAGGGACATTTCTTATGACCTGCCCATTTTGTGCCACTATTACTCAATGCTGTGTAAGGTAGATAACAAAAGACAATATATTACTATAGGACTCAGGGAGACCTGGATTCAAACCCTGGTTCCACCTCTTATTAGGGAAAAGTTATTTAATCTTTCTGGACCCCAGTATCTTCTCTAAATGGTAAATGCAGTTATTTTGAAAGAGGAAAAATTAAATGAGAAAAGTTCCTAGCCTGGCTTTGCAAAAGAGGATGCTCAAATGGCCATAAAGTATATGAAAAGGGGCTCAACTTTTTAGTCATCAGGGAAATGTAAATTAAAACTACAGTGACATACTATGACCTATCCAGAAAGGCTAAAATTAGAGACTAACATAATTGAAGTCAAAGGGAATAAAGAGTGACCAGACCCTCTATAAACTGCTGGTAGGGACATAATTGGTGGAACCGCCTTGGAAAACTGTTTTGAAGTTTCTACTGAAGCTAAACTTATGGCTAGTCCATGGCCAGCAACCCTACTCCTGGGAAAATACTCAACAGAAATATGTACATGTATATACCAAAAGACATGAACATAAATATTCCATAGCAGCATTATTCATAATAACTCAAAACTAGAAACAACCTGTATCAACAGCAGAATTATTATGGTATATTTACACAGTGGAATACTATGCAGTGATAAAAAAGATAAGTTATACTGTGCATGGATGCATCTCACAGACATTATCTTGAGCAAGAGAAGCCAACATAAGAGAGTCTATATTATATCATTCCATTTATATGAAGGTCAAAAACCAGACAAATGACTTCATGTGGCCAGAGGCAAGAGAGTGGCTATCTTTGAGAAAGGCAGTGACTAGAAAGGATCCTGAGGGTCTTTCAGTCTCTGGAATGTTTTATATCTTGACCTGTGTGGGAATTACATGGGTATATGCATATGCAAGAATTCATCAAGCTGTAAACTAAATTTATGTGCTTTACTGCATGTCAGTTATACTGCAATAAAGAAGAAATTAAAGGTACTTGGCCCAGTAATAAATAAATAGGAAATCATATTTTTCCATGTACATCACACATTCCTTACCAGCATCAGCTGCAGCTCTTGGCACACAGCAGGATCTCAATATTTGTTCCTGTTTCTCTCTCTACCCCTTGTGTTGGTGGCAGGATCTCTGTCTGTGATGAGGACAAATTTGGCCACAATGAATTTATTGGTGAGACCAGATTCTCCCTCAAGAAACTGAAGCCCAACCAGAGGAAGAATTTCAACATCTGCCTGGAGCGAGTGATTCCTGTGAGTGACTTTACCCTGAGGATCTGATGGGAGGAGGGGAGACTGGAAGAGCTGCCTTCCTCTGGGTCTGAATTGGGGGAAATAGATCCACAGGGTATTGGGTAGCAGAGGCACTGCAGCAGGTCTGCGGAGGAGAGTCAAGATTCCAGCTCACAACCTCAGGCTGCATTCTCTCTCTGCCTTTCACAAACCCTGTGTCAGCATCACTTTGAACATGAGTTTTTCTTGGCCAAACTGGATGGACAACATGATAGGGGCAGTGTGGGATTCCTGGGTTCAGAGCCAGCTCTGCCACTTGCTGCTCTATGGCCTTGGCCAGGGGACTCGGTGTTCTTGTCTGTAATGTGGGTGTTATAACAGTACCTGCCTCTTGGGAGGGTTGTGTTTTAAAAAATAACATAATTGAACTAGAACTTAGTGCATAGTAAGCACTCATAAATTAACAGTTGTTAGTGTAGGAAATAATGCTGCCTTACCCACCTCTCAGTCATGAAGTCAGAAAGCACCATGTAGATAAATAGGAGGCAGCATAGCCTAGAGTTTAAGAGTATGGGCTCTGCAGCCAGACTCTCGGGTGTGAATTCTGGCTCTGCCACTTAGGGTGTAACCTGAGGCAAATTATTTAATTTCTCTGGGCCTCAGATGTCTCATCTGTAAAATGGGATACTGTGGTGCTAACCTCATAGGATCTTTTAAGGATTGAATGTGACCATACATATGAAGTATTAGAATTGTCATTGTTGTCAGATGTAATTCTTGCTCTTTGAGGAAAATAACAGGGATCAAAATGAGGTTCTGCAATGGGTTTGCACCTCAGAATTAACCGGGGGATTTTAAAACCAGAGCTTTACAAACTAAGATTTGTGGGGGTCCCCCATGGGGATTCTGTTTTAGTGGAGTAGGGTAGGACTAAACAATCTATATTTTTAGACATAATTCAGGCTGCCTTGCCTTAAGTGTGGGCCAACTTGGGCCCGGAGAGGGTAGCAAGTCTCCAAAGTCTCTGGGCACTGGCCAGAGCCCCGCTATCCTACACCACCAGCACCCCTGGTCTCTCTGAGCAGCCTGCCTGCTCTCCACAGGGAAGCTATGGGGTGCAGGAGGGGAAATCCTGCAGCATCTTCTCACCAGATGGCCAGCCTGAGGATGGAGTATCTGCATGCCATGCCATAGTTTTATAACTCAGGCAAAGGAACAAGACTCAACAAGGAAAATTGCAAGGAAGGATTTCTACTGAATTCCAGGCTCAAAATAAATCCTTAAAGACATCCCTAGGAGCGAGGCATTTCTTCTGGGCTTTTGCCTGGTGACAGCTGGGTCTTAAGGATTCTCTTCTTTCTCCAACTCCATGAGTCCAGTTGACCAGGACAATGGCCAGGCCCTTGCCTGGGTCATCAGCCTTTGGGTTTGCCCGTCTTGCTATGGTGGACGCAGCTAGCCCTAGAAACATGAAGGTGCAGGACAGCCAGAGGGCTGCAGCAGCCGCAAAACACTACTGATCATCTTCTTTTGCTCTTTGACATTAAACCTTAACGCTTGCACCACCATCTTCCCCCATTATATCCCACTGAGGGCTCCTCCCCTCTGGACCTCAGGTTTCCTCCTCTTCAAAGTGGGGAGGTTGGATTTAACCAATGGTTTTCTAACTCTGTTTCCCAGAACCTTAGAGTTCAGCAAAAGGGCCCCAGGGGCCATGAAGGGGAAAACCACCTGGTGGGTCAGACCCCAAGACCCCTGAGCCACTTCAGCCAGAGAAAATGAAATCTTTTCTGTTTGTGTGTGGGGAGCTCTGATACTTACTGGCTGTGTAACCTTGCATAAGGGGCTTAACTACTTGGACCCTCAGGATCCTCATTTGTAAAATTGGAATTGTAACAGAACCTATATCATAGGTTGTTATACATTCACATAGCTTGCCATATGACTGTGTTTTATAAATTTCAGCCAAAAGGGAGAACACAGGAGGGCCACAGTAGCTTAAGAACCCACTTCCATGGCTCTGGATGCTAATGGAAGTGTGAGGGGTTTCTGGTCCTTCTTGTGCAGGAAAATGAGCTCTATAGACAATGTTATCTTTTATTTGTTTTCTTCTTTTCAGATGAAACGTGCTGGGACCACCGGGTCAGCCCGAGGCATGGCCCTTTATGAGGAGGAGGTGAGCACTGAGCAGGAATTGAAGCCACAGTCAGGGTCTGTGCTGGGCTGGGCTAGCATCTTCCTCTTCTCTCCCTCCCTGGCCCCTTCCTCACCCATTCTCTTGCAACCACCCTGGAGTTGATTTGCTTTGAGAGAGACCCTTTGCCCAAGTTGTTTGAGCATGAGACAAGGGACATCCTCTCCACACCTAAGCCTCTGAGGAGGGGGCAACCCCTTTCTCTCATACCTAGAATACCCACCAGGTTTTTGGCCTTGTTGTCAGATGCTCTGTAGACAATTCTACTGACTAGAGCAATGGCCCACTCCTTTCTTGGAGTGGGTGCATTCTTTGAGCTGTGTGCCTGGTAGAAACCGAACTAAGCCTTCATGCTGTCTGCCTGGGTCCCTCATATGACTCCAGGGACTGCCCTTTAAGAAGACTGGTTGCGTTAAGGGAGTCTGAGATCAGAGGCAAGAATGTGTCTGGGGCCAGGGTCAAGGGTCAGTCCTGGGTTAGAGCCAAAACCAATCAGTGACCAGGAGCAAGTTTAATCTGTGCTCACAGTCAGAGTTCATCCATGTCTAAGTCAAAGTGAAGCCATTGGTCCCCATGTGCCTGAGACTGGTCCCCGACTTTCACCTTTGGCTCCTCCTTGGAGGCTAGGCCATCTGCTGTCCTTGGTGCTGGCTCCCTAGAGCTGGTGGAGCTCCGCCTGCCCTTCATAGGTTCTTTCCTAATGCTCGCCATTCACATTGCCTGGCCCCTCCCCTCCAAGGCCCACACTGTCTTTTCCCCCAATGCAGCAGGTGGAGCGTGTTGGTGACATCGAGGAGCGTGGCAAGATCCTGGTCTCTCTCATGTACAGCACCCAGCAGGGAGGCCTCATTGTGGGTATCATACGCTGTGTGCACCTGGCTGCCATGGACGCTAATGGCTACTCAGACCCATTTGTCAAGCTGTAAGTCAATGCCTTGGGGCTACGGGTGGGCCCCGAAGGAGTCCTGGATCCTTGGAAGAGGAGAACCAGAGAGTTTCCCCAGGATTGTTGTACATTGAGACCCAAAGAGGGCAAGGAACCTGCCCAAGGTCACAGTGAAACAAATGCCTAGAACTGGCAAGTGTGTGGGTCTGGAGTCTCAGGCAGTCAAACTGGTGTGTCACTTGCCCACATGCAAAGTTTTGTGACTCTGTCCTCTCGAGGGCCTGCTGATGGCTCTACAACGATGCTGATTAGCTGTCGTAGCCCCATTTGTAGCTCCCAGGAGTTGGCCGCACACCCCTCACACTGCTCAGATGTCCACCCCCAAAGAGGCCATCTGGCGTTTTCCAGTTTCATTCTGGAAATGCTCAGAAAAAAAAAAAATGCCTTCGATCTGGGGTCTATTCCAGTAATCTCAATCACGGAGAATAAAAAGACTCTGTTATCTGTGTTAGTCCAGATCCTCTGAGAAGAAGATGCCAAAATAGGATTAAGCAGACAAGAGGCTTATCAGGGGAAATGCTCATTCCAGGAAGACTGGGGGGAGTCAGGGGAGAAAGGGAGAGATGTTAGACTACAATGCAAGTCTGACCTGATGAGGGGAATAGGTAGGGAAGTTGGAGAGAAGTATTCCAGATACAAGTTCAGTGAGGCCACCAGGGAGTCCTCAAGCCAAAACTGGCCATCAGACATGTCCTGTGTCTCATAGGAGTGGCCCGACTTTAGCATCCCTGCCAGGCCCAGTCATTGACTGGGAGCATGGCGTTGGCACAAATATGTCATGGACTTCCAAGGACTGCACCCAGGGTCTTGGTCAGTTACGCTTCCTGTAGCTGGAAGTCTGCCAAGTGCAATCTCAGAGCCATCGCTGTGTCCGACATCAGGCCCAACTCATCTCTGCCAGTTGCTGGCTGTGGACTCTAAGCAAGTTACTTAGCTTCTCACTCAGTTTCTTCATTGGTAAAACAGAGACAAGAGTTCCACTTATCTCCAAGAGTGGGCTCAGGGCTCAAATGAGATAGCACAAAGGAAGCAACCAGAATTGAGCCTGGTACAGAAATGTTTAGCACCTCAGTAGAATTCTGCTGGCCTTGGAGCAGCAACATGTATGTTTCTGTGGATATGGATCTCCATGGAGCATGGAGTCTCCAGTATGCTTTAACCATGTGACCTGGGGCTCATGACTTAACATCTCTAGGCCTCAATGTCCTCATCTGCAAAATGGACGGAGTAATACTGTGTATTAGTTCAGGTCCTCCAAGAAGGAAACACCAAGAGAAGATAAGCTGTACAAGAGATTTGTTGGGGAAATGCCTGTAGAGGAGATAAGGAGGAATCCAGAGGGGAGCCATAGAGACCACAGATCTTGCTGCAGGTGTGATCCCTGTGGAGCAGAGAAGGAAGGAAGTGTGGTAGAAACAATCTTAGGCTACAGTGTAGCTCCAAGGAAGCTGCACTGTTTCATCCAAGGTGATGTAGAATCCTTGAGCACAGTCACCCATCAGAGGAGTCCTGCATTTCCCAGAAATGGGACTGCCTAGTGTCCCTGCCAGGGTCAGTTATTGGCTAAGAATAGCTTGTGGGAAGCGTGGCTTCAGCAAGAACATCATGAATGCAGAGCCCAGTAGCTTGTTCGTCAATTTTACCCCCTGCAATTGGAGAATGCAAGCTGAGAGGTAGATTTTCAAGGGGTCTGGTACACAGTATATGCTCAATAAATACCTGCCATTATGGTTATAAAAAACCACCATCACTGTCCTGGCATGACCATCACTGTCATGGCAAATAGTATTTACTAATATTCTGTCCAGTTGGGAGACACTCCCCCCACCTCCACTGCCTCTGATAGCAGAAAGCAATACTTCCCTTTAGTCCATGGCCAAAGAACAGATTCATGTGGGCTGTCTTTCAGATTTCCTTTGAATGAAGGTCTAGTTAACAAAGAACACACATGTCAGGGACAAGTTTGGTTTCTAAGAGTAATTTGATTTTATTTCTTCATATGGCCCAAGAGAGGAAATGAGCTTGAGGGGTGCTGTCCAGCACTCCATTAGCAGTCAGCCATGTGCAGATCGGTTTTCTTAAATAATTCTCTCTACCACCCCCTCCCCACCCACCCAATCCTTCCAGAAGAAGTGGAATTGCCGTGGTCACCAGTGAAGCAGCTGAACTGCTGGGTGCAGTTATGGGAGAAGAAATGGGAGACCACTAAGTAGTTTCTGATCTAATAAAGATTTTTTAAAAGCAGAACTTCCCATTATTTTTGCTTAGCTCTTTGGTAACTTTTAATTCCTCATTTTTGTCTCTTCTTAAAAATTATCCTCGGCCGGGTGCGGTGGCTCACGCCTGTAATCCCAGCCCTTTGGGAGGCTGAGGTGGGCAGATCACGAGGTCAGGAGATCGAGACCATCCTGGCTAACACGGTGAAACCCCGTCTCTACTAAAAATACAAAAAATTAGCCGGGCGTGGTGGCAGGCGCCTGTAGTCCCAGCAGTACTCGGGAGGCTGAGGCAGGAGAATGGCGTGAACCCGGGAGATGGAGCTTGCAGTGAGCCGAGATCACGCCACTGCACTCCAGCCTGGGTGACAGAGTGAGACTCCATCTCAAAAAAAAAAAAAAATCCTCAAAACCACTTCTGTAGATGAGAATGAGATGTTCGCCCTCTTTACAGGTCAAGAAACAGAGGCACAGTAAAATTATGCTCACGTTTAAAGCTGCTCATTGGTGACAACCTGAATCAGAATCCAAATGTCTTAACCCTTAGGAGTGTTTAGCCCATTGTGTTTACTCACCCAGGAAATATTTTGTTTGGTTTGGTTTGTGTTTTTTTTTCTCTCTCTCTCTTTTTTTTAAGAGACAAGGTCTCACTCTACCACCCAGGCTATAGTGCAGTGGTGTGATCATAGCTCACTGCAGCCTCAAACTCTGGGGCTCAAGAGATCCTTCCATCTCAGCCTTCTGAGTACCTGGGACTGCAGGCATACAGCACTGTGCCCAGATAATTTTTGTTATTTTTTATAGAGACAGGCTCTCACTATGTTGCCCAGGCTGGTCTGGAACTCCTGGGCTCAAGTGATCTTCCCACTTTGGCCTCCTAAAGTGCAGAGATTATAGGCACAAGCCATCATACCCAGCCTCACCCAGAATATATTGATTGAATACCTACTATGTGCTAGACATTGGGCCTTACTGGAAAAGAGCCCTGTAGGCAGAAGAAACAGTTTGCTCAAAGGCCCTTGGGTGGAAAGGAGAAGTAAGGAGTGGGGTGAGGAAGATGACGTAAGGTTAGGCTGGGATGGAGCAGAAACCCAACACGCAAGGTCTTAAGGCCACGTGAAGGATTTTGAACTCTCCCCTGAGTTCAAAAGGAATCCAGTACATAGTTTTGAAAGTGGAGTGACAATAATTAGATTTGCATCTTCCCCTTTCTGTGCATACAATACCCAGCATCTCTGTAGGAATTGGGGGCAGCCAAAGGTGGGATAGATGGTAAAATGCCAGGCACCACCAGCATGACCATCAATTCGATTTATGGGGAGAAAGTGAGCATGCTAAGAACGCAGACTCTAGATGTAACATCCGGATTCAATCCCAGCTGTGTGAGCTAGGGCACACTTCAGCCTCTCTGGATCTCATTTTCTGTGTCTGTAAACTGAGTGGTTATAGTTCTACCGCCTAGGGGCATGTGGGGATTAAATATGCCTAAGGTGTTCAGTCAAGTGCCAGGTACCAAGCAGATGCTCTAATGCACATTGGTCATATCAGTGTTGATCCCTTTCTGATTTATTCATCAATTCATCCTGATAAAGAAGGGGCCTTTGGGGTCAAGAGGCTGTTCTTATTCATTAAACGTCATCCATAATAGCATTTGTGTCTCCTCCCAGCTGGCTGAAACCGGACATGGGAAAGAAGGCCAAACACAAGACTCAAATTAAAAAGAAAACCTTGAATCCTGAATTCAATGAGGTAAGGCTGCCCCATTCTTTATCATGCTCAGGGATACTTGCTGTGTGTTAGAGAGGCACAGATTCCTACTAGAAGGTTGTAAGTCACATTAAAAAAAAACAAACAAAAAAAAAAAAACACTTTCTGTGATAGATCAGATTGAATTATCTAAAGAAGCAGGAATGAGTTCCTTGTCACTGGAAGAAATCAAGCCTAAGACAAAAGCCCACAGATTAGGAATGTCATAGGAAGGAAGCAGTGTTTGTGAAGAGATTGAACTAACTCGTCTCCAAGGTCTTCACCAATTCAAGTAGTCTCTAATACTGAAATTCGGGGGAGTAAACCAGTACAGTGATGCTCTTTACCATCCACCCCGTTGACAATGCCCTGTCCTTCACTCCTCGTGTCTGTCCAGTGCATCAAGTCCTATTGAAACCACTGCTTGGACACCCATTGAATGTGCTCCTTCCTCTCCCTTCTCACTGCTGCTGTCTTGCCTCAGACCCTGACATTTCAGGCCTGGACGATTGCAGTAGACTCCTGACTCATTTCTGTGTGCTTGGCACCTCCGCCACATAAGTTTGAGCTTTGTAAAACACAAATCTGAATTTGTCACCCCCTTGCTTCAATAACTCAACAATGGCTCTAGAATTTCTTAGCATGACAATCAAGCCCTTTCAAACTCACCTCCATCCCTGCCTTATCTATACACCCCCTCCTCAAGTGACACTCACCTCCATGCAGGTCTCTTCACACCTGCTGCTCCCTTTTCCTGGACTGTCCTCTCCCTCTCTTCCTCTCTGAAAAACTCCTACTCATCCTTCAGGACTCAGCATAAGAATTACCTCCTGTAGATGTGCTTCCTCTATGTTTCCAGGCACTGTGCATCCCTCTAGTTTCCAAATCCAGTTGAAATCTGGATTTAACTTTTCTGTGGACAAGCCTGTCAGACAGTAGGGATCCAGAAATATCTGAAATTAATGAAGGGTTGAATGGAGGAAAGAGTGGAAGAGTAAATGAGTTCTAATCTAAACCACATGTATGGTTCTGATCTAGACCTAAATAAAGACAAAGAAGTGCCATGACAAGTGTCTCAAAGTGCCATGAGACACCAGCTCTGAGCCCAGAGTCACATCCCTGAGCCTCGCTCCATGCCCAGAGCAGGAATGAGTCCATGTTCATGCTCCATGCCTGCCTGGAGCAGCCCTGGGAGCTGTTCTACCCACTGAATCTCCTTTCTCTGCCCTGCTCCTGAGATCTGATGTTGGGGCAGAGCTGGCTAATATTGATTTTAATCACATATGAAAGTCCCCCTCCTACCCCAGCCTTGTTGGCACCTACTTCGTTTCTTATGAAGCAAATATATTATCAATTTCTGAAATGCATATACATATACAAAGTAAGTATATGTGTAACCAGCTTTCTTATTGTACACAAATGGTATCACAGTATAGACACTATTCTCCATCTTAAAATGTTACAAACTCAAACGTTCACTTCTCAGAATCTATTCTAAGTAAGTCATCATGGACACACATAAGGATTTAGCTACAAGGGTTACTTTTTTAAAAAACCTATGCGATGACATAGCTACAAGGGTGATTTTTTTTTTTTTTTTTTTGAGACAGGATCTCGCTCTGTCACCCAGGTTGGAGTGCAGTGGTGCGATCTCAGCTCACTGCAGCCTCCACCTTCTGGGCTCAAACAATTCTCCTGCCTCAGACTCCCAAGTAGCTGGGATTACAAGTGTGCACCACACAGCTGGCTAATTTTTTGAATTTTTAGTAAAGACTGGATTTCACTATGTTTGCCAGGCTGGTCTCGAACTCCTGGCCTCAAGAGATCTACCCAGCCTTGGCCTCTCAAAGTGCTGGGATTATACGCATGAGCCACCACACCCAGCTGCTACAAGGGTGACTTTTATGGTATTTTTGATGATAGTGAAAAATTGGAAATAACTTAAATACCCAACTGTTAGGGCTTAGGTTATGGCCACATGGCCACACAGCCACACAGCCATAAGTTTGAGCTTTGTAAAACACAGCCACACAGCCACAGAGCCACATAGTCACAGAGCCACAGAGCCACACAGCCACACAGCCACACAGCCACATAGCTACATAGCCATTAAATGGAGCCATTTGAAACAATGATGTAGAAAAATATTTGAAAAATATTTGAGAATATGCTAAGTTGGTTTTTGCGCAAAGTTGTAAATGAAAAAGGAAGTGACAATACTGTATGTTCAGCATTACTTAATTAACAAAAAATTTATACATCACTGTGAACACATGTGGGCGAATGTTGACAGTGGTTATTCTTGGGTAGTTGGGTTACAGGGAATTGGTGGGGGGAGGTTCTTCTTTGTTTTAGCAATGAACATAAATGAATTTTGTAATTGAGATGGAGTCTTGTTTGTCGCCCAGGCTGAAGTGCAGTGGTGCTATCTCTGCTCACTGCAAGCTCCGCCTCCCAGGTTCACGCCATTCTCCTGCCTCAGCCTCCCGAGTAGCTGGGACTACAGGCACCCGCCACCATGCCCAGCTAATTTTTTGTATTTTTGGTAGAGACGGGGTTTCACTACGTTAGCCAGGGTGGTCTCAATCTGACCTCGTAATCCGCCCGTCTTGGCCTTCCAAAGTGCTGGGATTACAGGCGTGAGCCACCGCACCCGGCCGGCAGAAAAGATATTTTTAAAAAATCAGATTGTCTGGGAACATATATACTCAGTCCACTTCAACTTTATTTATTTATTTATTTATTTATTTATTTATTTATTTATTTTTGAGACAGAGTCTTGCTCCGTGGCCCAGGCTGGAGTACAGTGGCATGATCTCAGCTCACTGCAAGCTCCACCTCCCTGGTTCAAGTGATTCTCCTGCCTCAGCTTCCCAAATAGCTGCAATTACAGGTGTCCACCATCATGCCTGGCTAATTTTCATATTTTTGGTAGAGATGGGGTTTCACCATGTTGGTCAGGCTGATCTCGAACTCCTGACCTCAAATGATCTGCCACCTCGGCCTCCCAAAGTGCTGGGATTATAGGTGTGAGCCACTGTGCCTGGCCACTTCAACTACTTTTAATCCCTAAGCAATAAAAAAGGGGATGCCCCTTCAGAAGCTACGAGAGGGGAAGGACTGAGTTCATGGCCATTTACTTACAAGGAAACTTGAGCTCCATTAGAAAAACTTCACCAGCCTTCCCAATGTCAAGCAGAGAATTCACTGAAAAGAGGATGACAGTGCTTTGTTACATAGAGTGTTTGTTGGAAGGGAATCACTGGACCTGGGCAGAGGATCAGAGCAGGAAGACCTCCTTGCTCCCAGAATGCCAGCTCAAGCTCCTCTCCTTGGCCCATGACCTCCAGGACCCTGCCTCTTACCGCCCAATGCTGTGGGTTCAGAGGGCTCGTACTCACATGTCTTCCTCTGTTGTATCCAGGAGTTTTTCTATGACATCAAACACAGTGACCTGGCAAAGAAGTCACTGGACATCTCGGTCTGGGACTATGACATCGGCAAGTCCAATGATTACATCGGTGAGTGTTCCTAACTCCAGAGAAAACGCTCTCTTCTGTCCTCCCAAGAACAGGAGGGCCTTATCCAGGGCTACAGAGAGTTGAGGTCACTGCTTTTCTTTTGGCAACCACATTGTTCAAATGCTAATTTGAGACCCATGGTCCTGACTTTGGTCCAAGTTGGGGATGTCTTTACATGAAAGGGCTTACAAAACTTGATTATTTGTTGAACAGATCACATCCAGTGGGGTAATTAAACCACAGGAGAGATGTGCGTTCTCTGCAGAAAGGAGGGTGCAAAAGAATTCTTAATTTATTTGCATGTCCAGGATAAAATTTTTAATTTTTTAGTTCCTCTCTGAATCATGAAGAAGAAAATCAATTAAAGATGAAGCAGGGGGTGGGGACTCCAGGCAAGGGACAGAGCCTCAGCTAAGGGGTAAAGACAGGATTGAGCAGGATGATGAAACTCTTTGGAAATAGACAATGAGTTCCCAGATGCAGTGGGAGATAAGTTTCAGTGAGTAGAAGGGTGATTTGTAAAATGTCTTTAAAAATAGACAGTGAAATTATGACTTGGTGGGACAGTAGGGAGCCATTGCAGGTTCCTGAGGCAGAGAAGGCCAGTAGTAACAACAACAACAACAACAATGTTATAACAACAACTCTCTGTAGAGTATGGATCCCAAGTTGCTGGGGGTCACTGCTTGGTGCAGTTTTTCCCCCAACTACACATTTGGGTCTAGAATGACCTCTATTCTGACCACCTGCTCCTATCTTCCCATTTATCCTCCAGGAGGCTGCCAGCTGGGGATCTCTGCTAAGGGAGAGCGCTTAAAACACTGGTACGAGTGTCTGAAAAATAAAGACAAGAAGATAGAGCGCTGGCACCAGCTACAGAATGAGAACCACGTGTCAAGTGATTAGGCTAGTGCCCAGGTCCCCAACTCCATGTCCCGGGTCCCCCCCAGCCTGCCCCAGCTGCCCACCGCACCCTGATCTCTCTTCTCTATGCCTACCTCCCCCCATACCCTGCTGATCTCCCTGAGCCTGCCTTTGAGCCCCCATCATGTTGGGCACTGCTGCCAAAGACTCCCTCCTCCCTGATGCTGGGCTGTGGGCTCTGAATATAGCCCCTCTCTGGTCCCTGGGATGGAGCAATGGGGATGGGGTTGGGGAGATGTTTACAAAGAGGTTGATCATTTAATAACCTCTCAGTTTGGGTAAATTACAAAGGTTCTTCGTCATTTAGGACTGTTTGTAGACCCTTCTAGCCTTGAACACACACGCACACACGCACACACACACACACACACCCCCTCCCTTTCATTCCCTGTGTCGTGTCTCTGTATACTCTCAGTTGTCAGCAGACCCGGACAATGCTGTGAGGACAAGCATTGGGGCAGAAATAGAGGCTCCAGGCTCCCACTGCCCCCTGAGATGCACACCTTGATTGCCAGAAAAACAGACTGCTGTGTTCAGGAACACACCCTCCCTGCTCCAAGTGCACCAAGATGCAAATGCACAGAATTCACCAAGGGGCTTGGATGCTCTCCTCTTTCTGAATGTCACCTGTGTGCTTCCAAGCAAAACAAAAACAAACGACAACAAAAATCCCTTCCTCTGTCACCTTTTCTCCTCCTCCCTCTTCTCTCCCTTTCGTCATAGTAGATTCTCTCTTTCTCAGCCTCTCCCTTCTCCTTTCTCTCCCTGCCTTTCTCCCCTTTGCCTTTCTCTCTCTCTAAAGCAGTAACACCGCAAAAACAATAGCAAAAAAGTGTATGTTAACCCAGCCTCACCTCCTTCCTCTCACCAGCCTGACCAGGAAACTGAGAAACTGGCCCAAATCTGAGATTTCACTTGGGCCCACACTTCTTAAGTGACCCACTTCTCCTGTTGGCAGAGCCAGACATTCCCAGGGCTCGGGCCAGTGGCTGGCACTGCCCTGGGTGCGTGGCAGCATCCCTTGAGCTGTGTAGATGCCCCATAGAGGGGCTCTCCATGGGCTCCCTGGGTGGGCACAGGAGGCATTTAGAAGACCACGGCTATGGGTCTGAGGGAGCCTCATCCAAAGCCTCCAGCCTTTCTCCTTTCTCTGCTCTTAGGTAAATGAGGCTACCCTCCTCCCCAGTGCCCTTTGACTCTGTTTCATTGACTCTCTTGCGTCCCGTCTTTCACTCAGAACGCCCCCCCCCCAAGTCTCTCTGTCTCTCTTTGTCTGTCTGTCTGTCTCCCGCACTCTCTTTACTAAGTTTCCTGGGAGAATCAAATAACATCATGGTTATGGAACAATGGAGAGTGTGGGCAAACATTACACACTTGAGGTTGAGGTCAGGCATCTTCAATGCCCTGAGAGAAAGGTTTGATTTTCCCGATTTCAATGAGGTCTTCCCTCATGAAAAGCACCCCCAGTCATCCCAAACCCCTGACATTCTCTACAGAAGCATCAGACAGACACTCAAACTCTCACTTTCCCCCAACTCACATCTCTTAACTTTTCAACGCCCTCCACCCTCAGCTCCCTGCACAATTCATGGGAGGACTCATTTCTTGCCTTGAATAACCATTTTCTAAACATCGAGCTCTTCACCTTCCCCAAAGTGGCCAACAGCTTCCTGGCCACCACCTTTCCTTTTGACCCTATCCTTCCCCATTAGTCCCTGGTGGCACCTACTCTCAGCCCACCTCCCTTCCCGTTTCCCCTTAGGAGACAGCATGCTGGCTGTGTCGCCCAAGCCTGATGCTGGTGTAGGCGCTGGAATCAGCATGCAGCTAGCTCATAGTGCCCCTAGTCTGGGGGCGCGCTCTTCCTAACAAATGTAACCACCTCCCTGCCTAGAATACACACATGTCCTCCGGTGCATGCACAACCACCCAGCATCTTTCTTTGTGATGATGTAGCCAGAAATAAAGTAGGAACATCCAGGAAAACAAGTGGTCTGCATTTTTCCTTTCTGGTTTCTGCAAAGTCTTCCTCCCCACCAGGACATAAGCTATTCTGATAGTTAGTGTTTAATGTTCCAGCCACTGGGGACAGATGTGTTCTCTGCCCACGAGGAGTTTGCTTTCTGGTGGATTTTATCTTGGGCAGGTGGGCCTAAGGTAACTTGGCTGACTCCAAACCCTTTTAGAAGAATACTTGTTGCCGGTGCCCAATGAACAGGAAGTCAACATCCTCATCCTCCTCCTGCTGCTACAAGACCTGGAAAAAGTCCCAGGTGGTTGCAGAATCAGAAATTGCCAAAGCTAAAAGAGAACATAAAATTCAGCCACAACCTAATTCAATCAACTCGCTTTTTAGACAGATGAAGAAACCAAGGTCCAGAGAAGAAAATGCCATGTCCAATGTTTCACAAAGGCAATGCCAGGAAAGGAGTTCGGTTGTTGGACTCCTAGAGTCCAGTGTCCTTAACACACTGATTGATGAGCATGGACCATCAAATGCCTCCCTTGCATTCTAGCACCTTCCTACCTACAATGAGTCTCTCATTGGAGACTCTCAATAGTCCTGAAGGTGAACTGAATCAGTAAATAACTTTCCAGAAAAAAATCTTTTTTTTATTTTTTGACTGAGTCTCCCTCTGTCGCCCAGCCTGGAGTGCAGTGGTGCAATCTTGGCTCACTGCAACCTCCACCTCCTGGATTCAAGCAATTCTCCCGCCTCAGCCTCCTGAGTAGCTGGGATTACAGGTGCCTGCCGCCACACCTGGATAATTTTTGTATTTTTAGTACAGACAGGGTTTCGCCATGTTGGCCAGGCTGGTCTCAAACTCCTGACCTCAGGTGATCCACCTGCCTTGGCTACCCAAAGTTCTGGGATTACAGAGACGGAGTCTCGCTCTGCCGCCCAGGCTGTCGAATTCTTAATCACACTATAATCCATCCCCAAAGTGCTTAAGCAATTTATCAGTAATGTTGGTTACTTCAAGAAGGAGCTGTCAATTCGATCCCACAGATATTTCTCTTTTCCGTGAGACCATTTCCTTGTTGTGCCCTCAAAAGCAGAAGCTGGCATGTTAGTCTCACTTGGGAGATTTCTTTTCAAACTACGCATGCTCCCCATACCTCCCCACAGATTCTGCTAAACCCTGAGGACAAGGTGTATAGTTGAAACTATTTCCTGGCTGGGAACAGCAGCTCATGCCTGTAATCCCAGCACTTTGGGAGGCCGAGGCGGGTGGATCACCTGAGGTCAAGAGTTCAAGACCAGTCTGGCCAACATGGTGAAACCCCATCTCTACTAAAAATACAAAAATTAGCCGGGTGTGGTGGCAGGCACCTATAGTCCCAGGTACTCGGAGGCTGAGACAGGAGAATCACTTGAACCCGGCAGGTGGAGGTTGCAGTGAGCTGAGATCATACCACTGCACTCCAGCCTGGGCGACAGAGTGAGATGCCGCCTCGAAAAAGAAAAAAAAAGAAAGAAAGTATTTCCTGGTTGATGCCTTGTGATTTCCACCTTCATCATGACTTTGAAAACCACTACCCAAAAAGTTGATCCGTTTTTCCTGGTGGCAATTTAGCTAGCTGCCACTAGGTGGAGAGAGGTGCTAATTAGGTCCATACAAGCCTGGCAGGAACAGCTGGAGACACTTGCCATTCTCCCTGTGCTCCTGGCAGACATCACTAATCAATACGGCATTTTTCCTACAGAACCTACAAGCAGCCTGAGTCCCTCTCAACCCAGTGTTCCAGGGAGCCACCACCAGTTGGTCATGGCTGGCAGTTAAAAAGAAGCCTAATTTCCGTGCTTAAATTGGTTGATCTTCATTTATATGCATACATGCCTAATAGACTGAGATGAATACATAGGAGGAAAGTTTTCATAAATATTAGTACACCTGATCTAGCTAATTGTGCTGCTCCCACCCCCGACCCCTGGCTGACCCCACTGAAGTAAAACACTCTGTAAGTGGCTATATGGTGTGTTGGAAAGCATCTGCCCTGAAAAGAACACCAGCCAAAATTTTAATTAAGTCCAGCATTCAAATTTTGACTGACACTTTCTAGCTATGGGAACTTGGCCAAGTCATTTAGCCTCACTGAGTATCAGTTTCCTCAACTGGTGTCATAAATATTTCAAAGAGTTGCTGAGAGATGTTAATGGTACAGTCCACCGAGAGTCCCTGGCACATAGTAGGGACTTGACAAGTGCCACCTCCACTTGCCAGCCCCTAAACTTGGGCTCCCTCATGCAGCTTGCATACGGGGAAAATGCTCTTGAACTGGCATTGGTTGAACACAGGACGTTGGAGCTGAAAGTGGGTGAGGTTCAGGTGAGGCAGAAATCAGATCTCCAAGGTCCCTGCACAGATGGGGGCAGACTTTCCTGCTGACGCCCACAGAAATTCAGCCAACAGCTAGAGATGTTTGTTCCAAGTAGGAGTCAGAAGCAAGACCAAGTTGCTGAGGTCTGGTCTGCCATCAGGGATGACAAAGGGGAGGCCAGGAAAAGGGGCAGGTCACAGGGCTGGTGGTTCCTGGTGAAAGCAGTGCAGGCCCAATCGTGGCTGGGCTTACGGCCAAGTGGATTAAACACTGACCCCTGCTCAGCTCAATCAGATCTGCCAGGGACATTGGCTTGATGAGGTTAAGCAAGCCATTCAAGGTGATGGACACTCCAATTACCCTGATGTGATCGTGACACATCATATACTTGTGTCCAAAATATTGCATGCACCCCATAAATAGGTACAACTATTATGTATTCATAATAATTAAAAATAATTTTTGACCGGGCACGGTGGCTCATGCCTGTAATCCCAGCACTTTGGGAGGCCAGGCGGGTGGATCACCTGAGGTCAGGAGTTCAAGACCAGCCTGGCCAATATGGTGAAATCCTGTCTCTACTAAAAATACAAAAAATTAGCCAGGCGTGGTAGCGGGTACCTATAATCCTTGCTACTCAGGAGGCTGAGGCAGGAGAATCGTTTGAACCTGGGAGGCAGAGGTTGCGGTGAGCTGAGATCGAGCCATGGCACACCAGCCTAGGCAACAAGAGCAAAACTCCATCTCAAAAAATAAATAATAAAAATAATAATTTTTTTTAAAAAGAGCACCATGAAAGCAAAAGCATGCATATAAGAGGTATCTTTTGGCTGGGTGCAGTGGCTCATGCCGGTAATCCCAGCACTTTGGGAGGCCGAGGTGGGTGGATCACAAGGCCAGGAGTTCGAGACCAGCCTGGCCAACATGGTAAAACCCTGTTTCTACTAAAAATACAAAAAATTAGCTGGGCGTGGTGGTGGGCACCTGTAATCCCAGCTACTCGGGAGGCTGAGGGAGGAGAATTGCTTGATCCCAGGAGGCGGAGGTTGCAGTGAGCCGAGACTGTGCCACTGCACTCCAGTCTGGGCAAAAGAGTGAGACTCTGTCAAAAAAAAAAAAAAAAAAAGAGGTATCTTTTGCTTGGTTCTTGTCCATGTCTGCTGTGTGACCTTGAATAAGTCACTTTCCCTTTTTGTTCTCTGACTACACAGGTAGACATTAGAGCATCATGATTCTCTATGTTAATTGTTACACCCCACAAATGTGCCTTTGTTTCCTAATCATTAGTCGAAGACTGAGACCTTTATGCCGAGGACGGGCCCACTGACTGGAGTCCCACCCTATCTTTCTCTCAAAGCACAAGAATGAATGGTCTATAGTTTCCTGTTTCTGTTTTTTTAAAGGAAACAATAATTTAAAGCCACCTCCAAAGGCATGAGGGCATAATCCTGGACATAAGTGGATTTGTTCCAACTTATTTTCTCAGTCTTCTATGGGATCATGTCACTCTTAGCTAATTCTATGCAATGCTTGCCTTTATTGCATCTTTCCAAAAAATTCGATGTTGGTTTCCTAAGGACAGCTCTCTCTTCCACTCATCTGTGTGCGTGTGTGTGTGTGTGTGTGTGTGTGTATATATATATTAATCAAAAATATATATATATATATTTTAATCAAAAATATTTGACAACTGCAATTGCCATGAGGACATTATGGAGCAAACAAAATTTTATTTATTTAGAGACAGGGTCTCACTATGGGAGCAAACAAAGTCTTATTTATTTATTTACTTAGAGACAGCATCTAGTTATGTTGCCTAAGCTGGTCTCAAACTCTTGAGCTCAAGTGAGCCTCCTGCCTCCACCTCCTAAAGTGCTGGGATTACAGGCCTGAGTCACTGCTCCCGGCCAGAATCTTTTTTTTTTTTTTTCAGTTAGTTTAGAAAGTTTATTTTGCCAAGGTTGAGGACGCACACCCATAACAGAGCCTCAGGAGGCCCTGATGACACGTGCCCAAGGCAGTCAGATCACAGTTTGGTTTTGTACATTTTAGGGAGACATAAGACATCAATCAACATATGTAAGATGAACACTGGTTTGGTCTGGAAAGGCAGGGCAACTCAAAGCGGGGAGTGGGATTCCAAGGTATATAAGACACAAATGGTTGCCTTCTTTTGCGTTTCTTTTGAGTTTCTGATTAGCCTCTCTGAAGGGGGCAATCCAAAATGCATTTATGTCAGTGAGCAGAGGGGTGACTTTGAATAGAACAGGAGGCAGGTTTGCCCTGAGCAGTTCCCAGCTTGATTTTTCCCTTTAGCTGAGTGATTTTGGGGCCCCAAGATATTTTCCTCTCACGTTTCCTCCCTTTTGTTTTTAAAAATATTTCAGAGAAAGCATTTTAGAAGAAAATGAGTCTCTACTCTCAGGTTTCATCTGAGGATGAAACTTGGCTAAGATGGTTTATTGCTACAGGGGTAGGTCCCAAGTTATTAGGAAAGCTCATTTTTAGAAGGTTGTAAAGTCTCATGTCCTATGAAGAGAAAATAGGAAGAGGAAGGGAAAACAGCAACAACACACAAAAGAACAATCCTGGAAAATCAAGATACAGGCCAGAGTACTCCGAAGTTCACACATCAGCAAATAGGTATGAAAGTAGCTTATGTCTGTAAATATGTCGTTATTTTTTTCTGAGGTTTAAGTTGTCTAGCTCCAGTTTGCAGGGCTTTATAAAAGCACAACTTAGTTTCCAGTGAGTCCAAATTAGGGAAAATGGGGAAAAAAGAAGGAAAAAATTTAAAACATTATTTTGGAGACTTATAGCCAAGAAAAATTAGAATTTAGTCCAAACTATAGAAAATAATAAAAAATTGAAAAACATTAGGCAAAACTAGAATGTAACAACAGGTGCACTATAGTTTTTGAAACATAATGTTTTTCCAGTTTCCCATTTTTACTAAAGGTGAATCATGGTGTGACTGGTTTGCTTTATCATACTCGGCCTAACTTTTGCATAGAGTGCAGCAAGAATCTTCAACTGGTAAATGAAGTGAGTATTGTAAAGACAGCACCCCACCCCCAAGGTGACGTTTAGTCTTAGGTCAAAGTCAACATCTTATACAGTAGGAGTGGAGTGTGTCAATTCATGAATAATCTGGTTAAGAGGTTAAGGGGTTATAAGAAAGATAGTTGGCATTTACAAAATATTTCATCCAACAAAAAACAGGAAACACATTCTTCTCAAACTCACACAGAACATTCACCAAGATAGATCATGTTCTGGGTTAGAAAACACACTGTAACAAATTTCAACAGAGATATGTCATACAAAGCATGCTCTTTACTATAATAGAATTAAGAAAGAAACCCATGAAAGAAAGATAGCTGGAAAATTCCACAATATATGGAGATTAAAGAACACACCTCTGAATAACACCTGGGGCAAGGAAGAAGTCTCAAGAGAGATTTTTAAATATTTTGGGCCAGGCGCAGTGGCTTACGCCTATAATCCCAGCACTTTGGGAGGCTGAGGTGGGAGGATCGCCTGAGCCCGGGAGGTCAAGGCTGCAGTGAGCTAAGATTGTGCCACTGCACCCCAGCCTGGGCAACAGCGTGAAACTCCATCTCAACAAAATAAATAAACATTTTTTGAATTAAATTAAAATGAAAAAGCAGCCTATCCAAAAGTGTGGGAA
Source organism: Macaca nemestrina (assembly GCF_043159975.1). Taxonomy (NCBI): domain Eukaryota; kingdom Metazoa; phylum Chordata; class Mammalia; order Primates; family Cercopithecidae; genus Macaca; species Macaca nemestrina. The sequence continues at coordinate 20,324,584 of NC_092134.1, read as the reverse complement.
GTAGTGAAAGTAGTGTTTAGAGGGAAATTTATAGCGTTGAATGCGTATATTAGGAGAAGAAAGATCTAACTCAGAGAGGGATGAACAGGTGAGGCACAGGGGGTTTTAAGGTAGTTGAACTGTTGCAGGGCAGGGGAGCCCCAAAATTGGGACATTGTACGGGAAGGTTCTTGGCTTTGTCCAGGAAAGAATTCAAGGGTGAGCTAGAGGAGGAAGAAAAAGGTTTACTGAGGCAGCAAGGTTATAGCTCTGTGACTCAGAGTAGGGCCACCCCATAGGCAGTGCTTGGAGAGCAGCAGCTCAGGGCAGTTCTACGGTCACTTTCATACCCACTTTTAAATACATTCAAAGTAAAGGCAGGTTATTCAGAAATTTCTAGAAGAAGGGTGGTAACTTCTGGGTCATTGCCAGGGAATGAGGAAACTGTTCATGGTGCTGGTGCTCATGCCAGCCAGTCTTCAATCTGGCCCTGAGTCAAGCCCCACCTCTGAAGCTGAGTCCCACCTCCTATCTCAGAACTATCCTGCATGATGCTATAATGGTGGATACATGACCTGTTATGTTTGGCAAAACCCACAGAACTGCAGGACACAAGAGTGAACCTTAATGTAAACCTTAATGTAAATGGACTTTTGTTAATTATGATGTATTAATATCAATTCATCAATTGTAACAAATGTATCACACACTGTTAATAATAGAGGAACTTATTGGCAGAAGGAGAGAGCTCTTACCGAACTCTCTGCACATTCAGCTCAATTTTTCTGTAAGCCTAAAATTGCTGTGAGAAACAAAATCCAACCTGGGCAACATACCAAGACCTTATCTCTACAAGAAATAAAAAATGAGCTGGGTGCAGTAACGCATGCCTGTAGTCCCAGGTATTCAGGAGGCTGAGGCAGGAGGATCGCTTGAATCCAGGAGGTTGAGGTTGCAGTGAGTCATGATCATGCCCCTGCACTCCAGCCTGGGTAACAAAGCAAGATCCTGTCTCCAAAAGATAATAAAGTAAAAAATCTACTAATTGAAAGGGAAAAAAGCATAGTATAATACCATTCTTAAGAAAAAGAAAAGAGACCTCTGTTTGTGTGTGTGTTAACATAAAAAAAAATCTGGAAAGCTCTATATCAAAATGTTTATAGAGGCAATTTTGTAGTTTTAGAATCATAGATAATCTTTCCACTTCCTGATTTCTCTGACTTTTTTCTTTTTGCAATGGGCATGAATTGCTGGAAAATACCACAGACAACTGTGAAATGATTTCATCAACAACAAAAAAAAGATAAAGAAGGAAACACAAAATCTGTTAAATATGATTTATGTTGGCTGGGGGTTAAAATGCATTTCCAGAATAGAGTTCAGAGAAAGGCTGGGCTGCTAGTTGCTGGTTTAAGGACAAAGGGTAAGTTTCAGGAAGCAGAAAGCAAGCAGATGAAATTCAGCACTGGAATCAGGGGAGTGTCTGATTTGCAAAAGGAAAATGAAAAGACGGCTCCTCCCTTCGGAGGAAACGAAACCAAGCCCAGGCTCAGTCAGCAGAAGAGATAAAAGTGAACAGGTCTGGGAGCCAGTTCTGTTGCCACTGTCTCTCCTGTCGATGATGGATCTCAGAAAAACCCCAGCCAAATCTCTGGACAAGTTCATTGAAGACTATCTCTTGCCAGACACGCATTTTCGCATGCAAATCAACCATGCCATTGACATCATCTGTGGGTTCCTGAAGGAAAGGTGCTTCCGAGGTAGCTCCTATCCTGTACATGTGTCCAAGGTGGTAAAGGTGAGTCCAGGCCTGCCTGGCCAGGGGAGGGGTGGCTGAACGCACAAGCGTTGAGATTGAGAATGAGAGAGAGAAAGAAAAGAGAGAGAGAGAAAGAAAAGAGAGAGAGAGAGAGAAACCTAGAACCCAGGGTGCAAATGTGAGTACAGACAGCTGAGATCTTCTGGGCTGGTGGTTTCTTACTTATCCACACAGTATGATAAAATAGATTCTGGGGTGAAATGCTACATCCCTATTATTAACAAGTGACCCTCCCCCCGACCTTCCCATTAAAGTTTATGAACCACTGTCCTAGGCCATGACCATTTCAGAAAAAGGGAAACTGAAGCCCAGCTCTGGTAAACCACTGGCTAATTAGTGGCCAGGCTAGGGGCTCACCATTTCTGCAGTGAAGAATCATATGTTTTGAAAACAAATAGCATCTGCTGGCTGCAAGACCTTGAGCGAGTCGCTTAACTGCTCTGTGTCCCAGTTTCCTCAGCCATAATCCCCCATACTGTTGCAGTCTTGCCAATGCACCTTAATGTAGCAGCTTCTCATTGTCTGAATTAGTACCCAAGGTTCTTTGTCCTGTGTCCAAGAAAATTAAGGAACATGGACACAAAGGTGAGCTTGGAGCAAAAGTTCAGTAAGCAAAAGAAGAAAGCTCTCTCTGCTGTGGAGAGGGAAGTCTGAGTGGATTGCCGGATCGCAGATGAATGCAAAAAACTTTTACAAGAAACTGCTCTCTTCCCTGTAACTGTTTGAGAAACTTGTTGTCAGTAAAGCTGTGCAACTCCCCTTACCTTATGCAGCTGTGGGTATGTCTCTAGGCAAGCACAAAGCGTCGCTTCTCTTGTACGTATGACTGTGGCTTTGTTTCAGATAAGCCCCACTTCCTGCGCCAGTTTCAGGCAGGCCACTCCTCCAGGGCCCAGCCTTGACCGTTTACCTAACTGATTTTTCCTCCTCTTCCCCTCAACACCTCACAGGGCCGTGCAGATTGAGTGAAATAGTAAGTGTGAACCACCCAGCATAAGCTAGTCTTGGGCATAGTAAAGGACAATGGGAAAAGAACACAGATCCTGGAAGAAGGCCCCCAGGTTTGAACTGTATCTGCCACCTACTAGCTGGGCGATGGGGCTGATATATTATCTCACTGAGCATCCATTTCCCATCTGTAAAATGGGGACTAATGATAATGGCACCCAAATCATAGCATCATTGCGAGCATCATAGGAGTTTAAGATATGCGACGCCTTCAGGACAGTGGCTAATGCTCCATAATGTTAGTGATTGCTCCTGTCATTTTATTTAGGGAGGTTTGCCTCACTAAGCGTCAGTTATTATTCTTGTTGTCTTTTTCAGGGTGGCTCCTCTGGCAAAGGCACCTCCCTCAGAGGCCGATCTGACGCTGACCTGGTTGTCTTCCTCAGTCCTCTCACGACTTTTCAGGATCAGTTAAATCGCCGGGGAGAGTTCATCCGGGAAATTAGGAAACAGCTGGAAGCCTGTCAAAGAGAGAGAGCATTTTCCGTGAAGTTTGAGGTCCAGGCTCCACGCTGGGACAATCCCCGCGCGCTCAGCTTCGTGCTGAGTTCGCCCCAGCTCGGGGAGGGGGTGGAGTTCGATGTGCTGCCTGCCTTTGATGCCCTGGGTGAGAGCTCCCAGCTTCTTTTTCTCCCTCTTCCCATTTCTGAGCAGAAATCTCCCACAGCTTGAGAGCTTTTTGCCCCAACAGGGCATCCCTCTAAAGCAGGGTGGGAGGAGACCTTAGGATCTCTTCCAGGGCAAGAATGAATATGGTCATGATCTATCACAGGAGAGACACTAAACAGCAAATTGGCATAATGTGAGGACAAAGACGTTTCTTACAGAACATCTGCAAGGCTTACTGTTCTGTTTATGGCAAAATGTGTGAATTTTATCTTTCTAAAATCAGGCAGCAAAGATGTGGCTTAAAGTTCGTGTTACTTTCATCTTTGTCCCAACATGAGATCTCATCAAACGTATGCAGCATGTTGGGAGATAGATATTTATAATCTGCAGGAACATTTGGACAGGAAGTGTAACCTCTCCGAGGCTCCCTCGCCACATCAGGAGAATTGGTAAAACCACACTGCCTACATCATATCATTATTTTAACTGATAAATGATCATCTACATTCAGCTCTGATGAGTAATAGGTGTTCAAAAATAGGAACTTCCAGCCAAGTGTGGTGGCTCATGCTTGTAATTCCAACACTTTGGGAGATTGAGGCGGGAGGGTCGCTTGACCCCAGGAGCTCAAGACCAGCCTGGGCGACAAAGTGAAACCTCATCTCTACTAAAAATTTTAAAACATTAGCCAAGTGTGGTGGTACATGCCTGTGGTCGCAGCTATTCAGGACGCTGAGACTGAACGATCACATGAGGACAGCCAAGGGTTCAAGGTGTCAGTGAGCCACGAATGTGCCACTGCACTCCATCCTGGGCACAGAGCAAGAGCAAGACCCTGTCTCAATCAGTCAATCAATCAAAACTATGAATTTCCCAGCTGTGTATGAAGGCGCCTCAGAACACCACAGTGAACTCAGAGAGGGACACGGAATAGTTCAGATTTTAATTTGTTGAGGGAAATGCAATGACGTCTGTCACAAGCCAAACAAACAGCTACTATTAAATTGTTTGAACTTACTGATTAGTGGCTACTAATTAATAGTTGGTCATTAAACAATAATTAGTGATTAATTATCAAGTAATTAGTACTTAATTAAAGGTACTGTCACAGTTTCCTTTAGTCCTAGGGCAGCCATAAAAATAAAAGGCTGACACTCCAAAGACACCAGGGTGTGAGAAAGTTTTGGATTCTCTCATTTGTGCCATCTCCTGTGTTGGGGGCTAGAGTACAACGGTTGTAAAAGACAAGAGGGAGAAGGCTGGTCACAGTAGCTCACACCTGTAATCTCAGCACTTTGGGAGGCCAAAGTAGGGGGATCACTTGAGGTCAGGAGTTCAAGACCAGCCTGGCCAACATGGTGAAATCTCATCTCTACTAAAAATACAAAAATTAGCTGGGCATGGTGGTGCACGCCTGTAATCGTAGCTACTTGGGAGGCTGAGGCAGGACAATTGCTTGAACCCAAGAGATGGAGGCTGCAATGAGCCAAGATCATGCCATTGCACTCCAGCCTGGGCAACACAGTGAGACTCCATCTTGGAAAAAAAAAAAAAAACGAAGTAGGATGAAACAATAGACAGCCATGGGAGTTAGGGGGCTTTTTTAGACAGGATCCGGAGGGAGGGTCCCTGAGCCTGAGTGATGAGAAGTAGTGAAACTTGGGAAGATCTGGAGGTTCTGGGAAGAGGAACGGCAAGTACAGAGGCCCTGCAGCAGCAGTGACCGTGGCACATTTGAAGAAGAGAGAAAAAGTCAGAGAAGTAGAAAGTGGGCAAAGGAAGCAAGAGAGGAGGTGAGGTGAGAGAGGTTCCAGAGACCAGATCACACTAGATATCATTGGCCACCATAAGAACTCTGGGTTTTAAAATTCCAGATGTTGTGGGATGCAGGAAGCAGCATGATCAGATTTTAAAAGTTCTCTCTAGGTGCCAGGTTGAGAACAGGCTGTGGGGGAACCTGTAAAGAGGTTGCTGCCATAGTTCCAGCGAGTGATGTGGTGGCTTAGATGGGGTGATGGCAGTGGAGAGGGCAGGAGGGAGGATCGGGAATGGACCTCAGGCTTCCCAGTCCTGGGTTTGTTGCACTTTCCAATCAAATCCCATGGCCAGGGAGATTGTCCCCTCAGAGTGACTGAAGGAACTTCTGAGAAGAGCTGACACCTAAATTGTGGGTTTTGCCCGAACAGGTCAGTTGACTGGCGGCTATAAACCTGACCCCCAAATCTATGTCGAGCTCATCGAGGAGTGCGTCTCCCTGCAGAAAGAGGGCGAGTTCTCCACCTGCTTCACAGAACTACAGAGAAACTTCCTGAAGCAGCGCCCCACCAAGCTCAAGAGCCTCATCCGCCTAGTCAAGCACTGGTACCAAAATGTATGGCCCTCCTACCAGGCCTGGCAGGTCCTGTCTCAACTGGGAGTAGAGCGGGGGTTGGAGGAGCAGAGAAAGAAGGGAGTGAAGGAAAGAGGAGGGGAAGTGGTGGAGGGAAACAGAGGGAGGGAAAGAGGAGAGAAAGGAAAAAGAGGTGGAGAGGGTAGAGGGAGGAGGCTGCAACAGAAGGAAGAATGAAAGGGAAGGAAGAGAGGAAGGAAGGGATTTTGGTGTTCTGTTCACTGCTATATCCCCAGAACTTAAAACAGCCTGGTGCATAATAGGTGTAAATAATTGTTGAATAAATGAATCAATGCTACACACACACACACACACACACACACACAGAGAGAGAGAGAGAGAGAGAGAGAGAGAGAGAGAGGCAAAGAGAGAGAGAGAGTCAACCACACTCTTCAAAAGGTGGATAAGTTAAAACAAGAGTTTCAAACAAATATATGTTCAGATGCTCTTTCCTCCCACTTACTGGCTAGCTGGCCTTAAGTAAGCAACTTAACCTTTCTGTTATTTCTGCTTTCTCATCTGCAATGAGTAGCATGCCACAGCTACAGTAACATGGCATATAGTCGGTCCTGATTAATGTGGCATCTTTTAGCCACCACAAGAGTACACATAATAAAAACTAACAAGTATTATGTGCTTAGCTTATCTATGTTTTGCAGATGTGATACAATTTTCTGTTCACTTTTAAATGCCTTGCATCTTAGTCAACTTTAGCAGTGATTCTGTAAGATAGATAAGGTTAGGCATTATTATGAAACCAATTTTACAACAAGAGAAACTCCTTGGGTCACATGGCTTATTCGGCCAATAAGTAGCAGAAGTAAAATTTGAATTTGGCTGGGCATGGTAGCTCACACCAGTAATCTCAGCACTTTGGGAGGCCAAGGCAGGTGGATTGCTTGAGCCCAGGAGTTCAAGACTAGCCTGAGCAACATGGCAAAACCTTGTCTCTACAAAATAAACTAAAAATTTAGCCAGATGTGATGGTGAGCACCTGCAGTCCCAGCTACTGGGGAGGCTGAGGTGGGAGGATCGCTTGAGCCTGGGAGCAGGTGGTTACAGTAAGTCAAGACGGTGCTACTGCACTCCAGTCTGTATGACAGAGCAAGATCTTGCCTCAAACAAACAAACAAACAAAAACTCAAATTTCGGTCTACTGACTTAAGAGTTTGCCTGATAATAATAGGCATTCAATATATATTTCTTGAATGAATGAATGAATGAATGAATGAAAATAATCAGGGATACATTTTCCAATTTAAAAGTAACATCTCTAGGTAAAAAAAAGACAATCATTTAGTTGCTAGACTTCTAAGTGTTTGCTGTTCCATGAATTTTAATCATGGAGCCTGAGCATTGTAGAACTTACAAAAGCAGTTCTTGACAAAAGCAGCACTGCCCCCAGGGACATATTGAAAATTAATGAGGGTGTTTTTGGTAACCGTGGTAATGGGAGGACATGGGTGCTACTTACATTTAGTGGAAAGAAGGCAGGAATACTAATTGCTGTACAATGATTACAAGAGTCCTGCACAGCCAAGGATTATCTTTTTCTTTCTTTCTTGATGCTTTTCTCCTTTAAAACAAGACAAGATTACAGTATTTTAACTCCACTAACCACCATCATCACCACCTCCAACTTGTATGCTACATTTCTTGTATATTTCAAGTCTCTTTATATTTTCAAGTGCCTCGAAGTATTATTATTGTTTTACAGCCAAATGTTTAATTAATCTACTCACAGATTTACCACTTTCTTCACTATTCATTCTTTCTTACACCTCTAACATTCCATCTGGGGTAATTTTCCTAAATGACCATACATCCTTTGGGATTTCTTTTGATGATGGTCTATTGGTAGTAAACTCTCTCAGTTTTTGTCTGAAAATGTCATGCTTTTGCCTTCATTGTTGAAGGGTGCTTTTGCTGGGTGGTCATTTCAGTACATTAAATATATCATTCCATCTTCCACTGTCATCATTAAAAAGTCAGTTGCCAGTCTTTACTGCAGCTCTTTTGTAGGTAACCTATCTTATTCCTCTGGCTGCATGTAAAAGTTTTCTCTTTGTCTTTGATTTTGTTTAGCTTCAATCTGCTGTGTCTTAATGATGGGTTCCTATTATTTGTCCTGATAGGGATTCCTTTAAGAGTCCTGAATCTGTGGATAGATATCTTTAATCAGTTTTGAAACTTCTCAGCCATCCTTCTAAAAGATTGATTCTCCCTCATTCTCTCCTCACCTTCCGGAATTCCAATTAAATGTATGTTAGATCCTACTCTATCTTTCATATCTCTATACTCTCTTCTGTATTTTTCATCTTTTTGTCTATTTTTCCATGCTTTATTCTGAATAGTTTCTTCTAATCTACCTTCCAATTAATTAATTTTCTCTTTAGCTATATCTAATTTGCTGTGGCACTATTAATTACAGTTGCCATTTTTTATCCTAAAATTTTTATTTCATATTTTTGTATCTACCATGTTACTTCTTACGGCTTTTAATTCCCTGCTAACTATTGAAAGTTCTTATTTTATCCTGTGAATATGATATTCCTACTTATTTTATTTTTAATTTTTATTATTTATCTTATGTTTTATTTGCACTTCTTTTCTGTGACATGAGCACACACAGATTCATGTGTATACATATATGGCTCTGATACCTGATACCTCTCCTTTCCTGTCCTCATTCAAACTGCTGATCACAGAGAGACAATTATGTTTTTTTAATTTTTCTATTTCAATAGGTTTTTGGGGGAACAGGTGGTGTTTGGTTACATGAATAAGTTCTTTAGTGGTGATTTCCGAGATTTTGGTACACCCATCGCCCAAACAGTGTACATTGTACCCAATGTGTAATCTTTTAACCCTTGCCACACCCCACCCTTTCCCCCCAGTTCCCCAAGTCCCATGTATCATTCTTATGCCTTTGCTTCCTCATAGATTAGCTCCCACATATGTGAGAACATACAATGTTTGGTTTTCCATTCCTGAGTTACTTACTTAAAATAGTAGTATCCAATTCCATCCAAGTTGCTGTGAATGCCATTATTTTGTTCCTTTTTATGGTTGAGTAGTATTCCATGGTGTGTGCATGTGTATGTGTGTGTTTAACATTTTCTTTATCCACTCATTGATTGATGGGCATTTGAGTTGGTTCCATATTTTTGCAATTGCAAATTGGGGTGTTATAAACATGTGTGTGCAAGTATCTTTTTTGTATAATGACTTCTTTTCCTCTCAGTGGATACCTACTATTGGGTTTGCTGGATCAAATGGTAGATCTACTTTTAGTTCTATAAGGAATCGCCACACTGTTTTCCATAGTGGTTGTATGAGTTTACATTCCCACCAATAGTGTAAAAGTGTTCCCTTTTCCCCACATCCAGACCAACATCTACTATTTTTTTATTTTTTATTATGACCACTCTTGCAGGAGCGAGGTGGTATCACACTGTGGTTTTGATTTGCATTTCCCTGATAATTAGGGATGTTGAGCATTTTTCCATATGCTTGTTGGTATTTGTATATCTTCGTTTGAGAATTCTCTGTTCATGTCCTTAGCCCACTTTTTGATGGGGTTGTTTGTTTTTTCCTTACTGATTCATCTGAGTTCTTTGTAGATTCTGCATATCAGTTGGATGTATAGATTGTGAAGATTTTCTCCCATTCTGTGGGCTGTCTGTTAACTCTGCTAATTATTTCTTTTGTTTTGCAGAAGCTTTTTAGTTTAATTAAGTCCCATCTATTTATCTTTGTTTTTGTTGCATTTGCTTTTGGGTTCTTTGTCATGAAGTCTTTGCCTAAGCCAATGTGTAGAAGGGTTTTTTGGATGTTATCTTCTAGAATCTTTATGGTTTCAGGTCTTAGATTTAAGTATTTGATTCATTTTGAGTTGATTTTTATATAAGGGCAGAGGTGAGGATTCAGTTTCATTCTTTTACATGCAACTTGCCAATTATCCCAGGATCATTTGTTGAATACAGCGTCCTTTCCCCACTTTATGTTTTTGTTTGGTTTGTCAAAGATCAGTGGCTGTAAGTTTTTAGCTTTATTTCTGGGTTCTCTATTCTGTTCCATTGGTCTATGTGACTAGTTTTATACCAGTACCATGTTGTTTTGGTGACTATGGCCTTATAGTATAGCTTGAAGTCTAGTAATGTAATGCCTCCAGATTTGTTCTTTTTACTTAGCCTTGTTTTGGCTATGTGGGCTCTTTTTTGGTTCCATATGAATTTTAGGATTGTTTTTTCTAGTTCTGTGAAGAATGATGATGGTATTTTGATGGCAATTGCATTGAATTTGTAGATTGTTTGTGGCAGTATGGTCATTTTCACGATATTAATTCTACCCATTCATGAGCATGGGATGTGTTTCCATCTGTTTGTGTTGTCTATGAATTCTTTAGCAATGTTTTGTAGTTTTCCTTGTAGGGTTCCTAGTTATTTTAAAGTCTGTATTCAGTCTTTCAATATTTAAAGTTTTGTAAGTTTATTACTATTTCTCTTTTTTCTGTTGGTCATAACTCTTAGTGTTTTGTTTCCTTTTGTGCCTGGTTGCATATGTGCTGGTCATTGTATTTGAAAATTATGTGTGAAATAATTTCAGGTTTTGGATTATGTATACTCCTCCAGAAAGAACTTCATTTGCTTCTGTGCATTTCTTAGGAACATTACAAGTCCTTCTTCTCAGTTAATTTTCATAGTATCCTTATAAGATAGGTGCTATTATGACCACTCACTTAGCAGATGAAAATAATGAGGTCTGTGAGTCTAAGTCATCAACTTAGAATCGGACAATGGTGAAGCCAGGATTCAAACTCACATCAATAAGAATCCAGCACTCTTGACAAGGGGCCAGCACACATTTTTAAAAAAAACAAAGGGCTAGGTAGTAAATATTTTAGACTTTGTGGACTGCACAGCCTCTGTTGCAGCTACCTAACCCTGCCTTTGTAGCATGAATGCAGTCATAAACTATACATAAATGAATGAGCCTGGATTTGTTCCAAGGAAACTTTATAAAAACCGGTGGCAGGCTGGATTTGACCCATGAGAAATGGAGTTTACACAAAAGTTGAGCAAACCAATTGTTTTTCTGATTGTTTTTCCTCTTCTCAGTGTAAGAAGAAGCTTGGGAAGCTGCCACCTCAGTATGCCCTGGAGCTCCTGACAGTCTATGCTTGGGAGCGAGGGAGCACGGAGAGAGATTTCAACACAGCCCGGGGATTTCGGACGGTCTTGGAATTAGTCATAAACTACCAGCAACTCTGCGTCTACTGGACAAAGTATTATGACTTTCAAAACCCCATTATTGGAAAGTACCTGAGCAGGCAGCTCAGGAAACCTAGGTATGCTATCCCCACGTGGCTTAGCTCCCCTATGTAAATGAACACCTGGACACAGGTACAGTGCCTTGGAAATGGAGAAGGTGGGAGGGCTCCCCACTTAGTGAGAATATCCTCTTGCCTGTCATTCGTACTGGGCATTTTACTACTGCCACCTGATTTAAACACCTACCTCAAACCCTGTGAGGCAGGCACTATCATTTTACAGGTGAGTAAACTGAGGTTCTGAGAGGTAAGGAGCTCGTCCAGCCCTTAACAGAAAATGAGTAAAATAGCTGGAATTTGAACTGAAAGAACAGCAGCAACAACAATGATAGTAATTGCTCCCAGGTATTGAAAGTTTGCTATAAGACTAACACATGCTAATATAATAGTAAAAATTATTATCAATATTACTGACATGTATGTTATGTTGTAGTCACTGTGCTGAGCATTTCACATAACTGGGCTTTTTCTATCCTCACACCATAGCCTTTGAGATACGTATGTGGAACTATCTCCATTTTACAGATAAGAATCCTGAGGTTTAGAGAGTTCAAGTGACCTACTCAAGGGCACATCACTCATAAAGGGCAGAGGTGGGATTCAAACCCACATCTGTCAGGAGCAAGTGCAAGGCTCCTTCTCCTCATGCTCACGGCCCGCTGGGGAACAGGGCACTGGGGACATACCCCAGGGAGCCCTTCCTCGTGCTCTGAGTCCCAGTCCATCCCAGGCTGCTATTTTGCTCTCCAAGGAGCATCTGGACTCCCTGGACTAAGCCCCAGCTTCTCACTTGTCCCTCTCTAAATGTTGCTCTGCAGGCCTGTGATTCTGGACCCGGCGGACCCTACAGGAAACCTGGGTGGTGGAGACACAAAGGGTTGGAGGCAGCTGGCACAAGAGGCTGAGGCCTGGCTGAATTACCCATGCTTTAAGAATTGGGATGGGTCCCCCGTGAGCTCCTGGATTCTGCTGGTGAGACCTCCTGCTTCCTCCCTGCCATTCATCCCTGCCCCTCTCCACACAGCTTGAGACATATAGCTGGAGACCATTCTTTCCAAAGAACTTACCTCTTGCCAAGGCCATTTGTATTCATATAGTTCCAGGCTGTGCTCCATATTTAACAGTCATTTTGGTCACAATCGAGGGTTTCTGGAATCTTCACATCCCTTGTCCAGAGTTCATTCCCCTAAAAGTAATAATAATAATCTGTAGCACCATTTACTGACTGTCTGCTTCGGGCTCAGGTTCTGTCCTAAGCCTTTTAATATACACTATCTCTTTAAATATTCACAACAATCCCATGAGGCATGTTTTCTTTTTTTAAATTTTTATTATTTTAGGTTCAGATGGCACATGTGCCATTTGTTACACAGCTATATTGTGTAATGGTGGAATTTGGGCCTTTATTGATCCTGTCACCCAATTAGTGAACAGAGAACCCAAAAGGAGTTTTTTCAACCCTTCCCCTTCTTCCTCCCTCCTCCCTTTTGGAGTCTCTAGTGTCTATTGTTCCCATCTTTAGCAGATGTTAAGTATTTGGTTTTCTGTTTTTGGGTTAATTCACTTAGGATAATGGCCTCCAGCTGCACCCATGATTTCATTCTTTCTTATGGCTGCATAATATTCCATGGTGTAGATATACCACATTTTCTTTATCCAGTCCACACTGATGGGCACTTAAGTTGATTCCATGACTTTACTATTGTGAATAGCACTGCGATAAACATATGGGTGCAGGTGTCTTTTGATATAATGATTTCTTTTCCCTTGGGTAGATACTCAGTAGTGGAGTTGCTGAGTTGAATGGACATTCTGTTTTTAGTCATTTGAAAAGTCCCATGAGGTATGTTTTCTATCATTCCCATCTTACAGATGAGACAAAGGCTCAGAGAGGTGAGGTCACTTGCTCAAGGACATCACGAGTGGTAGAAATAGGATTCAAACTCAGTGGACTCTAAAGCCAGTGCTCATGTCACGGTGCTAAACAGCCAGCCTGGTCTCATCCTCACCTTTCATCTGACCAGTGGGAGACTCTGAGCAGCTGAGTGCCTTGGGCTAAATAGGGGCAAAGGACCCAGTCTTGGATCTTTCTACCCCCAAGCAGGAATCTGTCTGATTCCAGGGGATTGATGATGTTGCAGATGGCTAGGAATGGAATTTAGTGTGGATGGAATTTAGTGTACAGGATATTCTGAGGGAGAGCCACTGGAACCAGCACTCAGGGAAAGGAGGGGAAGAAAGGATAGGAAGAAAGAAAGAAAGAGCATAGGGAGAAGTGAACAGGGATGCAAAGCAAATGCCAGCTTCAGCCAACTTCAAGGACAGCCCTGGAGCTGGAATGGCCTTTAGAGCTGCCCCATGGCGACAGAAGTGGCCAGGCCTCTATACCCCTACATGGACAACTCACTGTGCCTGGGCACCTGGGAAAGGGCATGGCCTTGAGCAAAACGCTCTCTGCAGCTGAGGCAACCCCTAAACGGGCTGAGGGCTGAAGTCTGTCTGCTGCCCACCATCCCAGCAGCTGGGGTTTGTTAGTCTTTCCTCAAAGGGGGATCCAGATGGCATGTCACAGTGTCCACCTTAAATGCTCACTGAATCCAGCTGCAAGGTAGGAAGACTCCCTGATGAGATCATGTGTCTCACCCTTTCAGGCTGAAAGCGACAGTGAAGATGATGAGTCCTACGATCCCAGGATGTATCAGCAACATGGTTACATCCAAACATATGAGTGCCCTCATTTCTCTCATAGCCCCAGCATACTCCAGGCAGCATCCACTCGACAGGCAGAAGAGAACTGGACATGCACCATCCTCTGAATGCCAGTGCATCTTAGGGAAAAGGGCTCCAGTGTTATCTGGACCAGCCCCTTCATTTCCAGGTGGGACGCTTGATCCAGAGAGGACAAAGGTCCTCAGTGAGCTGGTGTATAATCCAGGACAGAACCCAGGTCTCCTGACTCCTAGCCTTCTATGCCTTCTCTCCTATCATAGATAACATTCCCTACAGCCTCGCTTCATTCCACCTATTCTCTGAAAATATTCCCTGAGAGAGAACAGAGAGATTTAGATAGAGAGAGAACAGAGAGATTTAGATAAGAGAATGAAATTCCAGCCTTGACTTTCTTCTGTGCACCTGATGAGAGGGTTATGTCTAATGTATTATCAATAACAATAAAAATAAAGCAAATACCATTTATTGGGTGTTTATTAACTTCAAGGCACAGAGCCGCCAAGAAGTACAGATGCCTATCTAGGGGTGTGTGTGTGTGTGTGTGTGTGTGTGTGTGTATACATCGATTCAACAAGAAATATTTATTGAGCACTTACTATGTGCCAAGCATAGCTCTGGGCACTGGGAACATAGCAATGCACAAAAGCAGACAGAAATCCCTGTCCTCATGACCCTGCAGAGCCAAGGCTTCCAGAATTTTTTAAGTAAAAAAAAAAAAAAAAATCCCTGTCCTTATGGAGTTGACATTTGTGCAAAACATCTTAATATTAGATGGTTTTCCTATTACTAGTAATTCTGAAATAAGCATCCTTGATTTATCCTTTCTCCATATCTCTGAGAAAAATTCTAGAACCTCTCTATGTGACACAGCAGCCACTAGCCACATGTATCAAATGCTTAAAACATAGCTAGTCTAAATCTATGTGTGCTGTGAGTGCAAGATATATACTTGGTTACAAAGACTTAGTACAAATGAAAAGAAGGCCAAGTTCTTGTCAATTGTTTAATTGTGTGCTGAAATGACAATTTTTAAATATATTTGAGTCAAATCAAATGAGCTTCATCTCTTTCTTTTCCCTTTTTAATTGTGTTTACTAGAAAATGTGAAATCACACATGTGGCTTACATTATATTATGTATTTCTATTGGACAGCTCTGCCCTCCAAGGTAAATCACTGGATTAAAGATTCGACTATACTGACTTACATTGCCACATTGTTATGCTGTCCTTGGGACCAAGAATCAGCATATCATTCATAATACTCTAAAATATAAAACTCTCATAAATACTCACAAAAGAACTTGAATGCTCTGATCACCTGAGTTGCTGGTCACTTGGATAGCTGGCAAGCAGTCTTTGGTCTGTCCAGATTATATTCTTCCATTTAGTCCCCCAGCACCCCTGTGAGATGGGTTTTGCCCCTGTGAGATGGGTTTTGATGTTATTCTCATAATAGTAAGTGGAATAACTTGAGGTTCTAAGAGGTTGCAGTGCTTGCCCAGGATCGCCCAGCTGGTCAGGGGCAGAGTCTGAACTTGAACCCCTAATCCTTCTCTCTCTAAAGCTCATGTTCTTAATCACTGCAGTATGGTCTCAATGTGTCCTCATTCATTGAATTCCTATGTTTTCCTGCTCTGGCACCATGAGAACCAGAAGCACCAATGTCGAAGGGCAGTGAAAGATGAATGTCCCAGCTCAACCTGAGCACACATTTACCCTTCCTCGGTCTTTTTGTCCTATTTGTAGACTGGATTAGATGATGCCAGTCTACTGATTCAAATGTGAATCTCTTTCAGAAACACCCTCACAGAAACACCCAGAAATGATGTTTTACCAGCTATCTGGGTACCCTTAGCCCAGTCAAGTTGTCACATAAAATCTATCATCGCACACTCCATGCCAATAGGCGAGCGTGGATATCCCAATGTAATGGTTTCATTGTATTTTACCGTATGGAAAATGCACTTATGTTGCCTTTTGAGAGTGTTTCATTTTATAGCAGTGCCACAACCAACAGTAGATTAATGGAATCAGTAATTAGTTGTTTGATCAAAGAGCCACATGGCCACATGATCAACCTTCCATCTACAACAGCACCCAGGAGTGCCCCAGGATTGTTTTTCAAAGGGCATAGACATTTTTGCTGCAAATGACATGGTCTTGCTCCAGAGTCCTGGAGGGGTCCGTGTTATAATTCTCTAATTAGATATTGCCGTAATCTCTGAATGACATCTTTTCCCATGACCAACACTTTGGACACCGTGTGGCCTGCCAGGCTGGTGTGGCCCAAGTAGAGGGGCGACTTGCACTGAAGCCTATACCAGTTGCAGAGCCCTTTAGGATTTAATAAAAGGGTGCTAATTTCTGTACTTCCCTGGCTCTGAGATGTAATAGCGGTTTTGATTTACTATCCTGGCCAGGGAGGTGACATTTTCAAAGTCATCGCCATGACCTTCCTCACTGTGATAGCCCTCACTTAACACTCAGGCCAATGTGGGGTAGTGTCTTTTACCAAGCATGTCCTTTTTGAATATACATTCAGGGGACAGGGAAATGATCACCAGGTCGGTCCATAGACACAGTGGGCATATTACAAGCCTGACTTGGCCAGGGCTCCATTTTTCACTCTTGGCTCCTATATACCCCTACTCTGATGAGGACAGAATCTGATGATGCTTTGGGTTTTCATGCATCGTTATCAATGTTGATCCTCTGCTCAACAGTCTTAGAAATGTTGAGTGATTCCCCTTTTCCAGTGTTATCATCCTCTGAATAAATGGCTATAGGTCCTTTGGGGGAAACCATTACTATATATGCTATGGTGTCACAGGGTCCTTTCCCAAGGGGACTCTGCCTCCTGCTTAGGTTGTTTCCACTGGATTATTGTGAATAGTGCTGCAGTAAACATGAGAATGCAAGTTATCTTTTTGATATCCTGATTTCAATTCTTTTTGATAAATACTCAGAAGTGGTATTGCTGCAACATATGGTAGTTCAATTTTTTTTTTCTTTTTTTCAAGACAGAGTCTTGCTCTGTTGCCCAGGCTGGAGTGCAGTGATGCGATCTCAGCTCACTGCAAGCTCCACCTTCTGGGTTCACACCGTTCTCCTACCTCAGGCTCCCAAGTAGCTGGGACTACAGGCACCCGCCACCGTGCCCGGCTAATTTTTTGTATTTTTTAGTAGAGACGGGGTTTCACTGTGTTGGCCAGGATGGTCCCAATCTCCCGACCTCATGATCTGCCCACCTCGGCTTCCCAAAGTGCTAGGATTACAGCTGTGAGTCACCGCGCCCGGCAGTAGTTCTATTTTCAATTTTTTGAGGAACCTCCATACTGTTTTTCACAGTGGCTGACCAACAGTGTGCAAGAGTTCCCATCTCTCTACATCCTCACACTTGTTATCTTTTGTTCATTTTTTTAAAAAATGATAGCCATCCTACCAGGGGTAAGGTGATACTGCATTGTGATTTTGATTTGCATTTCTCTGATAATTAGTGACATTGACTATCTTTTCATATACCGGTTATCCATTTGTATGTCTTCTTTGGAGAAAGATCTACTCCAATCCTTAGCCCATTTTTAAATCAGATTATTAATTTTTTTGATAGTGAGTTGTAGGAGTTCCTTACATATTGTGGAGATTAACCCTTATTAGATGTATGGTTTGTAAATATTATCTTCATTCCATAGATTGTCTTTGCAGCCCGTTGATTGTCTCCTTTGCTATGCAGAAGCTTTTTAGTCTGATGTAGTCCCAGTTGCCTATTTTTGCTTTTGCTGCCTGTGCTTTGTATACATGGCCACCTAATCTTTGACAAGACTGCCAAGAATACACAATGGGGAAAGGACAGTGTCTTCAACAAATGGTGTCTGGAAAGCTGAATGTCCACATGCAAAAGAATAAAACTGGACCCTTAACCTTACACCACACACAAAATCAACTCAAAATGGATTAAAGACTTAAACATAAGACCTGAAACTGAAACTACTAGAAGAAAACATGGGGAAAACTTCATGACATTGGTCTTCCCAGTGATTTCATGGATGTGACACCAAATGCACAGACAACAAAAGGCATTTATGTTCATACGGCATGTGAGGAAGGGGTTCAGTTCCAGTTCTTCCAATGTGGATGCTCAGTTATCCCAGCAGCATTTGTTGAAGGGACCATGCTCTCTCCACTTCTTTGCAAAGCCACCTCTTAAATATTCCCAGAGTTCCTCTATGTGGGAGTCTGTTTCTGGACTCTGCTCTTTTCCATTGCTCTATTTTTTGTGTTCTTGAGTTAATACAACCTTGTCTTAATTACTATAGCCTTATAATTCTTAGTATCTTTGGGAGAACTCTGTTCTCTTTTTATCAAGTCTTTGGTTCCTCTTGGCCCTTTTTATTTCTACATTAATTTTATACTCAATTTGTTAAGCTCCTCCCAAAATATGGGGAGGCATTTGATTAGAATTACACAGATTTGCTTGGGAAGAATAACATCTATATTATATATATAGATATATAGATCCCTATAGAATTTGATGATTCTGACCCATGAACTTGGAGTTTCTTTTCATTAAGTTTAGTGTTCTTTAGTGACAGTGACAACGTTTTATCATTTTCCCTGGAGAGGTCTCTCATGGTTTTTGTCATATGTATTCCTAGGTATTTGTTTCAGTACTATCGTACTTGGCACACTTTCTTTAATTTCATTTTGTAATGGCTGGTTCATGGGAGATTTAAACGTTTTCAGTGGTGATAGTTGGCGATAGCATTACAGGTGATCTTTATATTTTTCTTAATTTTCTGTGGCCATGGGAAATAATAAAGACACTTTTCTTGCAAAATAAATAAATAAATAAGCTTTTGACAAGTATTTCTCTCAGCTAAGCTCTGATAGTTTATGCAAAGTTGGAAGGCACAGAGTACAGAAAGCTCTGGGGTGCTGTTGTTTGGAGCTGCTGGTTCAAGGACAAATTCACAAGATTTGGAAACAGAGGAGCAAGTGTGTAAGGACAAGGGAAACTATCATATAAAATTGAAGCACCTGAGCTGGAAATTTCTGAGCCCCCAGAGATAAATTTCCTCAGCTCCTCCCTGATGAGAAAACAAAACTAAGAAGAATTAACGTTTAGACAACAGAAATGAGAGTGAAGTTCACGGAAGAAATTAGGACACAGTAGAAGTGTTCAAAATGAGGAAACGTTCAATGTCAAGTTTGAGGTCCAGGGTTGATGGGTGAACTCTGCACACTCAGCTTCATGTTAGGTCTCCTAGCTCAATGAGGGGGTGAATTTTGATGTACCACTATCTTTGAGGCCCTGCATGAACTCTCCCAGACCCTCCCCCTTTTCCTCACACAAATCCCCTCCTTGCACAGCCTTCACACCTGTCTGTGAGGTGCCAGGGTCCCCTCTCCCAGCCAGCCACAGGCCAGTATTGCCCCTCTCCAAACTTCCCTTCAGGCAGATCAAACCCAGGGAGTCAGACTGCCTGGGCTCAAATCCTGCTTCTGAATCTTATGAGACGTCAAGTCACTTACCTAACTCCTTGGTGAAACAGACTCTCCTCTGTCAAATGGGAGGTCATGCTTTGGGAGGCCAAGGCAGGAGGATTGCTTGAGCCCAGGAGTTCAAGACCAGCCAGGGTAACAGAGTGAGGTCCTGTCTCTATAAAAATAAAAAAAAAATTAGCCAGATGTGGTGGCTCATGCCTGTAGTCCTAGCTACTCAGGAGGCTGAGGAGGAAGAATTGCTTAAGCCCATAAGGTCAAGGCTGCAGCGAGCCATGATCAAGCCACTGCACTCCAGCCTGGGCAACAGAACAAGATCCTGTCTCAGAAATAAGTAAATAAATAAATACATAAATAAATCTGGGTGCAATTGTGGCTCCTAGTGTTACAGAGAGGACTGAATGAGCTAATGGATGATGGATTTATGCCAGTACCTCACATATAGCTTATCCTGAAGGAAGTTAGAGCTTATGATGATTATTATTCAAAAAATATTTCTCAAAGGTCTGCCGTGGGCCATGTTCTGGCTCAGTGCTGGGGATGCAAAGATGAGCAAGAGACTCCTCAGGGACAATTGTCTGATGAGGTAACAGGTACTATTTATGAGTAGTCTAATCAATAGAGTTCTATTTATCTTATAATTATCTAATAAATGATCTAATAATTTATTAGAGGGCTAATAAATCTGATGGCAGGAGCCTGTGGGGGGCAATGGCCAGTTCTCACTATGGTACCCAGGCTGGTCTTGAACTCCTGGGCTCAAGCAATCCTTCTGCCTCCACCTCCCAGCATTCTGCAATTACAGAGGCATGAACAACTGCACCTGGCCTAAAATTTTATGTTAATAAAAAAATGCATGTGTTTGAGGAGTATGACATGATGCTTGAATATCATACTGTGTCAGGGGAAACCAGCCCCTGATATTTCAAAGCAGATTCTTTTCTATTTTCCCTAAGTGTTGGCTGGTCTGAGAAATAAAGGGCAAGAGTACAAAAGGGAGATATTTTAAAGCTGGGTGTCCAGGGGAGACATCACATGTCAGCAGGTTCCATGATGCCCCCTGAGCCGTAAAACCAGCAAGTTTTTATTACCAATTTTCAAAAGGGGAGAGAGTGTACAAATAGGTGTGGATCACAGAGATCACATGCTTCAAGGGCAACAAAAAGATCATAGGGCAGAAGGTCAGGGTTAGATCACAAGGTCAGGGTGAAACTAGAATTACTAATGAAGTTTCATGTCCCACTGTGCACACATTGTCATTGATAAACATCTTAACAGGGTTCAAGAGCAGAGAACTGGTCTGACTAGAATTCGCCAGGCTGGAATTTCCTAATCCCAGCAAGCCTGGGGGCGCTGCAGGAGGCCAGGACAGATTTCATCCCTTATCTGCAACGGCATAAGGCAGACACTCCCAGAGCATCCATTTTAGAGACCCTACACTGGGAATGCATTCTTTTCCCAGGGCCGTTAATTATTAATATTCCTTATCAGGGAAAGAATTCAGTGATACTTCTCTTACCCATTTTCAGTAATAAGAGAAATAAGGCTCTGTCCTGCCTGGTTCCCAGGCAGTCAGACTTAATGGTTATCTCCCTTGTTCCCTGAACATCGCTGTTATCCCGTTCTTTTTTCAAGGTGCCCAGATTACATATTGCTCAAACACACATGCTTTAAGAACAATTTGTGCAGTTAATGCAATGATCACAGGGTCCTGAGGTGACATACATCCTCAGCTTATGAAGATGACGGGATTAAGAGATTAAAGTAAAGATAGACATAGGAAATTATAAGAGTATTGATTGAGGAAATGATACATGACCATGAAATCTTCACAATTTATATTCTTCTGTCACGACTTTAGCAGGTCCCTCCGTTCAGGGTCCCTGACTTCCCACAACATCACTATATACCTGAAATTAGCAACAATTATAATTCTCTGGTCACACGTCATTCAGAGCATAGGATCTTCGGTGAATTTAAGAAATGCCTTTCTCCCTACTCTTAGCCGTGTGACTCCCAGAATCCTGTGAAAGTAAAGATCTTGTGTTTGGCCATAGGAGACTTCTATTCACCATCTTTGCTCTCTCCCACAAATGGTGAGGTCTCCACAGTCTCCCACATGACAGCTTTGTACTAAAATCAACCTTACTCTATAGAACATGCATGATTATGGCAGGACTACTACGATCTTGGTATATCACATGGGACAAAGTTTGATGTATTAGTTAGGCTAACATTAGCTGCTGTAACAAACAGTCCCCCAAGCTGCAGCATGGCTCAGATGCAGTATAAGTGTCTTTTTCACTTATATCAAGCAAGAATTATCAGATTTTCTGATTTTTTTTCCACTGTGTTAATGTAGGGTGAAGTTGTCAGAGGTCACATCACAGTTCACAGCAACCATCTATGTTTGGGAGCAAGGATGCTGGAAACAGAATCCAGCATAGTTGTAGCTTGTCCAAAACTACAGACACCTTTGCATTTACTGAACTGAATCCTATGACTTGAAGACCAAAGACTGTATCATGCCAAAAGGGACAGACTCAGAACTGTGGATGCCTGTCCCTCCTGGTTTGGGTTTGTGCTGACCATAAGCAAATCCACTGAACTCAGGATCACTGTATAAAGTGACATATTGAGCCTAGTGCCAAAATAAATCTGAACAAAATGAGGGTTCATTTTAATAGCAACAGGCTGCTGATGCAGGCATCAACTCCATCAAACTGTGTTCCTTCAAATGTTATGTTCCCCTGGGAGTATCCCACACCCTGACATCACACATTCACTCAGTGAAACACACATTCATTCGGGGAGCTCTTTCTCTTTCTCTCTTCTCTAACACACACACTCTCCTTGGTTAGCTGGCCGCTGATCAACATTTCTGGATATACTGGTTTTCAGGAAAATAGGATGGTTGGCTTCCAACCCCAGATTTTTCACTGATGGGTTCCATATTTACACCATCTTGGCCAAAGTCTCTGGGTCACCATTTCCACACATACCCACACACTATACAGAGATGCTTTTTCTGGGCCTTCTGTTCATGCAGTCCGGAATTGTATTTACTTTTGTTTTGGGGCATCCTGGGTAGCTCATTCCACTAATAGGCATAACCATAACCATTGCAGTCTCCACTTACTGACATTTACAACTTTCCAGACACATGCTAGGGAACTTACATTCATTATTTCACTTTATTCTCACATCACAACCTTGTGAGGTGGAGGAGCATGATGGAAGGAGGAAGGAGCTAAAAGCAAGGAATCTGGAGTCCAACTGCCTGGGTTCAAATCCTGGCTCTACCAATTACCAACTCTGTGACATGGGGCTAATTTCCTAACCTCTCTATGCCGTTTCCCTATCTCTAAAAGGAACCTGACAATAGCGTCTATCTCATAGGATTTGTACAAGGATTAAATGAGTTAATATTGGCCAGGCATGGTGGCTCAAGCCTGTAATCCCAGCACTTTGGGAGGCCGAGACGGGCAGATCACGAGGTCAGGAGATCGAGACCATTCTGGCTAACACGGTGAAACCCTGTCTCTACTAAAAAATACAAAAAACTAGCCAGGCGAGGTGGCGGGTGCCTGTAGTCCCAGCTACTCAGGAGACTGAGGCAGGAGAATGGCATAAACCCGGGAGGCAGAGCTTTCAGTGAGCTGAGATCCGGCCACTGCACTCCAGCCTGGGTGACAGAGCGAGACTCTGTCTCAAAAAAAAAAAAAAAAAAAAGAGTTAATATTTATAAAGTGTTTGGAATGATACCTGACATCTGGTAATTGTTTGATAAATAAAATCCATTTCAATGATGAGGAAACAGACTCAGAAGAGGGCACTCATTTGCTCATGTGGTACAGATAGGTTCCAGACTCAAACTCAAGACCATCTGACTCCAAAACATCTAAAACTGTTGCCCTGCATTCTCTTCATTTGACAGATAATAAAACTGAGGCTCAGAGAAGCTAAGTGACTCGCCTGGGACTGCACAGCAAAACAACACGAAAAAGACCTAGGGTCTCCTGACTGCCAGAGCGGAGATGCTTCTATAGGCTTTTCTCACTGATGCTCTCTGGGCAGACAGGCTGCTTAATATGAGAGTGAGCACACACTCCTTTTTTCATTTTCAGGTAAACCTGACACCGGTTGGCAGAAGGCACTACACCAATAATTAGTGAACATGTGGTGAATTTGCAGCAGACAAGAGGAGCCTCATTATCCTATATTTTCCAGGTTGCTTAGGGAGGCAGGAATCACAGCAAGGAAAATCTTCAATAATAAACAGACATCTCATAAAATTAATTGCAACCCAACCTCTCTCTCTACTTAAAATTAGCATCTATTTCCAGCTCTGCTTTCAATGCCCCCATATGCATACATGTGAACTCCCTCCCTCTCTTCCTCCCTCTCTCCTTCTTTCTTTCTCTCTCCCTCATTAAAAAATAAAATTTAAGAAAAAAATACTAGGTAGATTTACACAAATAGTGGGATCTCAGTCTTGAGTTAGCTATGTATGACTGAAAAGGATGCTGTGGTTTAATCTTAATAATCATCATAAAAACAATGACATGGCCAGGCACGGTGGCTCATGCCTATAATCCCAGCACTTTGGGAGGCCAAGGTCGGCAGATCACTTGAGGCCAGGAGTTCAAGACCAGCCTGGCCAACATGGTGAAACCACATATCTACTAAGAATATGAAATTTAGCGGGGCATCATGGCCAGCCCCTGTAATCCCAGCTAATCAGGAGGCTGAGGCAGGAGAATCGCTTGAACCTGGGGAGTGGTGGTTGCAGTGAGCTGAGTTTGTGCCACTGCACTCCAACCTGGGCAACAGAGCGAGACTCCATCTCAAACAAACAAACAAAAACAAACAAAAAACACAATAACATAAAAGTAATAAAAACAAAACAACTGCTATTTACTCAGTGCTTATCTGATGCCAGCCACTTTGCTAAACCTATGAATGCATTATTTCCCCGTTGCTACAGATGAGAGAATTGAGGTTCAGACAGGTTGAAGTCATTGTGCCCAAAGTCACACAACTGGTGAGTGGCAGAGCTGGTATGCAAACCCTAAACTGCCAGCCTTCAAAGCCTATGCTCTTAATTTCTACCCTGCTGTCTTAGTGCTTCCTTGTCCATTTAATTAAGCTCCATAGGCACACATTCCCTGCCCTGCTTTGCTGTACAGTCCCAGGCAAGTCACTTAGCTCCTCTGAGCCTCAGTTTCATAATCTGTTAAATGGAGGTAATGCACATAATTCCTAGTTGTGATGAAGAATCAACATAGAAATCTGCCATTTCCAGCCTATTATGCAATTTCTCAAGCACTGTGACTGCAAGTGGCATCAGCTCCTGGAAGAACACACTGTCTTACTGTCGTTCCCTCCTTTGTCAATGGATCCCCCCTTGAACCTCACTCTACCCCTGCTCTCAACCCCCAGGTACTGCCAGCTGATTAAATAAAATACTTTTTGAAAATCATAAGTGTCATGAGTAAGGTTTCTTAGTGTTGATGTAGAAGAACAAAACAGAATTGTGAAATGAGAATCACTGCAGCTATCATTAAGTCCCGCCTACGTGCCCAGCGATTGCTAGATTGGCCAAGTTTTCCTGTGAAGGGCAATACAGTAAATACTTTAGGCGTTATGGGCCATCCAACCTCAGTTGGACTCTTCATCTCTGCTGTTGCTATAATGCAAGCAACCATAGACAACATATAAACAAATGGGTGTAGCGGCATTTCAATTAAACTCTGTTTATGGGCACTGAATTTCATAATTTTCACATCACAAAATATTCTTCTTTTATTTTTAATATTCTTCTATTGATTTTTTTCTTAACCATTTAAACGTGTTAAAAAGTACAACAGCCGGGTGCAGTGGCTCACACCTATAATCCCAACACTTTGGGAGGCTGAGGCAGGCAGATCACTTGAGGTCAGGAGTTCGAGATCAGCCTGGTCAAGATGGTGAAACCCTGTCTCTAGGAAAAATACAAAAATTAGCCAGGTGTGGTGGCAGGTGCCTGTAATCCCAGCTACTCAGGAGGCTGAGGCAGGAGAATCGCTTGAACTAGTGAGGTGGAGGTTGCAGTGACCCAAGATCCTGCCATGCACTCCATCCTGGGCTACAGAGCGAGAGTCTGTCAAAAAAAAAAAAGTACAAAAACAAGTTGAGGCTGGACCAGATGCGGCCCTTGGGCCATAGTTTGCCAGTTTCTTCCAACAGTTCATTAAGAAAAATTTCCAAGCAAACAGCCACATTGAAAGAATTTTGCAGTGAACACTCACATACTCACCACATAGATGTTACAATTCATGTTTTACTGCACTTGCTTGATAGCATATCTACAATTTCTTCATCCTTCTATCCATCCATGAATCCATCTTATTCTTTTGATGTATCAGAAGATTCTTTTTCTGCCGGTCATGGTGGCTCATGCCTGTAATCCCAGCACTTTGGGAAGCCAAGGTGGGTGGATCACCTGAGGTCAGGAGTTCGAGACCACCCCGGCCAACATAGTGAAACCCCATCTCTACTAAAAATACAAAAATTAGCCAGACATGGTGGCAGTCACCTGTAATCCCAGCTACTTGGGAGGCTGAAGCAGGAGAATCACTTAAACCCGGGAGGCAGAGGTTGCAGTGAGCCAAGAGTGCACTGCTGCACTCCAGCCTGGATGACAGAGCAAGACGCTGTCAAAAAAAAAAAAAAAAAAAAAGGACAGGGGAAGGAAGGAAGGGAAGGAAGGAAAGGAAGGAAGAAAGAAGATTCTTTTCCAAAAAGAAACCAGTGGCAATTTCTTCCTGGGACAGTACAAGGTGGTGAGTGAGTTGGCTAAGCAGACAGGCAAAAAGACAGAGTATCTGTGGGTGGATACTGGCACCTTTTACATATAGGCAACAAGCAAGTTTTCCAAGGAGAACAGTAGATGATTTGCTACTGTATCAACCAAGAATATCTTTGACAGTAGTAAGTAACAGAATTTGTAACAGACATTCTGAGACATTTTGTTACACCCACAAGTGTGGGTGACCTGTCCAGATATGCCTTCTAATTCCAAGACCCCCAAGAAACACCCTCTGCTTAAGATTTTATCTAACCATGAATCCAACGTTTTCTCATTTATTTGCTTATTAATTTTTTGTGCATCTTCTCTTGTTAGAATATAAATTCCATGAGAGCAGAGGCCTTTTCACTTACTCACCACACATGTTCTGTGCTAGACAAGTGCCTACCATAAAGAAAACACTCAATATTTATTTATTTATTTATTTTCTTTTTGAGCCAGAGTTTCACTCTTGTCATCCAGACTAGAGTGCAATGGTGCGATCTCAGCTCACTGCAACCTCCGCCTCCGGGGTTCAAGTGGTTCTCCTGCCTCAGACTCCTGAGTAGCTGGGATTACAGGTGACTGCCACCATGTCCAGCTAATTTTTGTATTTTTAGTAGAGACGGGGTTTCACCATGTTGGCCAGGCCAGTCTTGAACTGCTGACCTCAGGTGATCCATCCGCCTTGGCCTCCCAAAGTGCTGGGATTACAGGTGTGTGTCACCACACCCGGCCTCAATAAATATTTATAAGAATAAGGAATGGATCTGTTTTCCACATCTCATAAGTTGTCTTTTATACCTTTCTTTTCTATGTCCTGCTTTCCTGTAATCTTGGGTAATTTCCTCCATTCCATCTTCCAGTTTACCAATTTTATCTTCAGGTATATTTATTCAGCCCATCTATGGAGAAGGTTTGGTTTTTCTGTTCATCTTTGGTTTTATTTTGCATTATTTTTTCCACTTCCAATGTGATGGTGGTGGTTGTTGATTTTCATAACTGTTCTTATTTCATGGATATGATGAATAATTATGAATACAATGAATAATTATAATGGATATAATATCTACAAATAATATCCCCTCTGAGGATGTTAATTATATATTTCTAAGACCATCTTAGTGCAATTTGTACTTCTAAAACAGAAAGCCACTAGGTAATTAGCAAAGAACAGAAATTTATGTATCACAGTTCCGGAGGCTGAGAAGTGCAAGATAAAAGCTTCAGCAGGTTAAGGCCTGGTCTCTATGCTTCCAGGATGACACCTTGAAAAATGCTGTGTCTTTTGGAAGGGAGGAACGCTATGTCCTCACATGGCAGAAAAGCAGAAGAGAATGAACCCATTCCTGCAAGCTCTTTTCATAGTGGCCATGATCCATTCATGTGGGCAGAGCCCTCATGACACAAACACCTCCTGTTAGACCCCACTTCCCAAGTGCTGCACTGGGGAGTAAGTTTCCAACACATGAATTTTGGGGGACAAATTCAGACCATAGAAGACTCCTTCTCCTTTATTGATTATTTTAATGTCCTTACATGTGAGTTTTTATGTCCATAGCATTCAATCTCCCAAAATAATCTGGCACCTTTGGATGTGTGCTTTTTGCTCACTGGGGATGTTCTGCTTGTCTCCCTATGAAGTTGGTACTTTCTTACTGCATCCGGAGGCAGAGGTGAGAAAAGGGGAAGTGCCAGGAATGAGTCTTCCGCATACAGGGCTTCCCGTTCTTTCTGGATGTGGCCAGGTATGCTGGGCACTTCCCTGCCTCTCTGCCCCACCCTCACTGCTCCCTCCCTAAACAGGCACCTCTGCTGCACTTCTGTGTTACTCCACACAGAAAGGTTGGGGCGGGAGACCGCATGTCTTTAGAGGCTGCCATTACTATGCCAGCACAACTGACAACCGTGACAGTTAACCTAGGGTCTCTTCTCCTTCAATCCACTGCCTAGAGCCTGCAGCTCCTCAGATCCTTTCCACTCTGCATAGGTACCCCCTCCTTTATGCGTTTTGGCTGCAATTTCCTCCTTCATCCAATCCTGTATCTCTGCCAGGGATCTCAGTTTCGGGTTTATCTAGGGCACCTCTGATTAGGACCCAGCGACATTATTAAAGTTTTTCCATCTCTTTCCTGCCACTTCTAGAGGCCTGGGATGAACGTTGAAGGCTTGTGTATATGTTCAGTCCACCATCCTGACCCAATATTGACCCTTCTGCGTTCCATCTTCTAAAAATGCCTCAAATGTCCTGTTCCCTTGACTCCACTTTTTCTCAGTTTCCAACCCTGTTGATTTCCATTATGCTTTTAATATATCTTTGCTGCTATTTTAA
Source organism: Macaca nemestrina (assembly GCF_043159975.1). Lineage (NCBI taxonomy): Eukaryota > Metazoa > Chordata > Mammalia > Primates > Cercopithecidae > Macaca > Macaca nemestrina. The sequence continues at coordinate 20,296,054 of NC_092134.1, read as the reverse complement.
TAGAATTTTGAGCTTGTGTTCAATCCACTATCTTGAATAGAAAGTTTCTAAAGTGGCCTGTGACTCAGGAAGAAGACTGTGGTTAATGGACAAGCATGAAAATCTTGCTGAATCCCTTGACTTAAATCCCCGCCACAACACCTGGCCTACAAAATAGTCTCCTTCCCATACTTGAATATTCCAAGCGATGCAGCATTCACTACTCAAAATACTGCATACTACGTATGTTGTGATGTACATACTACCCACCCAGCATCTCTCCCTCTAGTTGACCATGACCTCTGAAATTCACACTCTAATCCTATCTATTTCCTTTCAGTTAACATGCGATGTCAGGAAGCACTTGTTAAGACTATTACCTGAAACGTACCCAGAGGCAGAGTAAATGCGGGATCCTGGAGCAGACAGGAGAGAGGACCCCTGAGTTTTTTAGTAAGATGAGGAGGAGGAGATAGGCTACGGCTTGGACCAGGCCTGGAAGAGAGCTCAGGCGTGCAGTCTCTGGGAACCTGGATGGAGAAGCAGCAAGAAATAAGCAGAAAAAGGAGGAGACAGGCCATGAAGATAGAAGTGCAATGGTCCTGGATTCAAATCTCCACTCTGCAGCTTAGAGTTTACAGTCCGCTTAGCTTTGTGCCGGTTCCAAGAGGATTTTGCTATTGCAGCTTTACAATGTTTTAATATGTAGTGTTGTTGTGCAAGGTACCATTCTAAACTGACTGACTTTCCTTCCTCCCTTCTCCTCCAAAATAATTTTTAATTCTTGCAGACAGACTTTAGATCGTGTGTTTGCAGTTTTTAAAAATGGAATTTTTATTGGAACTGCATTACACATATAAATTATTTAGGAAGAGTTGGCTTCTGAAGAAGGCAGCTCTGTGGGCTTGGGCTGGGTTTGAATCCAGTCAGACAACTTTCCAGCTGTGTTACCTTGGACAGTCACCTAGTTCCTCTGTACCTTAACTTCCTCATCTGTCAAATGGGTGATGATAGTAGCACCTACACCATGGTCGTTGGGAGGAGTCAGTGAGAGTCTCCAAGTGTGCTTTATTATCATTGGTGGTGGTAGTGGTGTTTAGAACACATTCCGGCTGGGCGTGGTGGCTCAAGCCTGTAATCCCAGCACTTTGGGAGGCCGAGACGGGCAGATCACGAGGTCAGGAGATCGAGACCATCCTAGCTAACACGGTGAAACCCCGTCTGTACTAAAAAATACAAAAAAACTAGCCGGGCGAGGTGGAGGGCACCTGTAGTCCCAGCTACTCGCAAGGCTGAGGCAGGAGAATGGTGTGAACCCGGGAGGTGGAGCTTGCAGTGAGCCGAGATCCGGCCACTGCACTCAGCCTGGGTGACAGAGCGAGACTCCGTCTCAAAAAAAAAAAAAAAAAAAAAAAAAAAAAAATTTTTTTTTTTTCACGTAAAACCTGCACATTTCTGAAATGCTCAGAGTATGTTACTCAGTATGTACCCATACGTTCTGTGGACCTGCTTCTGTCAAGATACTTTGTTAGGTTGTGATTAGTTCGTTGCAGCTGGTGGTTGCAGGGACGGCTGGAAGCAAGGAGAGGAAGGAGAGGAAGTCGTAGCTGGGAAGGGAGCCAGGAAGCGGGCGCCAGATCCAGGAGCTGCTAGAAAGAAACGAAACTGAAAGCAGGGAATTTACCAAGTTTGGGGAGGAGGAGTGAAACCTAAGGAAGACAGTACCAGCAGTGCTGGTCCCCATTTCACGCCACTCGCGAGACCGACGACCTAGGTCCTGCCGAGCTGGGCGTGGTGCGGAGAGCCGAGCAGGGAAACCAGAAATCTGAAGGCCGCGCCAGAGCCCTGCTTCCCCTTGCAGCTGCGGCAGGTAGCCATGGACTTGTACCGCACCCCGGCCAGCGCGCTGGACAGGTTCGTGGCCACAAGGCTGCAGCCGCGGAAGGAGTTCACAGAGACGGCGCGGCGCGCCCTGGGCGCCCTGGCCGCTGCCTTGAGGGAGCGCGGGGGCCGCCCCGGAGCTGCAGCCCCGCGGGTGCTGAAAATCGTCAAGGTGAGGTGCCACCTCGGGGTCTTTATGTGTCCAAAGGGGACAGTCCTGGGAGGACGCTTAAGCCTCACGTAGCCTTACGGTGGGGGTGGCTTTTATCCACTTGTGCACCTCTCATTCATTTCTTTAACAAACACTTCCAATGTGCCAGCCCTGTGCTAAGTCCCCTGAACATACGAGCCAGGTAGGTACTCTAAAGTCTGCTTGACAGATGGCGAAACTGAGGCACAGAGAGGCACAGTGACGTGTCCAATCCTGTAAGAGGCCCAGCCAGGATTCAAATCCAAGTAGCCTGATTCCTGCATCTCTGCTCTCAGAGGCTGCCTCTCATCCATTTTCATTCACTCACTCACTCACTCATTCACCCAGTCATTCAAACAGGCTGGGGGCCTCACACTATGCCAGACCCTAAGGATACGGAAGTAATAATACTCTGTAACAGCCAGAATAGCCCAATTTATGGAGACATTACCAAATAGCAATGAAAATTATCTCATTAAATGAGTATTACCTCGTTTCATCCCCACATTCAGTGAGGTAGGTATTATTGTACCTGTTTCATGGATAGGGAAACTGAGGCTAAACGCTAAACTACTGCTCTGAGTCACTTTTTTTTTTTTTCTTTGAGACAGGGTCTCACTGTGTCACCCAGGCTGGAGTGCAGTAGCACGATCTTGGCTCACTGCAACCTCCGCCTCCCGGGCCCAAGTTATTCTCATACCTCAGCCTCCCAAGTAGCTGGCACTACAGGCACACACTACCACTCCTGGCTAATTATTCGCATTTTTTTTTATAGAGATAGAGTTTTGCCGTGTTGCCCAGGCTGGTCTGGAACTCTTGGGCTCAAGTGATCAACTTGCCCTGGCCTCTCAAAGTGCTGGGATTACAGGTGTGAGCCACTGTGCCCAGGTAATTTTTGCATATTTTGTAGAGATGAGATTTCACCATGTTGCCCAGGCTCCAGGTCACTTTTTGTCACTTAAATACAGCCACACTGCCACTGTGATCCCAGGACACTCACAGATTCAGGGAGGAGACAAGTCATGAGCTACCTTATCCTCAGGGTAAATTCGGGGGTACCAGGAGCGGATGGACCCAGGGAACCTGGGTGTGCTAAAGCAGATTTGGAGGTTGTCAGGAGAGGGAGTGAAAACGCAGAGTAGAAATGGCCTCGGAGCACCTAGTGGTTTCCTGGGGCTGACTCTCAGCTTGGGAGGTGGGGAAGGAGGACACACTTGTTGCCTAGGAGGTGTGAAGTCCTGTTTCTACCTCGGAGACGGACAGGAGGGATTTCTGTGCAGCAAGAGAAAGTCCTGGCATCCCTAGCTTCCCTGGAAAGGGGTACGGCAGGCGGGGGGTCTCAAGCACAATCTCCGTGTGCTTTCATTTCCTCCTTTATAAAGTGAGCACTGTGCTTTTGCTTCCTCTTTTGTAAATTGGTACCTTCCTTCCGGGGCTGTGAGGAAGGTTCAATGAAAGTGTGTGAAACGTGCAGGAAGTGCCCAGCCTGTAATAGTCCCTCTTCCCACTTTGTCAGCAGCCCCCACATTGCGGGAGCTGGAAGTAAAAGGACTGGCATAATCATCGGGATAAGTAGGGGGTCCCAGTTTGGGGCAAGACTTGCTCCTGGAGGGCTCCATCCTGGTTCTTGCTGTTTACTGGCTGCGTAACTCATTTCACCATCTGAGCCTCACTCCCCATATCTGCAACCACATGTAACTACATCACAGTTGTTTTGTGTTGGAAGTGAGAGTAGAGACGTCAGATCCCAGACACAGAACAGTGGCTCTGACAATGTTTAGGAGTTTCTTTTCCAAATCCTCAGGTTGGAAGCTTTGCCGAAAGAAACACTGATCACACAGGTCTCAGAAATTGAGTCATACCGCAGTTCTGTACCCATTCTGAGCAAAGATTGCGAACGTGTGTTCTGCAAAGCAGAATTTGTTTTACCTGTGGTCTTGAGTTTTTAAAAAGTTAGTTGCCAACATTTAAAAATCATGGCTATAGGCCTGGCACAGTGGCTTACTTGGCCTGTAATCCTAGCACTTTGGGAGGTCAAGGAGGGCAGATCGCTTCAGGTCAGAAATTCGAGACCAGCCTGGCCAACATGGTGAAACCCCATCTCTACAAAAATACAAAAATTAGCCAGGCGTGGTGGTGCACACCTGTAGTCCCAGCTACTCGGGAGGCTGAGGTAGGAGAATCGCTTGAACTCATGAGATGGAGGTTGCAGTGAGCTGAGATAGTGCCACAGCACTCCAGCCTGGGCAACAGAGCAAGACTTTGTCTCAAAAATAAAACTAAAATAAAAAGTATGGATTTAGTCCAGCACGGTGGTGCATGCCTGTAGTCTCAGATACTTGGGAAGCTGAGGCAGGAAGATCACTCGAGCCCAGGAGTTCCAAGCTGCAGTGAGCTATAATCGTGTCTGTGAATAACCACTGCACTCCAGCCTGGGCAACATAGCAAGACTCCATCTCTTTAAAAAAAAAAAAATGTAAAAACTAGCCAGGCATGGTGGCATGTGCCTGTAGTCTCTACTTGAAAGGCTGAGCCAGGAGGATCACTCGAGCCCAGGAGTTGAAGGCCGCAGTGAGCACGATTATGTCACTGCATTCCAGCCTGGGTGACAGAACAAGACCCTGTTTCTATGGAAAAAAAGTCATGGATTTACATATTAAAATTGCTTCTCTTGAAATCTCAAGCCTGGCTACCCTGGACCTACATTCCTGCGTGGCTTCAACATCTAGAGCTATGTGGCCACAGTCTCTCCCCAGCACCCTCACCTCACTTAAGTCGCCTGCCAGGTTGCAAGGCCACTAGAATTGGACAGTATGAAATTCTGAGTTATTTTCCTCTGCCTAGGGAGGCTCCTCTGGCCGGGGCACAGCTCTCAAGGGTGGCTGTGATTCTGAACTTGTCATCTTCCTCGACTGCTTCAAGAGCTACATGGACCAGAGGGCCCGCCGTGCAGAGATCCTTAGTAAGATGCGGGCATTGCTGGAATCCTGGTGGCAGAACCCAGTCCCTGGTCTGAGCCTCAAGTTTCCTCAGCAGAGCGTGCCTGGGGCCCTGCAGTTCCGCCTGACATCCATAGATCTTGAGGACTGGATGGATGTTAGCCTGGTGCCTGCCTTCGATGTCCTGGGTGAGGGTTCCTGGACTGTTCCAGGGTTGGGGGCAAGATCACTGGGAACAACACAGGACTTCCAATTCTAGCCCAGCCACCGACTTGCTATGTGACCTGGGCCAGCCTCTACCCCTCTCTCAGCCTCAGTTTGGGGACTAAACATATTGGACTTGTGCCAGACAAAGGCAGAGAAAGCCCAGTTCCTCCTGGATCTGTGGTCCTGCTGTCAAGATGCTTGGCCCTCCCACATGCATCTGGTAGTTTCCCTCAGCCACTGCCTGGAGCAGTTACTGCTCAGCCCTTCCACAAATATTCCCGAAAGCTAAGCCAAGTGGACATGTGGCTAGCAGTAGGGGCCTGGGGACAAAACCAGATTTCTGCAAAATCTTGTATTTTATCTTGAAAACATTAATGTGATTTTTGCATTCTTCGTAATATACCTGTGCTTGAGTTAAGATAAAAATATGTCTTTGTGTCCTCATCTGTAAAATGAGGATAATACCAGTGGGGATATTAGTAATCTTATCGAGTTGTCAGAAGAATTAAATGCATTAATATATGTAATCAAACATAGAAGTGTGCCTAGTGGGCCAGGCGCAGTGGCTCGTGCCTGTAATCCCAGCTTTGGGAGGCCAAGATGAGAGGATTGCTTGAGCCCAGGAGTTCAAGATCAGCCTTGGCAAAACAGCAAGCTCTAGTCTCTACAAATAATAATAATTTAAAAAATAGCCAGGTGTAGTAGTGCATGCCTCCCTGTGGTCCCAGCTACTGGGGAGGCTGAGGTGGGAGGATTGTTTGAGCCCAGGCAGTGGAGGCTGCAGGGGGCTGTGATTTTGCCCCTACAATCTGTCTAAGACTTCTTAAAAAAAAAAAAAAAAAAAAACATGTCTAGCATGTGGTAAGGGTTGTAAGAGTGTTTGCTATTATTTCTATTATTGTTGTTGTTTCTATTATTATTGTTATTATTATCATTATTTACCTTGATGATCTGGGGGATAGCTTTATCCTTTGGGCAGGTAGCCACATCCCCTATGCCTGGTACCCCATGCCTAGTGTATCCACTTACTAGGTACACACACACACACACACACACACATTTTTAAGACAGGGTCTCATTCTCACCCAGGTTGGAGTGTAGTGGCATGATCTTGGCTCACTGCAACCTCCATCTTGGGTTCAAGCAATCCTCCCACCTCAGCCTCCCGAGTAGCTGGGACTACAGGCATGCACCACCATGTCTGGCTAATTTTTTTTTTTTAAATAGAGATAGGGTTTCACCAAGACCAGTAGGCTGGTCTTGAACTTTTGGGCTCAAATAATCCACCTGCCTCAGCCTCCTAAAGTGCTAGGATTACAGGCATGAGCCACCACACCCAGGCTGGGTACACATATATTAGTCATAATGGTTACTACTTATTAAATGCTTAACTATTCCAAGAACTTGACATGTTTTATCTCATCAGTTCTTCATAACAAACCTATGAGGTCTGTACTGTTTCAGCTTCAGTTTCACCAGTGGGGAAACTGAGGCTCAGAGACATACAGTGACCCACCCAAAGCCACACAGCAGGCAAGCGGTAGCAGCAACCTCAGGGAATTATGGAGAGTGTTTACTTCTCCCAAGTCATGCCCATGGGAGTGGTGGAGGAAAGGGTGCATCCTGTAAAGTCCACCGGCTCTGAGCTCAAATCCTGACTCCATCGCATGCTGGCGGTATAACCTTGGGCAAAGCATGGAATTTCTCTGTGCCTCAGCTTTCTCAGCTATCAAATGGGATGAAGAACTGTACTTGCCTCATAGGGTTGTGGTGGAGATACATGTAAAGACCTTCAGTCCAGTGCCCAGTATGCAGTAAAATATAGATAGACAGATAGATAGATAGATAGATAGATAGATAGATAGATAGTTTTTTGTTTTTGTTTTTGTTTTTTTCTGATCTCGCTCTGTGCCTCAGGCTGGAGTGCAGTGGCATGATCTCAGCTCACTGCAACCTCAGCCTCTTGAGTTCAAGCGATTCTCGTGCTTCAGCCTCTGGAGTAGCTGGGATTACAGGTGAGTGCCACCATGACTGGCTAATTTTTGTATATTTTTAGTAGAGAGAGAGTTTCACGATGTTGGCCAGGCTGGTCTCGAACTCCTGACCTCGGGTGAACCGCCCACCTCGGCCTCCCAAAGTGCTGGGATTACAGGTGTGAGCCACAGCCCCAGGCCTGTAGTAAAAAATATCAACAACCACTGCTAAAGGATCAGGGCTTTTTGCCTTTTATTGCTTGGGCATCATTTTCCTCTCCGTGACACCTCTTAATTAAGGGTATGTAGAGTGGTGTTTCGAGGAAGGCTCACGGAGGGAGGAGAGAGCTGCCAGGCTGCAGGTACTGCTGACTCAGCTGGAAGTATCTTTCCTGTTTAACCATCTTAGAATGCAGCTGCTCTTCTTTGAGCTGTTGCTCCAAGGACTGCCTGGCCATTTGGGAGGGAGAGACTCTCCCACTGCATTCTGGAGGGCCGCTTTTCTTCCCAGACTCCTGAAAAGCTCCGGGCTCTCTTCCCAGTCCCCCGACTCCCATGTTGCCAGATTTCTTCCCCTCCAAATTCTTCCCATTCTCTCTCAGTGCCCCAGGCCGAGCTCGGCAACCTCCATCCTGGGTTCAAGCAATCCTTCCACCTCAGCCTATGGGCTGCCCACCGCCCTCCATCCTGTGTCCTCAGTGCCCTTCCTAACTCACAGTGCTTCACACCAACAGGTCAGGCCGGCTCTCGAGTCAAACCCAAGCCACAAGTCTACTCTACCCTCCTCAACAGTGGCTGCCAAGGGGGCGAGCATGCGGCCTGCTTCACAGAACTGCGGAGGGACTTTGTGAACATTCGCCCAGCCAAGTTGAAGAACCTGATCTTGCTGGTGAAGCACTGGTACCACCAGGTGAAGCCCCTTGGGAGGGTTGCTCCAGACATGTGACTATTTGCTTTGTACTTCCATAGTCGTGAAACTGTTGTCATACATTTAGTGGCCATTCATGTTCTCTTTCTGGAAATTATCTGTTTATGTACCTTGTGCATTATTTTCTCCTGGGTTAGCTGTCTTGTTATTGATTTGTTGAAGCTTTTTATATATTGTGGATACTGATCCTTATTTAGTTAATATAATGCATTCTTCCAGTATTCTTCCAGTCTGTGACTTGGGCTTTTGCTTTGTTTAAAGGTTATTTGTAGGACAAAATATTTAAATTTTAATGTACTCAGATATATCCTTTGAAAAATGAGTTATTCTTAGTGTATCTTTTTTTTTTTTTTGAGATGGAGTCTGGCTCTGTCACCCAGGCTGGAGTGCAGTGGCTGGATCTCAGCTCACTGCAAGCTCTGCCTCCCAGGTTTACGCCATTCTCCTGCCTCAGCCTCCCAAGTAGCTGGGACTACTGTAATTCCAGTTACTTGGAAGGCTGCGGCAGGAGAATCACTAGAACCCAGGAGGCAGAGGTTGCAGTAAGCCAAGATTGCACCACTGCACTCCGGTCTGGGTGACAGAGCCAGACTCCATCTCAAGAAAAAAAAAAAAAAGAGGTCTTTCCCTATCCTGACTTTGTAAAATGACTCTTTCATATTTCCTGCCATCGTATTGTTTCCCATTGTATTTCTGTTCATATTCAGGACTTTGGCCTGTCTGGTATGGTATGAGGAAATGTGGAGGTGGTACACCTCCCTCCCCAGCCTCAGGGATGCTCCCTGGCTCTGTTCATGTTTGTTGCCAGACTCTTATGCACTGGGGAAAGTGTGCCAAGTCTATGCCTGGAGATGGGGGAACAAGCTCCCCCAAAATCTTGCAGCACATGGCTTGGTCATTCTGATGGACCAGTCATCATAAGCAGTCTATCTAGGAGATTCTGGATTCCAATTCTGGCTCAGCCATCTTCTTGCTGTGTGATCCTGGACAAGTTCCTAGCCTTCTCTGGGCCTCTGTTTCCTCCACTTGCACATAAATAAATATATGCGTTGGTAAATCTTACTCAGGTTCTTTCCACATAGGATTCTCCAGGGGCAGAAAATGCTAATAGCCTGGTACTTCTTAAAGGGGCAAACTGCTGGATATGGTGGCTCATGCCTGTGGTCCTCTCTATGCAGGAGGCTGAGGTGGGAAGATCGCTTGAGCCCAGGAGTTCAAGGCTGCAGTGACCTATGATTGAGCCACTGCACTTCAGCCTGGGCAACAGAGCAATACTCTGTCTATAAATTAAATAATTAATTAATACAACTGTGGAGCCACCTTGGTTGGGCGTTAGAAATTCTATCTTGATCTGGGTGGTGGGTACACATGTGCACCCAGGTGTGTTTATCCCCCCAAAGAGAGGGCGTGAGTGGAGGGAATGTGGAGATGCTGGGTGCTTCTAGTCAGGTGGGTCACCTTCTGGCAAGCTGAAGCATCCCCTCTGGAGTTACTCAGAGGCCTGGGATTCTTGCCTTGGCATGGAGTAATTCCTCCCTGGTACATGGAGATCCCAAGTGTATGGTTCACAAATAGAAATCATGCATTTGGGGATGGGGAATAGACAGCTGGAGTGAGGAGGGAAGGACAGAGTCCTGGCCCGCTGCCCCACCCCACTCCAGGGGTGAAAGGGCGACAACTTGGTACCCTTCTCCAACCATCCACGGAACTGGGACCCCAGATCTGCTTCACCTTTATTTGAGGATAGGTAGCAATTTGAGACTACCCTTGGCTTCTCTCTGACTGCTCCCTGCCTCCTTGGGACTTGAAACTTACACCCCTCCCTCCCACCACTCCCCCGTCATACGAGCCAACCACTTTGCTGAAGCTACCAGTGAGGGCTGGTGAGAAATGCCGCTTGTTCTTGGAACAGGCTTGGAACACAGCATCTTGTCTCAGGCTCAGCCTGGAAGGTCCCCAGTCTGGTTCTGCAGAGAGCTGGCTCTCCTTCCTCTCCTTCATCCTTCTGAGTCCCCTGCCATGCCCTCTCACAGGTGTGCCTACAGGGGTTGTGGGAGGAGACGCTGCCCCCGGTCTATGCTCTGGAATTGCTGACCATCTTCGCCTGGGAGCAAGGCTGTAAGAAGGATGCTTTCAGCCTGGCCGAAGGCCTCCGGACTGTCCTGGACCTGATCCAACAGCATCAGCACCTGTGTGTTTTCTGGACTGTCAACTATGGCTTCGAGGACCCTGCAGTTGGGCAGTTCTTGCAGCGGCAGCTTGAGAGACCCAGGTACCTCCTAATAATACCTGTTCTCCTGTCCTGGGGCCAGGGGGAGATAATTAACAAGGATAAAATCGGTCACACCTACTGAGTGCTTGGGTGTAGGCCAAAGCAAAATGCTGCATGTACATGTTTTAATTCACTGGATTCAGCCCAGATGCACATTAGAATTACCTGGGGGAGTTTTAAAAAATATACCAGTGCCTGACCCCACATGTTTTATGTGTGAATGTTTTGCTGATGTATAGCAGAAAGTGCATGTTCTGATGAATGTGTGAAGACTGCATACTTTGAAACCATCACCCAGATCATGGTAGAATATTTCCAGCACCTCGCTGGTCCCCTCTCAGTCAGTAACCTTCCAAAATAACCCCACTTACACTTTTAAGATTACAGTTGTGCCTTTTCTTAAATCTTATTTAAATGGAATCATGCCACATGTACTTTTGTGTCTGGCTTCTTGTTCTGTTCTCAAGATTAAGTCTTGGAGATTCAGCTATACAGTTGTGGATCATTCTTTTTTGTTGCTGTATAGTGTTCCATTGTGTGAATTTATCAAAATACGTTGTCCATTCTACTGATGATGGGCATTTGAGTTCTTTCAACTTGGAGTTATTACAAATAGGGCCATTATAAACATTTCTGGACATGTTTTTTTGGTGCATATGCATATCTGTTGGAAATATACCTAGGAATGAAATTGCTGAATTGTAGGATGTAACTCAAGAGCCCTTGAGAGTGGATCCTGGTGTCTTGTGATTCCAACGTGCAGCCAAGATTGACAATGATAAGCAGGCAATGTTGTTATCCTCATTTTGCAGACGAGGAAATTGAAGTTCAGAGAAGGTAAATCATTTGTCCCAGGTCACACAGCTGGAAAGTAGCAGAGATGCGATTGGAACCAGGTCCGTTTCACTCTAGAGCCCTCTTGCTAACCAGAACTTTCTTGTCTCTCTGAAATTGCAGGCCTGTGATCCTGGACCCAGCCGACCCCACATGGGACCTGGGAAATGGGGCAGCCTGGCACTGGGATTTGCTAGCCCAGGAGGCAGCATCCTGCTGTGACCACCCATGCTTTCTGAACGGGATGGGGGATCCAGTGCAGCCTTGGCAGGTGCCGGTAAGTGAGGGGGTCCCAGGACCCTTGGGTTTTGCACTTTGTTTATGTGTCCAATGTTTCCTGAGCATCTACTATGTGCCATATGGTATAGAACAGGCTTTGAAAAGCAGGGGTGGCTGGGCGCGGTGGCTCATGCCTGTAATCTCAACACATTGGGAGGCTGAGGCGGGCAGATTACCTGAGGTCAGGAGTTCGAGACCAGCCTGGACAACATGGTGAAACCTCGTCTCTACTAAAAATACAAAAATTAGCCAGGCATGGTGGTGGGTGCTTGTAATCCCAGCTACTCGAGGGGCTGAGGCAGGAGAATTGCTTGAACCAGGGAGGCAGAGGTTGCAATAAGCCGTGATCACTCCTTTGCACTCCAGGCTGGGCGACAGAGTAAGACTCCGTCTCAAAAAATAAATAAATAAATAAATAAATGAAAATTCACAGGGCAGCAGGCATGTAAAACGGTCTTATCACGAAGCTCAAGCTGAAACTGCCGGGGGAAGGAGCCCTTTGTTTTTCTGCACCTATGGTCTGCTTACCAGGCCTTTCTGCCCATAACAAGGGCACCCATTTTGCAGTTTGTCCCTTCAGAAAGGCACCTTTTTCAACTCTGCCCAAAGATGCCAGGCGGGTTAGCTGTGGCCCTCCCACTTCCCCTCTCTAAGCCTCAGTCACCCTGACTGTGCAAAGGGCGGGAGCTGGGGAGAGAAGGCACTGGGTTGATGCAGAAACCTCTGCACCTGGCTGAGGCAGCTCCTTCAACGACCTTCCAGGGCCTTCCACGTGCCAGATGCTCAGGTTTGGGCCACCCCATCCAGCTAAACCCTAACCAGAAGACCCCTGAAAACAGCAAGAGCCTCAATGCTGTATCCCCAAGAGCAGGGAGCAAAGCACCTTCATGCCCAGCTCCCGGCCCTGCTGGGGCAGCCAGCGTCACCCCCTCTGTGCCGGGAATGGCCTTGGACCTGTCTCAGATCCCCACCAAGGAGCTGGACCGCTTCATCCAGGACCACCTAAAGCCGAGCCCCCGGTTCCAGGAGCAGGTGAAAAAGGCCATCGATATCATCTTGCGCCGCCTCCGTGAGAACTGTGTTCACAAGGTCTCAAGAGTCAGCAAAGTGAGTTGGGCCAGTGGAGACACGGGGGGACCCTCTCGAGGGGTCAGCGTGGGAAAGGGAAGGAGTTACAGCAATGGAGCTGAGGTCGGGCTGGGGAACTGCATGGCCCGGGAAGGATGATTTGCTGGCTTAAATAAAATATATGTAAGTGCCAGCTTAGATTTTCATTTTTTAATGATACAATTTTTAAAACACTATTACAAGAATCAGATCACTTGCCTCCTCAGCTCAAAATTCTCCATGGTTTCACAGTGTGCAGAGGCCTCAAGTCCTGTAGGGTGGGCCCTGGTCTCCCTCTGGCCTTGACTTACTCCACACTGGCCTCCTGGCTGCTCTGAGCTTACCAGGTTCACAGGCCCATTCAAGGCCTCTGTAGTGGCTTTCTCTTCCCCATCCATTTGTCTCTCTCTCTCTCTCTTTCTCCTCTTCAAGGTTCTTGATCCGACGTCCTCTTCCACTGAGGCCTGACCACGCAATTTAAAATTGCAGTCTTGCCCGGGCACGGTGGGTCACGCCTGTAATCCTAGCATTTTGTGAGGTCAAGGTGGGTGGATCACCTGAGGTCAGGAGTTCGAGACCACCCTGGCCAACATGGTGAAACCCTGTCTCTACTAAAAATACAAAAATTAGCCGGGCATGGTGACGGGCCCCTGTAATCCCAGCTACTCGGGAGGCTGAGGCAGGAAAATCGCTTGAACCCGGGAGGCAGAGGTTGCAGTGAGCTGAGACCGTGTCACTGCACTCCAGCCTAGGTGACAAGAGTGAAACTCCATCTTAAAAATAAAAATAAATAAATAAAAATAAAATTGCAGTCTTGCACTACCAGCCCCCTTTCAGTGCTTAGCATTTTTCCTTTTCTCCCCCAGCCAACATGTAAGTTTCCGGAGAACAGAAATTTTGTATCCTCTCCTCTTCTTTCCTTCCTGCAACAAACATTTAGTGAGCACTGACATGTACTGGGATATGTGTGATATCCCGTGTGGTATCACATTACATGTAAGAGCTCACTAAATGTTTGTTGGAGGAAGGAAAGAAGAAGAGAGGGAGGGAGGGAGGGAATTGATGGAAACAGGGCAACACAGCACAACTGCAGGCCCTATTTCGCCTTGGGACCTCAATTTGCAACTGCTGGCCCAGATGTGCAGTCAGTAGGCGCTGCAGAGAGTAGGCTAAAATGTTTGGTCGCTGCCCCTACTCAACCCCACCTCCATTATCTGTTGCTGCAGACTGGCCTGACTTAGCTCAGGCTTCATGGATCAGAGGGCAGGTGCAGGCAGTTACAACTTGACTCTCTGTCACAATTCTAAGAGCTCACAGGACCCATGCAGTCGGCCTCTGTCATAGTGCCCAGACCTGACATCAGCAAGAGGGCAGGTTCCAGGCTGTAGATGGGGCGCAGGTGATGGGATCATAGTCTGACTCCTAGGCTCCTAGAAGTTCCCTGGTCTGAGCTGTACTTCCCTCCCCAGGGGGGATCATTTGGCCGGGGCACAGACCTAAGGGATGGCTGTGATGTTGAACTCGTCATCTTCCTCAACTGCTTCACGGACTACAAGGACCGGGGGCCCCGCCGCGCAGAGATCCTCGATGAGATGCGAGCGCAGCTAGAATCCTGGTGGCAGGGCCAGGTCCCTGGCCTGAGCCTTCAGTTTCCTCAGCAGAATGTGCCTGAGGCTCTGCAGTTCCAGCTGGTGTCGACGGCCCCGAAGAGATGGACAGATGTTAGCCTGCTGCCTGCCTTTGATGCTCTGGGTGAGGGCGTCCAGCGTGTCCCTTGGAGAACGATAGGGACCTCAGGTCCCCGTCTAACTGGGGTGCCTGCCTCCTCTTTGTGATCATAATTCTCCTACTTGACCAAGCACTGAAAATGACTTTGAGATACTGAAAGTAATCATCACCATCAAATCTTACAACTATTTAGTGCTTTAACTTTACAAAGATTTTAATTATGAAACGTTTCAAGCATACAGAAAACGACAGACATCACACACCCATGTACCCCAATTCAGATTTAAAAAATGCTAACAGTAGGCATATCTGCTTGGTATTTTTTTTAAAGAAATTTCTCATGTTACAATTTTCTTCCTTATTTTAAAGGGTTTACTTTATGGTTCTTTTTTTTTTTAACTTTTGGAGGTGAATCTTAGCTTAGTAATTGTCAGTTTTAGTCAACGCAATTAAAGCTACCGATTTCCCTTTCAGTACCACTTTAGCTACAGGGTAAATCTTTTGTTTGACATGTATAATTTTTATCCTCACTCCGGTCTAAATATTTTGTACTTTTAATTATGACATCATTGTTTGTTGTTTCTTCCATGAATATTTGGAAGTAGCTTTCCAAATGAATGTTTTGGAGTTTTGTTTGCTTTTGACATTTACTTATTATCTTTTTTAAAACTGTAGTCAGAAAACATACTTTATGTGATATCAATTATTTGGAATTTGTTGGCATTTCTTAGGTTGCCCATGGTTGAAAAGAATGCATGCTTTCCAGCCAGACGTGGTGGATCACACCTGTAATCCCAGCAATTTGGGAGGCCAAGGCGGGTGGGTCACTTGAGTTCAGGAGTTTGAGACCAGCCTGGCCATAGTGAAACCCTGTCTCCACTAAAAATACAAAAAAAAAAAAAAAAAGCCTGGCGTGGTGGCATGCACCTGTAATCCCAGCTACTCGGGAGACTGAGGCAGGAAAATTACTTGAACCTGGGAGGTGGAGGTTGCAGTGAGCTGAGATTGTACCACTGCACTCCAGCCTGAGAGACAGAGTGAGACTCCATCTCAAAAAAAAAAAAAAAAGAAAAAAGATCGCATGCTTTCATTGCTGAATGCAGACTTCTATATAGGTTCTTTAGATCTAGCTTATGACCTTTTGCTCAGATAATTTTTTGTTTAGTCTCTCAATTTCTGAGCGAGATATCTTAAAATCTACTCAGAATGGAGACTTATCCATTGTTCCTTGCAATAAGTTTTGCTTCTAATATTTTGAGGCTATGTTATTGAGAACATATACGCACATAATTATTATACTTTATTGGATTGTACTTTTTATCATTAAGTAATAATCTTCATTACTTCTAAACGTTATCTTTGTCTTAAAGCCTTTTGTCTGATATTAACAGAGCCGCAGTCCTCTTTTGTCGGCATTTTCCTGATGTACCCTCTCCACTCTTTATTTCCTAGTATGTGTTATTAAATTGTACCCTTTATAGGCAGCACAAAGCTAAAAGACAAAAATGAAACAAGCAACAATGATATAATAATTTACACGGGTTTAATAGTATCTTGGAACTAAACTACCAGTCACTAATAATAGGGGAGACTGTTTCTTGTGTTTTTGTTTTCACAGTCTGTGCAAATTAAAACCTATTAATATAATTAACAAATTTTTTCACCATTGCTACTTGATGTCCAGTTCTTCCTTCTGGATTCATTTTCCTTCTTACAGAAATACATCTTTTAGTACTTTTTCAGAAAGGGTTTTTGAGTGACAAATTTTTCTCAGACTTTGTCTAAAGCCGTTTCTGTTTCACCTCCATGCTTGAATGGGATGCTTGACACTTGTTTTCCTTAGTTCTGCTGTCTTCTTACCTGTTGTTGCTGATGAGAAGTCTCTGTCAGTTGTTGATTTTTTGTTGTTAACGATCTGTTTTTTTGTTTGTGTGCGTGGTTTTTTGTTTGTTCATTTTGTTTTGATTTCCCTTTTGTTGGCTTTTAAGACTTTCTCTTGGTTCATAGTATTCTTCAGCTTCTCTTTGATGTATCTGTGTATGGATTTTTTTTTTAATGTGTCCTCTTTGAAACGTGCTGTCCCTCCTGAATCTGAGAGCTCAATTCTTCCTTTAGTTTTAGGGAGATGTCTTCCAATAGCTCTTCGAATACTGCCTCTCCCCTATTTTCTCTATTCTCTACTTCTAGAACTCCTGTTAGATAGTTTCTTATCTCATCCTCCATGGCTTTTCATCTCTCTCTCTCTCTCTTTTTTTTTTCCTCGCCATGCAGATACTGTACATTTGGACTTCACATCCACATCTAGCACAGGATGGGGGTCCCAGTTTCTCACAGGGGATTTTCTTTCCCGCCCCCCCCAGAGCCCTAGCAGCAAGCTTCCTTAAAGCCCCTCTCTGCCAGTGGATAACCTTTTGCAGTCACTTTTCATGAAGAAGGCATTTATTTTAGAGGCCAGCCTTACCAAAGTGAGGGATGAGACTCAATTGTAGCTTCCTCTCTTTGTCTTGTTTTTCTTCTTCTGGAAGATAACGTTAATAATAGCAATAATTACTGCTTATTGAGCACATGATTCTACACTGTTCTAAGCACTTCACATGTAGATTTCAATTGATTCTTACAATAACCTTAGAAGGACAGGTGCTATTTATGATCCCCCTTTTACAGATGAGGAAACTATACCCAAAGAGGTAAAAATCACACAGCTTGGATTTGAACCCAGGCTTATCTGTCTCCAAAGCTCACTCCTTTAATCACTATGTGACACAGTTTTCTGGGTCAAGATTATCCATCTTTCAGCTTTCAGGGAAAACTTTTTAAAAATAAATAAATAGAAGATTATCCACCGTGCCGTTACTGGATGGATTAGCAAAAATTATTAAAAAGCATCCAGTACAGAATTGATACTGAAAAAAATGATAGCTCTGATTGTTATGCAATATTATAGTGTATTACTGATTGCAATGTTAGGTGATTAATGTTAGAATATTCATAAAGGCTGGTGAATGGATGGGTTGGTAAATGCTGCTGTCTGCGATTGGAGTTGCACACTCAGGGTGTTTCAAACTTCTACAGGGCAGCTCAGTTCTGGCACCAAACCAAATCCCCAGGTCTACTCGAGGCTCCTCAGCAGTGGCTGCCAGGAGGGCGAACATAAGGCCTGCTTTGCAGAGCTGCGGAGGAACTTCGTGAACATTCGCCCCGCCAAGCTGAAGAACCTGATTCTGCTGGTGAAGCACTGGTACCGCCAGGTGAGTTGCCCCTGGCTCCTCCCAGGAAGCCGCCACTGTCATGGCAACCACCCCAGCCAATCAGTTCCTCCCCTACACCCATGTCTCCCCTCCTTGGCTTCTTTTTTTTTTTTTTTTTTGAGACGGAGTCTCGCTCTGTCGCCCAGGCTGGAGTGCAGCGGCCGGATCTCGGCTCACTGCAAGCTCCGCCTCCCGGGTTTATGCCATTCTCCTGCCTCAGCCTCCTGAGTAGCTGGGACTGCAGGCGCCCGCCACCTCGCCCGGCTAGTTTTTTTGTATTTTTTAGTAGAGACGGAGTTTCACCGTGTTAGCCAGGATGGTCTCGATCTCCTGACCTCGTGATCTGCCCGTCTCGGCCTCCCAAAGTGCTGGGATTACAGGCTTGAGCCACCGCCCCCGGCCTCCTTGGCTTCTTATTGGTCATCCAAAGCAAAAGGACCGGCCTCCTCCATCCTCCATTTCCTGCCCAGATCTGGAAGTCACTGTTAGAAAAAATCTTTTCTCCGTCAACTCTAAAGTCCTCATTTCTTGTACCTGGGGTTCACTGTCCCTCTTTAGCCCATCCACTTCTCTCCTTTGACACTGCAAATGTTTTATATGATTTTCTCCCACCTCCAAACTTTTGCTTATGTTACTCCCACCACATCTCTATTTTTGGAAAAGAAAACTCCGCTTTCTGGAAGCCTAGAGCTGGCAGTGACCACCATATGGTAAGGACCTGTCCAAGACAGAAAAACCAGAGCACTTGAACAGAAAAGATCTGAACAGAAAAGCTGATGACTCCTTATGGGCTCCTGGATCAACCTGTGCCTACTCAAGGGCTTTTGGGTTACATCAGCCAATACAATCTTTCACAGCCTTTTTTTTCTTCTTTTCTTTTCTTTTCTTTTTTTTTTTTTTTTTTTTGAGAAAGGGTCTCACTTTGTCACCCATGCTGGAGTGCAGTGGCTCTAATACAGCTCACTGCAGCCTCAACCTTCTGGGCTCAAGCAATCCTCCTGCCTCAGCCCCCCAAGTAGCTAAGACTACAGGCATGCACTACTACACTTGGCTGACTTTTGTACTTTTTGTAGAGACAGGAGTCTTACCATGTTGCCCAGGTTAGTCTCTAACTTCTGAGCTCAAGTAATCCACCCACCTTGACCTCCCAAAGTGCTAGAATTACAGGTGTGAGCCACCGCGCCCCAGCCTTGCTGCCTCTTTTGAGTTGCACTAAATTCTGAGCATCCTTCGGAGTTCCCTTACTAAATACTTCTCTGAATTCTGACTTGCATTCATGCATCCCTATATTCAACAAACATCTATCGAGCACCTGCTATTACTAACTCTTGTGATGGACACTGGGATACCAAGATGGATACATTGCAGCCTCTATTCCTGTACAACCACCCTATGTTATGTGATTAATGTTAAAATATTCCTAAAGGCTGGTGATGGATGGATTCGTCAGTGCTTCCATCTTCAATTAGAGTTACACACTCAAGATGTTTCAAATTTCCAAATTCCTTGAGGAGAGACACTGGGCAAAAGCCACATCTGAGCTCTCAGTCTCACTGTATGACCTTAGACAAGTCACTACCCTCCTCTGAACTTCAGTTTACCCACCTGTAAAATGAGAAGCATCAGCAAGTTTCTATTCTTTCTGCACTTCTGTTTTCTATATTCCCTTCCTGCCCCAAGTGCTTATGGCCATACTCAGCTCACATCCACTAATCACTCATCTTGGCCTTGGGTGACACAGGTTGCGGCTCAGAACAAAAGAAAACGGCCAGCCCCTGCCTCTCTGCCCCCAGCCTATGCCCTGGAGCTCCTCACCATCTTCGCCTGGGAGCAGGGCTGCGGGAAGGACTGTTTCGACATGGCCCAAGGCTTCCGGACAGTGCTAGGGCTCGTGCAGCAGCATCAGCAGCTCTGTGTCTACTGGACGGTCAACTACAGCACTGAGGACCCAGCCATGAGAATGCACCTTCTTGGCCAGCTTCGAAAACCCAGGTGAAGACCCGCTTCCCTTTGCCTGGCTTAATTATGCTTCTCCTCCCCACCGTCACCCTGGAGTCAGTCATCCAGGAGGGGTCCAAGGTAGGGTTTGGGGTGGGAATCCCGCTTCTCACTCTGCTTCCCTCTGGACTCTTTGCTGAGGAAATGTGGACATAAGGAGTCCCAAAAGAAACCAGGGCGTTTTATTAGCATGATAAAATAGTATTTCTCGGTTGAAGGGACCACCCAATAGCTTTCCAACCAAGGCAGCCAATTGAGTCTGCTTCTGCATTTGGGCAAGACTGAGCCAACCCTGAGGTCCTGACACTCTTTCCAGCCCTCACACCCCTTTTCAGCCCTTCCACCCACCTCCTCTTTCACTGACTCCCACCTTCCCCACCCACCCTCTTGCTGTGCCCCCAGACCTCTGGTCCTGGACCCTGCTGATCCCACCTGGAACGTGGGCCAGGGTAGCTGGGAGCTGTTGGCCCAGGAAGCAGCAGTGCTGGGGATGCAGGCCTGCTTTCTGAGTAGAGATGGGACATCTATGCCGCCCTGGGATGTGATGGTAAGACGGAGGGTCCTGGGGGCAGAGGGCCCTGCCCCTGCCTTCTAGTCAGGTTCCCTTAACCTGCCGGTGCACCCATCCCCCGCTGCTAGGAGTGTTGGCTACTGACAACTCATAGCCACCCCTTCTCTGGAGACTTGCCTTCCGTGAAATGCACAGATTGCTATGTCCCAGCCAGTGCCTGAGTGACACGGGGTTACAAAAGGCCCAACTTTGTCTCCAGGCGGAACCGACTCTGATACAATTCACGGTCCAGCGCTCCCTGTGGGATCAGGCAAACACTTGTCTCTGGCTGAGCACCCAGCTTTGCTGAGACTCTTCTCCACCCTCTGCTGCTGCCCTTGTTCCACTTCTCCTCCAAGCACTGCCCCAATTAATCATATCCACAAGAATTCCCACCGTGGGCCCTGCTTCTAGGAAAACTGAGACATAAGCCACTTGCAGCTCCCAAAAGGACATGATTTTATCACTTTTACTATTTTGCAGCAGGGTCTCATACCCAGCGTTTAATACTCAAGACAATCCATTGAGACTCGGGCTTCATTATTGCACTCATTTAAACATGGGGAAACTGAGACTGTGTATTGATGCTAGAACCAAAATTCAATCTCAGGTCCTTCTGATGCTACCTCAGAACCTACCCACCAGGAGAAGGAAAGAGGGACATGGGAGACAGTGGGAGTCTTGTCCTCAGAGGACATCAAGGGGCAGGGCTTGGGTGAGCACTGGGAGTCCCGTCTCAAGCTGGCCCTGCCTGGATTCTCTCTGCAGCCAGCCCTCCTTTACCAAACCCCAGCTGGAGACCTCGACAAATTCATCAGTGAATTTCTCCAGCCCAACCGCCAGTTCCTGGCCCAGGTGAACAAGGCTGTTGATACCATCTGTTCATTTTTGAAGGAAAACTGCTTCCGGAATTCTCCCATCAAAGTGATCAAGGTGGTCAAGGTGAGTCCTCAGAGAGCTGTAGGCAAGCAATGTCCTGCAAGCTGGTGATCTCTCCCAGCCCAGGGCCAGGCCTGACCCACTTCCGCCCTCGTAGCAACCAGTAAAAAGCCAGGCATAGAGAAAGAGCCAGAAAGTGATCATGGGGGGATGGCAGAGAGAGGGCCCAAATATGTCCAACAAGTCCTTTTTGGTTGCTAGTGACACCCAACTCGAAAGAGGCAGCAAAGGAATGTACTGACTGATGTAACTGGAAAGTCTGGGGGTAGGGCTGCTTACAGGCATAGCTAGATACGGGAGACCAGGCAGCATCCTCAGGACTCAGTTTTTCTCTCCAGTTCTTGGTTTTGCTTTTTAATGTCTTGGATAGGCCCTTAACATATGGTGCTCTTTGGCAGCTCTTAGCTTCCAGAAAGGGGAATTTGTTTTTTCTTAAAATTCAAATAAAAGTCTTGGAATTGAGTCTCATTGGCCTGCCTTGGGTAACTTATCAACCCCCAAACTAATTACCGGGGCTAGGGAGACATGATGCTCTGGATGGCCAAGACCGGGTCACACGGTGAAGTGGCCCCCGCCTAGACCTCATGGGCTGAGTGTGGGGTAGGGGTGGTCCCTCCATAGAACACCAGGATGCTGATCCCAGGTGGAAAGGACACTGGGGGTGTACAAAAGGTCACACTGTCCACGGCACTGGATACAGCCTTAGTCCACAGTTGGAGAGACAAGTGAGACCCAGATCGGCTCAGAAAGAGTGTTAGCATAAAGTCAACCAGTGAACAGTGCCAGGGATGCTGGTTTGCTGTGTGACCATAGGCATGCACCTTCCCTTCTCTGATCCTCACCTTCCTGATTTCTAACACTTGAGGAGAGTGCCTTGGCTCACTGGTTCTCAACCCTGGCTTCCCTGGCTTGACCTTGGAATCACAGTTTTTAAAAAATATGCTGATGCCCAAGCCCCAACCCAGGAAAACTTAAATCACAGTCCTGTGGGGTGGGAGCCAGCCGTTGGTCATTTGTAAAAGCCTTCCAGGTACAGACAGCCTTGGGAGCTTCCGGCCCAAAAAAACAACCAACAAACAAAACACTTCTCAAATCCTCTCCAGTCACAAAACATGATGGAGTGAGAAATTTTGCATTTGTTGAAGGGTTTAAACTTACCTCCTGCATGCTTCTTTTTCTTACAGTCATACCAGATTAAAGATGTAACAGAGAGGTTAGGTGACTTGTCAAAAGTCACACAGTAGGTTTTCTAACTCATAGTACAGAACCCACAGGCAAAAGGATGCCAAGCCATGCTTCAAGGGTTGAGCCACCTGCCATGTCCTCTCCAGGGTGGCTCTTCAGCCAAAGGCACAGCTCTGCGAGGCCGCTCAGACGCCGACCTCGTGGTGTTCCTCAGCTGCTTCAGCCAGTTCACCGAGCAGGGGAACAAGCGGGCCGAGATTATATCCGAGATTCGAGCCCAGCTTGAGGCATGTCAACGGGAGCAGCAGTTCGAGGTCAAGTTTGAAGTCTCCAAATGGGAGAATCCCCGTGTGCTGAGCTTCTCACTGACATCCCAGACGATGCTGGACCAGAGTGTGGACTTTGACGTGCTGCCAGCCTTTGACGCCCTAGGTGAGGTGCCCTGGCATAGACCTGAGAGGGGAAAATACAGAGGCAGGCCTGCCACGCACAGTTGTAGAGGCTGCACAGCGCACAACCAGGCCACATCTGTTCCCGTCATTGCAGGCACTGTAGTTGTGTATGTTCATCACAACTTTCCTGCAAAGTATCTAAAGAAGAGAGTACCTTTTTCTAATTTGCACAGGCACTCTGTGGGCTAACAGTGGCCTCAAGCTGGGTTCTAGTCCCAGCAATTCCACCAATATGCTGGATGACCTTGAACAAGGGACTTCCCCATCCTGAGCCCCAGTGTCTTTATCTCACATCTGACAGTAAGGACACTGATGTTTCTTGCACATTCCAAGCTTTGAGTGGTTTGTGTGCCGTCCACCTCCTCCACCTGCTGCAGATCTGTTCATTCAGTTCATTCAATACATGCATCTACTCTGTGCCCAGTGCTCTTCCAGGGACCAGAAATAAAGCCTTGAACAAAATAGACACAACTCTCTTCATATCTCTTCAACTCTCAGTTTGGTTAGCAGTTTTCAGAGTGAGAAAATCCCTTGTATCTGAATTGATTTAGTTTCTGAGTTTGAGGGAGCAGGTAGCCAAGGGAGGGATTCATGCAGAATTTTGTTTTAAGAGACAGGGTCTTACTTTATCACCCAGCCTGGAGTGCAGTGGGGTGATCATGACTCAATGCAGCTTCGAACTCCTGGGCTCAAGTGATCCTCCCGCCCTAGCCTCCTGAGAAGCTGGGACTACAGGTGCATACCACTACGCCTGGTTAATTTATAGAATTTTTTGTAGAGATGGAGATCTCACTAAGTTGCCCAGGCTGATCTGAAACTCCTGGCTTGGATCCTCCTGCAGTGGCCTTCCAGAGTGCTGGGATTACAGACGTAAGCCACTGCACCCAGCCCAGAAATGTATCTGAATCTATTCAGTTCCTCAGTTCAGAGAGCGAGAATTTGGATATTAAGGAATGCCTTTAAGTGCAATGTAACCAGAATGGTGATGTCAACTCCATACGTAGCTCTGTTACTTGCAGGAGGTTGTAAGACTGAGGCCTCCCCTCCCCCAGTTAGAGAGAAAGATAAGCAAGTATTAGAGAGGTGTTAAAGACAGACTAGCTCCCAGCTGAGACTTTTTCCAAGACAGGTAAGCAGATGGTTTGAAAGGGAGCAGAAAAGGGAGTAAGACTGTCACCAGGGATTTCACGTGGGTCATGCCACATCTGTGTTCCACCTAAAAACACCCTGTGGCCTCCCAGTGGATCCCAGACCACCCTTAGGAAAACACCCAAGAGGTAGGAGATCTCAGAAGTCCTTTCTAAGTTGGCCCCATTGGGACACCGTGGGAACCAGAGCGATGGTAACCGTCTCCCCACCTCCAGGCCAGCTGGTCTCTGGCTCCAGGCCCAGCTCTCAAGTCTACGTCAACCTCATCCACAGCTACAGCAATGCAGGCGAGTACTCCACCTGCTTCACAGAGCTCCAGCGGGACTTCATCATCTCTCGCCCTACCAAGCTGAAGAGCCTGATCCGTCTGGTGAAGCACTGGTACCAGCAGGTTCGGCACATGGATGGGCCACCTTCCCCAGCAGCCCCAGGCTCTGCCTCTGGAGCACTTTCCTGGGAGGAGGCAGGGCCCAGCCCTGGCCAGGAACCTGGGTTGGTGGAGCAGAGCAGAAACAGTGCTATATCTCAGCTGTGGGACCTTAGTTTTCTTATCTGTAAGATGGGGGTGATAAAACTATGTTGCAGGATATGATGGGATAATGCATAGCAAGGCATCTGGCACATGTAGTGCTCAATAAAAGTTTTGGGGTTGCTTTGTCAAGTCCAGAATAGTCCCTTCTGTACCTCATCAGTGCCAATATAAACCAACACATCTTTGTCCTCGTTCTCCAGTGTCACAAGATCTCCGAGGGGAGAGGCTCCCTACCCCCAAAGCATGGGCTGGAACTCCTGACTGTGTACGCCTGGGAGCAGGGCGGGAAGGACCCCCAGTTCAACATGGCTGAGGGCTTCCGCACGGTCCTGGAGCTGGTCACCCAGTATCGCCAGCTCTGTATCTACTGGACCATCAACTACAACACCAAGGACAAGACTGTTGGAGACTTCCTGAAACAGCAGCTTCAGAAGCCCAGGTTTGGGTCTCCCCCAATGTTCCAGAATTTCAGACCGGGGATCACTCACTCTCCCCATTTTCTAGATTGCAGAGCAGAGACAGGAAAACACTCTTCCTAGAACTGATTCCTTTCTAGAAGTTATATTCTTAGCACCTGAGGGACAAGCAGTCAATTTTCTGGTCACCCAGGAATAGGGTTGCCAGATAAAATGCAAGACCTCAAGTTAAATTTGAGTTTCAGATAAACAATGAATAACTTCTTAGTGTAAGTATGCCCAATACCATATATGAGACATAATTATGCTTAAAAATTATTCACTGTTTATCTGAAAATCAAATTTTACTGGGCATCCTGGTTTGGTGGTTGTTGTTGTTTGTCTGTTTATTTTTGTCGCCCAGGCTGGAGTGCAATGGTGTGATCTTGGCTCACTGCAACCTCCGCCTCCCGGGTTCAAGCAATTCTTCTTCCTTAGCCTCCTGAGTAGCTGGGACCACAGGCACACACCACCATGGCAAGCTAAGTTTTGTATTTTTAGTAGAGACAGGGGTTTCACCATGTTGGCCAGGCTGGTCTCGAACTCCTGGCCTCAAGTGACCTGCCCGCCTTGGCCTCCCAAAGTTCCAGGATTATAGGCATGAGCCACTGTGCCCAGCCTTGTATTTGCATTTGTTAAATCTGACTACCCTACCTGTGAACCCACCCAGGTGCCATAGGCATGTTTCATTCTTTGGGATTTTGCCTACCTCGGAAATGGGTACAGAGGTCACAGAGATGCTTTTGCAAACTCAGGATGCATCTCCAGCCAGTGGGTAGTGGCTACTTAGAATGATGTGTGGAAAAAGCTTCTGAGGTTGTAATTTGACACAGCTGGACAGAGCAGGCTAACCAACTAGTGGTGAACAAAGGTTGAGCATCCCAAATGCAAAAATTCAAAATCTGAAAATGCCCCAGAATTTGAAGCTTTCTGACCACCAAAAAAAATGCTCAAGGAAAATGCTCATTGGAGCATTTTGGATTTTCAAATTAGGGATTCTTAACTGGTAAGCGAAGAGTCCAAAATCTGAAAAAATTCGAAATCCAAAACACTTCTGGTCCCAAGCATTTTAGATAAGAGACACTCAACCTGTATCATGGATGCAGGAAGGGAAAGCTGTGGAACCAGTGCTGTGATTGATTAACAATGCCTCCTCTGAATAAGGAAGGGGTAAGCGGTAGCACTGTGGTTGGTTAGTAATGTTTGCCTGAATACAGAATGGCAAAGTGGCCATGTGTGTCTTATTTTCTATACCTGCCCTGTAGTGTGTGCTGGGAGCACTGAGGAATCTCTGAGCCTGGCCCTAGCCCCTGCAAAGTGTTAGGTGAAAAGGGAAAATAGTCCAATCAGTGCCATAGGTGGACACTGAGATGTTGCCAGGAATAAGACTGACCCTGGGTGGGAATTACAGGCCTATCATCCTGGATCCGGCTGACCCGACAGGCAACCTGGGCCACAGTGCCCGCTGGGACCTGCTGGCCAAGGAAGCTGCAGCCTGCATGTCTGCCCTGTGCTGCGTGGGACGGAATGGCATCCCCATCCAGCCATGGCCAGTGAAGGTGAGAGATCTGTGGTGTCAAAGGAAGTACCCTTTGCAGGTGAGGGGGGAGCATGGCCAGGGGAGGGACATGACTCCTCCTAAATGGGCAGGACCCAGTGATGGCCCCAGGTGTGCCCCTGTGCTTCCATTTTGCCATCTGGCTATGTGGTCTCAGCTTCTGCAGAAAGGATGGGGTTACCAACATCTCCTATAATACTTCCCTAGGCTGCTGTGTGAAGTCAAGAAAATCAGTGGTCCTACTGGATGAAGAGAAGATGGACACCAGCCCTCAGCATAAGGAAATTCAGGGTCCCCTGCCAGACGAGAGAGATTGTGTGTATGTGTGTGTGTGTGTGTGTGTACCCATGTATGCATGTGTGTGTTTTAGTGAATCTGCTCTCCCAGCTCACACACTCCCCTGCTTCCCATGACTTGCACACTAGGATCCAGACTCCATGGTTTGACACCAGCCTGCATTTGCAGCTTCTCTATCACTGCCTTGACTCTATCCTGCTTCCCACGACCACTGCTGCTTCCCAGCCAGCTGAGAATGCCCCCTCCTCCCTGACTCCTCTCTGCCCATGCAAATTAGCTCACATCCTTCCTCCTGCTACAATCCAACCCTTCCTCCCACTGGCCCCTCCTTCTTCCCAAATCTAAATACTTTATATAGGGATGGCAGAGAGTTTCCATCTCATTTGTCTGCCACAGCCATTTGGTACTGGCTACCTGGAGCCTTATCTTCTGAAGGGTTTTAAAGAATGGCCAATTAGCTGAGAAGAATTATCTAATCAATTAGTGATGTCTGCCATGGATGCAGTAGAGGAAAGTGGTGGTACAAGTGCTGTGATTGATTAGCAATGTCTGCACTGGATGCAGAAAAGAGAAGGTGCTCATAGGTTTACAGTGTATGTCTGGGCTCTTGAGGAGCCCTCTGAGCTCAGTTGCTAGCAGGAGAGTATGCCCATATTGGCTTACTTTGTCTGCCACAGACGCAGACAGAGGGAGTTGGGACATGCATGCTATTGGGACCTTCTTATTGGACAACTAATTGGATGCCTCTTCATGGGAGGCCTCCTTTTCTTCACCTGTTATGCTGCACTCCTCCCTAGTTTATACATCTTGATGCTGTGGCTCAGTTTGCCTTCTTGAATTTTTATTGCGTTCCTTTTTTCTCTCCTAACATGCTGAGATTCTGCATCCCTGGAGCCTAAACCTGAGCCAGTGGCCAAACAGCCATGCTCAGCCTTTTTCTCTCTGCCCTCCAGAGCAAGGCCCACCAGGTCCATCCAGGAGGCTCTCCTCACCTCAAGTCCAACAACAGTGTCCACACTAGTCAAGGTTCAGCCCAGAAAACAGAAAACACTCCAGGAATCTTAGGCAGAAAGGATTTTATCTAAATCACTGGAAAGGCTGGAGGAGCAGAAGGCAGAGGTCACCACTGGACTATTGGTTTCAAGATTAGACCACTGTAGCCGAATCAGAGGTCAGAAAGCCGCCACTGCTGCTGCTAATGCCACCACTGCCCCTGCCATCACTGCCTCACATGCACAAAACTGGAGTCGAAACCTAGGTTACATTCCTGCAACCACAAACATCCATCAGGGATGGCCAGCTGCCAGAGCTGCGGGAAGACAGATCCCACTGCCCTTTCTTAGCAGAATCTAAATTACAGCCAGAACTCTGGCTGCAGAGGAGTCTGAGACATGTATGATTGAATGGGTTCCAAGTGCCAAGGGGCGGAGTCCCCAGCAGATGCATCCTGGCCGTCTGTTGGGTGGATGAGGGAGTGGGTCTATCTCAGAGGAAGGAACAGGAAACAAAGAAAGGAAGCCACTGAACATCTCTTCTCTGCCCCACGGGAGTGTCTTAGACAGCCTGACTCTCAACAAACCACTGTTAAAACTTACCTGCTAAGAATGCTAGATTGAATGGGATGGAAAGAGCCTTCCCTCGTTATTGTCATTCTTGGAGAGAGGAGAGCGACCAAGGGCAGCTCCTCTGATTCACCTAGAGCCTGTTCTCTGCCCTGCTTGGCTCAGCCTACAGAGATTAGAGTCGGTGAAGGGACAGAGGACAGGGCTTCTAATACCTGTGCCATAGTGACGGCCTCTATCCCTGTCCCCCGTCTTGGTGCTGAACCAATGCTAAGGGCACCTTCTTAGACTCACCTCATCGATACTGCCTAGTAATCCAAGGC
This sequence comes from Macaca nemestrina, assembly GCF_043159975.1. Lineage (NCBI taxonomy): Eukaryota > Metazoa > Chordata > Mammalia > Primates > Cercopithecidae > Macaca > Macaca nemestrina. The sequence goes on along the minus strand of NC_092134.1, from coordinate 20,267,489 downwards.
TAGAACTCTCAGGACCCCAACCTCCACCTCTTGGATTGGCCCTGGCTGCTGCCACACACACATCCAAGAGCTCAGGGTCAGCTCTAGTGGGCAGCAGCGACCTGCTCTGCCAAGGTGTCCAGCAGCAGAGTGGCCCTGGCCTGGGCGTTGCAAGCCAGTGATGCTCCTGAGTAGACCAGGTGGCGGGTCGCAGTTGGGTGCCTTCCATTCTCACCACACAGACTCTGGGCCTCCCCGTAAAATGGCTCCAGACCTAGGGTAATTATGAGATGGTGGGAACCAGGGCAGCTCAGGTGCATGATACAAGGAGTGGTTGTCATCTGGGCAGGGCAGAGAGGAGGCCTTGCTGATCTGAAAAGGGGTGTATTTCATTCCAGGCTCTCAGTCTTTGGCAATGGCCACCCTGGTGTTGGCATATTGGCCCCACTGGAACTTTTGGGGGCTTCCCGGTCTAGCCACACCCTTGGGTAGAAAGACTTGACTGCATAAAGATGTCAGTTCTCGCTGAGTTGATTGATAGACTTGTCACCCTAAAAACACCCACATATGCTTTTCTATGGAACCAGATAAGTTGACACTAAAGTTCTTATGGAAAAATACACACACAATAGCTAGGAAAACACAGGAAAAGAAGAGTGCTGAGCAGGGCCTAGTCTTAGCCAATATTAAAACACACTATGAAGCCTCTGATATTTAAACAGCATAGCGCTGGTACGTAAATAAACAGACCAGTGCATTGGGTGACTCTCTCCAAGACTCTGGGGAAAAAAGTAATAAAAAGCTAAATGCAATCAATCAGCAATTGAAGGCTAAGTGAGAGAGCCAGACGGCCTCCTTGGTGGTGAAGGAGGCTTGCATTTCTTGCAGCCAGAAGGCAGAGAAAGTGAAGATCAAGTCCAGAACCGAATCCTAAGAAATACAGGACTCCAAAGAAATTGGTGTGTGCGTGTGTGTAATTTTTAAAAAGTTTTTATTGAGATATAAGTCAATACCATAAAGCTCTCACCCTTTTAAAGTGTACAATTCAGTGGTGTGAGTATATTCGTAAGATTTATACTTGGTGTCTATTCATAAAACTTATATGCAGCATATTCATAACTAGAGCCATATCACAGATGCATTCATCATAGTAATTCCAGACATTTTCATCACCCTAAAAGGAAACCCTGAAACCCATTAGCAGTCATTCCCCATTCCTCCAACCCATTCTCTCCCTAATCCCTAGAAACCGCCAATCTGCTGTGTATTTCATCTATTGCAAATATTTCATATAAATGGCATGATACAATATGTGGTCTTTTGTGTCTGGCTTCTTTAACTTAACATGTTTTCAAGATTCATTCATGTTATAGTATATGTTGGTGTTTCATTCCTTTTTATTACCGAATGACGTTTCCACTGCATAAATGGACTACATTTTGTTTAGCCGTCTTCCATTGATAGGTATTTGGATACTCTCCACTTTTTTGTTATTTTGCTGCATTTTTTGCTATTATGACTAATAGCTGCTATGGACACTCTTGTATGAGATTTTGTGCGGACATATGTTTTCATTTTTCTTGGGTATAAAAGGCGGTCCACAATTGATGACCCCATCATAAGCCAAGGAGCATCTGTGTGCTGTATTAATCAGAGTTCTCCAGAGAAACCGTGCCATTAGAATAGAGAGAGATGTATAGAAAGAGATTTATCATGAAGGTTTGACTTGTGTGATTATGGAGTCTGAAAAGTTCTGTGATCCACCATCTGCAAGCTGGAGACTCAGGAAGGCCAGTGGTTTCAGACCAATTCAGAAGGCTGAGAACCAGGAGATTGCTGGAATAAGTCCCAATCCAAGTCTGAAAGCCTAAGAACCAGGAGCATCAATAATATCCGAGGACAGGAGAACACAGATGCCTCAGCTCATGCAGGGAGAAAAAAATTGCTGTTCCTCTTTTTGTTCTATTCAGGCCTCCAGTGGATTGGAAAATGCGCACTCACCCTGGTGAGGGCTGTCTTCTCTGCTCAGTCTACAGATTCAAATAGTAATCTCTTCCAGGAACATGGTCACAGACACATCCAGAAATAACATTTTACCAGCCATCTGGGCATCCCTTAACCCCGTCCAGTAGACACATAAAATTAACCCTCATGTATACCTAGGAGTGGAATTTCTGGATCACGTGATAACGCTTACGTTTAGCCATTTGAGAACTGCCAGACTGTTTTCCACAGTGGCTGCACCATTTATACACACCCACCCCTGGCAGTGAATGGAAGTTCCAGTTTCTCTGTATCCTTGCCAACACTCATTGATTATGTTGACTATAGCCATCCTAGTGGGTAGATGAGAAAGTGATGATATGCTGTCAAAATAATCAGGTCTGCTCAATGTGATCAGGACCCTACATGGTAAAAAAGAATAGGGCCTTGTCACATAGAATGGGGACATTCAGGTTAATGCCACGGAGAATCCTTTTTTTTTTTTTTTTTTGAGACAGTGTCTTGCTCTGTTACCCAGGCTGGAGTGCAGTGGCACAATCTCGGCTCACTGCACCCTCCACTTCCCAGGTTCAAGTGGTTCTCCTGCCTCAGCCTCCCGAGTAGCTGGGACTACAGACACATGCCACCACGCCTAATTTTTGTATTATTAGTAGAGACAGGGTTTCACCATGTTGACCAGGCTGGTCTTGAACTCCTGACCTCAAGTGATCTGCCCACCTCAGCCTCCCATAGTGCCGGGATTACAGGCAAGAGCCACCACCCCAGTCCCACTGAGAATCTTGAATCCCCAGATTCCTCTGACTCCTAAGAGCTGTAGAAGTGACCCATCCATCCCTCCCTGTTAAGAGCTAACCCTCCTCCCTTGCTTGGAAACCCTACAGAGGCATCTCATCCACAAGATGTTTGTCCCTATGCCCACCTCCTCTCCTGCCCACAAGGGTTGTGACTAGGCTTAAATTCCAGCATAAACCAGCCAGGGATGTGATGGGCCTCACAGGGGAGGAAAGGGCCTGTATCTCAAAGTAGCTGGAGGGCCAAGCCAGCATGACCAGCAGAAGTCGGGTGAGTATGTGCAGGAGTGGACCTTGAGGGTACTCGATCAAGGGGCTGTAGTGTGAGGCCAGATAAGAAAGGGTTTATTGATTCGGAAGTCTTTCGGAAGTTCAGGGCTGCACACCCTGGCAAGGACTCCAGGAGAAGGTGTAAACTTGCTGCTAGGAGGGCTCCTAGAAGAGGAGAAAAAGTAGGAGGTCATGCTGAGTGAGATCCAAATGCCAGAATTGCAGGGGAGATGGTGGCAGATGGGATGAAAGGTCAGGGAAGTGAAAGTGCTTGGGAAGGCTGCATAAGACCCAGGGAACCAAGATTCCCCTTTACCAAGGCCACAAGGAGTGGACCAAGAAGAGGACACCAGCCAGCATCACAGAGAAGCTCAGAGAGCCTCTTCTGCAAGAGATGCCATCACAGGATGGTGGGTGAGGACCCTTGGGAGCTAGGCTCACTGATAGCAAAGGGGATGGTGGAACCCTGGAGTAACAGAGGCCAGGAGATAGCACCCGTTAGGGGACACAGTCCTCACCATGAGTGGTAGGGCCCAGGATTGGCCAGGAGGGCCTGGCCTACAGAACATGGAGATGACCCTTAAATCTTGGTGTCCACAGGGACAGACTAGATGGGCCACAAGCAGGGAATTACTCAACTTACACCATTAAAATACCTCAAGAATGAACACCGAGGAAACTTCCCCCAGTAAAAACATCACCATTGGCCAGGCGCGGTGGCTCACGCCTGTAATCCTAGCACTTTGGGAGGCCAAGGTGGGTGGATCACAAGGTCAGGAGATCGAGACCATCCTGGTTAACATGGTGAAACCCTGTCTCTACTAAAAAAAAAAAATACAAAAAATTAGCCAGGCGTGGTGGCAGGCGCCTGTAGTCCCAGCTACTCGGGAGGCTGAGGCAGGAGAATGGCGTGAACCCGGGAGGCAGAGCTTGCAGTGAGCCGAGATTGCGCCACTGCACTCCAGCCTGGGCGACAGAGCTAGACTCCGTCTCAAAAAAAAAAAAAAAAAAAAAAATCCCCATTGTTTTCCTAGTGGGCTTCCCAGGAAACATGTCTGTCACATACTTCAGCTAAATGTCATGTGTGAGCCTAGATGTTGGCAGGGGGGATGCTATAAAGAAGAGTATTGGAATAATTGGTAAAATTTTCAGTATAAGAATATATTTATGGCTGGATGCAGTGGCTTATGCCTGTAATCCTACCACTTTGGGAGGCTGAGACAGGCAGATCACTTGAGCCCAGCCAGGAGTTCAAGATCAGCCTGGGCAACATGGTGAGACCCTACCTGTACAAAAAATACAAAAATTGGCCAGACATGGTGATATGTGCCTGTAGTCCCAGCCACTCAGGAGGCTGAGGCAAGAGGATCACTTAAGCCTGAGAGGTTGAGGCTACAGTGAGCTGAGATTGTGCCACTGCACTTCAACCTGGGTGACAGTGAGACTCTGTCTCAAAATATATATTTATGCAATATTTATATAATAAATATATACTTATTATATATGTTATATAAATTATATATTATATAAATTATATAAAATTATGTTTATTATATATGTTATAAGAGATGATGGCATTGCATCAATGCTAAAATTCTGAATTGGACCATTGTTCTGTACTTCTGTAACACAATGTTCTTGTACTTAAGAGATACAGGTTGAAGCATTTAGGAGTAAAGGGACATAAATCATGCAACATGGACACAAATCGTTCAGGAATAAAAATACTCATGAAGGGCTGGGCATGGTGGCTCATGCCTGTAATCCCAGCACTTTGGGTTGCTGAATTGGGAAGATCGCTTGAGGCCAGGAGTTCAAGCCCAGCCTGGACAACATGGTGACATGTTGGTAGAAATCCCCGTTTCTACCAAAAAATTTAAAAAATTTAGCCAGGCATGGTGGTGCATGCCTATAGTCCCAGCTACTCAGGAGGCTGAAGTAGGAAGATTGCTTGAGCTTGGGAGGGTAAGGCTGCAGTGAGCTATAATCACGCCACTGCACTCCAGCCTGGGCGACAGAGCAAGACTCTGTCTCAAAAACGAAACAAAACAAAAGCCTCCTAAAATGTATAAATAGCAAGAAAATGAGGGGCAAATGTGGTAAAAATATGATGGGTAAAAAGTCTAAGGAAGTTCTTTGTGTGCATCTTGTAAATTTTCTCAGCGTTTCAAATTACTTCAAAATAAAGTGTTTTTTTAAAGTAACAAATAAAGCACAGGCTTTGGGGTCAGGCGGTGTGTTAGTGTTAGAACCTAGCCTGACAACTTGCTGAGCAGATGTTTCCACCTCTCTGAGCCTCCATGTTCTCATTTGAGAAAGGAGCTTTAAGACTACGCCTGCCCAGCCTGCCTACCTCTCGGTGTTGCAGTAGAAGTTGGATAAGGGCAGGGAAGACCCTTAATGAGCATGAGCATTAATTGAGGTTTTCCAGAACCAACAGGGTATGTATCTTTATTTTGAGATATTTATTTTAAGGAATTGGCTCATGTGAATGTGGAGGCTGGCAAATCCAAAATCGGCAGGGTAGACTGGCAGGTGGGAGACCCAGGAAGGAGTTCCTGCTGCAAGTGGAGGCCAAGGCAGCCTGCAGCAGAATTCTCTCTTCCTTGAGCGAGCTCAGTCTTTATTCTATTGAGGCCTTCAACTGATGGAATGAGGCCCACCACCTTACAGATGATAATCCGCTTTACTCAGAAAAAAAGTCTACCAATGTAAATGCTAACTTCATCTTAAAAAACACCTTCACAATAAGATCTAGGATAATGTTTGACCAAATATCTGGGTACCTGGGCTCAGCCAACTTGACACATAAAATTAACCATCCCAGCATGGAAGAACCCCGGTCCCCCACCTGACATCTTGAAGATGTTTGCCTTCTCTGTGAATTATTCTTTCTGGGCCAAGGCAGCTGTCTGGGAGTTCTCTGCGAGTTTTGTTTTCAAAGCTCTGGGCACAGGAGTTGCATGTCTCTCTCCTTTCTGGCTCACGCACTTGGGGCGTGTTTTCTTGCCCTTGAGGGGCTGGGCAAGTGCCTCATATGGTCCCACGGCTGTCCACAAGTGTGCTGAGAAACTGGACACACAGAGGCTCCCACCCGCTGACCACTCCGGGGCCTGTGTTTACACAGAAGCAGACCAAAACCTGAGTCCAGTTAGGTCCCTGCTTTGCTGTGTCCCTGAGCAAGTCAGTTTCCTCTCCGAGTCTCTTTCTCCTCTGCTCCTCTCCCTGAATCTGAGTTCCCCGGTCACTGAGAACAGGGCGAAAGGGACAGAGCCTCAAAAGATGACCTGTGCCCCCTGCTTCTAAGCACTTTGCAGGTATTATTTAATCATCAAGCTAATCCTATGAAAGAGCTGCCACTTTCCCCAGCTTACAGATGGGGAAATTGAGGCGCAAAGAGGGCAGGTGATGTTCCCAAGGACAGATGTCTAGCAGGTATGAAGCCCTCATAATGGGGTTCTAGAGGCTGTTTGGTTAACCTCAAGTTTTGGGGAGCCCCTGAAGGGCTGTTCACCATGCTGCAGGGCACAGGGAAAGCGTCTGAGCTTGAGTCAGTTTTGGTTTCCCTGCTGGGGTGCAGGAGTCGGTAAACCTTGCTGCAAGGGGACGGCGAAAGCCTCTGAGCTTAAGTTAGTTTTGGTTTCCCTGCTCCGGATGCAGGAGTTGGTAAACTCGCTGCAGGGGGCAGGGCAGGGCCTCTGAGCTTAAGTTAGTTTTCGTTTCCCTGCCCCGGATGCAGGAGGTGGTAGCTCACTGCAGGGGCAGGGCAGAGCCTCTGAGCTTAAGTTAGTTTTGGTTTCCCTGCCCCGGATGCAGGAGTTGGTAGCTCGCTGCAGCGGGTGGAGAGAGGCCTCTAGACTTCAGTTTCTGTTTCCTGTCTCTGGGCAGCAGCGAGAATTCCTCTGCCTCCCATTCTGCCATTCATTGTCTTGCCGGCAGCCAGCTGAGAGCAATGGGAAATGGGGGGTCCCAGCTGTCCTCGGTGCCTGCTCAGAAGCTGGGTGGGTTTATCCAGGAATACCTGAAGCCCTACGAAGAGTGTCAGACACTGATCGACGACATGGTGAACACCATCTGTGATGTCCTGCAGGCACCCAACCAGTTCCCCCTGGTGCAAGGAGTGGCCATTGTGAGTCCAGGGCTGAGGTTGGGGCTATGGAGGGCAGGAAATTCCACAGCGGCAGCAAGGCCGAGCTACTGGGTGCTGGGCGCCTATTATGTGTGAAGCCCACACTTGGGTGGGATGTGGTGTAGGAGTTTCAGGCTCTGGAGCAGGCTCTTGCTCCAGAGCTGTGTGACACTGGGCAGGCTACCTAACCTCTCTGTGCCTCAGTCTCTGAATCTGTAAAATGGGGAGAGGCATAGTACCCACTTCAGAGTATCATAAGGCTTGAGCACATCACATTCTTAGCAAAAGACTGGCACATAGTGCTCAGTGAACTCACCGTGATTACTCACTGCCATTTTCTTCTGTCCTTTCCACAGTACAGAGGAGTAAACTTATGGAGGCTAGAGAACTTTGATCAGACTATCCAGGTTGCCTTCTGGTTTCTTCGCAGCAAGGAGTGGCTTTCATCAGTTAGAAATATTTAGTTTTGTGGACACAAATCTCAGGACTGAGGCTGAAAATTCTGGACCTCTGGGGAGGAAGGGGGATTGGGGAGGTGCCAGGACCCTAGAATTGGGGGTGTGGGGGTCCTCATGGCCCAATACTACCCTCTTACCCTTCTGCGCTGCTGACGTCCCTTCTCTGCTGGTGCCACGCTTTTTGGTCTCTACCCCTTGCACACACCAGCTAGTGCCGCAATAAAGAAATCTAGACATGTGGTGTCCCCAGCCCTGGCTCAGGAAGCTAAGGCAAGTTTGGTTAACAGCGGTTGTCAGAACTGGGATTTTAAGCCTGGGTAACTGACTCGAGGGCATGCATGTTTAACCACTACACTATCCTGCCTCTCAATAGTGTTAACATTTTTCCTCACTGAAGTAAAACAGAAAAACTGCCCAGATCAAAGTGTCCAGCTTGATAGGTAGCCACAAACAATGTAACTGTGTAGCCCCCACCCAGATCCAGAAACAAAACATTCTCAGAGCCCCAGAACCCTGGGCCCCCAATCCAATCAATACCTCCAAACCCAAGTAGGCAATCTCCTGACTTCTAATAGCATAGACACCTTTTACCTGTTTTTAAACTTTTTACGAATATAGGGTGACCAACTATCGCAGTTTGTCCAGGATTGGGGTGTTTCCTGGGATGTGGGACTTTTGGTGCCAAAACTGGGAATGTAAACCAGGATGCATGGGTGACCCTATATAAATGGCGTCATGGGCTCTGTGTGCTTTAGTGCATGGTTTCTCTGACCGAAGATGTTTATGAAATTTATGTTGTGGAGTGCAGTTGTTTATCTTTTCACTGTTGTGTCAATTCCATTGTGTGAATATACCACATTTGTCCATTCTACTGCTTTTTAGTTTTACATAATTGTACATATTTATATGAGGTACACGTGATAGTTGAACATATGGATATAATGTGAAATGATCAAGTCAGGGTAGTTAGGATATCTGTCATCTCAAACATTTATCATTTCTTTGTGTTGAGGACAGTTCAGATCTTCTCTTCTAGCTATTTTGAAATATATAATAAATTATTGTTAACTATAGTCACCCCATTGTGCTATCAAACACTAGAATTTATTCCTTCTATCTAACTGTATGTTTGTATCCATTAACCAACTTCTCTTCATTTCCTTCTCCACTCCCCAGCCTCTGGTAACTATGATCCTACTCTCTACCTCCATGAGATCAACTTTTTTTTAACTTCCACATAAGCACATGCAATAATTGTCTTTCTATGCCTGACTTATTTCATTTAACATAATGACCTATAGTTCCATCCACATTGCTGCAAATGACAGAATTCCATTCTTTTTGTGTCTGAATAGTATTCTATCGTGTATATATATCACATTGTCTTTATCCATTCATCCGCTGATGGATATGTTGGTTGATTACATATCTTGGCTTTTGTGAATAGTACTGCAATAAACATAGGGGTACAGTTATCCCTTTTTTGGATAAATACCTAGTAGTGGGATTGCTGGATCGAATGGTAATGCCATTTTTAGTTTTTGAGAAACCTCCATACTGTTTTCCATAATGACTGTCCTAATTTAAATTCCCACCAACAGTGTGTAAGATTCCCTTTACTCCAAATTCTTGCTAGCATTTGTTATTTTTTGTCTTTTTGATAATAGCTATTCTAACTGGGGTGATATGATATCTCATTGTGGTTTTGATTTGCATTTCCCTAATGATAAGTGATGTCAAGCATTTTTTCACATACCCATTGACCATTTTGTATGTCTTCTTTTGAGAAATGTCTATTTAGTTCCTTTGCCTGCTTTTTAAATGGGATGGGTTGTTTTCTTTGCTGTTGAGTTGTTCAAGTTCCTTGTATATTCTGGATATTAAACCCTTTTTTGGAAAAATAGTTTCCAAATATTTTCTCCCATTCTACAGTTTGTCTTTTCAGTCTTGATTGTTCCCTTTGCCATGCAGAAGCTTTTCCATTTAATATAGTCCCAATTGTCTATTTTTGGTTTTGTTGCCTGTGCTTTTGAAGTCTTAGCCACAAAATATTTGTATAGACCAATATCCTGAAGCATTACTCTTCTGCTTTATTCTATTAGTTTTATTGTTTCCGGCCTTACATTTAACTCTTTAATCCATTTTTTAGTTAATTTTTTATAAGATGAGAGATGGGGGCCTCATTTCATTCGTCTGCATATGGATATCCAGTTTTCCCAACACCATGTATTGAAGAGAGTATCCTTTCCTCAATGGTGCTTTCTCAATCAGTTGACTGTAAATATGTGGATTTGTTTCTGCGTTCTCTATTCTGTTTCTTTTGGTCTACATGTCTGCTTTTATACCAATCTCATGCTGCTTTGGTTACCATAGCTTTGTAGTATATTTTGAAGTCATGTAGTGTGATGCCTCTAGATTTGTTCTTTTTCCTCAGTATTCTTTCAGCTATTTGAGATCTTTTGTGTTTCCATACAAATTTTAGGATGGTTTTTTCTATTTCTGTGGTATTTATAAGGATTGCATTGATTCTGTAGATTGCTTTGGATAGTATGGCTATTTTAACAATATTAATTCTTCCAATCCATGAGCATGGGATGTCTTTCCATTTGCTTGTGTCATCTTCAGTTTCTTTTATCAGTATTTTGTAGTTTTCATTGTAGAGATCTTTCACCTCCTTGGTTAAATGTATTCCTAGCTATTTTTTGTTAAATACTATAAATAAGATGCTTTCTTGATTTCTTTTTAAGCTAGTTCATTATTGATGTGTAGAATATGTTGATATTTTGGTATGTTGGTATGGTGTGTTGATTTTGGTATTCTGATTTTGTATCCTGCAACTTAACCAAATTTATCAGTTCTAAGAGGTTTTCTTGGTGGAGTCTTTAGGTTTTACTGTATAGAAGATCATGTGGTATGCAAAGAGGGGCAATTTGACTTTTTCTTTTCCTATTTGGATGCCTTTTATTTCTTTATCTTGTGTGATTGCTTTGGCTAGGACTTCCAGGATAGAGGTGAAAGCCTTTTTCAATTCAGTACGATGTTAACTGTGGGTTTGTCATATATGGACTTTATTATGTTGCGGTATGTTCCTTACATGCCTAATTTGTTGAGGGTGTTTAGCATAAAGGGATGTTGAATTTTACCAAATGTTCTTCTACATCTACTGGGATAATTATATGATTTTTCCTTCATTCTGTTGATGTGATGTGCAAATGTTCAACATTTGTTGACTTGCTCATGTTGAACCATCCTTGCATCCCTGGGATAAATCCCACTTGATCATGTGTTATCTTTTTGATGTGTTACTGGATTTGGTTTGCTAGTATTTTGTTGAAGGTTTTTGTGTCTATGTTCATCAGGGATATTGGCCTGTAGTTTTCTTTTTTGTTGTGTCTTTGGTCTGGTTTTGGTATCAGGGTAATGCTGACTTCATAGAAGGAGTTAGGAATAATTCCCCGATTTTTTTGGAATAGTTTGAGAAGAATTGGTATTAATTTTTCTTTATAAGTTTGGTAGAATTCAGCAGTAAAGCCATCTGGTCCTGGGCTATTCTTTGTTGAGGAACTTTTTATTACTGATTCAATCTCCTCACTCTATTGGTCTGTTCAGGTTTTCTGTTTCTTCCTGGATCAATCTTAGTAGGTTGTATGTGTTCAGGAATTTATCCATTTCCTCTAGGCTTTCCAATTTATTCACAATAGTTGTTCATGATAGTCTCTAATGATCCCTTGTATTTCTGTGGTATCAATCGTAATGTCTCCTTTTTTTATCCCTGATTTTATTTACTTGGGTCTTCTCTCTTTTTTTAGTGTACTTAGTCTAAGTAGTGGTTCATCCATTTTGTTTATGCTTTTAAGAAACCGACTTTTCATTTTGTTAATTTTTAGCCTCTATTATGTTTAGTTCTATTCTGATTTTTATTATTTCTTTCCTTCTGCTAATTTTAGGTTTGGTTTATTCTTGCTTTTTTTTGTTTGTTTTTGAGATTGATTTTTGCTTTTGTTGCCCAGGCTGGAGTGCAATGATGCGACCTCCGCTCACTGCAACCTCTGCCCCTGGGTTCAAGTAATCTTCTGCCTCAGCCTCCTGAGTAGTTGGGATTACAGGCATGCACCACCACACCCAGCTAATTTTGTATTTTTAGTAGAGACGGGGTTTCACTATGTTGGTCAGGCTGGTCTCGAACTCCTGACCTCAGGTGATCCACCTGCCTCAGCCTCCCAAAGTGCTGGAATTTCAGATGCGAGCCATATGCCCAGCCTTTCTTGCTTTTCTAATTCCTTGAGATGAACTGTTAGGTTGTTTATTTGAAATTGTTCTACTTTTTTGATGTAAGCATGTATTGCTTCCAACTTTGCTGTATCCCTTAGGTTTTGGTATGTTGTGTTTCCATTTTCATTTGTTTCCAGAAATTTTTTGGTTTCCTTTTAAATTTCTTAATCAGCCCAATGGTTGTCCAGGAGCATGTTGTTTAATTTTCATGTATTTGTACAATTTCCAAAGTTCCTCTTGTTCCACTGTGATCTATATCCATTGTGGTAAGTATCCATTAAGATACTTGACAGTATTTCAATTTTTAAAAATTTGTTGAGCCTTGTTTTATGGCCTACCATAGGGTCTATCCTGGAGAACATTCCCTGTGCTGATAAGAATGTGTATTCTGTAGCTCATTAAATAATCTGTAAACATTCATTAGGTCCACTTGGACTATAATGCAGACTAAGTCCAGTATTTCTTTGTTGATTTTCTGTCTACGTGATCTGTCCACTACCAAAAGTGAGATGAAGTTCCCAGTGATTATTGTATTGAAAGCCTCTCTCTCTCTCTCTGTTTAGCTCTAATATTTGCTTTACATATATCAGTGCTCCACTGTTGGGCGTATATATGTCTATATACATATATACACATGCTTATATTCTCTGGCTGAATTGATCTCTTGATCATTAATTATAAAATGTCCTTCTTGGCCGGGTGCGGTGGCTCAAGCCTGTAATCCCAGCACTGTGGGAGGCCGAGATGGGCGGATCACGAGGTCAGGAGATCGAGACCATCCTGGCTAACACGGTGAAACCCCGTCTCTACTAAAAAAAATACAAAAAACTAGCCGGGCGAGGTGGCGGGCGCCTGTAGTCCCAGCTACTCGGGAGGCTGAGGCAGGAGAATGGCGGGAACCCGGGAGGCGGAGCTTGCAGTGAGCTGAGATCCGGCCACTGCACTCCAGCCTGGGCGACAGAGCGAGACTCCGTCCCAAAAAAAAAAAAAAAAAAAAAAAAATGACCTTCTTTGTCTCTTTTTATGTTTTTGACTTAAAGTCTACTTTGTCTGATATAAGTATAGCTACTCCTGCACACTTTTGGTTTCCATTTGCATGGAATATTTTTTCCATTCCTTCACATTCAGTCCACATGTATCTTCACAGATGCAGTGAGTTTCTTGGAGGTAGCATATAGTTGGACCTTATTTTTTATCCATTCAGCTTGTCTATATCTTTTAACTGGAGAATTTAAACTGTTGTTTAATTCAGGGTTGTAATTGATAGGTAACAACTTACCCTTGTCATTTTGTATTTGTTTTGATTGTTTTGCACATTCTTTGTTCTTTTCTTTCTCTTTATTGCCTACCTTTCCAGTTGTTGGGGGTTTTGTAATGATAACATTTGACTCCTTTCTCTTTGTCATTTGTGTATCTGCTCTACCAGTGAGTTTTATACTTTTGGGTGTTTTCACGATGGTAGACATCATCCCTTTGCTTCCAGATGTAATGCTTTCTTAAGCATATTCTGTAGAACTAGTCTAGTGGTGATGAATTCCCTCTGTTTTTGCTTGTCCAGGAAAGGCTTTATTTCTCCTTGATTTTTGAAGGATAGCTTTGCTGGGTATAGTATTCTTGTCTCAAAGGGTTTCTTTTTTCAGCACTTTGAGTGTATCATCCTATTCTCTTCTGACCTGTAAGGTTTCTCCTCAGAAATCTGCTCTTAGTCTGAGAAGGATTCCCTTACATGTGACTTTATACTTTTCTCTTGCTATTTTCAGAATTCTATCTTTGTCTTTGTCTTTTGACAGTTTGATTATAATATGCCTGGAGAAGACCTTTTTGGGTTGAATCTATTTGAGAATCTTTGAGCTTCCTGTATCTGGGTGTCTAAATCTCTTGTAAGACATGGAAAGTTTTCAGCTATTACTTCATTAAATAGATTTTCTATGCCTTTTCCCAACTCTTCTCCTAGATCTTTCCAAATTTAAATATTTGATTGCTTTATGATTACCAATATGGCACATAGGCTTTCTTCACTCATTTTTATTTCTTTTTCTCTCCTTTTTTCTGGTTGGGTTATTTCAAAAGACCTGTCTTCAAGTTCAGAAATTCTTTCTTCTCCTTGATCTAGACTATTGTTAAAGCAGTGAGTTGTATTTTTATTTTATTCATTGATTTCTTCAGTTTCAGGAATTGTTTGGTTCTTTTTAACAATATCTATCTCTTTGTTGAGTTTCTCATTCAGAGTATTAATTATTTTCCTGATTTCTTTGTATTGTTTATCTGTGTTTTCTTGTATCTTACTGAATTTCTTTAATATCATTGTTTTGAATTTTTCTTAGTCATTGCATAGATATCATTTTTTGGGGGATCTGTACTGAAGAATTATTGTGTTCCTTTGGAGGTGCCATGTTTCCTTGCCTTTTCATGTTTCTGTGTCCTTACATTGATATCAGCACAGCTAATATAACAGTCACTTCTCCAATTGTATTTATTGGCTTTCATAGGGAAAGACATTTTCCTCTGCTGGGCATGGTGGCTCATGCCCATAATCCCAGTGACTCAGGAGGCTGAGGTGGGAAGATTGCTTCTGGCAGGAGTTTGAGGTTACAGTGAAATATGATTGTACCACTACACTCCAGCCTAGGTGACAGTGCAAGACCTTGTCTCTAAAAAATTAAATAAAAATAAAATAAGAAGATGTTTTCCTGTAGATGTGTCTATAGTGTTGGTTGAGTGGAGCACTTTGGCTTTGATTCTGTGTGGATACAGTTAGTGAAGCCTCCAAATGATTTCATTAGCATCAATGTTGTCTGTGAGTTCCTCAGTGTCTGACACTGTAGTTGTTAATGGAGTCTGTGGAAAGGCTGTGCTGGGAACAGGGACATCAGGCAGGCTGGTCTTCGAGCACCAGTGGTGACAACAGTGTGCCAGGCATGCTGGTCCTCAGACCCCCAGGCAGTGTATGTGGGTGCCAGTGCTGGTGTGTCCAGGTGGGCAGGGTTTCAGACTTCAAGGTAACATGTTCAGGTGCCAGTGGTAGCAGCAGTGGACTGAATAGGCAGGTCCTTGGGCCCCGAGGTGGCCTGTGTGGAAGTGGCAGCAGCAGGCCAACCTTCAGGCCCTCAAGTGGTGTACACAGGCATCATTGATGGCAAGCTGGGTAGGCTGGTCCCCAGGCCCTTGGGAGACACATGTGGTCACTGGTGGCAGGCAGAGTGGGCCCATCCTTAGACCTCTGGATGGTGTGTGCCTGTGCTGCTGGTGGTAAACAGGATGGGTCAATCTCCTGGCCCCTGGGCAGCACATGTGGATGCTGGTGGCAGGTGGGGCAAGCCTGTCCTCAGGTTCCCGGATGGTGCGTGCAGGTGCTGGCAGCAGGTGGGACAGTTTGACCCGCATACTCCCAGATGCGCACAGGCACCAGCAACAATGGTGGGTGGGGCAATCCTATCCTCAGGCCCTGGGACAGTAAGCACAGGTGCAATTGGTGGCAGGTGGGGCAGTTCAATCCGTTTCTTTTGTCAATAGCCATTTGAGTCACCTCCAGCTTGGGGCTAGTATGAAAAGTGTTACTATGAGCATCCCAGTCAGGTCTTTGTGGGGCAAATGGATGCCTGCCACTCAATTTTAAGACCATTTTTGGCTTTTACTTGAGTCGAGAAATACCACTGCTTGCTAGAGATCACTGTGACCCCAGAATCTAGAGTCTCACATCTGCTTCTTTGTCACTGGCAGGGTGGCTCCTATGGACGGAAAACAGTCTTAAGAGGCAACTCCGATGGTACTCTTGTCCTCTTCTTCAGTAACTTAAAACAATTCCAGGATCAGAAGAAAAGCCAACATGACATCCTCGATAAAACTGGGCATAAGCTGGAGTTCTGTCTGTACACGAAGTGGATGAAAGACAGTTTCAAGATTCAGAAGTCCCATGATGGGTTCACCATCCAGTTGTTCACAAAAAATCAGAGCGTCTCTTTTGAGGTGCTGGCTGCCTTCAATGCTCTGAGTAAGTATTCCTGGGTGTTGGGGGATAAAAGCCAAAGAAGGGGGTGCCAGATAGCCCCATGCAACCTCTAGGCCATGGGTGACATAGATACCACTGCTGCTTTCAAAAAATGGGAGACCATAGACCCTCAGGAGAGAAGAATCCTTTCTACCCTGGACTCGCTCTCTTCTCTAGAACTAACTTCTCCCCCATATCCTGACTGTCTTTGGAGAAAATGTTCTGGATTCTAGAATCTAAGGCAGAGCCTTTTAAGCCATACTGTATATATAAATCACCCAGAACCTTGTTAAAATGCAGATCCTGACTCAGAAGGTCTGAGTCAGGGCCCAGGATTTCATATTTCTAGCCAGCTCCATGATGAGCTGCTAGTCCACAGATCACACTTGCGGGTGTTGACCAGAGTCAGTGTTGGTTAGAGTGAAAGGATGAGGCAGACATCTGGGAAAAGTCCAGCTGGGGCAAGCATTTGAAGTCTGCCTTCCTACCAGGTCAAAATCAAGGCAACAACCTTCCACAGATAACTATCAAAGCTTGAGGGGTGCCTTGAACCCAACTCCTAAATCTCCAAGACCTGCCTACCTCTTGTGTCTCCTGTCTCAGCAAACATTCCCACACTCTTGCTTATTGTTAAAGTAACCTCTGCTTACCAGGCTTCTGGTTTAATAAAAGATGGCTACAATGACTCCATCTTAAAGCAAGTAGCTAGGCACTCACAAGGAACCTACAGGCTTAATACTTGGGTCTGAAAATAGCCACAGTCTAAGCTGACCACCAACTATAATTGCAGAATATTTATGGCCATACAAAACATCTCCCACTAAGCCTACAAAATGTCCAGATGTCCTAAAAGTGCAGCCCACTTAAAGTCAACATTAATGAGCAGGCTTAGGTTGAAGGATTAATGGTCATCAATACCACTGTTAAGAAGAAAGTTCTTAGCCAAATTGAATTTAATAGAGTTTAACTGAGCAGACAAATCACGAATCTAGAAGCCTCCCGAGCCAGAGTAGGTTCAGAGAGTCTTGAACACAGTCATGCGGTGGAAGAAAGATTTATGGACAGGAAAAGGAAGTGATGTACCGAAAAAGAAAGTGAGGTACAGAAGCAGCCAGACTGGTTATAGCCCAGCATTGGCCTTATTTGAACGAGATTTGAGCAGTTGGCCACCTTTGATTGGCCAAAACTCAGTGATCGGCACAAGAGTAGGTTGCAGTCTGTTTGCACATCCTTTTAGGTTATAGTTCACCATGTACAGAGAAATTTTAGACCAAACTTAAAATATGTAAGGAGGCAGCTTTAGACTAAACTTGACTTAACAGCACCAATAGCCCCTACCTTTACTGAGCACCTCTGCACATTCCAATTTTAATTATAGCTCCTTAGAGTTTCTTATAAACAAAGACACTAACAAAAAAAAAATGGCACATTCTTCCTTCTCCTGTCTGAGGACACCCTACCCTGTAACAAAGTAGTTTCTAATAAATTTGCTTCTTTCACCATACTCTGTGCTTGCCTTGAATTCTTTCCTGCATGAGATCCAAGAACTCTCTCTTGGGATCTGATTCAGGACCCTCTTTTCCAGTAACGCTATCACCGGTAAACCAAAAGTATCTGAGACAGGTCTCAATCTATTTAGAAAGTGTATTTGCCAAGGTTAAGGATGTACCCATGACACAGCCTCAGGAAGTTCTGATGACATGTGCCCAAGGTGGTCAGGGTACAGCTTGGTTGTATACGTGATATGGTTTGGCTGTGTCCCCACCCAAATCTCATCTTGAATTGTAGCTCCCACAATTCCCACATGTGATGGGAGGGACCTGGTGGGAGGTAATTGAATCATGGAGGCAGGTCTTTCCCATGCTGTTCTCATGATAATGAATAAATGTCATGAGATGTGATGGTATCATAAAGGGGAGTTCCCCTGCACAAGCTCTCTCTGGCCTGCCACCATGTAAGACGTCCCTTGCTCTTCCACCATGATTGTGAGGCCTCCCCAGCCGTGTGGAACTGTGAGTCAATCAAACCTCTTTCCTTTATAAACTACTCAGTCTCAGGTATGTCTTTATTAGCAGCATGAGAACAGACTAATACAATACATTTTAGGGAGACATGAGACATCAATCAATGCATGTAGGAGGTACATTGGTTTGGTTTGGAAAGGCAGGACAACTCAAAGTGGGGGCTTCCAGGTCATTGGTAGATTTAAAGATTTTCTGATTGGCAAGTGATTGAAAGAGTTATCATCAATAGAAAGGAATGTCTGGGTTATGATGATAAGGGGTTGTGGAGACCAAAGTTTTATCATGCAGCTGAAGCCTCCAGGTAGCAGGCTTCAGAAAGAATAGATTGTAAATGTTTCTTATCAGACAAGAGCCTGTTCTATCACTAATTCCAAAAAAAGAGGGAGGTATCATGAGGAATGTCCAGCTCCTCCTTCCCATCATGGCCTGAACTGGTTTTTTAGGTCAACTTTGGAATGGCTTTGCTGAGAGGAGGGGTCCATTCAGATGATTGGGGAGCTTAGAATTTTGTTTTTGGTTTATACACCTAAGCCAGGATTGTATCTCCAACTCCCCCATCTCCTCACTCACAGCCCATCACTAAGTCCTTCCAGTTCTGCCTAACTTGCTCCTAAATCTGCATCATTTCTCTCCCTTCCCACTGCTACTTCCCTAATCAGCGTCACCACCAGAGATGTGGTAATGACTTCTTAATAGTCTCCCTGTCTCCTCTCTCACTCTACCCTGCAGCTGGTGCTCTCTTTCCATGCACAAATATCATCGTGTCACACACTCTGCCTCTAATAGCTTTTCATTGCATTTAGGAAGTTGACCAAAAAGGCCAAACTCTGTAAAATATTTTAAGAGGTTTTTTTTCTGAGCCAAATATGAAGACCATGACCTGTGACATAATCAGAAGTTCCTGAGAACATGTGCCTAAGATGATCAGGTTACAGCTTGATTTTTATACATTTTAGGGGGACAGAATTTACAGGGAGAAACATAAATCAGTACACATAAGGTATGCATTGGTTCAGCCTGGAAAGGCAAGATATCTCAAAGCAGGGTCTTCCAGGTCATAGGTGGTTATAAAGATTTCCTGATTAGCAGTTGGTTGAAGGAGTTCAGCTTAAGAAAAGGGGAGTTGTGGAAGACAAGTTTCTTATTATGTAGATGAAGCCTCCAGGTAGCAGACTTCAAGGAGAGTAGGTGGTAAATGTCCCTTATCAGACCTTACAGGTGTCAGACTATTAGTTAAAATCTCTCCTGAATCAGGAAAAGATCGGGAAGGGGAAGGGGATTCTCCACAGAATGTTAATTTTTCCACAGGACACAGCTTTGCAGGGCCATTCCAAAATGTGTCAAAGAAATATATTTTGGGCCGGGCACAGTGGTTCACGCCTGTTATCCCAACACTTTGGGAGGCCAAGGTGGGCAGATCACCTGAAATTGGGAGTCTGAGACCAGCCTGACCAACATGGAGAAACCCTGTCTCTACTAAAACTACAAAATTAGCCAGGCGTGGTGGTGCATGCCTATAATCCCAGCTACTTGGGAGGCTGAGGCAGGAGAATCGCTTGAACCCGGGAGGCAGAAGTTGCAGTGAGCCGAAATCACACCATAGCACTCGAGCCTGGGCAACAAGAGTGAAACTCCATCCGAAAAAAAAAAAAGAAATATATTTTGGGGTAAAATATTTTTGATTTCCTTTAGGGCCTGTTATCTGTCAGGCGATGCCAGAGTTAAGTTGGAATTTGGTGTCATACTGCTACAAAGAGTCTGTTCTGTCAGTCTTGGAATCTCTATTTTAATGTTAGCGTTTGTCAATTGTGCCTGAATTCCAAAGGGAGGAGAGTATAATGAGGTGTCCGAGACCTCCTTCCCATTATGACCTGAACTAGTTTTTCAGATTTCTTTGGGGGTTCCCCTTGGCCAAGAGAGGGGTTCATTCAGTAGGTTGGAAAGGCTTAGAATTTTATTTTTGGTTTACAAGGATAAGGATCCAACTCCTCAGCAGGACAGGACTTTGATGATCTGGCAGCCCCTACTGACTTACCTCTCCAGCTATACCACTCACTACCAACTAACTCTTTATGCTGCAGCCACTCTGGCCTTCCCTGAGCTCCCCAAACCCACATGATGCTAGCTCAGCTTGAGACTTTGACCCATACTGGTCCTTTGCCTGAAACATACTTCCCCCAGCCTTTTATTTTTTGATACCTCCAACTCATCCTTTAAGTCCTCTGGCTCTCTACGTCTGGGTTAGATCCACTTTCCACATGCTCCAGTAGCAATTTGTGCTTTCTAAATCATGAGATTTATCACCTTGCAAACCCCAAATATCTGAGACAGGTCTTAGTTAGTTTAGAAAGTTTATTTTGCCAAGGTTGAGGACGGGCACCAGTAACACAGCCTCAGGAGGTCCTGACGACTCGTGCCCAAGGCGGTCAGAGCACAGTTTGGTTTTGTACATTTTAGGGAAACATGAGACATCAATCAACATATGTAAGATGAACAATGGTTCACTCCAGAAAGGCAGGACAACTCAAAGCAAAGTAGGACAACTCAAAGTGGGGAGAGGGCTTCCAGATCATGTGTAGATAAGAGACCAATGGTTGCATTCCTTTGAGTTTCTGATTAACCTCTTCCAAAGGAGGCAATCAAATATGCATTTATCTCAGTGAGCAGAGGGATGACTTTGAATAGAATGGGAGGCAGGTTTGTCCTGAGAAGTTCCCACCTTGACTTTTCCCTTTAACTGCGTGATTTTGGGGCCCCAAGATTTACTTTCCTTTCACAACTTACATGGAAATAATTTATTTAGCTTTCTCCTCTCCTAGACTATAAGCTCCATGAGGACAGGTCATGAGTATCTTGTTCTTCTATGATCTCTAGTACAATGTTCACCATTAATAATAGTTGTTGGATGGATGGATGGATCATGATGGATAAATGGATGGAAGGTAAATGGATGGACAAATGAATGTAGATGGATGGATGGATAGATAGATATTAAATATATGTATATATTTATAGATGAGGTAGATAATGGATAGTCTCAAGCACAAAGCATAGTCTCAAGTACAGGTGCACATATAATCACAAACTTAAACAATTCCAGGCTGGGCACGGTGGCTCATGCCTAGAATCCCAGTGCTTTGGGAGGCTGAGGCAAGAGGATTGCTTGAGGCTAGGAGTTTAAGATCAGCCTGGGCAACATAGTGAAATCCCATCTCTACCAAAGAATTAAAAATTAGATGCGATGGCATGCACCTGTATTCCTAGCTACTGGGGAGACTGAGGCAGGAGGATCACTTGAGCACGGGAGTTCAAGGTTGCAGTGAGCTTTTATCACACCACTATACTCCAGCCTGGGCAACAGAGCAAGATCCTGTCAAAAGAAAAAAAAAAAGAAAAAGAAAGAAAAGAAAAGGGGAGGGGAGGGGAGGAGAGAGAAGGGGAAGGGAAAATTCCCAAGCTGAAACTTAAGCCATTATTAAACAAGTGGGGAAACAGAAAAGCCCAGGTCTTCTAAGCCCATGGCCAGAGTACCTTCCATCACATATAGTTTTAAGGAATTTCTGGGTTACCAGGAACCATGAAGAACGATTAGCCCAGCCATCACTGATAAGGAGGAGACATACAGACATCCTGATAACTCACATTCACAGAAAGGTGGCCTAGCTTGGGGAAACATGTACCAGTTTGGGAGGTTAGCAGTTCTGAGTTCTTATCCTGGTCCTACTACTCACCTATGCCTGCCAGCTGTACAGTCAGACTAGAAACTAGCTTCCAGGGCCATTAGGATGCTCAGGGTTGGGGGTGGGAGCCTGCTTCAAACAGGGGCTGGAGTCAAAGCGGGAGACAGGTGCACTCATAAGTCTCATAGGAAAGTCCTCTCCTCCTGTTTCAAGTGCCATACTGGAAGACCTGGCCAGAGCGCCCTCTACTGGGCTCATCCCATCATGCAAGGATGGTGTGAGTGAGAAATAAGGTCTTCCCCACATGTGCTACCCAGAAGCTGCCACTAGATGGTAGTAGAGCTGCACATTCCAAATTACTGTACACTCCCTTTTCTGCAAGGAAACACAGGGTCACTTTCTGAGAAAAGCAACCTACAGGGGAATTGGTAACTTGTTTTTCTTTTTTTTTTTTTTCTTTTTTTTTTAAACTAAATGTTAGCCTAACTAATCTGGCCTATTTTTACACCAGGTCCAGGCTGGCTGTCTCCAATTCTGCATCTCTTTCCACTATTGCGTATCACCAACTCTCCCCCTAGGGCCTTTGACCCAAAGCAAGAAGTACCTATTTACTAGACTTACTGGAATTTCCATTATCCTCATCTGTAAATTAGTAATTGCAATTGCACTTGCCAGAGTTTTGTGAGGCTTGTATGTTTCACTGTACATAAAAGGCTTAGAGTAAACACACCATAAATGTTGGCTATTTATTATCATTATGGAGGAAGATAAGATGTTCTTTCTGTCAACCTCCCTGCATGCCAAGTGCCCAGAACCAGGCCTAGGGAGTCAGTAAATATCCATTGGGGTGTACGAAAGGAACAAGCTAGCTGCTTTCTCCTGGTTGCTTATCTAAATGTGTTTATGGGCCAGGGTGCTGGCTCACATCTGTAATTCCAACACTTTGGAAGGCCGAAATGGGAGGATCACTTGAGGACAGGAGTTCAAGACCAGCCTGGGCAGCATAGTAAGATGCTGCCTCAAAAAAAAAAAAAAAAAAAAAGCCAAACATGGTGGCACGCGCCTGTAGTCCCAGGTACTCAGAAGGCTGAGGCAGGAGGATCACTTGAGCCTTGAAATATATTTGAGGGTACAGTGAGCTATGATTGTGCCATTGCAGTCCAGCCTGAGTGACAGAGAAGACTTTGTCTCTAAAAGTAAGAATAATGATGAAACAAACCCAGCAGTTTTATATACCACTTTTTTGTTTTTGTTTCTGTTGGTTGGTTTTGTTTTGTTTTTTAATGAACATAGAAATTGACCCTTCTGATCTTAAAGCTTGAAACTTACATTTGTTTTATCTAAGTTCTTTCCTCAGAAAACGAACCTCAGACCTCTCAAAAAGTATCAAAGAACTGAAACTCACCAGTCACTGCATCCAGACAATGGGATGTCAAATCCCTTATTCCTCATGATTACCTCCTCACCCCTCCCTAATTCCCGTTTTCCTACACATAGGTACATTTCTTCCCTGCTGCATAGAACCCTAACTTTAGTCTGTCAGGGAGAAGGATTTGAGACTGATCTCCCATCTCCTCGGCTGCAGCACCTGATTAAAGCCTTCTTCTTGGCAACACTTGTTGTTTCAGTCATTGGCTCTCGGTGTGGTGGGCAGCAGGACCTAGACTGAACCCCTGGTGTTTCAGTATCAGTAATCAATCAATAAATGTGTTTGTTTTATTTTTAATTTTATTTGGAGACAGAGTCTCACTCTGTCACCCAGGCTACAGTGCAGTGGCACAATTATGGCCCAGTGCAACATCCGCCTCTCGGGTTCAAGGAATTCGCATGCCTCAGCCTCCTGAGTAGCTGGGATTGCAGGCATGTGCCACCACGCCCAGCTAATTTTTGTATTTTTGAATTTTAGGATTTCATCATGTTGGCCAGGCTGGTCTCGAACTCCTGGTGATCCACCTGCCTCGGCCTCCCAAAGTGCTGGGATTACAGGCATGAGCCACCGTGCCTGGCTAAATAAATGTGTTTATAAACAGTGGAGTTCAGCTAGCAAGAATGAAAACCCATTGATTAAACCAGCCTCTGTCCCCAGATCTCCACGGCCCTGCTGCCACCTTGCCTGCCTTCTCAAAGTCCCTGTACCCTGACACTCTGAAGTAAAATATTCACTAGATGGACTCAATGACAGAATATATTGCATGTAAAATATAAACTTTCCTTTCTTCCAGATGTATACTAATTATGCCAACACCAACAATTTTTTAAAGAACCCACTTGTTCCCTACTAATTTGGAGAATTCCCTTTCTCATTTATAATTCCATCTCTTATCCCTCCATTAGGTTCTGCTGATCTTGTCTTGGGTTAACACCATACCGTTTTCATTATAGTCATTTTAGATTACACTTTATTATCTAATGGGCCAAGTTGCCCTTTCCTATCATATTTTATGTAAAGGTACCAGTCCTCTGACTGATTAAACAAGGATCGTGTGCTGTTAAACTATAACTGACTTTCATTGTAGAGCAACCCTGGCTCTCTGAGACCAGGTTACATAAATACCAAAGTTCCAATTTCTCTTTCACATCAGGCTTAAATGATAATCCCAGCCCCTGGATTTATCGAGAGCTCAAAAGATCCTTGGATAAGACAAGTGCCAGTCCTGGTGAGTTTACAGTCTGCTTCACCGAACTCCAGCAGAAGTTTTTTGACAACCGTCCCAGAAAACTAAAGGATTTGATCCTCTTGATAAAGCACTGGCATCAACAGGTAATTTTCCAACTGTCTATATGTGGTTATCATTCATTTCCTTTTTATAGAGATAACTGACATCCAGTAAAGTGCAACAATCTTAGGTATACAACTCAATGCATGTTTTGCAATCTTACCAGCAACACCCAAATCAACATAGGGAACACTTCCTGCACCACAGAAGGTGCCTCAAGCCAACTGTCTCCCCAGTAATCCTCCCAAACAAACCCCTATTCTAACATCTGTCACCACCACAGATTAGTTTTGCTTGATTTTAAACAATATAAGTGGGATCATATAGTACATACTTTATGTCTGCCTCCTTTTGCTCAACAGTACGTCTGAGAGACTCATTTATGTGGTTGCAGGATCTTGCTCTGTTACCCAGGCTGGAGTGCAGTGGTGTGATATTGGCTCACTGCAACCTCTGTCTCCTGGGCTCAAGCAATCCTCCCATCTCAGCCTCCCATGTAGCTGGAACTACAGGAGTGTACCACCACACCTGGCTAATTTTTGTGTTTTTTGTAGAGATGAGGTTTTGCCTTGTTACCCAAGCTGGTCTTGAACTCCTGGGCTCAAGCTGTCTACCCACCTTGGCCTCCCAAAGTGCTGGGATTACAGACATGAGCCACAGCACCCAGCCATAGCAGCACTTTTTTTCACGTTTTGCCATATTTCATTTTATGAATGTAACACACATTTATCCATTCTGCTGCTTTGGGTCATTTTCAAATTGGGGCAATTTTCAAATAGATGATTGGGTCATTTTCAAATTGGGCAATTATGAATTAGGTTACTATGGATATTTTCCTACATGTCTTTTTGTGAATGTAAGCATTCCTTTCTCTTGGGCAAATAGGTAGCAGCAGAATTTCTGGGCTATCCAGTACACATATATGAATGTTGTGTACATATATGTGTGTAAATATATAAAATATATATGTGGTTTACTTGTTTTTTTGTTTAACCATAGCAAATCTTGCCAAATCATTTCCAAAATCTTACCAAATTATACTCCCATCAGCAAGATGTAAGTTTCAGGAATATTATCAAACCCAACTGGGGATCTGCCCACCCAGCACAGCAAAACCAAACACAGACTTTGGGATTACCGTGAGAGAGTGAGGCATTTATTGCAGGGAGCCACGCAGGGAGAATCGGGCAGCTCATGTTTAAGAGCCAAACTCTCCGATGGCTTACAGGTAAGTGTTTTAAAGGTGAGGGGACAGAGGTTACAGGCAAAGCCATAAATCAACACATGGAGACTGTAGATTGGTTTGACCTAAAAAGGTGGGACGTCTCCAAGCAGGAGGGAGGAGATGGATGGATGGCTCAGGTCACAGGATTCAAAGACTTTCCGATTTGTGATGGGTGAAATGGGCGAAGCTTTATCTAAAAATTTCAGATCAGCAGAAAGGAACGTTAGCTCTGGCTCGTAGGTGTGACCTCCTCCAAGAACCTCAGGAAGAAATTTAGAATAAAGAATGAGGTCAGGGTTCAATCCTCAGTTTCCCCTTATCTGAGGTCTACCTGCCAGTCGATTTGCTTGGTGGGGGCCTGAGTTTCTGAAAATCAACTCAGGGACAGGGACATACTTTAAGATGTTATCTTTAGTTTCTATAGGGAACAAAACATCTTCTGACTCTAGCTTCCTTGGCTACTGTTTTAAGTGACTATTACCTTCCTTTTTTGTTGTTTTAATTTTATTGGTTTTTTTTTTTTTTTTTTCACTGCTCCTGTAGACCCTGAACTACTATATTTTTGCTTATCAAGTTGCTCATTGACTTTTAAAGGCTAGTAGGGTGCCTGGAATTTCCCTCAAAAGAACTCCAGATTGTCCTTTATTTTTATGCTTGTGGGATGGGAGCAGTGGGTGGCCTGCAGCCCCCTAAGAGAGGTCCCTGCTGCATCCCAGTTGTTCCACATCTTTGTCAAGACTTGGTATTGTCAATCTGCTGAATTGTAGGTATTCTGGCAAAGGAGAATGACTTCCTGTAGACCTCTGGTTTCTTGATTTCAGATCCCTGACATGGTAAGAACTGGATCCCCATATGAGCTGCTACCCTTTTCTTCTCCCACAGTGTGAGAAAAAAATGAAGGATTTACCCTTGCTGTCTCCGTATGCCCTGGAGTTGCTTACAGTGTATGCCTGGGAACAGGGGTGCAGAAGAGACAACTTTGACATTGCTGAAGGCGTCAGAACCATTCTGGAGCTGATCAAATGCCATGAGCAGCTGTGTGTCTATTGGATGGTCAACTACAACTTTGAAGATGAGACCATCAGGAACATCCTGCTGCCCCAGCTCCAATCAGCGAGGTGCCGAGCTTCTCATGCCCTATCCCTGTACCTCATCATCCACATGCCAGGCATACCTCTTTGGAATGAGATCTCAGCCTTGCCCTATCAAGCCAGTGCTGGACCAGAAGAATGGCAGCCACCATGGGTGGGAAGGCAGAGGGGTCTGTCTGAAAGAGGGGAAGTCCAGTCAGTGCTTTTCAAGTTCCAAGCCGTAGTCACATTTTGTCCCCTAAACAAACACTGGAGAGACACTTCCTGTTATAGAAGGCAGGAGCTAAGAGAGAAAGGGCAGCGGGGGGACAGGAAGAGGAGACCACTTTGTTATTTTATTAATAGAATGTCTCTGTAAAGCAGCAAACATAGGGCCAGAGGGGCTTGATGTTGTAGACAAAATTCCTCAGCAGCTTGGAGGAGCCGCAGGAATCCAAATTCAAGTTGCCAGATTCCCACTCCAGGCCTCTTTCCCCAAAACAGATTTTGCCTCCCACAAGCAGCTCAACTGACGTTTTTTTTAATCTAATGGAATACACAGGCCAGTAATCTTGGATCCAACCGACCCAACCAATAATGTGAGTGGAGATAAAAGATGCTGGCAATGGCTGAAAAAAGAAGCTCAAACCTGGCTGACTTCTCCCAACCTGGATAATGAGTTACCTGCACCATCTTGGAATGTTCTGGTAAGAGGGTTTTCCAAATGCAGGGTGTTTCATGCTGCAGGAAGGTCTTCCTGACACCTAGGCTAAGCCTTATCTGAGAGTACTCTGTATTCATTTCCTGTGCTGCTGTTACAAAGTTCCACAAAACAGATGGCTTAAAGCCACAGAAATTTATTCTCTCACCAT
This sequence comes from Macaca nemestrina, assembly GCF_043159975.1. Lineage (NCBI taxonomy): Eukaryota > Metazoa > Chordata > Mammalia > Primates > Cercopithecidae > Macaca > Macaca nemestrina. Next base: position 20,240,010 of record NC_092134.1, on the reverse strand, counting down.
TCTGGCTATTACAAGTTCAAAATCAGGGTGTTGGCAGAGCCATGCTCTCTGCAGGCCCTAGGAAAGAATTCTTCCAGGCTTTCTGCAGCTTCTGGTGGTTGCCAGCAGTCCTTGGCTTGTGGCTGCATCACTCCAGCCGCTGCCCCTGTGGTCATGTGGCCTTCTCCCTACGTGTCTTCTTATCATCTTCCCTCTGTGCATGTCTGTCTTATCGTATCCTCTTCTTCTAAGAACAACAGTCATACTGAATTAGGGCCCACCATAATGACCTAATCTTCATGAGATCCCATTTGAAAAGACACTATTTCCAGGTAATGCACATTCATTGATACTATAGGTTGGAACCCCAGCATCTTTTAGGGGGACACAGTTCAACCCATCGCACACCATCAAGGCAATGACTATGAAGTGCAAAATGGAACAAAGAGAAAGCGGGATACCCACAGATGTGAGATCTCAATTAATTTTTGCAAGAGAGAAAGCTGGTGAGCAGGTGGAGACGTGAAACAGAGCATTGCTCAGAGAAGGGGGTGGCAGTCAGGCCTGTGGATGCCAGGACAGGTTCTGAGCTCCATTCAGGCAGGTGCCGGGGGCAAAAGCGGGAAGTGGGGCCAAAACAAGAGAACCAATTAAGGCACCAGCAGTGAAACAGGTGCACTGGCCTTCCCCCTCCCATCCCCAAAAGGAGAAGTAAATCTATCAACACAAACTCCCCTGCATGCTCAGTGCTTATTAGAGAAAAGCCATCAAGAAGAACCTTCCCAGATTAGACCACTGAGCCCTCTCGGCTTTTCTGGGAACCACACTGGGGACAACTGTATTAATTGAGGCCAGTGGGGCCAACCAAATTCCACACTTCACAGACAGATTTATTTGTATCCAAGTTATGGGAGGCAGAATCTACATCCCATTTGCCCAGAAATGTGAAGGCTAACTGAGCAACAATCTGGCATGTCAATGAAGATGTAAATTAGTTTAGCAAACTTCACAGAGGGTGGGGAGTCTATGAATGAGGAACTTCCCTAACTGGACTCAGAAGGATCAGGACACTCTGAGCAGTCACCCCTGTGCCCACCCTAACCCCTACTTTCACTGGACCCCTGGTCTTTGCTCCCTGACCCCAATTTTCCTGGCTTCTTCAGACAGATTTTTTCAAAAAGTTATCTCCCCAACCTGACAACTTATTCTGAAGCTTTGAAACATTTAAAAAGTTAGAAAAATGGTTCAGTAAACTCCTGTGAGCCCCTCACATAGATGCACCCATGTGCAACATTTGCTATGTTACAGTTTGTGTGTGCACACGTTATTATTGTTGTTGTTGTTATCGTTGTTTTTAATCTTTTTTTTTTTTTTAAGAGATGGGGCTACATCTCGCTACATTGGCCAGGCTGGTCTCAAACTCCTGGGCTCAAGTGATCCTCCCAACCTGGCCTCCCAAAGTTATGGGATTACAAGCGTGAGCCACCTCGCCTGGCCCATTGTTATAGTTGTTGTTTATACTGAGCCCTTTGAGAGTAGACTGCCAGATATCTCCTTACCCTTAAACACTTTCACAGGGATCTCTGAAAACAAGAATATTCTCTTCAATAACGTCTATGCCATGATCAAATTCAGGAGATTAGGAGTCATATGTTATTGTCCCAATACAGCCATTGGGATGATTTTGACAATCATGCCAAGAATGTCCTTCATAGGACATTCTTTTCCAACCCAGAAGCACATGTGGCATTTAGTTCCAAACATCTCCTAAACTATCTTTTGATATTCACTGTGGCTGTTTTTATTCTGCTATCCCATCAACTTCTATTTTGAGAACTGTGAGACCATCCCTGTCTCTACAGTTTTTGAAGACAATTAGGCCCAGGAACCACTGCATAAGGAGGTCCAAACGTTGGAGGGCTCATGTACACATACACATGCACACATGTACATGCATACACACACATGCACTCACACACATGCACATACATGCACCCACATGCACTCATACGCATGCACACACATGCACTCACACCACGCACACATATGCACTCACACACCACAAATATTCTGTCCTGTGGAAGGAGCAGTGTTGGCAATGAATTTACCTTCAATAGGCATCATCCTCAGCAACTATGAGGCCAACTTACAACATCTAAGAACAACCAAGGTTGACCTTCAACTTTCAAGCTGAATGCCCTTCCCCACCTCCAGGTGAGCTAGCCCATCTTGTCTGTGTTGCCAGCAAAAGTACAACATTTGTATAGAACACTGAATTAGTTGCCTCTTACTGCTGTTTTTAAAAAATGCCCTAAACTTAGTGGCTTAAAACACATGAATTTGAGCCAGGCATAGTGGCTCACACCTGTAATCCCAACACTTTGGGAGGCTGAGGGGGGAGGATCGCTTGAGAACAGGAGTTTGAGACCAGCCTGAGCAACATAACAATACCCCGTCTCTACAAAAATCAATAAATAAATTAGCCAGGTACAGTGGTGTACACCTGTAGTTCCAGCTAGTTGGGAGGCTGAGGCAGGAGGATCACTTGAGCAAGGGAGATCAAGGTTGCAGTGAGCCATGATTGTGCCACTGCATTCAGCCTGGGTGACAGAGCAAGACCCTCTCTCAAAATTACTTTTGTACCAACCAAAAAAAAAAAACAATATATATGTTTCCTCACCTTTTCAAGCTCCTTGAGGCTGTCCAAATTTCTTGGCCTATGGCCCCTTACTCCTTCTTCAAAGCCAACAGCATAGCATTTTCCAGCCCCTCTCTCTACTTCCAACATCACATCACCTCCTCCAACCCTAACCCTCCTGCCTCTGTCTTATAAGTACTCTTGTCCTTACAAGCACAGTGGCTCATGCCTGTAATCACAGCACTTTGGGAGGCTGAGGTGGGAGGATTGCTTGAGACCGGAAATTTGAGACCAGCCTGCGGAACCTAGTGAGACTCCCATCTCTTAAAAAAAAAAAAAAAAAAAAAAGCTAGGCGTGATGGCACAAACCTGTGGTCCCAGCTACTCAGGAGACTAAGGCTGGAGAATCCCTTGAGCCCAGGAATTGGAGACTGCAGTGAGCTATAATGGCACCCCTGCCCTCCAGTTTGGGTGACAGAGCGAGACACTGTTTCTGAAAAAACATGGGTTAGAATCATGGGTTGGAAGGCTACCTATTGGGTTCTATGCTCACTACCTAGGTGATGGGATCACTCATACACCAAGCCTCAGCAACATGCAATTTACCCATGTAAAAACCTATGCATGTATCTCCTAGAACCTAAAGTAAAAGTGGAGAAAAAAATTTATTAATTAATTCAATTAAAAATTAAAATTAAGAGGGAAAAGACCCTTGTGATGACATCAGGCCAATCCAGGTAATGCAGAATAATCCTCTCATCTCTAGAGCCTTAACCATGTGTGCTTCAGAGGGAGCACAGCTGTGCCAAAACCTGGACTTTGAACTGTTGGCCTCCAGAACTGGAAGAGAAGAAACTTCTGTTGTTTTAAGACATCTAGTTGTGGTCACTTGTTATGGCAGCCCTTGGAAACCAACACACCCGCACATGGCGTGTTTAACACAGGCTGATACAACCTTAAGAAAGGAATGGATGTGGTCATCAGCAATCTCCAATACCTACAGCAAATGGGAAAACAGGGAAGGACCAGAGGTGTAGTTAAAGCAAAAAGCCATAGGTCATTAGGAGGTGATGCTCAAACTGGGCAAGGAAAAAGGAGTTTGGAGTTAGGAACACGACAGATCTGTCTGGACAAGGATCCAGATCTCTCCTGGGGGAAGGAGGGGCAACTAGGACTGTTTTTGTTTCTGTGGGGGGTTTGCGTGCCACCCCAAACTCTCAGGTGTCTTCTTGGGATGTATTCATGCAAGGACAAAAGATGGAAAAGATGCCAGGCCACGAGCTGGAGGGCAGTTGGGAGAGAAAGGGTAGGGGGCCCAGTATAGGCAGGAAAGGAAGCCTCGGATGGACTTACAGGGGCCACTCACACTTGGGGTCTTCCTTCCTTCCCCAGCCAGCACCACTCTTCACGACCCCAGGCCATCTTCTGGATAAGTTCATCAAAGAGTTTCTTCAGCCCAACAAATTCTTCCTAGAGCAGATCGATAGTGCTGTTGACATCATCTGTACATTCCTTAAAGAAAATTGCTTCCGACAATCAACTGCCAAGATCCAGATTGTCCAGGTGAGCACTGGCCTTTCTCATGTCTTGTTGGAATGATGGAACATTGGGCATTCCTGGAAGGGAGCTAAGTGTACATTGTAGCTCTCCAGGATCCATATACCTTCAGAAACGAGGAAGGGAAGCGGGAGTTAAGGGAACTAGGACACTAGTTTTCAGTGGGGGCTGTGGATAGACTGCCTAGGTCGTTAACAACACAACTTGGATTCTGTATTGTTTTTCTTGGAGCTGCTGGCCATCCTTGGGGCTCTTGGGCGTGGAGACACATCACTCCCGTCTCTGCCTCTGTCATCACACCTTTTCTTCTGTGTCAACCTCCTTCTCTTCTTTTCTAAGAACACTTGTCATTGGATTTAGGACGCAGCCTGATCCAGAATGATCTCATCTCCAGATCCTTAACTCAGTTACATCTGCAAAGACCCTTTTTCCAGATAAGGGCACATCCACAGGCCCCCAGAGGATGTATTTTTACAGGTCCACCATTGAACCCACTGCAGATTCTAAGGAGCTTAGAATCTCCTTCTCCTTTGAGTGACTGGAGCCCAACTTGCCCCATCAGCTGAGCTAGAGATTCAGAGGCTTCGGTCATCCTTGTCTGTGGCTCAAAGGCCATGGGGCTGACATGTTTCTCTCTGTTTACTGGTCACAAGACCAGATAAACGTGTTCCCATGGTCACAAGAAGGGAGAGAGGAAAATGTTATTATGTCTGCGTAAACGTCTTTGGTGATGCCAGAACAAATCTGTACATCTAGAGAGAGGCACCAATAGCCCCAGGGCAATGAGTGAACTGTCTCATTGAAGGTCACTGGAGTGAAAACAGGACTGAGTTTCTGATCAGTGTTAGAATTGTCAAAGCATGTGCTTTCTCCTCTCCTTCCTGAGACCCCATTCACATGATATAGTCAGTGAAAAAGAAAAGGTATATGACACATTAAAGAAGAAAAAAGAGCCATGGGCAGATAAGACATTGCTTTCCATCTTCCCGGAGTTGGTTGAAGGTTTCTCTGCTAAGGCCAGAGGAAGGTGACACCTAGAGATTATGAGGAGGGGGCTACAGTCTGAGAGGAGCTGCTGAAGCCCAACTCTTAAAGACAAAGGTGGGCTGCATGAATGAAGGGGACTGGAACAGGGATGAATTGGGGATCTGCATACAGGAAATAGAACACAACCTTTCCTCACCTCCTTAACCCATATAATCAGGCATTTAACACCCATGGATAAAATAAAACATTTTTCTCTACAGAAACTAAATGGAGGAGAAGGAGCAGGAAGGGAAGGGAGAAGCCTTAATGGCAGAGACATAAATAGCCCACAAAGCCTAAAATGCCTACTATCTGGCCCTTTGCAGAAAGTTTACCAACCCGGTGCTCCCCAGACCTGCAGGAGAAAACACACATCAAAGAACAGATGAGCACTTTCACCATAATGGTTGCATTCCACTCGATTGTTTGGTTACAGGAATCCAAATAAAGCTAAATATGTCTTTAGGCAAAATCTTTAGGAAATTGACCTGAGAAGCAGGTAACTTGTAACTAGGCCATCAGTTGTTTGTGTATGAAAGGCAGGAAAATAATTGCCTTTGGAACTGTATGATTTAATAACTGCATTATCTACTAGTTTGTAAAACAAAACCCTTTGCTTTGGACTCAGCCCTCACTGGACCCTAACGCAGAACTTGGCCTTGGAAACCACATCAGTTAGCCCAACTGGTGCCAGCCCGTGGGGGCAGGGGACTCCTCGGTCTAGGAAATTCTGGATCTCAACCTTCCTTTCTTCCTTAGGGAGGATCAACCGCCAAAGGCACCGCTCTGAAGACTGGCTCTGATGCCAACCTTGTCGTGTTCCATAACTCGCTGAAAAGCTACACCTCCCAAAAAAACGAGCGGTACAGAATCATCAAGGAAATCCATGAACAGCTGGAAACCTTTTGGAGGGAGAAGAAGGAGGAGCTTGAGGTCAGCTTTGAGCCTCCCATGTGGAAGGCTCCCAGGGTGCTGAGTTTCTCTCTGAAATCCAAAGTCCTCAACGAAAGTGTCAGCTTTGATGTGCTTCCTGCCTTTAACGCTCTGGGTAAGGCTCCCCAGACCTTAGCTTCTGGAGGAAGAAGATTCTGGATCCTGGAAGTTATAGTGGACAGAGGGTGGAAGGAGAGCCACGGGACTCAATGATGGGCTGTGAAAGCATGTGCTACTCATGGGTTCCTGGCCCCAGCAAGTGGCATTAATCGTGGCAGTAATACTTTACACTTGTATACGATTTTGGTCCCACTTCTTATTTCCAAGCATGGTGGTGTGTGCTTGTAATCCCAGCTACTCGGGGAAGCTGAGGCAGGAGAATTGCTTGAACCCGGGAGACGGAGGTGGCAGTGCGAGATTGCACCACCGCACTCCAGCCTGGGTAACAGAGTGAGGCTCTGTCTGAAAACAAACAAACAAACACACAAACAAAACCAGTAGTTGGGCTGGGCATAGAGGCTCACACCTGTAATCCCAGTACCTTGAGAGGCCAAGACAGGAAGACTGCTTGACCCAGGAGTTTGAGACCAGCCTGGGCAACATAGTGAGACTTTGTCCCAAAAATAAATAAATAAATAAATAAATAAACAAACAAAATTAGCCAGGCATGGTGGTACACGGCACACGCCTATAGTCCCAGATGCCCAGGAGGCTGAGGTGGCAGGATTGCTTGAGCCCAGGAGAGCGAGGCTGCAGTGAGCTGTGATCATGCCACTGCATTCCAATCTGGGCAACAGAGCAAAACACTGTCTCAAAAAAAGCAAAAAAACAAAAACAAACAAAAAACAAGAAGCAGTGCACCAGATTTAGCCCCAGGGGCCATAGTTCACAAACTCCAGATCAGTGTTGTCCCAAAGATCTTTCTGTGATCATGAAAATGTTCTATGTCTGGGTTCTACAACTACTGAGAGCTTGACATGTGGCTACAGCAACTGAGGAACTAAATTTTTAATTTTCATTCCCTTTAATGAATGTGAGTGCAAATGGCCACATTGGCTGGTGGCTGCTCTGTTAGTGTAAGTCTAGATGATACTTTAATAATACCACCGGCACCCATGTAGACCACATAATTTTTTACATAGCTCATTATTCTGGAGATGCTCCCTATATCTTAGACATCAGTCTTTCAAATACACTAACACTATTCAAAGTAATTTCCCAGAATTAAATCGTATTTGTCAAAAATGTTTTGTAATCTGTTATTTACTGTGCATATTAAAGCAGGATGTCAATCTCTCCCTCATGGCAGGTCAGCTGAGCTCTGGCTCCACACCCAGCCCTGAGGTTTATGCAGGGCTCCTTGATCTGTATAAATCCTCAGACTTCCCGGGAGGAGAGTTTTCTACCTGTTTCACGGTGCTACAGCAAAACTTCATTCGCTCCCGGCCCACCAAACTGAAGGACTTAATTCGCCTGGTGAAGCACTGGTACAAAGAGGTAAGGACGGTCCTTGTTCTGACCATGGGGTTATTATTTTTACCAGTAAGCCATGAACATTGAGCCCTGTTGCCCACAATCTCCCATGCTGAGGGCTGAGCCACTTTGGAAAATCTTCCCACTGGGTATCTTTATGACCTTCCCATCACTAACCCTATTCATTTGGGTCAGGCGTTGATGGCTTCTGGCCACCAAAGCTGCTACGTGTGATTTACTTTGCCCTCGCACTAGCCAAAGAATTCTGCAGGAATCCAAGTGACCTTGCCTACAGAGGGTGGGTGGAAGCTGGGATTTACACGCCCACACGTTGCCAGTGGGGCTTTTCTGCTTCCCGGCGCACACACTGTCTCTCAGAAGGCAGGTTGAAGCTGTAGGTGGAACCAGGGCTGCATTTTCTATATTGGTCAGTCTCCCCGCACTTGCACACAAGGTAGCTTCTGAATATTCTCGTGACAGTAAACATCAAGCACATACCACCTCTTCCTGAGATGCCTCCTCTCTGTGACCAGCTCCCTGAAACGTGAAACCAAGACCAAACTCTGTGGTTTTCATCCCGGAAAATCAGAGAGCTGGCATGGCATGTCAGAAGACTCGGGGCTGTGACATGACCTTGAGTGAGTCACTCCACTTCCCGCAGCCTCAAAGTCTTCATCTAAAATGCAGGTCATGCTGCCTGGGTTGTGGCGAAGATTAGGAATGATGTGGGTGAATGCCTGGGCCCATAGTTGGCATGCAGTGGGTTTCTAGTCAACCGTAGCTGTATTATTGTCCTAGGAAGGCATATATGGTCAAAGGCACAACAAAGAAACTCAGGTGTGCTGCCTACCAGCTACCAGGTGGACTCCTGTAAGGCTATGAAGTTTAGGTATCCAAGCTGCAGAGTGTGAGCACACCAGCATGACATCGTGACTCAGTTGCCCTGCTGTGGTCCCTGTGCGGCTCTCACTGAGCTCCTAGGCTAACCAGTTCATCTGATGTTCCCACTCTTCCCTAGTGTAAAAGGAAACTGAAGCCAAAGGGGTCTTTGCCCCCAAAGTATGCCTTGGAGCTGCTCACCGTCTATGCCTGGGAGCAGGGGAGTGGAGCGCCAGATTTTGACACTGCAGAAGGTTTCCGGACAGTCCTGGAGCTGGTCACACAATATCGGCAGCTCTGCATCTTCTGGAAGGTCAATTACAACTTTGAAGATGAGACCATGAGGAAGTTCCTACTGAGCCAGTTGCAGAAAACCAGGTGCCCTCACCCTAGCCCCATCCTTTTCTTAACCTGACTCCCTTGAACACTGTCTCAGCGACCTGGATTTTCCTCTGCTGGGGTCACGATTCATTCCTTGTGTGAGAGGGGGAAAGTGCTAGCCAACAGAACTTCTCACAGTCTCTGGGGATAAAACCTAAGGAGGCAGGAGAAAATGCTGTTCAGAAAAAAATACAGAAGGAAGGTTCAAGATATCAGGTCCCTGAGTTGCTTTCATCTAAGAGGTGTTAGAGTTGGAAGTGTGTCCCTGAGAAGTAATGCTATCATTCACAGGCCAATTTATCCTGCAGGGTTTTTACTGGATTAGGGTTTATCTCCTCTTTCAGACCTTCAAGAATAGTAAGAAACCGTATCCATCTGCTTAGGGCCACCAGCAAGGGACAAAAACAATGGAAACCAGAGGAAAGGAAAGAGAAAATAAAGGAGCACTGAAAAAGAATAGAGAAGTAAGAGAGAAGGAGACCCCCGGTGGGTTGCCTACCCTGGGTTCTTGGCAACATTATATTTGATTAAATTATGTATCATATTTTAGCTGACATAGCAAGGAGGAGAAATTTAGATTATGCCTTCATTATATCTTCATAAGTATAGCAATTAACAGCTTTCAAAACACTTTTGGCAAATACGATGTAATTCTAGGAAGTTACTTTGGTTTTGGTTTTGGTTTTTGAAGACAGAGCCTCACTCTGTCACCCAGGCTGGAGTGCAGTGGCACAATCTCGGCTCACTGCAACCTCTGCCTCCCAGGTTCAAGCTGATTCTCCTGCCTCAGCCTTCCAAGTAGCTGTGACTACAGGTGCCCGCCACCATGCCCAGCTAATTTTTGTATTTTTAGTAGAGATGGGGTTTCTCCATGTTGGCCAGGATGTTCTCGAACTCCTGGTGCTCAAGTGATTCTCCCACTTCAGCTTCCCGAAGTGCTGGGATTACAGGCATGAGCCACTGCACGCAGCCTCTAGGAAGTTACGTTGAACCCTATTAGTAAATTTGAGTTGCTGACATCTAAGCTATAAGAATGCATTGCCTTATTGCTGAAAGTATTATAGGATGGACCCCAAATTCTGAAGTCACTGGTTTTCGGAATCTCCTAATGCCTTCTAACCTCTTATTCAGGCCTGTGATCTTGGACCCAGCCGAACCCACTGGCGACGTGGGTGGAGGGGACCGTTGGTGTTGGCATCTTCTGGCAAAAGAAGCAAAGGAATGGTCATACTCTCTCTGCTTCAAGGATGAGACTGGAAACCCAATATCACCCTGGAAAGTGCCGGTAAAAGTCATCTAAAGGAGGCGTTGTCTGGAAATAGCCCTGTAACAGGCTTGAATCAAAGAACTTTGCCTACTGTAGCAACTTGAAATTAACTCAGCCACAAATAACAGAAAACCCAGCTCACAGGAGCTTAAACAACTGGTCAGCACCCTAAGCCCCCACTACAAGTGATCCTCAGGCAGGTAACCCCGGATTCATGCACTGTAGGGTGCTGAGCAGCATCCCTAATCTCTACCCAGTAGATACCACTAGCCTTCCTCTCCAGCGACAACCAAAATCTTCAGACATTGTCAAACGTTCCCCTGGGTTCACAGATCTTTCTGCCTTTGGCTTTTGGCTCCACCCTCTTTAGCTGTTGATTTGAGTACTCATGGCCCTGAAAGCGGCCACTGTACCTCCAGATGGCAAGTTCGCTTTCCAGGAAGCAAGAAGGAAAAGATACCCAAGGGTCAAGAACACAGTGATTTTATTAGAAGCTTTATCCAGCAAATTATCTTCCATTTCATTGCTCAGAAATGTCACGTGGTTACCTATAATTTGAAGGTGGCTACAAAGATGACTGTGGACGTGGGTTGCACTGGCCACCCAAGGATGTCTGTCACACCTCTCAAAAGCCCTCCCTACCTACCAAGATATACCTGGTATATTCCGCCAGGATATCCTTCCTCCAGGTATTTTCTTTAAAGCAGGATTTCTCAACTTTGATACTTCCTCACATTTAGTGCTACTCTTTGTTTGAAGGCTGTCCTGTGCATTGTAGGATGTTGGCAGCATCTCTGGCCTCTACCCACTAGACACTACCCAGTTGTGACAATTAAAAGTGTCTTGAGACTTTATCATTTGTCTTCTGCCCTAGGTGAGAACCCTTGCAGTAGAGGAACCCTACACCCCAACCCTGAGTGGAATGTAGGGAAGAGGTGGCCAAGCCAACCATGGAGTTAGCTCTAATTATTAAGATCTGCATTATAAATAAGTACCAAAAAATTGTCTCTGGCAATAGTTACCTTCCCAGATACAGGTGCCCCCTTTTTTCCCCCTAACTCTTTTAAGCAATGGTTATAACTGTTAGGAGACATTGCTCTCCCACGTATATGTTTTTCTTTTTAGACAATGCAGACGCTAGGAAGTTGTAGAGCTAGGATCCATCCTATTGTCAATGAGATGTTCTCATCCAGAAGCCATAGAATCCTGAATAACAACTCTAGAAGAAACTTCTAGAGGTCATCTGGCAATCACTTTCAAAGACTCGGCTCACCATGAGAAAGAGTCACTCATATCCATTCTTCTTTTGATGGTCCCTACTCCTCCTTCCCTTGCTTCTTGGACTCCTTGAAATCAATCAAGACTGCAAGCCCTTTCATAAAGTCTTGCCTTGCTGAACTCCCTCTCTGCAGGCTGCCTGCCTTTAAAAATAGTTGCTCTCATCTACTTTGTGTGCATCATATTTCTGTCAACTTGTATTTTTTCTTGCATTTTTCCAATTAGCTCCTCCTTTTTCCTTCTAGTCTAAAAAAGGAATCCTTTGTGTCTTCAAAGCAAAGCCCTTTACTTGCCCCTTGGTTCTCATAACTCTGTGATCTTGCTCTCGGAGCTTCCAACTCATCCACGTCCTGTCTGTTTCCTCTGTATACAAAACCCTTCCTGCCCCTGCTGACACAGAGGTCTTCTATGCCAGCAGCCAGTCAACCCTTTCATTAGACCTTCAAGCTCTCCAAAGGCTCAGATTATAACTGTTGCCATATATATATGAGGCTGTTGTCTTTTCCTTCTGAGCCTGCCTTTCTCCCCCAACCCAGGAGTATCCTCTAGCCAAATCAAAAGACTTTTTCTTTGGGCTTTAGCCTTAAAGATACTTGAAGGTCTAAGTGCTTTAACCTCACATACACTCACTTAAAGTTTTATCACTGCTGCATATACCAGTTGTGATATAATAAAGAATGTGTCTGGCTTTTGTGCCTAGTTCCTAGCACACAGCTTCAAAAACTCTACTGTTTCCTGATAGGAGTGTCTTTTGCACTCATAACAAGACCTTTTCACCCATCCCTTGGTTTATGCTAACAAGGTTACCCATGGTGGACCCTTAGTTTCAAGGGAGGAGTTGACCAAGCCAGAAAGACCAAGCATGTGATTAGAGCATTAGAATTTTCAGTCCCATCCCATCCCCGATCTCCAAGGAGGTGATGGGGCTGGAAATTGAGTTCAATTTTAACATGGCCAATGATTTAAGCAATGATGTCTATGTAAAGAAACCCCAATAAAAACTCTGGACAGTGAGGCTTGGGGAGCTTCCTGGTTGGTGAACATTCCAATGTACTAGGAAGGTAGAGCATCCTGATTCCACAGGGACGAAGGCTCCTGAGCTCTGGACCCTTCCAGTGCTTGCTACCATACATATCGCTTTATCTGGCTCTTCATTTGTATTCTTTATAATAAAATGGTGATTGTAAGTAGAGCATTTTTCTGAGTTCTGTGAGTCATTCTGTAAATTATCAAAACTGAAGGAAAATCATGGAAACTCCCAAGTTTGTAACCAAGTCGGACAGAGGTGTAGGTAGCCTGGGGACCCCATGTATGGCTGGAGTCTGAAAGAAGGGTGGACTTGGTGACGACCTTGCTCTTTAAATTGTGGAATCTACACAAATTCCAGATAATCAGTGCCAGACTTGACTTAAATTGCAGGACAGTCAGCTGGTGTCACAGATTAGGTGTTGGAATGCACCACTACTCTTGTCCAGGACGCAGGCAAAAGAAGTATATATGAAGATGTCGAAAAATGGAGGAATACAGGAAACAAGCATGAGAAGAAAAAGCAAGAATAATTTTAGAAAGTTTTTTAAATAATAAAAAACACTTAATGAAAGAATGACCACTTTAATTACACATCTACTCAATCTATAACTATTACCGGGGCCTTCTGGATACCCAAACTTGCACTAGATACATAGGAAGGAAACAAGGAAGAGGAAACTGTAAGACGCTGCCCCCATCCTCATGGGGCTTAGCTGGAGGAACTGGAACACATAGCCCTAAATCCCTTAAAGAAAAATGAAGGGCCGGGCTTGGTGGCTCATACCGGTAATCCCAGCACTTTGGGAGGCCGAGGCAGGCAGATCACTTGAGATCAGGAGTTCAAGACCAGCCTGGTCTACATGATGAAACTCCACCTCTACTAAAACTACAAAAAATTAGCTGGGCTTGGTGGCGGGTGCCTGTAATCCCAGCTACCCAGGAGGCTGAGGCAGGAGAATTACTTGAGCCTGGGAGGCGGAGGTTGCAGTGAGCCAAGATTTCACCACTGTACTCCAGCCTGGGCAACAAAGCGAGACTCCATCTCAAAAAAAAAAAAATGAAACAAAAGAAAAATGAAGGGCAGTTTACAACACGTGCCAAGTGAGATGTATATGATGAGAAAGACCATAAAGAACAAGGTGAGCTGCTCAAAGCCACACAAAGACAGAACGGGACCATTTCAGTCTTTCTCATCAATGTCTTCTCAGCACTCAGGAGACATTTAAATTCATTAAGAGCAAAGAGAATAAAAAGTTCACAGTAATCGAGAAACATGAAGTCATGGGTCACTACTGGAAGTAGCTAAGGCACCAACCCTTTCTCAGAAAATTGGCAACAAATGGCCCTGAATAGGCAATAATTAAACCCAGCCTTTCTTATACAAATTGTATTTCAGTATTAAAAGAGCAGCCATAACTGATGAGGAAATTTTATTCTTTTTTTATGGAAGAATTCCATTTAATACATGTTTAAAAGATGACAAATTAGAAACATCATCATTTTGTAGCCATAATAGGTTTCTTGCCCAATGCACACAGCAAGTCAATTGACTGAGACACCAGGTTGCAACAGACAAAGAGGTTTAGTTGTAGGGCTGCCAAATGCAGAGATAGGGGGAAACCTCAAATCTGCCTCCCTGAAGAGTTGGGGGCTAGGATTTTTAAGGGTTTGGGAGTGGGCCAAAGTGTGGAGATCGTTGATTGGTTGAAGAGTGCAGCGTGAAGTCACGGGACAGGGAGAGGAAGAAACTGTGTTCTCATAGTACTGCTGACTCAGTGCCTCTGTTAGGGTCTTCAAACTGGTTGCCATCAGCTGTTCTGTTGGAACTCAGGATCAGAAGAACATCTTAAGCAATTCTTAAACAGAAGCCTTATGATTTTGGCAGGGTCTAGCTGTGTCACCCAGGCTGGAGTGCAGCAGTGTGATCTTGGCTCACTGCAACCTCCATCTCCAGGCTCAAGTAATCCTCCTACCTCAGCCTTCTGAGTGCTGGGACTACAGGCACATACCACCACACCCAGCTAATTTTTGTATTTTTTTGTAGAGACTGGATTTCACCATGTTACTCAGGCTGGTCTTGAACGCCTGAGCTCAGATGATCTGCCTGCATCGGCTTCCCAAAGTGCTAGGATTACAGGTGTGAGTCACCACGCCTGGCCAAAAGCCTTATGATTCTAATGTCAGAGATCCCATAGGAACAATGGGGATGTAAATGGTCAGTATCTAGTGCTTCTGACGTTCAGTTACAAGGAAGCGGACCAAAGCGCAGCATGGTTAATGCTTAATTACAATAATATTTCTGTCCAGAATTCACTTTAACCCTATGAGGATGGCTTTAATTTTGCAACCTACGATGAAATAAATGATTTAGGCAGAGATTATCAATGGATGAAACCATTAGATGAAATGATGGGGAAGGCTATAATGGGGTGGGGAGATGTCACCTCCCAAATCCACAGGGTTTATTTTTATTTTTTTATTTTTAATGTTGAGACAGGGTCTCACTCTGTTACCCAGGCTGGAGTACAGTAGCACAATCACAGCTCATGGCAGCCTCAATCGCCCAGACTCAAATGATCCTCCCACCTCAGCCTCCTGTGTAGCTGGGGCCATAGGTGCACACCAGAACACCTAGCTAATTTTTAAAATTTGTTTGTAGAGATGGGGTTTCACCATGTTGCCAGACTGGTCTCAAATTCCTGATCTCAAGCAATCCTCTCACCTCAGCCTCCCAAAGTGCTGGGATTACAGACATGAGCCACCGTTCCTGGTACCAAATCCACAGTTTAATCTCAGTGTTAGCAGGAGGAACAGCCAAACATGGTGGCCTCCAGGCATGAGACAGTACAGAGCACACAGCACAATCCATTACGTGTTCTTGCCAAATCGATTTTTTTAATTTGGGAGCAACATTGGCTACAAGAAACAAAAGCCATTGAGTTAGCGAATTCCAGAGAAAATGTATAGGCCAGACAGACTTCAAAGAAAGAGAACAACAAAATATGGAGAAACCAGGACAGAAATGTGGAAGGGTTCTCCTAACCACAAAAGGGAAACAAGCCAA
The DNA here is from genome assembly GCF_043159975.1 of Macaca nemestrina. Classification (NCBI taxonomy): domain Eukaryota; kingdom Metazoa; phylum Chordata; class Mammalia; order Primates; family Cercopithecidae; genus Macaca; species Macaca nemestrina. The sequence goes on along the minus strand of NC_092134.1, from coordinate 20,224,506 downwards.
GAACCTAACAAGAATCCAGTTAAGCAGAGTTCAAAGTCAAGACCCCAGACCTATAGTTCCACCCCAGTTACCCTAGCAACCAGGTCCCCACTTACATCAAAGGAAGGAAGCAATGACTAGATGCAGGACTACTCATGGCAAGTGGCCAATGGCCAAAGGGGCAGTTTAGGAAGAATTTCAGCGACCGACCACAAATAAGGTCACCAGTGGGGAGAGGTTGTGGATAAAAGGAGCCTGCATGCTGGAGGGCTTTGGCTGCTCTGACCTGAGGCTCCTCCAGCTGAACTTAGTCAGATCGCAGTAGGTAAGATGCTATCACTCCTCGGTTCCATTCGCTGGCACCAGTGCCCGGGATAATCCTTAGATGGAGAAAGGTGAGGAAGGAAGCTCTCCTTTGCCTTGTACTGCCCTATGTGAGTTGGGCTGGGTGCACTGGAGTGCTGTGTAGACCTGGAGGGAAGAATCTGGCAAGGAGAGCAGGATACGAGGATCCCAGCAACTCAGCCCAACCAAGAGGGTCCCATCCAAGCAACAGTGTCCGGCATGCTCATCTCGGACGGAGTTCCTCAAAGAGGTGCCATATCCAAGCCACCATCCCTTGGTTGTAGGGCCAGGCTGGGAATTGCAGAGGGGAACTCGTCATGTTCCTGAGGGAATGGGGATGTGGGGCTCCAACTGGCGGGGCAGGGAGTTAGCAGCAGGAAAAGGAGAAAAGCTCAGTTTGCGGGCAGGGGTGCTTACGAAATAACATCCTTTGCCAAGGCTCAGCCAGGAGAAAAAGTCTCACAAAGGGCTTAACTGAAGCCCTGGCCAGAAGGGAAAAGATTCCACAGTTGAAAGAGCAAGATAAAAAGGCCTTGGTGCACCTGGGTCCTGGTTGAGGGTCTTCAGGGTTCTTTAGGGCCCAAGGCCGATGGTGGCAGAGTCTACATAGAACTATGTTTTGTCGTGTTCTGGGGAAAACCTTTCGACTTGGCTGTGCTATTCAGTATGGCTGTATTGTGCTTTTGAATACGTTAGAGGTGTTGTCATGTGTTCTGGACCATCAATGGAGCCTGCCATTCAAAATTCAGATATTGTCTTTGCAAAAAATCTTAGTGTACATTTTTATGGCATCCAAAGAGGTGACACTGTGATTGCAAAAAGCCCAAATGATCCAAAATCAAATATTTGTAAAAGAGTAATCGGAAGGAGACCAAATCCTCACCACTAGTCCATCAGATTTCTTTAAAAGCCATAGTTATGTGCCAGTGGATCATGTTTGGTTAGAAGGTGATAATCTACAGAATTCTACAGATTCCAGATTCCAGGTACTATGGACCTATTCCATATGGACTAATAAGAGGACGAATCTTCTTTAAGATTTGGCCTCTGAGTGATTTTGAGTTTTTGCGTGCCAGTCCTAATGGCCACAGATTTTCTGATGATTGGTAAGCATTTATTCTTTTGACTTGATTATTGTCTCGTGTTCATGTGAATTTATTACTCCCATTGAAACTATGTAGTTACCAATAAACTATTTGCTATTCAGAAAAAAAAAAAAAAAAGGCCTTTGGCCAGGCACGGTGGCTCACGCCTGTAATCGCAGCACTTTGGGAGGCTGAGGCAGGTGGATCACCTGAGGCCAGAAGTTCAAGACCAGCCTGGGCAACATGGTGAAACCCCGTCTCTACTAAAAATACAAAAAAAAATTAGTCAGGCCTAGTGGCATGCCTGTAATCCCAGCTACCTGGGAGGCTGAGGCACGAGAATTGCTTGAACCCGGGAGGCAGAGGTTGCAGTGAGCCAAGATGGCACCACTGCACTCCAGCCTGGGGTGATAGATCGAGACTCCATCTCAAAGGAGGATTTGGCCAGGATGATGGCTAGGATAATGGAAGAATCGGGTGGCCAGCAGGTGACCACTATGAGCTCGAAGCTCAATTCCTTCTGACAGCAGGAAAGAAAATGCCACTAAACTCATGGGAGGCAAGAAGGCGTACAGGAGAGCAGAGGAATAGCTCCCCAAGGATGTCCATATCCTAATCCCCAGAACCTGTGCGTATGTTATCTTACGCAGCAAAGGGGCTTTGCAGATGTGACTAAGGTCATGGATCTTGAGATGGGGCGATGCGCCTGGATTATGCAGGTGGGCCCAATCTATCATTTTGATGCAAAAGTAATTGCAGTTTTTGCCATTGAAAGCACCAACCTACTAATCACCTGAGTCCTTAGAAACAGAGGCCCTTTCCTAGCTGAAGGTAGAGAGATTCACTGGAGAAGAGGCAGGAGAGAGACCTGAGCTTCTGTCACTGGTTTGAAGATGAAGGGAGCCATGGATCAGGAAACATGGCACCCTCCAGAAGCTAAGAACAGCCCCAGCCAACATCCAGCATGCAGATAGGGCCCTCCACCCTGCAACCACATGGAACAGAATTCTGCCCACAAGAGTGAGTCTGGAAGCAGAGTCTCCCCAGAGCCTCCAGAAAGGAAGGCAGCCCAGCTGTCACCATGATTCCAGCCTGGCAGGGCTCAGAGCAATCACCCACATTGCTTGGTTTACGACCCCTTCCTGGCATCACCCCAACCTCTTGATTTCCTCATCACATCTCCTACTATTGACACTTATTTCTTGTCTCCCTCGTATAAGGACCCTTGTTATTACATCAAACTCACCAGCATAATCTCCCCCTGCTAAATTCTTAACTTAGTCATATCTGCAGAGTCCTTTATGACATATAAGGTAACATATTCACAGGTTCTGGGGATTAGGACATGGACATTTTGAGAAAGTAATTATTCAGTCTACCACACTGGGTATATTACTCTGTTCTCATGCTGCTATTAAAGACATATCTGAGACTGGGCTATTTATAAAGAAAAGCAGTTTGATTGACTCACCGTTCTGCATAGCTGGGGAGGTCTCAGGAAACTTACAACCATGGCAGAAGGCACCTCTTCGCAGGGCGGTAGGTGAGAGAATAAGTGCCGACGAGAGGAGGAAGTCCCTTATAAAACCATCAGGTCAGGCCAGGCGTGGTGGCTCATGCCTGTAATCCTAGCACTTTGGGAGGCCAAGGCAGGCAGATCATGAGATCAAGAGATCGAGACCATCCTGGCCAACATGGTGAAACCCTGTCTCTACTAAAAATACAAAAATTAGCTGGGCATGGTGGTGTGCACCTGTAATCCCAGCTACTCGGGAGGCAGAGGTAGGAGAATCAGTTGAACCCAGGAGGCGGAGATTGCAATGAGCTGAGATCGCACCACTGCACTGCAGCCTAGCAACAGAGCAAGATTCCAGAAAAAAAAAGAAAAGAAAATCAGGTCTCATGAGAACTCACTCACTATCACGAGAACAGTGTGGGAAAAAACCATCCCCATGATTCCATTATCTCCACCTGGTCCAGCCTTTGACACGTGCGGATTATTACAGCTCAAAGTGAGATCTGGATGGCAACACAGAGCCAAACCCTATCACTGGGCATTGGCAAACAGTTGATATTTAAACCATGACACCGGAGAGAGAATCTAGAAAGTGAGTGTAAACAGAAAAGAACACGCCTGGGCTGGGCAGTGGTTTACACCTATAATCCCAGTGCTTTGGGAGGCTGAGGCAGGAGGATTGCTTGAGGTCGGGAGCTCAAGGCCGCAGTGAGCTCTGATCAACCCTCTGCACTCCAGCCTGGGCAGCAGAGCAAGACTCTGTCTCTAAAACATAAAGAAAGGAAAGGAACAGCTCCAACGACTGAGACCTGGGGTTTCAATTGCCCCAACCTGTGTCAAACTCTCTTCAAAGACCTCCAAAGTCTCACCTGTTTCTCCTCTCCCCTGTCTTCCTCCCCCATCCATCCAGTCTGTGTGCACTGGAGAGGAAGACAAAGAAAATGGCAGCCCACTCCACAATCCCAGTGCCGGGAGGCCTGAAGCCACAATATGCTACAGCAAAAGTGCCTTAGAAAAAATTTACAAAAAAATGACTGGGCATGGTGGCTCATGCCTGTAATCTCAGCACTTTGGGAGGCTGAGGCAGGTGGATCGCCTGAGGTCAGGAGTTCAAGACCAGCCTGGCCAACATGGCAAAACCCCGTCTCTACTAAAAATACAAAAATTATCCAGGCGTGGTGGCAGGCACCTATAATCCCAGGTACTCCAGAGCCTGAGGCAGGAGAATCACTTGAACCCAGGAGGTGGAGTTTGCAGTGAGCCAAGATCGTGCCACTGCACTGCAGCCTCCAACCTGGATGACAGAGCAAGACTCCGTCTCAAAAAAAAAAAAGAAAAGAAAAGAAAAGAAAAAAGAAAAACTTTACAAAAAAATAAAAATATAAATGCAGCCACAATACACCTGGAGCTCTGGGGATGTGGGGCTCCAGGGACACAGCTGCCACCCACAGCACACTGGGCAGGAACAGTCACGCCCAATTGCTGGGCTAACAGCCTCCTGGTGAATTAGGAATGAGGACTCGCCTTCATCTCTGCTTTGTCAAAATTCCTCCAGGAAATGAGTCAGATAAAATTCATCCCATTCTTGTTCCTCCATGCCCTGCCTCTTCCTTCACTGAGCAGTTTTTCTCCTGCAAACACGATGCTCATGTCAGAAAAAAGGAGACAGAACTACATCATTCAACACCTACTGATTAAATGCCAACTTCTGAACACTGACATGTGATGCTTCTGACATACTCTTGATAGATTCACATTGTACAGAGGGGGAAAGGGACTTGGCAGTTGCAGAACTGATTCAAGGCTGCAGAGCTTATAAGAGTTTGGAATTTGATCCAAGCTGGAATTTGATTCTTTCCTATGGCAGCTGTAACAAATTACCAGAAACTTAGTGGCTTAAAACAACACAAATATATATATTCTATTACAGTTCTGGAAGTCAGAAGTCTGAAATGGGCCTCCTCGGCCTTCAGTACCTCTAAGATTTGTGTCTAGCATGCTTTTCAGAGATCCACTGCCTATTTGCAGTGAAACCAAGGTATCAATAGAGCTGCTTCCTTCTAGAGGCTCTAAGGGAGATCCATTCTTTGCCTCTTCCACCTTCTAGAGGCTACCTGCATTCCTCAGCTTACAGCTGCAATTGCTACAATCTCTGCCTCCATGGTCTCATTACTTTCTCCTTATACCTCTGACTTTGACCACCCTCCCTCCCAGCCCCACTGCTTCCCTCTTATAAGGACCCATTCCTAAGGTATATACCCAGTGAAAATATATATCTGATATGGCTCGGCTCTGTGTCCCCACCCAAATCTCATGTCGAATTGTAATCCCAGTGTTGGAGGTAGGGCCTGGTGGGAGGTGATAGATCACGCAGGTGTTTCCCATGAATGGTTAGCACCATCCCCTTGGTGCTCTTCTTGAGATAGTGAGTGAGTTCTTGAGAGATCTGGTTGTTTAAGAGTGTTTAGCACCTCCCCTGTCTTGCTCCTGCTCCCACCATGTGAGACATCCCACTTTCCTTTGCCTCCCACCACGATTGGAAGCTTCCTGAGGTCTCCCCAGAAGCAAAAGCTACTATGTTTCCTGTAAAGCCTGCAGAACCATGAGCCAATTAAACCTTTTTTCTTTATTAATTACCCAGTCTCAGGTATTCCTTTAGAGCAATACAAGAGTATATAAGAATACCTGAGACTGGGTAATTAATACAATATTTTTTAAAAATTTGCATTCACATGTTCATAGGAACTCTATTCATGACGACCAAAAACTAGAAACGACCCAAATGTCTCAACAACAGAGGAACAGAGAATAAATTGTGGCAGAGACATGCAATGGAATACTACCTAGCAAAAGAGGAGGAACAAATACCAGTAACATGGAACAGCATGCATGAGTTTTGCAGGCTTAACACTGAGTACAGGAAGCCAGACACAAATGAGTGCAGGCAGCACAATTCCATTCACATGAAGTTCAAGAACAAGCAAACTACTTTCTGGTGATAGAAATTAGATGCTGATTACCGGACAGTGGTCGCGGAGCAGGTGGGGTAAGGTGGTTCTTTTAAGCACATTTTTAGCATTTGCTAATCTGTCCATTTGTGTTTCTGTACTTTTATGTATGTTTGCCGTATTTCACACAAGAAAAGTTAAAATTTTACATTTTCTTCATTACCTCTAAGATCTGTGTCTAGCATGCTTTTCAGAGAATCACTGCCTATTTGCATTTATCTTTCTAATACCACCTGCCCGTGTCCTTTGTCCACCTCTCTAGGTTGGTGCAAGCTCTTTACCTAGATTTGTGCAAGCTCTTTCCACATTAAATAATCCAGCCTTTTTAACGAGTGCTGCAGGCATTTTCCTCTGGTGCTTTGTTTATACATTCCAGTCATTAAATTGTGTGATTTTTTTCCTTTGAGTTTTATGTCATTGTTAGAAAGCTCTCCACTTCTGGGACTTCATTTGTTTTAGTTTTTACATTTTCATTTTTTATCTGAGATTTTCATGGTTTTGTCCAGAATATTTTAGTGTAAGAAATCACACGGAAATTCGGCTTTATTTTATTGCTAAGACCAGTAACCTTAACATCTTACCACTTTCCCACAGGTGAGTGGTGCTAGCTTTATCATACACCTAATTCCTTTTATATTGGGCATGGTTTTGAACCTTCTCTTTTTTCTTTTTTTTTCAACAGAGTCTTGTTCTGTCACCCACACCGGAGTGCAGTGGTGCAATCTTGGCTCACTGCAACCTCTGCCTCCCGGGTTCAAGCAATTCTCCTGTCTCAGCCTCCTGAGTAGCTGGGATTACAGGTGCTTGCCACCACCCCCAGCTAACTTTTGTATTTTTAGTAGAGACAGGGTTTCATCATGTTGGCCAGGCTGGTCTCGAACTCCTGACCTCAGGTGATCCACCTGCCTCGGCCTCCCAAAATGCTGGAATTACAGGTGTGGGCCACCGCGCACGGCTCTGAACCTTCTTTTGTGTCACTCATACATCCACCACCCATTCCTGCACCAGGGTCTTCATGGAAGAAAACTCCAGCCAATTGAACTGTTATCCTGCTATAGAATGTGTCTTTCATACACACACACAGGGACTGACTCATGCTTCCTCTTTACCTGGAATATCTTTACCCCGTATCTTAGCAGACACATTCCCATATTTCAAGCATCATGGCAAATACCACCTCCTTTAAGTCTTTCTTAATCTTCTGAGTGATGTGCACTCTAGGGAAATCTAGCATCTTGGCTTTGGACATATTTCCAAAGACTATTGCCATGATTATTTCCAAAGACTACGTTGTTCTGTAGGAAGAGAGTTTTGGATCTACCAATGAATCAACTGACATCTCAATGGTTATTGAAGGGAAGTTCATCAGTCTGCAGGTAACCCATGCTGAGATAGAGCTAGAATGAGAACAAGAACTGACAGTTGTACAACTTTGCTGGTTGCTAAAGTATTAAAGTGTTGCATGATATGGTGTTTCGGTCCATCCTCACATTGCTATAAATAAATACTTGAGACTGGGTAATTTATAAGGAAAAGATGCTTAATTGGCTCACAGTTCTGCAAGCTGTACAGGAAGCACGGCAACATCTGCTTCTGGGGAGGCCTCAGGAAGCTTCCAATCATGGCGGAAGGCAAAGGGTGAACAGACACATCACATGGCGAAAGCAGGAGCAAGAGAGTGAGGGCAGGAGGTGCTACATACTTTTAAACAACCAGATTGCATGAGAACTCATGCACTATTGTGAGTGCAGTACCAAGGGGAGTGGTGCCAAACCATTCATGAGAAATCCACCTCCATGATCCAATCACTGCCCACCAGGCCCCACCTCCAACACTGGAGATTCCATTTCAATGTGAGATTTGGGTGGGGACACACATCCAAACTACCTCATATGCCATGGTGCATTTGCTCTAGATTGTAAGTTTCTTGAAAGTAGAAATGAAATACGTCTTTGTGGAGGCCAAAGCAGCTCCATCTCAGACACTAATCCACCATATGGGCTTCTGGTTAACCCCAGTTCCAAAAGGGCCCCTAAAATTTCCAGTTTATCTATTGTTCCTGTGGAAGAGCCAATACTTGCTATAAATCTTGCTCTCAGGTCAAACCACCTCGATGTTTTCTATGTCAATTGCCCTAAGCATCCCCTCTGAATCACCCTTTCCCTATGGTATATAAGCCCTTGGTCTGGGAGTAATGGTGAAACTGCCTTTGCAAAAATTCTAACAGTGAGAAAATTATGACAGTGAAGAGATCTGACCTAACCAACTCCATCTTGCCTTTAACCTCCAAGCTTCCTTGTTCACTCCTGAGTGTAGGCTGAACTAACTTTGGGGAGGAATTTAGTTTAGAGTTTAGCTTTAAAACAAAGAGTTTTCTTCCCAAAAGAAACTCCCTCCTTGCTTAGAACTCAAACCACCTTTGTAAAACCAACACATTAACCACAAGATTAGAAATTGTAGCTCAGGAGTCGTGCAGCCAGAGGCCACAAAATTCCTAACCTCCCCAGTTGCGCCTAAGGATAATGTTACTACTGTAAGACCTCGGCCTGGTGTTCGAGATATTTTTCAGCCACTGAATTCTGATGGATCAGTTGGTCCCACCCAGACCAGTAAACTGCCTCATCTGGCCTTACGGCCCCCACCCAGAAACTGACGTGGTACAAGAAGACAGCTTCAACTCCCTGTGATTTCAGCCCCGAACCCACCAATCAACGTTCCTCATTTCCTATCCTCTGTCTGCCAAACTATCTTTTTTTTTTTTTTTTTGGAGACAGAGTCTCACTCTGTTGCCCAGGCTGGAGTACAGTGGCACAATCTTGGCTCACTGCAACCTCCACCTCCTGGGTTCAAGCGATTCTCCTGCCTCAGCCTCCTAAGCAGCTGGGATTACAGGCATGTACAACCATACTCGGCTAATTTTTTTATTTTATTGTTTTTAGTAGAGATGGGGTTTCACCATGTTGGTCAGGCTGCTCTCGAACTTCTGACCTCGTGATCCATCCACCTCGGCCTCCCAAAGTGCTGGGATTACAGGCGTGAGCCACCATGCCCAGCTTAAACCCTTAGCCTCTGAATTTTCAGGGAAGCTGATTTGAGTAATAATAAAACTCCAGTTTCCCGTTTAACTGTCTTTATGAGTATTAAACTCTTTATTGCAATTCCCGTGTCTTGATAAATTGACTGTATCTAGGCAGTAGGCAGGAAGAACCCATTGGGCAGTCATAATAGCATGGGGATCCACCATCTGGTCTTCCCACTGCCCAAGACACAGGCATGGCTTCGGTTTGTAAGACGCTATTAAGTATTTTTTCCTAAGAAACTTGATTTACCAGCCTCTTTCTTTGGCCTCTCAGCTTCTTCCAACTTTGGGGGGTAGGTTTACATAGACCTGCCCACTGCAGAACGATCTTGTATTCATGTATTTAGTCACTGACGTCCAAGGAGGTTGATCAGCAGAAGGAACTTGGAATATCAGTAAACTATAATAATGTTATTTGCCTCCTGTCTCAAAATGCTAACTGAAAAAAAAAAAAAAAGCCAGATATTTGACTAGGTTCATTCATCCAAAACACGCCTAGTTATGATGTGCTTCTTTGAGTACAATGACCAAATTGAGTCTTACCAGGTGAAATTTAATGGTGTCTATAATCCCCACTGTTCCAGCATCCCAGAGGTCCCTCCCTGTTTGACACTTAATACCACAAGCAGTTACCATTTCCCAAGCTCTCTGTGTGTGCTGGACACCTAGGAGACATTAGCTCCTTTAGTCCTCACAACAGCTCCCTGAGTTTCATACCCCCAGAGCAGAGCTCACAGAGGCCACGGGCATAGACTCTGAAGCAGGGCTGTCCAACAGGACTTTCTGCAATGATGAGAATGTTCCAGATCTACAATGTCCAACTCTGTACCGAACAGCCACATTGGCTACTGAGCATGTGAGATGTATGCCTGAGAAAATGAATTTTAAATTGTATTTAATTTTAATTAGTTTAAACTTAAATGGCCTCCAAATCTAAATCCCAGCGCTGCCACTTACTGAGTGGGCTTGGGCAAGGTACTGTACCTCACTAGCCTGGTTTTCCTTTCTGTTAAATGTCGTGAGCTGAATTGTGTCCACCCCACCTCCCCCTGCCAAATTCATATGTAAAAGACCTAACCCCCAGTACTTTTTTTTTTTTTTTTTTTTTTTAAAGACAGAGTCTTGCTCTATTGCCCAGGTTGGAATGCAGTGGCATGATCTCAGTTCACTGCAACCTCCCGGGTTCACGCGATTCATTAAGTAGTGATGGTAAAGGAGGTCATGAGAAAGGGGAAGTCATGACATCAATACAATAAGACCAGTGTCTTTATAAGAAAAGGAGGCAATGCCAGGGGTACATGTACACAGAACACAGGAAGTGTGAGGATGCAGGAAGAAGGTGGCCATCTGCAAGCCAAGGAGAGAGGCCTCAGGAAAAACCAATCCTGCTGGCACCTTGACTTTGGACTTCCAGCTTCCAGAACTTTGAGAAAATAAATTTCTACTCTTTAAACCACCCAGTCTGTGATATTTTGCTATGGCAGCCCCAGCAAACTAATACAGTAAGATAAGAATTAAAGAATTGGCCAGTCATTTTGGTTTGCACCTGTAATCCCAGCACTTTGGCAAACTGACATCAGAGGATTGCTTGAGGTCAGGAGTTTGAGACCAACCTGAGCAATATAGTGAGATGAGACTCCCTTGTCTCTGCAAAAAAATTAGCCAGATGTGGTGGCATGCATCTGTAGTCCCAGCTACTCAGGAGGCTGAGGCAGGAGGATTGCTTGAGCCCAGGACTTCAAGGCTGCGGTGAGCTGTGATTGTGCCACTGCACTCCAGCCTGGATGACAGAGCAAGATTCTATCTTAAAAAAAAAAAAAAAAAAAAGTATAAGAACTGACTTCCAGGGATTGTCGTGAAAGTTAATTAACAGATATGCAAAGCACATGGCATAGTGCCCAGCACCTAGTAAGTGTTCACTAATAATCACTAATGTTATTATCATTACTGATGAGCAGGCTGAGCTCAGAGAAGAAGGAACTTGCCAAGGCCACAGAGCCAGAAAATAGGAGAACTAAGTCTCAAACTCGGTTCTATCTGATGCCAAGGGACACTGTTCTGCTCTGCTACCTTCCTTCCTTCTTCCCCACCTGGAATAGGAGACCCCTAATCCCTATTTGGTGCAGATAGATGGCACACAGTGGGAAGAACACAAACCCACTGCTACCTTCCAAGTCTGTCTCTTCCCAGTAAGGAATCTTGGCATATGGATTCCACGTATTATTCTGGGCCCAGATAAAAAACTAAATGTCCTGGCCGGGTGCAGTGGCTCACGCCTGTAATCCCAACACTTTGGGAGGCCAAGGCGGGCAGATCACAAGGTCAGGAGATCGAGACCATCCTGGCAAACACGGTGAAACCCCATTTCTACTAAAAATACAAAAAATTAGCCAGGCGTGGTGGCGGGCGCCTGTATTCCCAGCTACTCAGGAGGCTGAGGCAGGAGAATGGCGTGAACCCGGGAGGCGGAGGTTGCAGTGAGCCAAGATCGTGCCACTGCACTCCAGCCTGGGCGACAGAGCCAGACTTTGTCTCAAAAAAAAAAAAAAAGAAAAGAAAAAACCTAAGTGTCCTATCATGGAAGTCTCTTAAGGAACACCAGAAGACAGGAATGGAAACGTTCACTGGCTTAAACACCTGGTTCCTTGGCATTCCCAAAGATGAGACTAATGTCCCATTGATGCAGGACAGGTGAGTCCCAAAACTGGGGCTTAGCCCAGGAGGGTTCTTGGCTTCACGCAGGAAGGAATTCGAGGGCTAGCTAGTGGTATTAGCAACTTTTATTGAAGCGGCAGTGCACAGCAGCAGCAGAGGTCCTGCTCCTTGCAGAGTAAGGCTACCTCACAGGCTATGCCCAGAGTAGCAACTCAGGGGCAGTTCTGCAGTCACGTTTATGCCCATTTTTAATTATATGCAAATTAAGGGGCAGGTTATGCAGAAATTTTTAGAAAAAGAGGAGTAACTTCTGGGTTTTGGGGTCATTGCCTTAGAAAGGGATGGTAACTCCCAAGTGTTGCTGTGGCAATTGTAGACTGCAATGGCACAGGTGGGCATCTCTTACGGAAAGGTGCTTTTGCCTCTTCCCTGTTTCAGCTAGCCTTCAATCTGGTCTGGAGTCGGAGCCTGCCTCCAGCAACCAGTCCCGCCTCCTACCTTTCTACTGACTCCAGAGAGTGTCCGAACCTCTGGCTGTCTCATCGTGGTCAGTCAAGTTAGACACAACCATGCTTGTTTCTGTCAGGAATGCTCGAGTCCACCACATAACCAATTCCACTGCCAAAGCTGGGGTTGATTTCTGGCCAGGGGCCCCCAAAGACTTCTTATCCTCAGTTAACCTAAACACACTGTTTGGGCCACTCATACACAGAAATACTACCAAGAGAAATGAGGCATCTGCCAAAACCAGATTACTTCTTTTTATTTTTTAAATTAATTAATTAATTAATTTTTTGGAAATGGATTCTTACTCTGTCACTCAGGTTTGGAGTGCAGTGGTGTGATCTTGGCTCATCGCAACTTCCACCTCCCAGGTTCAAGCGATCCTCCCACCTCAGCCTCCCGAGTAGCTGGAATTACAGGCACGCACCACCATGCCTGACTAATTTTTGTATTTTTAGTAGAGACAGGGTTTCACCATGTTGGCCAGGCTGGTCTCTAACTCCTGACCTCAAGTGATCCGCCCACCTCAGCCTCCCAAAGTGCTGGGATTACAGGTGGGAGCCACTGCGCCCAGCCAAAACCAGACTACTTCTTGCCACCACATAAGGCCATTCCTGAGAAGGAAGTAAGGAGCCTGCCCTCAAATGCTGCATAGCCTCTCCTCTCTGAGGGGGAGAACATTAGTACCTCCCAGGAAATCAAGCTTTAGACTAACACAATTCAGCAGGGCAGCCAATATGGTCATTGGAGCTGAAGAACTTCTCACCTGATGGGCCTCAATAATCAAGAAAGTGATTGGGTGCAGACAGGAATTCTGTCCCCACTCTGCCATGAAGAAACTTGGCCTCCATTTTTTAATTGGCAAAGACAAATTGTATATATTTATGATGTACACCATGATGTTTTCAAATATGTATACATCGTGGAAACCTAAATCAAACTATTTAACATAAGCATTACCATACATACTGATATGGTTTGGCTCTGTATCCCCACCCAAATCTCATGTCCAGTTATAATTCCTAATGTTGGGGGAGGGACCTGGTGGAAAGGGATTGGGTCATGGGGGAGGATTTCCCCTTGCTGTTCTCGTGACAGTGAATGAGTTCTCATGAGATCTGGTTGTCTGAAAGTGTGTAGCACATTCCCCTTTGCTGTCTGTCTCCTGCTCCACCATGGAAAGACATGCTTGCTTCCCCTTCGCCTTCTGCCATGATTGTAAGTTTCCTAAGGCCTCCCAGCCATGCTTCCTATACAGCCTGCAGAACTGTGAGACAATTAAACCTCTTTTCTTCATAAATTACCCAGTCTCAAGTAGTTCTTTATAGCAGTGTAAGAACAGACTAACACACATATTTTGTGTGTGCGTGGTGAAAACACTTAAAATCTACTCTCTGAGCAATTTTCAAATATACAATACATTGTTATTAACTACGGTCACCATGTGTACAATAGTTCACTTGAACTTATACCTACTTGGCCTCCACGTTCTAGTTTCTAAAATGAGAGTGTTACATTAGCAGGATAACTAAGTTCCCTCCCAGTGCTAAAATGTTAAGTACAGAAGAAGAGAATTCTATAGTAATCCCTAAAAGTATTTTAAACCACTATTAAAATTTCCCTTTATACAATAATGATGCAGTAGGAAAATGAGTGTAATCTTACCTTTCATTGTAATAGCCTAATCAAAAAGAAGACAACACTGAATGTAATAAAATTGTTAACTGCTCTGGGCTTGGTGGGCAGGATGAGCAAACGCAGTGAGACGGCGTGAAGGGAAAAGGTGCTCTCTCTGATCACAATGAGAAGACAACAGTGCCTCCATCCATCATCATGCAGGGGCTCAGACAGTTGAGAGGAGCCCCAGGGTCAAGGGCTTAAACTTTCTGAGCTTTGAACCACTTGGGCAAACCACTCACCCTCCTTGCCTCCCAAAACCGACTTCTCTAAAACTATGAAAACTTCAGTGCTACCATGGATTAAAAAAAAAAAAAATACAGTGGCTCACACCTGTAGTGCCAGCACTTTGGGAGGCCAAGATAGGAGGATCACTTGAGGCCAGGAGTTCAAGATCAGCCTGGGCAACTGAGCAAGATCCCATCTCTACAAAAAATTGAAAAATTAGCTGAGCATGGTTGTACACTGCTGTAGTCCCAGATACTTGGGAGGCTGAGGTGGGAGAATTGTTCGAGCCTGGGAAGTCAAGGCTGCCATGAGCTATGATCACACCACTATACTCTAGCTCAGATGACAGAGCAAAACCCTGTCTCAAAAAAAAATTATAAAAGATCTTTCCACCTAGTAATGTTTAACACTGAGTAGTTGGCAAAACTTGTCTGGGTATCAAGAGTGACTTGAGATAGGTAGGGGGATGGGCAGAGTTTGGGGGTCCTGAGATACAAGGACCAGTGCTCTGAGGCAGTGCCCTGGGAAGGATTAACAGCATGGCACCCCCATAGAGATGTGCCCCTAAACAAGGAATTCCAGCCTGGACAAAGAGGCCCATTCCCCAGGCAGCAAAAAGAAACAGTTGAGGACCACCCAGGTGCCATATGATTGGAAGAGTGGACATTTCAGTGCAGCCCAAGTTCAGAGATAGCCAGTGACCAGGGACTCAGCCCCTCCTTTGCACTGCAGGAGATCCCTTCACCAGGGAAGAAAGCCCCAGAAAACACCAAGGTGGAATTTTCCACTCTACATGGATGGGAGCCTGGAAACAAAACTAGGCTGATTCAAAGAAAGCAAAGACATGTGTTACGTCTAGCACACCTGAGTTTGTGGGCTGTGAGACATTCTCATGCCATTCTACAGGGGGCCCCTTCTGTTCTTTCCTACTTGGTGGCTGGTGGGACTTGCTAAAACTCCTCACTTTTAATGTCTTCGTCCTTAAATCTGGATTTTCTAAAGGGATTGAAGAAGGATAGACCATTCAATCCAATCTTTTGTTTGTTTGTTTGTTTGTTTGTTTGTTTTTGAGACAGTCTCACTGTGTTGCCCAGGCTAGAGTGCAGTGGCATGGTCTCAGTTCACTACAGCCTCCAACTCCCAGGTTCAAGCAATTCTCATGCCTCGGCCTCCCAAGTCTCTGGGATTACAGGTGCTTGCCACCACATCCAGCTAATTTTTGTATATTTAGTAGAAACGGGGTTTTGCCATGTTGGCCAGGCTGGTCTCAAACTCCTGAGCTCAGGTGATCTACCCACCTTGGCCTCCCAAAGTGCTGGGATTACCAGCATGGGCCACTGAACCCAGCCTTTTTTTTTTTTTTTTTACCTCGAGTGCAGTGGTGTGATCTCAGCTCACTGCAGCCTCCACCTCCCAGGTTCAAGCAATTCTCATGCCTCAGTCTCCCAGGTAGCTGGGACTACAGGTATGCAGCCACCACACCTGGCTCATTTTTTGTATTTTTAGTAGAGACAGCGTTTTACTGTGTTGGCCAGGCCAGTCTCAAACTCCTGACCTCAAGTGATCCGCCCACCTAGGCCTCCCAAAGTGTTGGGATTACAGGCATGAGCAACTGTGCCTGGCTGATCCAATCCTCATTTTACAGAAAAGCAAACTGATGTCTAGAGACTTGGAGCCACTTGCCAAGGTCAGCAAGTCGGTGACTGGGCTAGCACTTGAACCCAGGTCTCGCACTCTACCCTTGAATTCAATTCTCTTTTGGCTTCTATTCTATCTCCATAGCCACTTATCTCAGTGATCCAGTGCGTTTTGCTGGTTCATTGTTACATACTTGCTGTGCACTAGAGCTCTCTCTATGGAACACTTTTGTCCATTCCATAGGGAACGTTTCTAAGATTCTAACGTTTCTAAGGCAGGGGGCATTTCTTTGACGGGAGATTGCAATTGTTGAGCATGTTGTCATGTAAAACAGCTTTCCATGAGTGGACATAGGGAGGAAGACGGAGAAGTTCTTTGTTGTCCCTAATTTCCCCTGCTTCCTCCATGCTCACTATTAAAGGAAAATACTGGTTTCAAACAGTTTCGTGTGTTATCTTACTTCAAGCATGACAACCCACCTGCACAGGGTGTTTGCACACCCGCGATCAGTATCCTGGGCCCGCCAAGCGTGCAAGTCCACAGGGTGGCATCTGTCCTGCTCACGCCTCATCCTCCTCTCTCTCTCCATCTCCTCCCCCCATCTACCTCCTTTTCTCTTTGTGCCTGATTTTTTCTTCTACTCCTGCACTCTTGGCTCAGGGTGGCTCTGCTCTTGCTGCCATCTTGTGGTATTAGAGAGAACTAAATTAGCCTGAGCAGGAAGTAGAAAAGTCCTAGAATATGGTTAAGTACAGTTAAAACCACTGTAATGTGATTAGGGAAGGGAGATCCATTCTGAATCTTGATCCACGTAACCAGGGCATCTTTAAGCACTTGAGTGTTTCCACGTACTGTGCATTCGCTACTCACTAGGAGTAGAGAAGGATGAGCTGGCCAAAGGCTCAGAAACAACCTTTATTCTTCTAATTTGGCTTCCTACAAATTGAGGGACACTGGATGGGCTCTACCAAATTAACCCACTGTGGTATTTTTGAGATCATTCTGTGCTATGTATTCGAAAGACAGGTCTTCCCTATCGACCTCAAATTTGACCATTATGGATGGATTCACGTCTTGGAGTTCTGAAGGCAGTCCCATTTTTAAGAATTACCTCCTAAGGTGTTAATTAGGTCCTTAAAAATAAATAGAACAATATTGTTCACAGATTGGAAGACTTGATGTGGTTAAGACAGCAATACTACCCAAAGCAACACACAGAGTCAATGCAATCCCTATCAAAATCCCAATTGCATTTTTTGCCAAAATGGAAAAACGCATCTTAAAATACAGAATTTCAAGGAATCAGAATAGCCAAAACAATCTTTTTGTAAAAAAAAAAAAGTTGACTGCTCTGATTCCTTGAAATTCTGTATCAAGACTTGATACAGAGCTACAGTACAGTAATCAAAACAATGTGGTACTCACACAAGAATATATATGTGTGTGCGTGTATATCAATAGAATAGAATAGAAATGAGAATCCAGAAATAAGCCTTCACATCTATAGTCAGTTGATTTTCAATAAGGGTGCCAAGACCATTCAATGGAAAAGAATGGTCTCTTCAATGAATGATGCTGGGAAAACTGAATATTCATACACCAAAGAACGCATTTGGATCCTTACCATACACCATATACAAAAATTAACTCAAAATGAATCAAAGACCTAAATTTTAAAAGCTAAAACTATGAAATTCTTAGAAGAAAACATAGAGGAAAATCTACATGACCTTGTATTTCTTAATATGACATTAAAAGCCCAGGCAACAACAACAAAATAGAATTTATTAAGATTACAAACTTTTGTACATTAAAGGATACTAGCAAAGTAGGAGATGGGGCTTGACTCTGGAAGCAGGGCTCAGACACTGGACCAAATTGAGGACTAGCTAAAACAGATCTGGGGCAGAAGCAGAGCAGCTTTCCATAAGACACACCCACTAGTGTGCCATTTCAGTTTACCATTACCAAGGCAACACTCCAATGTTACTGATCCTTCCCATGGCAATGACCCAGCAACCCAGAAGTTACCACCCTCATCCTAGAAATGGCTCCATAAATCGCCTCTTAATTTTCATATAATTAGAAGTCGGTAAAAGTTTAACTGAAGAACTACCTCTGAGCTGCTACTCTGGGCACGCTGCCTAAGGGGTAGCCCTGCTCTGCAAGGAGCAGTACCCTGCTGCTACTGTACATCACTGCTTCAATAACAGTTGCTGTTTAACATCACCAGCTCGTCCTTGAATTCTTTCCTGGGTGATATGGTTTGGCTGTGTCCCCACCCAAATCTCTTCTTGAATTGTAACTCCCACAATTCTCACATGTCATGGGAGGAACCCAGTGGGAGGTAATTGAATCATGGGGGCAGGTCTTTCTTGTGCTGTTCTCATGGTAGTGAACAAATCTCATGAGATCTGATGGTTTTAAAAAGAGGAGCTCCCAGGCCAGGCATGGTGCCTCACGCCTGTAATCCCAACACTTTGCGAGGCCGAGGCGGGCAGATCACGAGGTCAGGAGATCGAGACCATCCTGGCTAACATGGTGAAACCCTGTCTCTACCAAAAATACAAAAAATTAGCCAGGCGTGGTGGTGGGCGCCTGTAGTCCCAGCTACTGGGGAGGCTGAGGCAGGAGAATGGCGTGAACCTGGGAGGCATAGCTTGCAGTGAGCTGAGATCGCACCACCGCCCTGCAGCCTGGGCAACAGAGCGAGACTCCATCTCAAAAAAAAAAAAAAATGAGGAGCCCCCCTGCACAAGCTCTCTGTCTTTGCCTGCCACCATCCACCTAAGAGGTGACTTGCTCTTCCTTGCCTTCCATCATGATTGTGAGGCTTCCCCAGCCATGTGGAACTGTGAATGCTCCATTAAACCTCTTTCCTTTGTAAATTGCCCAGTCTTGGGTATGTCTTTGTCAGCAACAAATACACTGGGCAAAGCCAAGAACCCTCTAGAGCTAAGCCCCAGTTTTGGGGCTTGCCTTTCCTGTATCACTATTAAGAGCATTGAAAAGACAGCTCACAAAATGGAATTTCAATGTTTGCAAATCATATATTTGATAAGGATTTAATATTCAGAATATATAAAGAAGTATAACTCAACAACAAAAAGACAAAACTGCAATTCAGAAATGGGCAAAAGACTTGGATAGACATTTCTCCAAAGAAAATACGCAAATGACTAATGAGTTTATGACAAGATACCCAATGTCATTAGTCATTAGAGAAATTCAGATCAAAACCATAATGAGGTACCACTTCATACCCATTAGGATGACTTTTTTTTTTTTTTTTTTTGAGATGGAGTCTCACTCTGTCACCCAGGCTGGAGTTCAGTGGTGTGATCTCGGCTCACTGCAACCTCTGTCTCCCAGGTTCAAGCGATTCTCCTGCCTCAGCCTCCTGAGTAGCTGGGATTACAGGCTCATGCCCCCACACCCAGCTAATTTTTGTATTTTTAGTAGAGACAGGGTTTCATCGTGTTGGCCAGGCTGGTCTTGAACTACTGACCTCAGGTGATCTGCCTGCCTCAGCCTCCCAAAGTGCTGGTATTACAGGCATGAGCCATTGTGCCCAGCCGGCTATAATTTTTTAATGAAAAAATAACAGTTGTTGGAGAAGATGAGAAGAAATTGGAACTACTACACATTGTTGTTGGGAAGTGGAAATGGTACAGCCACTGTAGACACAGACTGGCCATTCCTCAAAAAGTTAAACATCGAATTTCCATGTGATTCAGCAAATTCACACCTAGATATAGACCCCAAAAAGTTAAAAACAAGGACTTGAACAGATGTTTGTACACAAATGTTCACAGGGTGCTATTCACAACAGCCTAAAGTGGAAACAACCTAAGCGTCCATTCACAGATGAGTGGCTAAACAAAATGTGGCACATAACACTATGGACTATAAGTTAGCTGTAAAAACAATGACATTCTGATACAGACTACGACATGGATGGACCTCAGTGCTAAGACACGGGGCTAAGAATGAGCGTGGTGGCGCACACCTGTAATCCCAGCACTTTGGGAGGCCAAGGCTATCCAAGAGGATTGCTTGAGCCCAGGAGGTCAAGACCAGCCTCAGCAACATGGCAAGACCCTGTATCTCCAAAAATAGAAAAGAAAAAAAAAAGCAACCAGATATGGTGGCAAGCACCTGTAGTCCCAGCTACTCAGGAGGCTGACGCAGGAGGATGGGTTGAGCTCAGAAAGTCAAGGCTAGAGTGAGCCGTGATCGCGCCACTGCACTCCAGCCTGGGCAACAAAGCGAGACTCTGTCACAAAAAAAAAAAAAAAGTGCTAGTTGAAAGAAGGCAGACACAAAAAAATACTGCATAATTTCAAATTCAGAAACCATACAGACAAAAAGTGGTTACCAGGGCCTGGGGGAAGGAATAATGAGGCGTTACTGCATAATGGGTATGAAGTTTATGTTTGAGATAATGAAACAGTTTTCTAAATAGGTAGAGGCAATGATTACATGGCATTGTGAATGTGATTAATTCCACTGAATTATATGTTACAAAACAATTAAAATTACAAATCTTATGTTATATATACTTTACCACCATAAAAACAATTTAAAAAAAATAGAAGTGGGAAAGACCACTTAACTAAACCCACAAGAATGAAAATGTCATAATAAATGGGAGTAAGAGAACAGGCTTGATGGTGGAGCTATCTTGAAAAATAACAGGCTGGGCACGGTGGCTCATGCCTGTAATCCCAGCACTTTGGGAGGCTAAGGCAGGAGGATTGCTTGAGCCTAGAGTTCAAGACCGGCCTGGGCCACATGGAGAAACCCCATCTCTACAGACAAAAACAAAAGCCTACAAAAATTAGCTAGGGTTACGCCTGTAGTTGCAACTACTCAAGAGGCTGAGGTGAAAGCATTGCTTGAGCCCAGGAGGTCAAGGCTGCAGTGAGCCGTGATCATATCACTGCACTCCAGCCTGGGTAACAGAGTGAGAACTTTCTCAAAAAACAAAAAGGAAAAGAAGCTTATTTCTATGATATTTAACATATTTCACATTATGTTTCAATGAGCATATTTTACATTGTGTTTCAATTAATTAGTAACTCAAAACAGAGACAAAATGAGGAGCCACGGTGACTCAGGCGTATTGTCCTGGCGCATAAGGAGGAGACGCTAGGCGTTCGAGGCCAGCTTAGGCAACATAGAAACCTCTCATCTATATAACCAAAAAAAAAGAAAAAAAAAAACAGAGACAAAAATTAAGTCTTCATTTTTTTCTCCCCCCAAAAAAATAATATCCTTCCCTTAAAGACACCCAAGCTGAGCACACACATACCTCTACTGCGGGGCAGGAGGGATGTCTGAGTGCAGTCTAATTCGATGGTGGTCTGCTCCCTGGTGAATGATTTTGCACCTTGAGGTCTTTTGTTTCCCTAAGGTCATAAATATATGGGAAACCGAGAAACCTCTGGCCTCATAGGAAAAGTGGCTATAGCCCCGTGAGCAGTAGACAAGGCCAACTCCATGACCTGTGAGGCCCAGTGCAAGGTGAAAACGCAGGACCCTTGTGGAAAAGGTCTTAAGAGTTTCAAGACTGGCTGGACGCGGTGACTCACGCTTGTACTCCCAGCACTTTGGGAGGCCAAGGTGGGAGGATCACTTGAGGACAAGAGTTGGAGACCAGCCTGGCCAAGATAGTGAGACCCCATCTCTACAAAAAAATTTAACAATGTAGGTGGCTGTGGTGACATGAGTCTGTAGCCCCAGCTGTTTAGGAGGTCAGGGAGGGAGGCTCGCTTGAACCCAGGAGATCGAGGCTGCAGTGAGCCATGACTGTACTGCTGCACTCCAGCCTAGGTGATAGAGCAAGACTGTCTCGAAACAAACAAACAAACAAAAAGGGTTAAGGCTATACCAGCAGAGTGTTTAACCACGGGCACTTCTGAGTGAAGGGCTCTGTGTGACACACCTAGGAAGCTGTCCCTGGCTGTAGCTAAGAGCCTAGAGTGTTCGGGTAGAAGTTCAGAGAGAGAAGAGGTACCTGAGTGGCCCCCAGGTACCAGTGGGGTTCACATAACTGACAAGGACACAATCAACTGACGGGCCCAACAGCCATCCCCATGCCTTCTCGCCTGCTGCTTCTCACTGCAGGGGCTGAAAACCTGTCTCTTCTCACAGTCTTTCACAGCTAAAGGGAGCCTTCTGCTGGCTCCCCATGCTGATGGATGGGACGGATGGGAAATCTGCCAGGAGGCTTCAGAGAGTTTTTACTTTCCTGATAAAAGGAACAGCTCAGCCACCACCACCTGGGTTCCCCTTACTTGCCCTTGAATGCAATATCAAGTCTGTAGCTGCAACAGCCATCTAACAAGGACAAGATGATGTGCATGCGACCCCACACGCTAAGTGTGGCAGTGCAGAAGCATCTGCGTATGTCCTCCATCACACGGTGAGCAGCCCATACAAAGCTAGCACCCGCCCACCTCCAGGTCTGTCTCCTCCTGCCACCAAACCCACCTATCCCCACCCCTAACACCACCATCTTCCTATGGGGCACACACTCCATGCTTCTCCCCAGCCTGCACACCCACCCGACCAAACTTACCAGGCCCGGGTCAAGCTCCAGCTAAGTGCTAGCTCATAACTCTTTCTTTCTTCTTTTTTTTTTTTTAATTTTTTTATTTTTGAGACAGAGTCTTGCTCTGTCACCCAGGCTGGAGTGCAATTGCAATGGTGCAATCTCAGCTCACTGCAACCTTCGCCTTCTGGGTTCAAGCAATTCTCCTGCCTCATCCTCCCCAGTAGCTGGGATTACAGGCACCCACCATTACGTCCGGCTAATTTTTTGTATTTTTAGTAGAGATGGGGTTTCGCCATGTTGGCCAGGCAGGTCTTGAACTCCTGACCTCAGGTGATCTATCCACCTCAGCCTCCAAAAGTGCTGGCATTACAGGTATGAACCACCACACCTGGCCCATAACTCTTCTTAAGGGCTCTTGGGAAATCCTGTTGGACTAAATACACTGGGTTGCATCCCCATCTTATTCTTCACTCATCCAAGGCCAAGCTAGGTTCAGCCCTGGGCATCCTGTCCAACGCAGAGAGAACAAAAGCAGCTCACTCTTACAGTGTTCTGTGTGCTCAGCTCAAAGTTTTCATCCATCCTCATTGGATCCTTGCCTATGAGGTAGATATTTTCATCTCCATCCGACCGAGGGGGAAACTGAGGCTCAGAGCAACTCTCCCACCCAAGGTCACTGCCCAGGTCTTGATCAGGAAGTATTCCCACACTCACACCCTGGAATCCTCATTGTACAAGATTTGGAACCTCAACTCAGCTGGACGCTGGAGAGCCTCACTGTCTTCTACCCGCCTCCTCCTGCAGGCAACTAAAGGCTCACAGTCCTTCTTCTCCCTCCTCCCATCTCCACGTCCTCCAAGTCTCCTGCAGTAAACAGTCCAGAAGGGCCCAGAGCCAAGGCAGAAACTTCATTAGCAAACCGCATTTCAGGGGCACTGTCGGGCCCTGCTATTTCAAAGCTGCCCTGAGTCCCGATGTCCCTATTAATGGGCAATGCATGTCCCACAGTCCAGCTTGATTTAGAAGACTGAGATGGCCTCCTCCAGGAAGCCAGCAATACAGCTCACTGCAGACTGAGTGAAGAGGGATGGCCAGGGAAGAGAAGGAACCTGCTGTGGGCCCTGATCTGGCCCAGGCGAAGGTGACAAGAGCAGCTGCTATTTACTGAGCACTCACTTCCCTTGTGCCAAGACCTTAGATAAGCACCTCATAGCCCTGAATGCCTCCAAACTGCCCTCTAAGTTGAAGACCATTATTTACATTTTACAAATAGGGAAACTGGGCCGGGCGCGGTGGCTCACGCCTGTAATCCCAGCACTTTGGGAGGCCGAGGCGGGTGGATCACAAGGTCAGGAGATTGAGACCATCCTGGCTAACACTGTGAAACCCCGTCTCTACTAAAAATGCAAAAAATTAGCCGGGCGAGGCGGCGGGCGCCTGTAGTCCCAGCTACTCGGGAGGCTGAGGCAGGAGAATGGCGTGAACCCGGGAGGCGGAGCTTGCAGTGAGCCGAGATCGCGCCACTGCACTCCAGCCTGGGCGACCAAGCGAGACTCTGTCTCAAAAAAAAAACAAAAAAAAAAACAAATAGGGAAACTGAGGCCCAGGGACATTAAGTCCCTTGCCCAAAGAGCCTGCACAAACAAGCAGCCTGGCAGAATTCTACCCTGGGCCCCCTCGACCTCCAAATGCTCAGCTTTTAATTCTTTAATTCTATGGACTCCCAGAAACCTGGTTTTGGGTAGGACACCCCCTAGCTAAGATGTCACTTTGCACAGAGATAAGGTTATAATGGCCATGGGTAATCAAGAACAAAAGTATTGACGAGGCACCATGGCTCACACCTGTAATCCCAGTACTTTAGGAGGCGGAGGCAGGCAGATCACTTGAGGCCAGGAGTTCCAGACCAACCTAGCCAACATGATAAAACCCTGTCACTACTAAAAATACAAAAATTAGCTGAGCATGGTGGGGCACATCTGTAATCCCAGTTATTCAGGAGGCTGAGGCAAGAGAATCACTCGAACCTGGGAGGCGGAGAAAAGAGAAAAGAAAGCAAGAGAGAAAGAGAAAGAGAGGAAAGAAAGAGAGGAAAGAAAGAGAGGAAAGATAGAGAGGAAAGGAAGGAAGGAAGGAAGGAAGGAAGGAAGGAAGGAAGGAAGGAAGGAAGGAAGGAAGGAAGGAAGGAGGGAGGGAAGGAAGGAGGGAAGGAAGGGAGAAAGAAAGAAAGCTGTTCTCCCTTGAATGATAAGAAGCCCCCAAAGTCTTCCCACTGAGCCCTGAAGCCGGGGTGCAGCCCCCTACACCCAGACTGGGTTCCTCCCATTGTAGTCATGCTGATTTAAGACCCAGAGAAAGACCCTTACCCACGGGGGTTACTTTCAGGACTGCCATAACAAAATACATAGACTGGGTGGCTTAGAAACTACAGAAATGTGTTGCTCATAGTTCTGGAGGCTGGCAAGTACAAGATCAAGGCATCCGCAGATTTGGTGTCTGATGAAGGCCTTCCTCCTGGTCCATAGGCAGCTGTCTTCTCTCTGTGTCTTCATATGGCTGAAGGGGCAAGGAAGCTTTCCAGGGTTCCTTTTATAAGGGCACTAATCCCATTCATGAAGGCCCCACCCGCAAGACTTAATCACCTTCTCACACCACCTCCTCACACCATCACATTGTGGGTTAGAAGTTCAATGTATGAATTTAGGGGTTGGGGAGACATAGACATTCAGTCCGCTGCACCAGTGCTGCCCAAAGCTTCGCGGATCTCATCAAGACTCCTCAGCTGCAGGTTGTTGGGGTCACCCCTCTTGAGCTACAGTTAACTCGGGCTGTGTTAAAATAGGCTGGGCTACATGGCGTACCCCTGTAATCCCAGCACTTGGGGAGGCTGAGGCTGGCAGATCACCTGAGGTCAGGAATGGCGAAACCCCATCTCTATTAAAAATACAAAAATTAGCCGAGTGTGATGGTGCACGCCTGTAATCCCAGCTACTGGGGAGGCTGAGGCAGGAGAATGGGAATGGCTTGGACTCAGGAGGCAGAGATTGCAGTGAGCTGAGATGGCGCCACTGCACTCCAGCCTGAGCAACAGAGTGAGACTCCATCTCAAAAAAATAAAATAAAATGAAGATCCCAGTCTAATTACTGTAATGATTTCAAAGCAGTGATGAGTAAAGGCAATATATTTTGAAACAGCACCAACAAGTGAAATGTAATAGGAAACTATAGGATTCTATTCACGACACAGTCAGACACTACTCACGCCATTGTGGTTTGTTGCCTATGTTCATAGTAGAAGGAAATGCTGTCTTTCAATTCATGGTTAATGAGAATAAAGACAATCACTTTCCCTATCCAAGTTCAAAGGAGTCTGTGGTCCCCAGGC
This sequence comes from Macaca nemestrina, assembly GCF_043159975.1. Classification (NCBI taxonomy): domain Eukaryota; kingdom Metazoa; phylum Chordata; class Mammalia; order Primates; family Cercopithecidae; genus Macaca; species Macaca nemestrina. The sequence continues at coordinate 20,198,848 of NC_092134.1, read as the reverse complement.
TGAGAACCCCAGCCAAGAGGTTCTTTGCTGTCTTCTAGGCTAGAGCTTTGTAATCTGAATGTGTCAGGGTAATGTCTCCTGGGTTTGCCTCATCCTCAATGAATCACCCAGTTCTCCCCTATCCTTCTTTCTCAAGGATCATCTCCCATCTCAAGATAATCCAGATACTGCCCTTCTACTCTCTGCATCTATGAATTCGACTGTTAGATTTCGCTTACTAGTGAGATCCTGCAGTGTTTTTCCTTTTGTGTTTGGCTTATTTCACTCAGTATAATGTCCTCCAAGTTCAACAAGGTTGTTGTAAATGGCAGAGTTTCCCTTTTGGAAGGCTGAGTAATCTGTGTATATATACCACAGTTTCGTTATCCATCATCTGCCCTGAACACCTGGGTTGTTTTCATATCTTGGCTATTGTGAATAATGATGGAATGAGCATTGGAGTGCAGCTGTCTCTAGGTATCCAGATTTAGTTTCTCACCCTGAATGTTGAAACCTTAATCTCCTGCAGGGTTTATCCCAGGATCACATCCAGGATTGTCCTAGGCAAGTTCCTGTTCAAGCTTGGAGTTACTCATCACCTCCTCGCTGAGGCCTCTGTGACTCCATGGGATGCATTAGTGGTTTCTCTGTCCCAGGCTCCACCTCCCGACGCAGCACTGACCACCCCATCCCTGCCTCCACTGACCTAGTTCCTGGGCTGGAACTGGAGTGAGACTGACATGTGACTTTGGGAGTTAAGGCAATGGAGAGCTGGTGTTGCGAAATGGAGCAGTCCCACTGCTTTCCTGCCCTGCCCCACTGACCCTGAGGCCACGTGTTCTCTCTGGGGAAGGGCTGCCCTCCTCCTAAGAAGAACAAGAAGCAAGCTTGATTGTGTTTCGCCACTGCGAGTCCAGGGTTTGTCTGTTGTGGCGCTGGCATTAAACACCCTGGCACACTCAGACCTCAAAGCCCAAGCCTAGAAGACAGTGAAGCAACCTGGTAGATGGTAAGTGATGAAATATTCTGCTTTTAATAACTTTTTTTTTGAGACTGTCTCACTCTGTCACCTGGCTAGAGTGCAGTGGAGTGCAGATCTCAGCTCACTACAACCTCCACCTCCTCAGTTCAAGCGATTCTCATGCCTCAGCCTCCCATGTGGCTGGCACTACAGACATGCACCACCACACCTGGCTAATTTTTTTATTTCTAGTAGAGACTGGGTTCCACTATGTTGCTCAGGCTGGTCTCGAACTCCTGACCTCAAGTGATCCACCCAACTTGGCCTCCCAAAGTGCTGGGATTACAGGAGTGAGCCACAGCACCCGGTCAATAATGTTTTTGTTTAATTTTTTTTTTAAGCTAGCTAACATTAACTGAGGTCATTCTGAATTAGGTATTGTTCTAAGAATGCAACAGTCATGAAGTCATTTAATCCTCACACCCCATACCTATGGGACTGGTACCTATTATCTCACTCCCATTAACAGATGAGAAAACAGAGGCACAGAGAGGTATAGTAACTTGTCCAAGGTCACACAGCCACAAAGCATTGAAGCCAGGATTTCAACTCAGACAGCCAGACTCTGGGGCCCACACACTCACTTCTTAACTAAGAATGGCAGCTGGGCACGGTGGCTCACGCCTGTAATCCCAGCATTTTGGGAGCCTGAGGCGGGCAGATCACGAGGTCAGGAGATCGAGACCATCATGGCCAACGTCTTACTAAAAATACAAAAATTAGCTGGGTATGGTGGCATGTGCCAGTAATCCCAGCTACTCTGGAGGCTGAGGTGGGAGAATCGCTTGAATCCATGAGGCGGAGGTTGCAGTAAGCCGAGATCATGCCACTGCACTCCAGCCTGGTGACATAGCAAGACTTGGTCTCAAAAAAAAAAAAAAGGCAAATGCAGGATTCACTGGTAAGGCATGCAACCTCAGACAGAGTTGGTCAATGACTGCAGCCCTGGCGAAGCAGGTGAGTGGTTTGGGAGCAAAGGAGCAATAGCAGCAATGAAGAGGCTCAGAAGGTCTCTGCCAGTCCTCAGCCAGGTAGCTGTGATAGGCTGAATGAGGGCCCCCAAAGATGTGCGTATCTTCATCCCCACACCTGCACATACGGCAAAGGGACCTTGCAGATGGGACTAAGTAAGGGTCTTGAGATGGGAGATGATCCTGGATGATCCAAGTGAGCCCAGTGTCATGACAAGGGTCTTTATAAGAGGGAGGATCCTTCTAACAGGAGGCAGAAGGTCAGAGTGGAGAAAAAAGTGACAGCAGAAGCAGGGAAAGGGACTGGAGGGTGCTGCTGGCTGTGAAGACGAAGGAGGGATATATATAATTTCAGAAAATTATATATATCCATGTATTGTGTTTGTTCGTGTGTGTGTGCGTGTGTGTGTATATATATACACAGAGAGAGAGAGAGAGAGAGAGAGAATAAGCAGGAGGAGGAGGAGGAAGAAGAGGAGGAGGAGAAGGGGGAGGAGGAGGAAGAGGAAGAAATCAAATATAAGATTAACATTTGAGGAATCTGGGTGAAAGGTATAAATAATTTGTTGTACTCTTTGTAACTTCTCTATAAGATCTCAAATTAATTTAAAATAAAAATTTTAACACACAAAAAAAGGAAAGGAGCCAGGGTTCAAACTTGATTTGGGGCTTTCCATAGGAGACCAGGGTTGCACACTGGCTCCCAGGGTCCCAGAGTTCATCTCAGGTCAATCTGAGGCTCTCTAAAACTCAACTAAAACATACTCCACAAAAATGGCATGAGAATTAAGCCCTCTAGCCAGGAGAATTATGGTGGTGATGCTTTCATTGAAGCAAAGGCTGTCTCCCTCATTTTTACTTTAGGGGAATTTAGATTTTGGTAGGTGGGATTTTCTTGGAGTCATCGTGCTCATATGAAGGCAGAATAGGATATTGAGTTAGAATCCTGGTTGTACCATTTAGTTGCCGTATGACTTTGAACAAGCAAATTGAATTTTCCGTGCTTCAGTTTCCTCACCTGTAAGATGAAGATCATAATAGTAGACATCACACAGGGTTGTTATGGATTAAATCCATTAAAATGTATGTAAAGACCTGGGGACAGCGCCTGTCACAGGAGTAATGCTCTGTAATCGCTGCTTATCATCATCACCACCATCATCACCAAGATTAATAGGATTTCCATTAAGATTCTTGACTTTAGAGTCAAGAAATCCAACTTGGAGCCAGTGATGCATGTAGCACTTACTCATTGGTGACACTGAGTTAGTTACTTGTCCCATCAAACCACAGCGTCCTTATCTGGAAAATGGGAATGATACTAACCACTGGGCATGTGACATACTCAGCCTGGTGCTGGGCACACAGGAGCCCTCATTGATGGCTGGGAGAAAAATTACCTGGAAAACCCATTCAGGTAGCTATTATTTTAATAAAAAGAAAGACAGAAAATAACAAGTGTTGGTGAGGATGTAGAAACATTGGATCCCTGTGCACTCTCGGTGGGGATGTAAAATGCTCTGGGAACAGTATGACAGTTCCTCAAAAATTAAAATAGAATTACTATATTGTATTTGCTCTGGCTGCCTTAAGAAAATATCTGGCCAGGTGCGGTGGCTCACACCTGTAATCCCAGCACTGTGGGAGGCCGAGGCAGGCGGATCTCCTGAGATCAGGAGCTCAAGACCAGCCTGGCCAACATGGTGAAACCCCGTCTCTACTAAAAATACAAAAAAAATTAGCTGGGTGTGGTGGCCTGTACCTGAAGTCCCAGCTACCTGCTACGCTGAGGCAGGAGAATCACTTGAACCCCGGGGGTGGAGGTTGCAGTGAGCCGAGATCACACCACTTCACTCCAGCCTGGGCGACAGAGCAAGACCCCATCTCAAAAAGAAAAAAGAAAATATCATAGACCAGGTGACTTAAACAACGGATATTTACTTCCAACAGTTCTGGAGCCTGGAAGTTTGGGATCAGAGTGCCAGCATGGTCTGGTTCTTGTGAGACCCCCATCCCTGGCTTACAGGCAGCTGTCTTCCTGATAGTCCCTCACACGGCCTTTCCTCATTGCCTGTATGCACAGGGAAGAAGAGAGAGAGATCCCTGTTTCTCCTCTTCTTATAAGGCCACCCATTTCCTCAGATTGGAACTTCATCCTTATGACCCCTTTTGATTTTTTTTTTCTTTTGAGATGGAGTCTCACTCTGTCACCCAGGCTGGCGTGCGGTGGCGCCATCTTGGCTCACTGCAACCTCGCCGTCCAGGGTTCAACGGATTCTCTTGCCTCAGCCTCCCAAGAAGCTGGGACTACAAGACCATGCCACTATGCCTTGCTAATTTTTGTATTTTAGTAGAGGCAAAGTTTCACCATGTTGGTCCAGCCTGGTCTCAAACTGCTGACCTCAAGTGATCCATCTACCTAGGCCTCCCAAAGTGTTGAGATTACAGGCATGAGCCACAGCACCCGGCCCCTTATGATCTTAATTACCTCCTAAAAGCCCTATCTCCCAATATGGTCACATTGCAGGTGAGGGCTTCAACATATGAATTGGGGAGCGGGGAGTTCAGTCTAGCTCGTATGATCCAGCAATCCTGCTTCTGGAGATACACCCAAAAGAAGTGACAGCAACGTCTGAAAGAGGTATTCGTACACCCATAACTCATAACAGCTCTATTCACAACGACCAAGAGGTGGAAGCAACACAAAGGTCCACTGATGAATGAACAGATAACAAATCGAGAACCAAATGTGGTGCATACATACAGTGAAATATGATTCACCCTAAATAGGAAGAGAATCCTGACACAGCTACAACATGGGGAAACCTTGAGGACATTATGCTCAGTGAAATAAGCCAGGCACAAAAAGGCAAACACTACATGCTTCCACTTATAGGAGGTACTGGACTAGTCAAGTTCTTAGACACAGAAGGTAGAATGGTGAGTGCTACAGGCTGGAGGGAGGGGAAAATGGGAAAGTTCTTGTTTAAAGGGTACAGTTCCAGTTTTGCAAGATGAAAAAGTACTAAAGATTGGTTGTAAAACAATGTGTATATACTTAACACTTAGCTTAGATAGAATTGAAATGGTAAATTTTATGGTATGCATTTTTACTGCAATAAAAAACATTAAAAATAAATTATCTGGAAATGTCTCCAGCATTAGAACGAGGGACCAAAATAGACCACTAGGGGGCGTTCTACACACACACACTCCCATTTTATTTCTCAGCCTTCCCTGCTGGACTCCCGCGGTCCATTTGTAGAGCGGGGAAAAGAACTAGGGTTCCTCTCTCCTTTCTGCTCCCCCTCCCTTCCCCAGATGGACCAGCTCTGCATAAGCAACACACACACACCACACACACACACACCCCTCCCCCCAACTCCCTCTCTTAGTCCCCTAGCCACACCAAACTTCCACCACACCCCAGGCCACACTAACTCTAAACCCCATTCTTTCTCTGGGTCCCTTCCCTCCATGCTGGAGACACAGCGAGTCCCAGATTCAGTGCTCCCACCTCGCCTGGCTGCCCACAGGCCTTCTCAATGGCCCAGGGGCTGGGGAAGAGGGGAGAGGAGGCAAGGACCCATCCACCCAAACTGTAGAGGAGAGAAACTGTGGTCCCCAAAGACAAAGGGACACCACAATGGAAATAGATCAGTACCTCACATCCCAGGTGCAAGAGCTCCAACGTCAGCCAGACCTGGGGTTTTCAGGCTCAACTGCTCACTGTGTATGCCATAACCTCTGCTGCCTCCGTTTCCCCACCTGTAAAATCTGTAATAACGTCTGTCAGGGTTTTGGGGAGGACTAAAAGAGCATAATAAGGTGGCTCACAGCTGTAATCCCAGCACTTTGGGAGACCGAGGTGGGTGGATCACTTAAGGTCAGGAGTTTGAGACCAGCCTGGCTAAATGTACAAAAATTAGCCGGGTATGGTGGCTCATGCCTGTAGTCCCAGCTACTTGGGAGGCTGAGGCAAGAGAATCACTTGAACCTGGGCAGAGGAAGTTGCAGTGAGCTGAGTTCATGCCACTGCACTCCAGCCTGAGTGACAGAGCGAAAGACCCTGTTTCAAAAATAAAGAAAAGAAAGAGTATAATAAAATCCCTGTACCTAGAAATCACTCCATGAATGGGCTAACTACTATTCCATGCCCCTTAGCTGGTGCTGGCCTGGGTCCCCTTCCACCTCCCAGGGGCTTCTGTTACACGAGCACCCACCCTCGAGTTTGCACTTTCTCTTAAGAAATCTTTCTCGAAGAAACTCACACCATGATCTTCTGACCACAGGGCACTGATTTCACCAGGTAGGAATCACTGGCTTACAAGTAATAGAAACCCAGTTAAATCATCTCAAGGAAACTGGGGTGCCTCATGGAACCTAAGGAAAAGTTGAATAGCCAGTCGCTGGAAAGAGCAGATTCAAGATTTGAACCCCTTGGGGAATGCAGGAAGCATTCTCCCTCTCTTCTCCCCCATCCCGTGTCTCCATCTCTCTCCCTCCCTACGCCTGCTTCTCACATGGCTGCACTCACTTCCTCCAGCTTGCCATTCCTACAGCATGTCAAGCACCCTCCCACCTAGCGGCCTTTGCACCTGCTGTGCCCTCTACCCTGTGCCCTCTTCCTCAGATATCCCCTTATTCACTATTCTCTCCTTCAAGTAATGGCTTAGATGTCACCTGGGAGTACCTTCCCTGACCAGCTGATTAAAGTTGCAACCCCAGTCTGGACAACATGGCCAAACCCCGTCTCTACAAAATAAACAAAAATTAGCCGGGTGTGGTGGTGCACACCTGTAGTCCTAGCTACTCGGGAGGCTGAGATGGGAGGGTCAATTGAGCAAGTGAGGTTGAGGCTGCAGTGAGTTGTGATCATGCCTCTGCACTCCAGCCTGAGCAAGAGAGCAAGACCCTGTCTCAAAAGAAGAAAAACAGCAATCATATCTCCACCCCCAGCATGATCTGGATGATCTAGCCCCTCCCTGCTTACTCGCTTATTTCTTTAATCTTGATCAACAAAAAAGGGGGTTAATAATACTTTCATCATCTTTTAATTAATTGGTTAATTTTAAGAATGGCTGGGCAAGGCCAGGCGCGGTGGCTCAAGCCTGTAATCCCAGCACTTTGGGAGGCTGAGACGGGCAGATCATGAGGTCAGGAGATCGACACCATCCTGGTTAACACGGTGAAACCCCGTCTCTACTAAAAAATGCAAAAAAAACCTAGCTGGGCGAGGTGGCGGGCACCTGTAGTCCCAGCTACTCAGGAGGCTGAGGCAGGAGAATGGCGTAAACCCAGGAGGCGGAGCTTGCAGTGAGCTGACATCCGGCCACTGCACTCCAGCCTGGGCGACAGAGCAAGACTCCGTCTCAAAAAAAAAAAAAAAAAAAGAATGGCTGGGCACCGTGGCTCACACCTGTAATCCCAGCACTTTGGGAGGCCAAGGCAGGAGGATCACTTGAGCCCAGGAGTTCAAGACCAGCCTGGATAAAAAAGGGAGACCCTATCTCTACAAAAATAAAATAAAATTATTTTATGCTGGTACGTGTCTGTAGCCCCAGCTGAGGCAGGAGAATTGCTTGAGCCCAGGAACTGGAGGCTGCAGAGTGCTGTGATCGCACCACTGCACTGAAACCTGAGCAATAGAGCGAGACTCTGTCTCTTAAAAAAGAAGAAGAATGTAATAAACACCAGTGAAACCACTACCCAAACAAAAGCTAGGATCTCCACAGTGACTTACATCTTACCATATGGTCCCCCAACCCCCAGCGCCACGTTCCCCTCTTAATCCTCATTCTAAATCCTGTATTTATTCTTCCCCTGTTTCCCTTTCATACAGTCTATTATCGCATATGTGTGCCTATAATTGTAGTTGCCTTTGACTTTATAAAAAGGGAATATGTTTATGTAAGAGGAAATTTTTCATTGAATATTTTATTTCAAAGCTCCATCCATAGTTCCTTCATGTTGAGTGCCGTGTAATATTTCATCGTGGGAGTTAAACCATAGTTTATTCATTTGCTCTCTCACAGATGGGCATTTGGGTTACTTCCCAGCTTTGGCCACTGTGAATAGAGCTGCTATAAACATCCTTCTACAGGACTCCTGCTGTAAATGGGCAAGAATTTCTCCAAGGTCCATACTCCAGAGTAGAACGGGTGGACTGCAGGGTGTATATGTGCTTAACTATCAGAGATAAAGCTGGGCTGTTTTCCAACATGGTTGCACCAAGTCATGTCCCCACCAGTAATGTCTAAGAGGGCTTAATTTTTCTCCACAGCACTTAAATTACATGATGCACTCTATATTTATGCATTTATTTACTTCTTTTCTCCTGCCACCTAGAAGGTCAGCTCTAGGAAAGCAAGTATTTTGTGTCTTTTATTTGTCACTGTATCTTCAGTGCCTAGAATGGTATCTGGCACACAGTAGGTGCTCAGCAAACAGCATCTGATTAGATGAGTAAATGGATGGTTCTAAATGGGCCCTAAAAGCTCACAGTATCGCATATGATTAGCCCAGCTACCTAGAGACAGGCTGACAACCATCTCTCAGTTTTAATCCCTTAAATCCAGGGAAAGAACCATTGGCCAAAGCCTACAAATACCTGGACCCCCCAGCCAACTACATGTTTCTGAGGGTGGGGCTTGAACGTGAGTGATTTGTATGCACTCTGCAGGAGATTCTCACGTGAATCCAGCGTGGGACCCAGCGCTCTGGGGTGGGGAGGGCGTTCATCTCACCATCTCGCCCATAGATGCTCAAGCTGCTTTCAACTCCGGCTGTATGTGAATTTCAGAGCAAGACCCCGGAAAGAATCTGTGCTCACCTGGAACCAGCCTCTGGCTGGTGATGGGGAGACACTGCTCCCAGGAGCCATGACCTGGACACGCGGCCACGAGAGCAGTGCCCAGCCTAACCTCACGCCCGCAGACCGTCCTCGCTGAGGAAGGCTGGCTGTGGATACCACCCTTCTGAGGCTTCTCCAATTCCACCACCCATTCTCAGCAGGCAGCAAAAGACCTTTCACCACTCCCACCCCACCAGGGTCCTGCAGGCCCAAGGAACACTCTGACTTCCAGGGGCCCCATTTCAGTCCCCAGAGACACCTAAACAGTCCTTCTCACTCTGTTTCCTGTTTTCCACTTAAACTTTTTCTCAGCTGCTGAAGGGGAGGTCACAGCTGGTCTGCACAGAAGGATGTAGAGGGCTGGCGAGAAGGGCTCAAAAGAGCCTAACCTACTCGGCTCCACAGGCTGGGGACAGGGGTGGCATGTGTCTCCCAGGGCTCATACCCTAATTGCACATGCCCCTAATACCGCCTTCAGTGTCACTCATTTTGTTTTGTGTCCCCTTCCAGACTCTCCTGTACCTAGACCAGGGCTGGACATACAGTAGGTACTCAATAAAGTCTAGTTAATTCCAGGCTCTTTCCAACACAAATCAAATCACATCAAATTTTTAGTAACTCCCCATGACTCTTAGGATAAAATCACAAATCCATACTGGGTCTTCCAAGGCCCTGTATGGTAGCCCTGCCTCATCTGGCCCCAGGCTCACCCCTCTTCTTTCTCAGTGGTTACTTGGTCTCCTTTCTGTTGCTCTAACACACCAAGCTCTTTCCCACCTCTGGGCCTTTGCACATTCCTGTTTCCTCTGATGTAATCATTCCCCCTCCTACCCCACTCAGCCACATTAAGACCTGTGAATCCTTCAGGGAGTAGCTGAAACATCAACTCCTCTGAGAAGCCCTCCCTGATTTCTTAGACCTGATAGGACCCCTGTTAGATGTCCTCATGATATCCTGAACTTTTACTTCATAGTCTTAGCAAAAGTTTGGAATTACACTTTGTGTGATTCTTTGATTCATGTCTGACTTTCTCAGTAGACTCTGAGACCCAGGATGGCAGAGGCCGTGCTGCTTGGGTTATGCTGCATCTCAGTTCATAGCCCAGTGCCTGGCACATAGGAGGGCATCTGGTAGTTTTTGGATGGATGGATGGATGGATGGATGGATGGATGGATGGATGAATAAGTGGATAAGAGGAAGGAAGGGGCCGGGTGCGGTGACTCACACCTGTAATCACAGCACTTCGGGAGGTCGAGGTAGGCGGATCATGAGGTCAGGAGATCGAGACCATCCTGGCCAACGTGGTGAAACCCTGTCTCTACTGAAAATACAAAAATTAGCTGGGCGTGGTGACACGTGCCTCTAATTGCAGCTACTTGGGAGGCTGAGGCAGGAGAATCGCTTGAACCAGGGAGTCGGAGGTTGCGGTGAGCTGAGATTGCGCCACTGCACTCCAGCCTGGTGACCGAGCAAGACTCCATCTTAAAAAAATAAATAAACAAAAAGAGGAAGAAAGGAAGGAAGGGAGAGACAGAGGAGGGGAAGGAAGGAAGGTGGGAAGTTTCATACATGAATGCATAGATGAATGGATGAATAAATGGATGGATGAATGGATGGATGGATGGATAGATGATGGCTGGGTGGGTGTATGGATGAATGGATGATGCATGAGTGGGTGGATGGATGAATGACTGGATAGATGGGTGGGTGGGTGGATGGATGGAGGAATGGGTGGATAGATGAATGGATAGATGGGTGGATGGATGAGTGGATGGTGGATGGCAGAACAAAAAAAAAAATGAGTTCGTCTCTTTCTGCCATCTTTCTGAGCTGCTATAATGGTGCATGTGAACGTCCTGGCCAATGCTCTCAATAGCATCAACATGCTGAGAAGAGAAGCAAACACCAGGTAGTTTTAGGTTGTGTTCCAAAATCGTCATCTAGTTTCTAAGTGTGATAATGCAACTTAGTTTATATCAGTGACTTTGAAATCATCAATAATCACAGAGCTAGAAAAATCACTGTGGACCTCACAGGCAGGTTAAACAAGTGTACAGTGACAAGCCCCAGGTTGATTTGCAACTCAAAGATCTAGAAAAATGGTACCCCTATCTCCTTTGGTTTCATTGTCCTGACAACCTCAGCTGGTATCAGGGACCATAAGGAAGCAAGACAAAAACACATAAGGGGGAAAATCCTGGGATTGTTTTTCTAGGGATGTAATAAATTTATATAAATAAAATGCCTCAATGGACCAAAAAAAAGAAAAAAAAACAGTTCATGATTGATTGCTTTTGTCCTATTGACTTCCTCATTGGCATCTGAGCCATCCCTCCAGTGAATTGTGGGCTCCTTGGTGGCCAAATTCCTTCCCTCTCCTTGGAAATCTTTTCTCCCCAAGTTCCCTGGGAGCAGTTTTGCATTCCCAGATGTTCCAAACCCAGTTGAGAGGGGCCATTAAGGGCCACACTGCACCAGATCCTCAGCTGGATGCCATCCATTAGTCACTCAACAAACACAGAGGCAGCATGGTGCTATGGGAGGTGCAAAAGCATTTGGGACACAGATCCTAGCTCTGCCACTTACTCCCTGTGGGAACTTGGGTAAGCTACTTAGCCTCTCTGAGCTTCAGGAGGTTTTCTGTTTCCATGTGTAAAATGAGGACAATATTACCTTCCTTGTGGGGCAGTTGTGAAGAGTAGTAAGTATTACATAAGTGCCTGGCACATAATAGGCACTCAGTAAATGACACCCTTATGTAATGGGCACCAGCCATACCACACCAAGATGAATATGATGGCTATCTCACTCTAGCAGGGACAGATTTCATTTAAGAGGCTAATTGTGACACAGGGTGTCATGTCAAGTTATGGGCAAAGGAACACAGAGGAAGATGGGATGAATTCAAGAAAGGCTTCCTGGAGGAGGTGACATTTAATCAGACCTTAAATAGCATTTGACAGGAAGTCCAGAGACTTGCGTTCTTTTTTCCAATTTGCTGCTAAATCACCATGCGACCTTGAGTCAATCTCTTCTCCACTGTGGGGTCCCCAGATCCTTCTATAACATAAGGTGGTTGAGCATCTGCTCTGAACCTGTTCAGTCATAGTATCCTGGGAGAAGAATCTGCTGACAGCCAGTGCCCTTCTTCCCAGACACACAAGACACACAACGCCTAGACACACAAGTTTGCCTGTAATGGGAGAGGGGGACTTCATGGACCCCAGAAGGCCATCCATGGACCCTAGGCTAAAATCCCAGAACTCAGTGATCCTGTGGGAGTATTGTCAGTACTGTCATACTGCAGACTTGGCCCTGCCGTATGCAAAGCCTCCCTCTGTAGTCTGCAGCAGGAGAAAGAAAGCAGAATCATTGACCCAATATGAAAAAGCCCATCCAACACTGGGCTGCTGGTCAGAGCAGGGGCCTGGGGAGGGAAGGTCCCTCCAGCAGGCCGGAGAGCCAGAGCTGGGTTCTGGGAAAGCACCCCTGAGCAGCCTGCCCCTGCCCCTGCCCCTGCCCCTGCCTAGTGTATCCCCATCTGCCCTGGGGAGGCAGGCGTGGGCTGCTCTGGGCAGGCGCCCAAACAGGTCACTGACCTCCGTCAGCCACCCAGGCTAGAGTTCCCGGATGCATCCTTCATCTTCCCCAATCTAAACACCCAAAGGCCCCGGGTGGTCCACCCCCCTCCCAGCCGACGTGTGTCTCAGCTGCATCCAGCTTGCTGGAGGAGAGAGGAACCGGCCATCCCATTAACACTTGAGTTGCTGCCATTTCCAGTCTTCCCTTCCATCCAACCAATGCTCACCCACCATTTATTGAGCACTAGTTGTTTGCAGGTGGCTGTGAATGACATGGCAGAAGGCCTGCCCTTCTCTTCCTCCAGGTTCTCACCTCCTGGCCAGGGTCCCCTCCCCTGGTCCCACCCCCTCTCACCTGGAGCAGGTGGGTGCTTTGGGGGAAGTGGGCTTAGGGCTGGGAACTGGGTACTGGCAGGAGATTCAGATTGGGGTTGGTGTCTGGGCACCGCTCTAAGCTTCTGTGATCCTGGGCCTGGGTCTTACTCTCTCTGGCTTCAGTCTCCTCATCTGTACTCTTCAGATTCCACGGTTCTATCTGAGTCTGAATCAGGCCTTGTCAGCACCCTCCCGCCCCCAGGAATAGTTAGAGGAGGAAAGGAGGCTAGCTCTGAATGCTTCAAGATCTTTCTTTAGACAGTCTCTGGATCTTATTCATTCATTCAAGCATTTATTGAGCACCTACTCAGTGCCAGGCCCTAGACTGGGAGACTGGAAATAAAGATGACAAAGATTCAAGCCGGCGACTCCTAAACACCCCACTCCCTGCCTCAAGCCCTGCTTGGGGTCAGAAGGCCCCTTGGGTTCTCGGGAAGGCCTGGCCGAGGATTTGGGGCGCCCTGAGACTCGCGTGTCAGCGCCGATGGCGCTCAGGGCCGCGATCTGTCTCCTCCCCTTCCTCCTCCTCCGCCCCCTCCCCTCTCCCTTCCCGAGCACTGCCGAGGCCGCCTCCCACCCGCGGGATCCCGGCGGCCGCCAGCCAGCTCCTGCGTCCGTCCGTCGGCCGAGCAGTCTGTCCACGCGCGGAAAGCTCGGCGCGGCGGCCGAGGGGCCTGGGAGGGAACGGGCGCGGAGGCAGAACCGCGGCTCCCTCCCACTCCGGGGGGAGCCCAGAAGGCGGCGGTGCTGGAGCGCGAGCCGGAGCCGGAGCCGGAGACGAAGAGAGGCGGTGAGAGCGCGGGTGCTTAGGGACCCCACCCCCGGCTCCAGCTGGGGGCCCGCGAGCGGCTCGGCGACGTCTGAGCTGGGGAAGGGGGGCTGTTATCCCCAGGGCGGGAGGCAGAGACGGTCCAGCTCCTGGATTCGCCCCCTCCGCGACGCGACCCCCGAGGGGCCCTGGGCCGCGCCTGCAGCTCCGTTCATCCCCTAGCTTCCCGACGCATCCCCGCGCACCCGGCATACCCCCCGGCAGGGTGAGGGCCCCAGGGGAAGGGAAGGCTCTGGGAGCGAAGGAGGGCACCCCCCAGGCGGAGAGTCTCTGAAAACCGCGCCCCCGGCCCCAGCCCTCCCTCCAGGCCTGCCCCAAGGGAAAGCGGGCGGGGCGACCCCGTACGCCCCCCTTGCTGTCCCCCTTCGGTCCCCCATTGTTCTCAGCCGAATGATCTCCTGGGAATGGGGGAGGGGGTGCTGCGCTCTCCTCTTAAAGGGCCCTCTCCCCTCTTGTCTCCTGGCAGGTCGCGAGCACGAGTGGGGTGGGGCGTGCCCACGGGCCCCCGCCCCCCTCGTCCCCCTCGTCCCCCAGCCCAGCTCCGGAGCCGCAGTCCAGGCGCACCCCCCGGGGGTCCGCGCCGCACCCCTTCCCCGTGTGTTCTGCAGCCACCCAGGCCTTCCAGGACACCGTGGAGAGGGAACAAGGGGGCAGGGACGCCCCCTTCAGCAGGAGCCGTCGGAGAAGGGGGCCCGGACTGGAGGGAGGCAAGAAGCCCCACTGAAGCCAGGCGCAGGGTCTGGGACGCGGTTGGGAGTGCAGAGGGCTGACTGAGAGCCGCAGGAGCAGCAGGCTGTGGCCCAGGCCTCCTGGGTGACAGGCCCTGTCTGGCGGGGAAGAGGGACCAGAGACAACACTGAAGAGGCTGGACCTAGAACGGGGGCGGCTGCCTCACTCCCTACCTGAGCCAGCCGAGGGGGCCAAGGACTTTAGAGCTGTTTCCTCCGGCATAAGAGAGACACTTGCTTTCCAGGGCAGCACCCTTTATCCGAGAAGGCTCTGCAGGGAAGAGGTCTTTGCAGCCTGGATGGCCACCCCACATTCCTTTAACGGAGGCCTCTAGGCCTCAGAGAGAACCCAGAGTTAGAAAGGAGGCCAGACGGTCCTTGCTGTCCCCCTGGGGAGAGAGGAAGTTGCCGCCTGCTGCCAGGCCCAGGAGTAGCTGGGCCTGCAATAGTGGGGGACCTGGCCCCTGAGGCAGTGGCGGCCATGTCACGGCCAGGCCACGGTGGGCTGATGCCTGTGAATGGTCTGGGCTTCCCACCGCAGAACGTGGCCCGGGTGGTGGTGTGGGAGTGGCTGAATGAGCACAGTCGCTGGCGGCCCTACACGGCCACCGTGTGCCACCACATTGAGAACGTGCTGAAGGAGGACGCTCGCGGCTCCGTGGTCCTGGGGCAGGTGGACGCCCAGCTTGTGCCCTACATCATCGACCTGCAGTCCATGCACCAGTTTCGCCAGGACACAGGTGAGCAGACTCCCCACCCACCCCATGCCACCCGCCCTGCTGAACCACCACTACCTTGCAGCGTGGGCTGCAGAAAATCCCAGTAAATCTGATCCCAAATCCCTTCCCCATCTCCCTGCCTCACCTCCAGAAAAACAGGGCAGTCTAACCTTGTCCAGTTTAAGACTTGGATTCCAGTACAGCCTCTGAGCAAGTTGTAGGGCCTTGGGCAAGTTGCTTCCTCTCTCTGAGCCTCAGTTTCCTCATCTGCATAATGGGTAGATCAATATCTCTCACAGCTGAGTGAGGATTAAATAAAATGGTGCTCACTGAGCACAGAATCTAGAATAGCAGTAGCATGTGATTGTAGAATAAGGGCTTCACATGCACTTCCTCATTTGATTTTTTCCAAGAATCACAGGCAGTAAGTCTGTTTATTGTTGTATTATTATGAGTCCCATTTTATAGATGAAGAAACTGAGTCTCCCAGAAGCTGAATGATTTAAACTCAGAGCTGGCATTTAAACCCAGGTGGTTGAATTCCAGAGCCAAAACTCTTAACTGGTATCCTGTACTGGCTCCAAGTGTTGGTTTGGGGGGTGGAGTCCTGCTGGTGGTAATTAATTGGGGATGGGGGGCGTTGGTGGTGTTGATGGTGGGGGGGTGGCAATGATGGAGGAGACAGTGTTAGCAGTTGTGTTGGTGGTGACTCAGTGATAGTATTGATGGTGGTGGGGTCTTGGTGATAATGGAGGGATGGATGATGGTGACGTGGCAGTGTTGGTGATGTCAGTGCTAGCGTTAACCCTGGAATTCATTGGTGTTGGTGACATTGACAGTTGTGTTGGTGGTGGTGCTGGAAGTGGTGTGATGGGGTGGTGATGATGGAGAAAATGATGTTGGTGGCAGTCTTCGTGGCCATGTGGTGTGGCTGGTAGCCCTGTGTGTGGATGTTACTTCGTGGTATTGGTGATCCTGTTGTGGTTGTAATGATGGTGATGTTGATGGTTGTATTGGTGGTAATGTGATAGGTGATGATGGTGATAAAAACGATGAGGTCCCACTCTCAGGCCTACTCTCTTTTGTTCTGGAGATTTGTCATTGTTTGGGAGATCTCCCTGAGTCATTGCCCGGTGGCACCTGTGACAAGCTTCGTCGGCAGTGGGGAGTGGTGGGATCCTGCCGTGTAGAAGCAGCCTAGAAATCCTTGGCACGTTTGACCCCCCAAGGACCAGCTGATGGGGTTTGGGGAAGTCCCTACGAATTCCTGGATGTCAGAACCACACGTAATAACCCCAGGCTAGTAGGGTGCTCTCCTTCTCTCTAGAGCTGTGCCAACCAATACGGTAGCCACCAACCACATGTGGCTACTTAAATTTACATTAATTAAAACTAAGTAAAATGTAAAATCCAGTTCCTCAGTCTCACTAGCCACACTTCAAGTGCTTGTAGCCACATGAGTCTCGTGGTACCTTGGGGGCCAGTGTAGATCCAGAACATTGCGTTATTGCAGACACTTCTATTAGACCGTGCTAGTTAGAAAGAAGGCCAGCCTTTCTAACTAGCACAGTCCAATAGAAGTTTCTGCAATGATTGGACGTTCCAATAGTCTAGAACATTGCTTGGTACCCACAGGGTGCTTACCATGTCTAGAAACACAGGTGAATTCATAACAAATGGCTTATGGATGGTACAGATTAGTACATCTATGTTTCCGTAACTCCAGGCATTGACCACCATCACTGGTGGTGCCAATTGTTTGTGCATTCCATCATATGATTATTTATTGATCTCTGCTGTGTGTCCATTTCTGTGCTAAGCACTGGAGTACAGCAGGGAGCAAGACAGAGTCATCAGTCGAGGTTTCCTGCTGGAGGACCCACGCTGAAGTTCCCGGTGTGGTCAGGAAGCAAGCAAACATACCACCGCAGAGACAATCAGTGGCAGATCTGAAAGCATGAACTAAACCCGGCCCAGAGGTACTCAGGGAAGGCTAGCCTGAGAAAGTGATGTTTGAACAGAGATCTGAAGAATGAGTGAGGGCACCGGTGTCCCTGGCAGAGGGCACAGCCAGTGCGAAGGCCCTGGGGTGGGAAGGAGCAGAGGACATTTAAGTCCGTTCTGTTTGAGATGCATCTCCCACCAAGGGGAAGATGGAGCAAGACGCAGCTGAGCAAGGGCCAGATGTACAGGCCTGGACAGCCATGCAAAGAACTTTGAATTTGATCCAGAGAGTAGAAGTCATCATTAGCTCCATGTGCGCATTCTTCCAGAGAGGCACCAAGGACCTGACGGAGGAATGGGAAGTGTTGCACCTTGCCCACCCCGTTCTCTTTTCTCCTAGGGGTAGAGGGCAGGGCTGTGAGGGCAGAAGTGGGTGGACATCACTGCTTGCTAGGAGGTCTGCTGTTCTGCAGGTTCAGAGCTAATGCTGGGTGCAGCGATCCTCCAGGACCTAGCTGGGTGGGGGATGGGCGCCGGGGTCCTTAGAAGCAGGGACAGACTCCCCACAAGGCTGCCACGTTGGCAACTTTACCTTTGATCCTCTTATCTTTGGGGGAACCCCCATTTCTATTCCTAGCATCCCCTTATGTTCCCGAGTACCCAGACTTGCACACTCCCCTTTCATCAGGCCTCATTCTCTCAATAGTACCCCTTTTATGGTTCAGCCTCACTGGATCCCCCAGAAGTTCAGCTCCGGTCACTTCCCCTCACCCCCTCCCCAGAGCTGTTCACTCCACACCTGCCCCCTGTTTGCCGGAAAAGGGAAAAAAAAACACTCATTCCTAAATGGACTCCTGGGAGCCTGCCAGGAACCCCTCCCACCCCAACCAGAGAGGGAGGAAGGCCTGGAAACCTATTGCGATTGGCAGGAGACCTCGGCTGCCTGGGAATCTGCTGGAGAGTGGGGCCAGAGGCTTCCTCACCAGACATGTGAGGGTTTCTCCCCTGCTTTACCCAGGAGCAAAACAATCTCAAGAAAGGATGTCTTGTCCTCATTGGTAACGGACTGGGAAAGAGCCTCAACCGGCAGGGAGCAAACCCGAGTGCCAGTGGTGTGACCTCAGGCCTCTCCAGATCTGTTTCCACATCCATGAAATGGGTGAGAGCATCACTTCTCCAGCAGCGTTCTCAGATTGACAGAGAGAATCTGACTGACTTTATCCCACAAACATCAACGAATTATCTACTGTGCACGTAGCACGGGTTCACCACTGTGTGTATGAGACACCAGCAAGAGATCGTACATCTTTTTCTTTTTTTTCTTTTTTTGAGACAGTATCTCACTCTGTCA
This sequence comes from Macaca nemestrina, assembly GCF_043159975.1. Lineage (NCBI taxonomy): Eukaryota > Metazoa > Chordata > Mammalia > Primates > Cercopithecidae > Macaca > Macaca nemestrina. The sequence goes on along the minus strand of NC_092134.1, from coordinate 20,180,497 downwards.
CCCAGGCTAGAGCACTTGGCTCACTGCAACCTCTGCCTACCGGGTTCAAGTGATTCTCGTGCCTCAGCCTCCCAAGTAGCTGGCATTACAGGCAGCTACCACATACCACACCCGGCTAATTTTTGTATTTTTAGTAGAGACAGGGTTTCACCATGTTGGCCAAGCTGGTCTTGAACTCCTGGCCTCAAGTGATCCACCCACCTCGGCCTCCCGATGTGCTGGGATTACAGGTGTGAGCCACCGTGCCCGGCCGTGAATCTTGAAAATATTATATTTCATACACACACACACACACACACACACACACACTCCAACACAATGCTATAAAACCCACAACTCACGTGTATGTGCTGAAATCAACACAAGCTTCTGTCTAGATTTTCTAATTGTAAAATTCTCGATATGTTCATTGAAGCTGAACTTTAATTTGCTGGGAGACGGCCCTAGCTTTGCTAGTTTCCCAATACAGAAGCTGGCTGATTTTTTTCTGATCGCGTCAGATAATAAATCTTTTAAGCTTTGTGGGACCCACAGTCTCTGTTGTAACTATTCAACTCTATCAGAACAGAAGAGCAGCATAGACAATATGTAAGTGAACGAGTGTGGCTGTGTTCTAATCAAACTAGTTGTGGACACAGAAATTTGAATTTCATATCTTTTTCACAGGTCATAAAATTTTCCTTCCCCCCCACCAACCATTTAAAAATGTAAAAGCCATTCTTACTTTCTGAGCTGCACAATAGCAGATGGTGGGTGGATTTGACCTGTGTGCTGCAGGTCACTGACCCCCTGCCCTCACATGTTCTTAATCTGAGCATGGGGTAAGACCGTGCTGGTGCCACGGAACACCCAGCATGGCTTCTCCACGCCTCATGGTGTGTGCCAAGGTACACGTGCGTGTGCGTACACACACACAGCACCAGCCTGCTCGCACAATGCTGACACACACATGCCCTGTGTATATGCCTCTCGTGCAGTGCAGCCAGCGGAAGAAAGCCCAGGTGTCAGGCTGGGGCCACAGGGGAGAGGCCAGGCTCTGGCCCCACGGGGGCTGCTGTTTGTTCAGCCGGTGCCCCCTCACCTTTCCCCTGCTGGGCTGTTTTCACTGCTCCCTGCAGGGGGTGAGGTTCCCTTTGAAGCCCTCTAGGTCCAGAGCCCAGAGTCTGGACTGGAAACCGGGGCCCCTCCACGGGGAGGCCTGATGCTGTGACCCTGAGCTGGATGATGTTAGATCCATCACGGTGGTGTCCCAGGCAGAGGGCTGGAGGGAGAGTCAGAGCTGGGCGAGGGATGGGTGGCTTGCTTGATTTGCAGTACTGAGCCAAGTGCCCGGTTTCCCTCAAAGCTTTCTTTCTTCATTTCCCTCTGTCTCCAACCGTCCCTCCCACAGACAAAGATTGCCACATATGGGAAGCCCAAGGCCAAGGAGTGCTCAGCTGGTGGCTGGGCCGGGCGCAGGAGCCGTCAGGGTCTTGGGGTGAGGGGTTGGCTGCCACCGGCAGTGGGGGAAAGGTTTGAGATTGGCTTTCTGCTCCCAGAGAAGAGGCCACAACCTCCCTGGGGGATCATTTACATCCCCTGCCACTGGGACAGCTGCCTCACCCAGACCCTAAATTTCCCACCCAGTGCACACAGCTGGACAGAGGTGCGACTCAGCCACTTCTGCAGCAGCTCCCAGCTCACTGCCTGGCCTCGTATGGCTGGAGCTGGGGAGGGGCACCTATCTGCCTGGTATCTCCCATGTCGCTCTCCATGTGCTCCTGGAGGGGTGCATGGCAGCCTCCTGCCTACTCTGCTGATGGGAAAGCTGAGGCCGAGGGAGGCCAGCTGGGGACCATCCACAGATGCCATATCCGAGGCTGCAAGCCTGGCCTTTTCTGGTGCCCCCAAGCTGGCCGACAGGTTGGAGTGGCAGGTGCTGGTTGTTTCCAGGATCTTCCAGCCTGCCTCCTTCCCCGGAAACCTTGAGCTTCACTCGACCCTGGCCCCTGCCCTGAAAGTAAGCACTATCTGAGGACACTTAGGCTGGAGCCCCTTAGGCTGCTACCACCCAGATGGGAGGAGCTTTTCCCATCACCAGGGAAAGCACCTCCGGAATTTAGACACCAACTGGGGACTGTGAGGCCCAGAGAGGGTGAGTGACTTCCCCAAGGTCACACAGCCTACCAGTCCTAAGCTAGAGCCCAGGCCTCCCAGACAGGCCTTAGGGATAGAAAACAAGGTGACATTTAATGCGAGGGCTGAGAGAACCCCCTCCCCCTTCTCTCTTGAGAGCGCTCTTGGGGCTTGTTGTCGGAGTCTAGCCCAAGGCAGGGACAGCCTACACTATCCTGGAGGCCTCCAGGGCTAGCTCCTGGTTACAGGACCCTTTGGGACCCTCTCTCCAGCCTCCTCACTGGAGACTAAGGCTGGCTGTGATGCCAGGAGCAAGAAAGATTATGTGTAGGGGCAGGGAGCGGTCCATCTCTGGTAGCAGCAGGTCCAGCTAATCCACATGTGGGTGTCTCCCCAACCACCAGTCACACTGTCTGTATTTCCACCATTGCAGACCCATGGTCTCTGGCTGCTCAGCTAACTCCAGAAGCTGTTTTGAAACTATAAATTCATCGCTCGTATTTGGTAGTCATTGGTGGCTTCTCAGTACCAGGTCCTGCGATGGGTCTTGGGGACTCAGACAGAAGGACGTAATGCATTTCAGAGTCTAATCTATCCACTTCAGATCAACTTCAGAGCCTAGTGAAGGTGAAGGCAAATGCATATCATGGGAATAGCCTTTGAACCCTCTGACTCATCAGGACAACAGATACAGAACTAAAACCCAGCTTGACCCCTTGCTGGCTGTGTGACCATGGGCAAATTCCTTAACCTCTCTAAGTTTGTTTCCTCCTCTGTAAAATGGGGATAAGAATAGTCCCTAGCTGGGAGGGTTGTCATGAGGATTAAATGAGATATGTAGGTAAAAGCATGGAGGATACAACTTTGCACGTAGTAAGCACTCATGCTCAAGGAAGAAAAAGATTTAAATGCCTCACTAGGGAGATGCAGGGCGCCTTCAGCCATAGGATGTGCACAGTGTATGCCTGGAGCCTCTGAGAGGAGGACTTCCTGGAGGAGGAATCCTTTGAGAGTGTGTGGTTTAGGTAAATAGAATGATGGGAGGAACACTTTCAGGTGGAGGAAACAGCAGGGGTCCTTCAGCAGGGTCCTGGAGGAGGGTCTCAGGCCTGGGTGGCAGAGGGAGGCTGTGATGGGAGATAGGGGATGGGTAGAGGAGGCCTCTTGGGGCCCACTGGGGCCTGGCAGGCTGGGCTGCCAGCTGCTGCCCTTTAGCAGCCAGGCCCCAGGGGACTCACAGCCACACCGCAGGACCAGCCTCATTAATCATGGGCCCTTGGAGCTGGAGCAGGTGGGGCAGGGGCAGCCTCAGGCACTTCCTACAGTCTGTCTGGGTTCCCTTCACCCAGTCAGCAGGCGTCACCCCCTTTTACACATAGTAAAGCTGAAGCTCAGAGGGTGGGGAGCCACCTGCCCACACTGGGAAGAGGTGGATCTGAGATCAGATCCAGGTCTGCAGCTGGGTGGGCAGGGACCTTCCCAGGCTCGCCCAGGCCACCGAGTACCTTGGACAGCACCATCAGCGACCTGCCCACGCCTTCCGGGCTGGGGGTGGGGATGCCCGGGACAGACCCCCCTCGCAGCTCTCTCCCTCTCCCTCTCCTCCCCTGACCCCTTTTTCCTCCTTCTTCCCTCCCTCCTCCTCTCCCACTTCCTCCCATCCCCCGCCTCATCCTTCCAAAGGACCTGTGGAGTCTGACCTGGAGAGGAAGGAGGAGATGGAAGCTGTGATGGGAAGTGTGGGGGCTAGAGTGGGGGAGGTGATGGGGAAGTGACAGGTAGTGGGGCTGTGGAGGGGATGGTGAAGAAGGTGGTAAGGAGTGAAGGGCGAGGGGATGGGAGGGGAGATTATGGAGAGCGTGATTAGAGAGTGACGAGGAGGGGCCAGGAGGGGGAGGCCATGGGGAGGTGAAGGGGATGAAGCAGGACTGCTTACAGTGGCTCCAAGTGCCCATTCAGGCAGTAGGCAATGGGTCTGGGGTCCCTAACTCTCTCCCCAGTGTGATGTTCTTGGGGCATGGGGGTGCCTGGGGTGCTCCCGGGCCTCTGCCCGCCACCTTTGTCTCTCTCCCTGGGCCTCCGTCCTTCCACCTGGCTCTGGAATCACATCCAGTGGTAGCCAGTCCCCAGGACAGCTCCAGGCCCTTAGATAGTCACCCCCCATGAGCCCACCCAGCCTCTGGGTTGACATAGACACCCCCACCAGCCCCTAGCTGCCTCTGGCTGACATCAACTGAGGACACGGGGCCTGGAACCTGGAACCAGCTGCCTTGGGGAATGCTGCTGGTGAGGGCCGGGCTGTGGGTTCCCGTCCCAGTACCAGCTGCTTACTAAGAATCGTGGGGTGTGTAGGCCAGGTGTGGTGGCTCACGTCTATAATTCCAGCACTTTGGGAGGTCAAGGCAGGTGGATCACCTGAGGTCAGGAGTTCGAGACCAGCCTGGCCAACGTGGTAAAACCCCATCTCTACTAAAAATACAAAAATTAGATGGGCATGATGGTGGGCACCTGTAATGCCAGCTACAGGAGGCTGAAGCAGGAGAATCACTTGAACCCGGGGGGTGGAGGTAGCAGTGAGCCAGTGAGCTGAGATCGCGCCATTGCACTCCAGCCTGGGCGACAGAGTGAGACTCCGTCTCAAACAAACAAACAAAAAAAAGACTTTGACCTTAAGTAAACCACACTCTCTCCCTGAGCCTCTGAACCTCTGTTTCCTCACCTGTAATATGGACCTGATGGTAGTACCGAACTCGTGTGATTGTGGTCACTATTCGTTCATTCATCAGGAATTTCATGAGCACCTACTGTGTGCCAGGCACTGTCCGGGCACCAGGAATGTCACAATCAACAGGACAGACACAAATCCCTGCCCTCAAGGTGCTTCTGTTCTGGGGGTAAGGGGTGGGGTGATGATGGGTGTGATACAGGTGCCAAGGAAGTCCCAGCATATAGGATTGTCCCCCACCTTGGGGCCCAGGAGCTGCCGGGCTAGGAACTGAGTCTCCTCCAGGTCCCGCATGGTTGTGTCCTTGCTCGGCCACCCTGGCCAAGCGCCTCTCCCTCTCTGGGCTCCTTCCATCATCCCTCTGGAGCTGCTCCAGGCTGCTACTGCTGCCTGCACAGACAGCAGTGGCAGCCAGTGACGGGGTGCATGAGGGAGTCTGGCACTGGGCCCTGGAGCTGAGCACCCTGAGATGCAGAACAAAGGACGAGGCAATCAAAGGAGGCTGCCAGGACAGTCCTGCCAGCAGCTGCAGCACAGCCACCTCTTGTCCCGATGACCAACTGGGCCTTTGTCCCCTCCCCCTCCAACTGCAAGCAGAGCACGGCAAGAGGAAGCGCAGAGTTTACCTGGAATACCACCTTCCCAGAGCCCTCCGCTTGGCTGGGGTAAGCATCGCCCTCCCCAGCTTCCTCTGTTCTAGGGAACAAAGGTTCATTCGTTCCAAGGTGTTACTCACCTGGCCCTGTGGAAATGACAGTCAGGGAGCCTGGGTCCAAGACCTGTCTCTAATTTGCCAGGTGATCTTGCCCAAGTTTCTCTCTGCAGCTCAGCTTACCCATCTACACAAAGGCTGCAAATTCAGATGCTTACAGGGCCTGGGGAACTAATAGAAGTGTGTGCAGTGTCTGGGAAGGCAGAGGTTTTTTAACTGTCTTGCTCTCCAGTGCCTGGTACGCAGCAGGTGCTCAGTAAATACTTGAAGGCATGAATGGGGCCAGCATAACTCAGCTCCTGCTCACTGTTGCCAAGGAGGCCAATCGTTGTGGCCCCACCCTTGGATATCTGGGGATTTCTGAAATCTGGACTGGTGTGAGTCTGCCCCAATTTTTAAATGTGAGGCCGACTGAAGTGGCTCATGCCTGGAATCCTGGCACTTTGGGAGGCTGAGGCAGAAGGATCACTTGAGCACAGGAGTTTAACACCAGCCTGAGCAATGTAGTGAGACCCCATCTCTACCAAATAAAAATGAAAAAAAATTAGCTGGACATGATGGCACACACCTGTGATCCCAGCTACTCAGGAGGCTGAGGCTGGAGGATTGCTTGAGACCAGGAGGTGCAGGCTGCAGTGAGCGATGATGGCGTCACTGCAATCCACCCTGGGCAACAGAGTGAGATCCTGTCTCAAATAAATAAATGAATAAATATTGGTCACTATTTTAAAAATGTAAATAGCATGTGAGCCAGAACAAAACCATATCTGCCCAGCTTGCAGTCTCCAGCCTAGTCATGAGCAGCATTCAGTTAGGTTCATTCAGATGTATTTGGTTATTCATTCATCCAACATTTTGCAAGTACCTACCTCCCCACACTCCTGACCACAGAGGGATGCCAAGGTGACTGTAAACCAGCCCAGCCTTGGAGAGGCTGCCAGGCTGGAAGGAACACAGACACCTCCGCACCTAGTGAGCTATGTGCTTTGATGGGAGCATTGCGGGTGCAAGGTGCTTTGGCGGCCCCAAGGAGCGAGTGGTTTGCCCTAAGGATGGCAGAGAAGATTCCAAGAAGACAGAGTGCTTGTGCTGAGCCAGAAGATTGAGAAAGAACTCAGCAGGGAGGCCAATAGGGTGGGGCGGGCAGGACATTCCAGACAGATGGAACAGCATATGCAAATACAGAGGCATAACCACACACATGGGGTGTTCAAAGAATAGCTGGGATTTTGGTGTGGCTAGAGAGTGAGGCTGTGCAGACAGCTTGTGATGGGCTTCAGAGGCTACACTAAGGAGCTTAGACTGATTCCTAAGGGCACTAGGGAGCTATTGATAGCTGTTGAGCAGAGGAGTGACACAGCCTTGAGGCTGTGAAAAATCCCTCTGGCTGCCATGTGAGAATGCACTGCACATTGCAAAGGGTGGACACTGGGACACGGGGAGAGGAGGCCCCTGCAACAGTGCAGGCTAGCACTCTGGTGACATGGGCCAAAGGGCCGACAGTGGAAGTGGGGGAAGTTCAAATCCTGGCTAGATTCAGCCTTCACTTAGTAGCCTAGTAGCTATGTGACTTTGGACTTCAGGCGAATTGCTTCACCTGCCTGGGCGACAGAGTGAGACTCCGTCTCAAACAAACAAAGTGTTTGTACCTCACTCAGTGTTTGTACAAGACAGTGATAGTAATAGTTATCATTATTATCATATGTTTATTATCATTATTATCACAACAACCTGCCCCAGTCATTTTGTGGCTGAAGAGTTGACCTACATGAAGCATTTAGAATAGCGCCTGGCACATAGCAGGCCCTCTGGGAGTGATTTTATTATTATTATTATTATTATTATTATTGTATTGTTATTACAATTATGCCGTTTCACAGATGAGAAAGGAGCAGTTTGGAGGGCTCAGGCGGTGGAGGACTGTCCAGCCCTCTGTCCCCTCCCCCTCCACTTCCTTCTTTGCTGGGGATGTGAATCCCCTGCTGGGTGTGTGGGAAACCAGGTGACCAGAAAGCCCATGGCATATGAGTGCCCACCTCCGCCTACCAGCAGCTTCCAAGGTGGCAGCCTCTCCGAGTGCCACGCAGCCCCTCCGCCTTCCTTAGGCAGCGCTGCAGACCCCTTCTCCTCCCCTCATCTCCCCACCACCCTGGCCTGGCTTCCAGCAGACCCTGGAGAACCTGGGCTGGCTTCAACCACGAGGAAACCACTAATGGGCCACAGCTTAGCCTGATGAGTCCCAGAGGAGAGTTTGGAGGGAAACAGAACACTGCAGGGTTATCGATCTTGAGGCAGGAGCTGGCGAGGCAACCTGGATCCACAGGCTGCGGCTCGAATCCCAGCCCAGCCAGTGCCCCCAGCCAGACTTCCATGTCTTCTCAGGGAGCCTCAGTCTCCCCATCTGCTCGATGGGGCTAATATTAACACACACCCCTGGGGCTGCTGTGAGGACTGGGAGATGACATGCGTGAGCCCCTAGCACAGTTGCTGGCACTGCGGAGCATTCGGTAAGGTGCTGGGTGCCACTGTTGTCCTTGTTGTGGGAGAGAGATGAGCAGCCATGCAGATGCCAGCTAAAGGGCTATTCCAGAAGGTCAAGTAGCAATCTGGGGTTGGAACCTCAGCCATGTCACTTACTTACCGTGCAACCACTGTGCCTCAGTTTCCTTCCCCAGAACATAGGCTCATGAGACTAAGTCAGAGGGAACAGCAAATGAAGCGAGGCGGTAGCCTTGTGTGGGCTTCGGCTGGACCGCTCACAGATGGCATCCGGTGCGCTCCTAACTGCTCCATGCCTCTGTTTTCTCGCCTCTAAAATGGGCCAACAACACCCCCGCCTCCTAGGGGTGCTAAACACACCCTTTAGCTTAAATGAGCTAAACACAGCCTGGGGCAGAAAAGCGTGCTCTTTCAGTGTGGATGGCTGTTAGTATTATGACTTCTGGGTTGGTGAAGGATTCAGTGAAGTCTCTCACTGGGGCCCAGCCACGGCCCAACCCCCGGTCACAGGCCTCAGCCTGTGGTGGGACTCCCCCAGCCCGACAGGATGTCCCATGACTGCCTCCCACGTGCCCCCTTCCCGTCAAGGTCTGGGTGCCCCCAAACTGAGATCATTTCCCTCCGGGAAGCCAACCCCAAAGGGAGGGGTTCCCTGCTGGGCCTTGAAGCTGGCCCAGCCCAGAGAGGAACCATTTAGAAGCTGAGGGACCGGCAGGAGGAAGGCTTAGGGGCTCAGAACCCTCCCCCTTCTCCAGAGTCAGCTGCTTCTTAAGGCTAAGACGTGGGAGCTGAGACAGCCACATACCCACCTCTAGGCAGCGGGGTCAGATCGGGACCATGCTCTAGGGCAAAAACCTCACATGGCTAAACAACGGAAGGTAAAGCTGAAGTAGTGAGCTCTCCATCGCTGAAAGTATCCTAGGCTGTGCTACCACTTGGTGAGGCTGAATCCCTTGGAACCAGTCCAACCTGGGCCTGCCTTTACTCCACGAGTGTGGCATTATTCCCAGCCCTCTGCTCTCACCCTCCCAAGAGTTCGCCTCTCTCTGGGCCTCAGTTTCCTCATCTGTAAAATGGAAATAGTCCTGGTCCCTCCCTGGAAGCAATGGTGTGAGGATGAAATGAGTGAGTGCAAGGAGATTGCTGCGCGCAGCATGTGCCATACAGTAGGTGCTCAATAAATGCTAGCCTTAGTTTCCCTGATTCTCCGTGATGGTCTCAGCCTCTAGGTTTCCAGCTTCCCTTTCTTTTCATCTCTCAAGCTAGTTCTGTCTCTGACTCCAGCTCTCTTTGTATCTGCTTCAGTTTCCCATGTTGGCCTTGGCCTGTCTCTGACAGTCTCTTGGATCATGTGTGTCTCTCTCTGTCTCTCTCCATCCCGCTGTCACCCTGTCTCTGCCCCAGGCATGAAGCAGTCACTGGCTGCTGTGGCTATGGCCGCCCCCACACCCACTCTCGGGGGCCCGGCTTGTGCAGTGCTCCAGCTGACACTGACCAAAGCCCCTTTCTCCAGTGCAGCTGGAAGAAGCCTGGAATTTTTCTGCCAAACATTTTTAAGCAACTAGGGAGGGAAGGGGAAGACAACAAAGGCAGAGACACAAAAACAGGCCGAGGCAAGGAGCTTGTGTTTGTCATAGGCCCCTAACTGCCTGGGGGACCCAGGCCCTGTGGCCCGCACAGCAGAGTGCCCTGAAGCCCAGAGTGGGGTGTGTTCTGCTCCGGCCACCAGCCTGAGGCCCAGCCTCTCTCCCAGGCTGAAGAAATTCCAGCCCCTTCTTAGACCCATTGTTCTGGCTGAAAATCTAGGCCACGGCCACTGCGGAGGAGAAGGAACATTTCCACCACTGCTCCCTTGGAAATCTTGAGATCGAAGCCCAGGCAGGTCACCAGGGAACCAGCTGCCCACCCCCTCGGCCTGGTCCGCGGCCAGCCTGGGCCGGAGAGGCGGACGGATGGGCAGGCGGGCAGCGGCGGGTGCTGCAGGGTGCAGGGCCCAGCGGGGAGGACAGCAGCTGCCCTAATTACTCCCGCTCTCCAGGTTCCAATCTTGTTTCAAAAGGACTCCAGGGACACAGCCTTTAATAACTACCAGTAAACAGGCAGGAAAATCGATACCTGGTAAATAGAGCCCTGGAGAGAGGGAGGCCTGGGCTAGCTGGCCCTGACGAGCTCCCAGAGTCCTTTGCTGCAGAGCTGGCCAATGCTGACATTGAGAATCCTCCTCCCGGCCTGAGGGTCCTCCCCAGGGACCCCTCGACGCTTGGCCTCCACCCTGGGGGCTGCTTGGTCTCCAATCGCCACTCCCTCTCCATCAAGCCCAAAGTTTCCTCTTTCCCACTCCTCCAAGTGCCAAGTAGGTTGCCCGTCTCGGTTGCAGATGCCTTCTTTGTACCAGCCTTTGTGCCTGGTGCTCGAAACATAGTTGTGTATTTGACCTAGTAGTCCTTGTCCTCCCAAAAATCATCTACCAATGAGAATGACTAAGAACAAAAACAAATAATGACAGTGTGAGGACAGACATGCAATAAAAGATTGCTGCGTTTGCCAACTATAGCAACAGAACAGAGAAGTCCGTGTTGGAGGAGATGAGCACATGGAGGGCTTTGTTGGGTAAATAGGAGTTCGCCAAGTGAACAAGGGCTGGGGGAGGATGAGTGTGGGTAACGTACGTAATATCAGCCATTGTAGCTATATTCATTGAGTGCTTACTAAATGCTAAGTGTTCTGCTAAGCATCTTTGCCTATGCATTATCTAATTTTGTTCCCCCAGTAATTCTTTGGGGTAGATATTAATACCCCCATTTTATAGATAAGGGCACTGAGGCTATGTGTGGTGCCAGCCAGTTTTTGCACAAGACCTGAGAGATTTTTTTTTTTTTTTTTTTCGAGACAGAGTCTCGCTTTGCTGCCCAGGCTGGAGTGCAATAGCGCAGTCTCGGCTCACTGCAACCTCTGCCTCCCAGGTTCAAGCGATTCTCATGCCTCAGCCTCCTGAGTAACTGGGATTACAGGCATGTACCACCACACCTGGCTAATGTTTGTAGTTTTTAGTAGAGATGGGGAGTTTCACCATGTGGGCCAGACTGGTCTCGAATTCCTGACCTCAGATGACCCACCTGCCTCAGCTTCCCAAAGTGTTGGGATTACAGGAGTGAGCCACCGCACCTGGCTCGACCTGAGAGACTCCTGAGTTGTTTGAATCACTTCACTCTGCACCTCCTATCCTGGCCCCTCCCCTGCCGAGCTCAGGACTTGGCACACAGGGGAAGTTAAATAAGGCGGGTTCCCATTGCTTCCCTTCCTATCCTGCACATTTTTCAGGTCATACACTGCCTTCCCCTCACCAGGAGCTCCATGGTGGTACTTCATGCACATCAGCCTTGAAGATCAGTCATCACAACCCCTCAGTTTGCAGGTGGGGAAACCGAGACCCTGAGAGGGGAAGACCAGCACACAAGACAGGTGGGAGCAGGACCAGGGTTTTCTCTCTAACGCGTCCCCTCCCGGGCCTGCTGTGGAGGAAGCCCCATCACCAGGGAAGAAATCAATCTGCACACACTCAATTAAAATGATAAATCAGGCATCAGAGTGAGGCTGCCCCAGAGGTGCAGAGGAAGTTTTTGTCTGATTGGCTGGAACATGATAGGCCCCAGGGACCTTATTTCCTGGGGCTGGGCTGCCAGTCCAACCTCTCCACCTCTTCAACCCCGCCCCTCTCATATCAACAGCCATAGCTCCATGCCTCGATTTCTCCAGCTGTCGGGGCCTGTCCAGTTGGCAGGGCACACGGCTAGTCTGTAGCCCTTGTGAGTCTAACAGAGGAGAGGGCAGAGGACAAGCTCTTTCAGCCCTGAGTAGGGACACACCAGTGCGGAATAGTCTGAGTTCCCCTATCCGATTGCAGATCCCTGGGCCAGGCACCCAAGGAAGATGCCAATTAACAATGGAAACGCCTTCTAGGTATTGAGGGCCTACTGTGTGCAAGGACTGTGCCAAGTGCTGGGAGTACAAGAGTGAGCAAAGCAGACAAGATCCCTGACTTCGCGGCTAACAGCCTAGAGTGAGGATATGCAGTGTAAAGAATGCATGTAGATTAATACATCTTGCCTGGCTCAGTGGCTCACACCTGTAACCCCAGCACTTTGGGAGGCTGAGGCAACTGGATCACCTGAGGTCAGGAGTTCGAGACCAGCCTGGCCAACATGGTGAAACCCCATCTTTACTAAAAATGCAAAAAAATTAGCTGAGTGAGACATACCTGTAATCCCAGCTACTCGGGAGTCTGAGGCAGGAGAATCATTTGAACCTGGGAGGTGGAGGTTGCAGTGAGCCGAGATCACACCACTGCACTCCAGACTGGGTGACAGAGCAAGACTCTCTCTCTCTCTCTCTCTCTCTCCATATATATATGTATATATTCAGGTAATGCCAAGTGCCAGGGAGGAAAATAAAGCAAGCTCAGAGGACAGCAATAGGAGGGCTGCATTTTTAGATGTTTTAGATGTTTGAACACACACCTGTAAGAAAGAAGGGAGGAAACGATGAGAACATATGGGAATGGTGAGGTCATATTCCAGCCAGTGAGAAGGCCCTGAGGCTGGACAGTGCCTGGTGTATTTGAGGAGCAGCAAGGAGGCCAGGGTGGCTGGAATGGAGTGAGTGACAGGGGGAGGTAGGCAATGTCAGAGGAGGACAGGACCCCACAATGTGGGGTTTCGTTGTAGGTCATGGCAAGGACTTTGGCTTTTACTCCAAGTGAGCAGAAGCCCGGGAGGATCTTGAAAGGAAGGATGTGATCTGACTTGCATTGAGCAGGATCCCCCTGGCTGCGGTGTGGGAAATGAATTACAGAGGTAAGGGTAGTATCAGAGGCCAGTCATGAGTCTACTGCAATGGTCCAGGCAGGAGAGAGAACATGGCGTGGACTGGGTGGTGTGAGTGCAGTGGGGAGCAGTGGTCAGATGTGTGTGTGTTTGAAGGTGGAGATGACTGGATTTACGGGCAGATTGGAGGTGGGATATGAGGTAGGAAGTCAAGGATGAGACCAAGGTTTGGGGGTCCAAGGAAGAGCATCCGGAAGGGCGGGAGCTGCCAGGAATTGTGATGTGAAGACTTCGGGAGGAGCAGGTTCGGGGCAGGGGAGAGCAGAGCTGAGTTCAAGGTGTCTGTTAGACCTCTCCAGGGAAGGGTCATGAACCTGGCTCCCAGGGGAGAAGATGGGGCTGAAGATGGCAGATTTTGGAATCATCAGAGTAGACACAGTATTTATCTCAATGGATCCTCTTAGCAACCCCACAAGCCACTGTTGCGATAGCTGGCAATGCAGCAGTCTTTTATTGCATGTCTGCTTGTGCCCATTTTCAAGATGAGAAAACTGGGGCCCAAAGATGTTGAGTTGCCTATGCACAGTCACAGAGCTGGAAAGTCAGAAAGTCAGGACTTGAAGTGAGGTCTGTCTGTCTCCTAGCCCTGGCGTCCCATCCAGACCCTCTGCGGCTGTTCTCACTCACTCCTCCCCTAAACCCTGTGTGAGAGGGAAGGGGTGGGTCATGGATGATCACCCCTCTTTTTGAGATGGGGCCACTGAGGCCTGGGGAGGTTGAAGGGACTTGCCCGCAGTTGAGGAGCAGTCGAGTGTGCAGTGTTTCTGCAGGTGTGCCAAATGAACCCAGCAAAAGACTCACTTCATCAGCCCCAAGACACACAGCAGGCTAAAGGCTCTGAGAAGTCCTGCAGCCTGGACCTTAGATTATCTCTGGTTAGCCCGGAGTTTCCTGTGGAGCCTTGCTCTCAGGGGAGCACGCAGAGCTTTGGCAAACACGAAGCTGTGGTTGGGAGTAAAGCCTCAGTGCCCTCCTTTATGACAGGGGGCCCACCTGGCAGTCAGCAGGTGTTTGTTGAAGGAAGTAACAAATGAAACAAACAGATGAATGAAAATAACAAATAAGCAAATGAAGGAATGGACCAATGCAGGGATGAGCACAAAGTGTGAATGAATTTTTTAAAAAATGCATCCATTTGTGACCTAATGAATTCATTCATTCATTCAACAAATATCGCTGGAGCACCTGCTGTGTGCAGGGGCTGGGGATACAGCAGTAAATAAAACAAAATCCTGACCTTGTGGCTATTACATGCTAGCGAGGGGGAGATGGACAGAAACCAACATAAATGGGTAGAATGTGAAGTATATCTGACGGAGAAAATGGAGCGGGGAAGGAGAGAGGGGAAAGTATGTGGGGGTGCACAGTTTTAAAGAGGATGGTGGTAAATGAAGGAATGTCTGAATGCTTGAATTCGGGAGTGGGCTGAAGATGGAGAATACATAAAGGTATCAATTTAAAAAAAAAAGCATAAAGGGCCTAGGGGCAGTGGCTCACACCTGTAATCCCAGCACTTTGCAAGGCCAAGGTGGGTGGATCACCTGAGGTCAGGAGTTCGAGACCAGCCTGGCCAACATGGCAAAACCCCATCTCTACTAAAAATACAAAAATTAGCCCAGCAAGGTGGCGCATGCCTGTAGTCCCAGCTACTCAGGAGGCTGAGGCAGAAGAATCGCTTGAACCTGGGAGGTGGAGATTGCATTGAGCCTAGATTGTGCCACTGTGTTCCAGCCTGGGTGACAGAGCAATACTCTGTCTGAAAAAAAAAAAAAAAAGTGGGGCCGGGCACAGTGGCTCACACCTGTCATCCCAGCACTTTGAGAGGCCAAGGCGGGAGGATCGCTTGAGCCCAAGAGTTCAAGACTTAGCCTGGGCAACATAGGGAGACTCTCGTCTCTAAAAAAATAAAATAAAATAAAATAAAAAAGGATGACTGCAGGCAGGAATGAATGACCTAACAAAAGAATCATTGAATGAATGAATCATTGAATAAAGGAATATATGAATATGTGAACTAGGGCGTGGATAAATGAATGAACTAATGCAAGAATTGTTGAATGACTAAATGAACTAGTGCTTGAATTAATGAACGAAGGCATGAACAGATTGGTGAATGAATCATTGAATGAGTGAGCGAACTATAAGGAAGGCGAGGACTGGATGGGGCCTCTGTGCATAGCCTTGGTCTCTGTCTATGCCTGCCCCACCTTATCTTACTGTGGTCTGAAGAACCCCCAAGCCCCCTTTGCCCTCCCTCGCACCATCCAGGGCCTGTGATAAACCCCCACTTCAGTGTCTGTCTTGGCCCTGGAGAGATGGAGGGTGGGGGAGCCCTCCACACCTTGCTGGTTTCCTACCTCAGGCTATCTTGGCACCCCCACCCCATTTGGTGGCTTTCCCACCCCTGTCCCTAATCTATTGACCACGCGCGCCTGCCCACCTCTCGCCCCAGTGCTATGTGCTGAACCCTTAGCCCTGGCCCCCCTCACCCTGGGTCCCGCCTGTCCTGACCCTCCAGCCTGTACTGAACCTCATGCCTGGGCCTTGACCTCCTTCCTCTCCATGCATGTATTGACCCTCTCCCCAACTCTGGATGGACCCGTTGGAGGCCTGTGCCGCCCACCCCTGCCTTGCTGTGGCCCGCCCTTCCAGCTGCGCAGACCAGCGCTCGGCGTCCCCACCCCTGACCGAGCCAAGCCCGCCCGCTGTGCTGACGCCCCCTCCTCATTTCGAGTACAGGCACCATGCGGCCCGTGCGGCGCAACTTCTACGACCCGTCGTCGGCGCCGGGCAAGGGCATCGTGTGGGAGTGGGAGAACGACGGCGGTGCATGGACGGCCTACGACATGGACATCTGCATTACCATCCAGAACGCCTACGAGAAGCAGCACCCGTGGCTCGACCTCTCGTCGCTGGGCTTCTGCTACCTCATCTACTTCAACAGCATGTCGCAGATGAACCGCCAGACGCGCCGGCGCCGCCGCCTGCGCCGCCGCCTGGACCTCGCCTACCCGCTCACCGTGGGCTCCATCCCTAAGTCGCAGTCGTGGCCCGTGGGCGCCAGCTCGGGCCAGCCCTGCTCCTGCCAGCAGTGCCTGCTGGTCAACAGCACGCGCGCCGCCTCCAACGCCATCCTGGCCTCGCAGCGCCGCAAGGCGCCCCCCGCACCCCCGCTGCCGCTGCCGCCGCCGCCGCCCCCTGGAGGGCCTCCAGGTGCGCTCGCCGTGCGACCCAGCGCCACCTTCGCAGGCGCCGCGCTCTGGGCAGCGCCCGTCACCGGCCCCGCCGAGCCCGCGCCGCCTCCCGGGGCGCCCCCACGGAGCCCGAGCGCCCCCGGCGGCGCGCCCACCCCGGGGCAGAACAACCTCAACCGGCCCGGGCCCCAGCGCACCACCAGCGTGAGCGCGCGCGCCTCCATCCCGCCGGGGTAAGACGGGGCCCAGGGGGAGGGGACCTCTGTGTCGTCCGCAGGCAAGGACGAAGCCTGGGAGTGGTTGGCCACTAGGGCAGGAGCAAAGATTACAATAATAATAATGACAGTAAGTAATATCCAGCATCCACTAAATGTTCATTTTGTGCCAAGCATCAACTAAGCACCTTTACATGTTCCCACGCATCTATCTCCATGCATAAGGACCCTATGAGGTAGGTACCGTCATCACCTCCAGTTCACAGACAGGAACTAACTCCCCCAAGATAAGACAATTCACAAGTGCTGGGGCCATAATAGCAACATCATCAATGGTGCGTGTTCCATGTTTATTATTTGCTAAATTCGTTATATGTATCACCTCGTTTATTCTGCCAAACGGTTCTACCATGTGCATATTCCAGATGGGGAAGCCGAGGCTGGCAGAGCTATGGTGCCTTCTCAGGGTCACCGGGGAAGGGTAGACCTTGGAGTCCAGACCTGTCCGATTCCAAAGTCTGTGCTGTGTTGTCTTAGGATTTTTAGAGGGCTTCAGAGTCCGCCTGTCCTTGTCCCAGTCCATGCCCACCTCACATGGTGGCTCGAGCAAGCATCAGCTGCTTGTCCAAAGTATTTCCCCATAGGCTGCACCTGAAATACCACAATTACTCTGGGTTAATACTATGGTTTGCACACTGGGCTCCAGGGACTCCTGGGGTGACCTGGAATCGTGGGGGTGGGGGAGAGCCAGGCAAACAAGAGTCTGCCTCTGTGCTCTTGTTTTAACGAGAGCAGCCCTTTTTGGAAACACTTTTATGAACTGGCTTTCCCAGCATGATTTTATTAAGGACGGGCACCCAGCTTGTATCAAGTTTGCAATTATTGGGTTAAGGTGTCCCAGGCCCCAGGATAGGGACCCAGTGAGCTGCTGTTGGGTGCCCACCCTGGACCCCAGATTCATTCCATCTGAGCAAAGAACCAAGTCTTGAGGGGTGGCAATGAGAGGAAAAATCAAAGACCTTGAACTTGGGAAAGACGAGGGGGATGTGGACTGTGGGCCACAAGAGGAAGAGTGGGCACCCAAAACCAACTGTGCTTCAGTCACCATGGCATGGCCTGGGGAATTGATAATGATGGCCCGAGATCACCAAAGCTCAGATCTGGATGTGATCTTTGGGGTCACCGCATCCAAGTCACCGCTTTTATTATGGGCAAACAAGGCCTGGGAAAAGGAAGGGTCAGGACCCTGAACTAGGTGGCCCTATTCACCCTTTGTCCCTTTGGGAGTCTGACTTCCTGGGTTCAAATGCCCTCTTGGCCACTTTTTTTTTTTTTTTTTTTTGAGATACAGTTTCACTCTGTTGCCCAGGCTGGAGTGCAGTGGCATAATCTCTGCTCACTGCAACCTCTGCCTCCAGGGTTCATCGATTCTCCTGACTCAGTCTTCTGAGTAGCGGGGACTACAGGTGCACGCCACCATTCCTGGCTACTCTGTGTGTGTGTGTATGTGTGAGTGTTAGTGGATACAGGGCTTCACCATGTTTCCCAGGCATGTATTGAACTCCTGACCTCATGTGATCCACCAACTTTGGCCTCCCATATTGCTAGGATTACAGGCATGAGCCACCACGCCCAGTCCCCCTCTTGGCCACTTCTGAACTGGGAGACCTGGGAAGAGTCCCTCTCCTTCCTTGAGCCTCAGTTTCGTCATCTGTCAAATGGGAGAAGATCTTCCCACCGTGTGAAAACGCTGTGTACCTGAACACAGCATTTACACTGGCAGTAGTTCAGGCATGGCTGTTCAGACTTCTTTTGCTCTCCAGGAGGAGGGTTGGCATGGAGGGCAGGGAAGCTGTAATTTTCCAGGGACGCATCACAGCCAGCCACTACCACCTGCCTGCCTCACCCTTCCCTTCCCCTTTACCTCCTGGTCATTCCTCTCGGAGGAGAGTGCCATGGGGACACACAGAGTTGTGTCCCGTGTGACTTCAGCCTAGGGCAGGCCCAGTGCCAACAGAGAGGAGACTTGAGGGGGTCAAAGAAGACCCCTTGGGGAAGCCTTGTCCAAAACTGCAGATAGACTCACCGAGATCTCAGGGAGATCTCAGGGGGCTGAAGTATCAGTTATGGCCCTATAAAGACAGCAGCTGGGCTCTGGCTGCCTTACAGAAAGAGCGGTTGGAGGTCCCAGAATAACAAGTAGAGTGGGTCCTAGAATGGCAAGCCAGAGAGAGTGTGGGAGGGGACAGAACCAGGAAAATTCCAGGGACCTCTGCAGTAAGAATTTGAGAACCTTCTCTCTGGGTCAATTTCTTGTAACCCGCAAGAAGACTAGAAATCAGAAGGTTGTAGCCAGAATTTTCTTGGAACAGAAAGAATGGAACGGAATGGAATGGAACTAGAATACATTGGCATGTGTAATGCATAGTAAAAATAAGAATTGTTACATGTAGTCTGAGAACAGTGCCTCATGCCTGTAATCCCAGCACTTTGGGAGACCGAGGTGTGCAGATCACTTGAGTCCAGGAGTTCAAGACCAGCCTGGGCAACATAGCAAGACCCCATCTCTACAACAGTAACAAAAAATTAGCCAGGCAGGGAGGTGTGCTTGTAGTCCCAGTTACTCGGAAGGCTGGGGTGAGAGGATCACTTGAGCCCAGTAGGTCAAGGCTGCAATGGCCTATGATCACACCAGTGCACTGCAGCATGAGAGACAAAGCAAGACGCTATTTCCTTAAAAAAAAAAAAAAAAAAGTGTTCCATGAATATTTTGCATCATTTCTGCATACGTTTAATAGGTTGCGAGGTGAAATGAATTTCTCAGTCACTGATGAAATATTTAAGGTGGATGTAGTGGCTCACTTTGGGAGGCCAAGGTGGGTGGATCACTTGAGGCCAGGAGTTCGAGACCAGCATGGCCAACATGGTGAAATCACATCTCTACTAAAGATACAAAAATTAGCCAGGCATGGTTGTGCACGCCTGCAATCCCAGCTACTCGGGAGGCTGAGGTGGGAGGATTGCGTGAACCTAGGAGGTGGAGGTTGCAGTGAGCCGAGATCACGCCACTGCACTCCAGCCTGGGTGACAGAGTGAAACTCCGTCTCAAAAAAAAAATAAAAAAAAGATATTTGAAAGCTACTGTTCTAGAGGAGGCTGAAAATTACTCAGTTTTCATGGCCCAGTGTTAATTCTCCAAATATGTGCTGTGGGTGTGTATTCACAGAGCTGAACAAGACAGACAAGGCCTGTGTCCCCCAAGGGCACACAGACAGATGGGGAGACAGACCTACAGCAAGCAAAGAGTAAATGAAGACGGTCTCTGGATGAGACAGAAGTGCTGGGGAGGTAGTGGGACAGGGCGGTGTGGGAGTTCAGGGAAAAGCCCTCTGAGGAGGTGGCCAGATGCGGAGAACAGCTGACCCAGGCAGAGGGAACAGCACAAACAACTTCAAGGGGGCTCGAAGGGTGTGGTGTGTTCGGGGAAGGGCTAGAGGTGTGGGAAGGACTGGAGTGTGAGGCGCCAGCAAGAAGGGGAAGGGCACCCCAGGCAGGGCATTGCAGGTGCAAAGGGGCGGAGGTAAGAATGAATCCAGAAGGTTCTGGAGACCACCGGGGGATAGAGGCTCCTTTCTGGAACAGTGGGGGCTGAGATTTTTTTTCCCAAATGGGGGTACAGGGCCAGGTTGGGTGGCCTCAGGGAAGCCTGGGCTTGGTGCTGCCATCAGTGGGGAGCTATAGAGTGTGCTTGAGCTATAGAGGGCTGTAGTGAAAACAGTTTTATCTGTGGGGGTGCAGATTGTTAAACATGTCCTCCTCTAACCTGCCAGGGCTCTGTTGTCTCCAGCCACGTGCCCCTCCCCCACAGCCGACATCGTTTCTCCTGCCCCTCCCCTTGGGAACTGTTTCTGACCCTCCCTGAGCCCAGACATTGGCCTGGAAAACAGGAGATGTGGGGTGGGGGAAACGTTGCAAGAACTCCCTCATCCCTCCCCACCCACGCAGATTCTGCCCGGCCTCACTCTAGCCCCTCTAACTGACCCTCTCCAGCCAGACAAGCCTGGCTCAAAGTCCCCAACCCTCCATCTCCAAGAAACCCCCCCAGAAAAATCCGTCTGGGTCTCAAGACCCGTGGAGCCTGTTGCTGGGGAAGGGGAGTAGGAGGAAGGAAGATGGGGGTGGCAGACCCTGGCTTCTCCTGCCTGAAGCTTTCCATTGCTGAGGTAGCTGAGGTCCAAGTGCAGCCTGTGAGGGGAAATGGATGGAGGTGGGGGTCTCTGAGGAACCAGGCAGACAGTTCTACCCACTGTCACCCTCGTCCCCAAACCACCTCCCAGCCCTCCCCACCCTGGTCTCTTTGTTTCTGTGTCTTTGTTTTTTGTTTTTAGAGACAGAGCCTCGCTCTGTTGCTCAGGCTGGAGTGCAGTGGCACAATCATAGCTCCCTGCAGCCTCAAACTCCTGGGCTCAAGAAATCCTCCCAACTCAGCCTCCCAAGTAGGTGGGACCACAGGCACACACCATCACACCCAGCTAATTTTTAAAAATTTTTTGTAGGGACAGGATCCCACTATGTTGCCCAGGCTGATCTCAAACTCCTGGCCTCAAGCATCCGCCCACCTCAGCCTCCAAAAGTGCTGGTAATTATAGGCGTGAGCCACAGCACCTGGCCTGTCTCTATGATTTTAAGTCTGTATTAGTTTCTTAGGGCAGCGGTAACAAGGTAACAGCTTAAACCACAGAAATGTATTCTCTTTCACATTCTTGAGACTAGAAGTCCGAGATCACGGTGTAGCAGGGTTGGTTGTTTCTGAGGCCTCTCTCCTGGGCTTATAGATGGCATCTTCTACCTGTGTCCTCATGTGGTCTTCCCTCTGTACCTGGCTGTGTCTTAATCTTCTCTTCTTAGAAGGACACCAGTCCTCCTGGATTAGGGCCCACCCTAGTGACCTCATTTTAACTTAATTACCTCTTTAAAGACCCCGTCTCTGAATACGGTCACATTCTGAGGTCCTGAGGCTTAGGGTTTCAACACGTGACTTCTGCGGGACACGGTTCAGCCCATAACAGTGTCTCCGTGTGTCTCCTCTTTTATAATTTGCCAATACTTTTTTTTTTTCCCGAGACAGAGTCTTGCTCTGTTACCCAGGTTGGAGTGCAATGGTGCAATCTCAGCTCACTGCAACCTCTACCTCCCAGGTTCAAGTGATTCTCCTGCCTCAGCCTCCCAAGTAATGGAGATTACAGACAGCTGCCACCACACCCGGATAATTTTTGTGTTTTTAGTAGAGACGGAGTTTTGCCACGTTGGCTAGGCTGGTCTCGAACTCCTGACCTCAAGTGATCCACCCACCTCGGCCTCCCAAAGTGCTGGGATTACAGGCATGAGCCACTGCGCCTGGCCAATTTGGCAATAATTTTTTTTTTTTTTTTTAGATGGGTCCTCGCTCTGTCGCCTAGGCTGGAGTGCAATGGCTGGATCTCAGCTCACTGCAAGCTCCGCCTCTCGGGTTCATGCCATTCTCCCGCAATTTGGCAATAATTTTAATGGCAAAAACCACCATTTTTTTTTGCACCAAACAATATCTCTGTGTATGTTGGTCTCTTTCAGTCTTTCCATATCTCTTTGTAGCTCTGTGTCTCTCTCTCTCTGTCTCTGTCTTCCACCTCTTCCTCTCAGTCAATCTCTTCCCTTCCCTGGCTTCCTTCTGTCCGCCCTCCTTCTCTTCCCTCCTTGGCCCAGATGGATCCAGAGCCCTTTACAGGTTGGGTGACCTTGGACCCACTTGAGGCTTGGCTTCTCTAGCCTCAGTTTCCCCATCTGTCAGAGCTAAAACCACCACCTCTCACACAGGCAGACTCAGCAAGGATCAGCATGCAAGGGAGGTGTGAATTCTGCAGAGATCTCCAATGTCATTCTCACCTCCATCCTCATCTCAGCCCTGCATGGATAACAGGGAAGGAGGCCCAGAGAGGGGGATTGACTCGTCTAGGGTCACATAGCCAGTGGGGGCAGAGCATCCACCTGGCTAGGGTTTTTTCCACTTGCCCCTGTAACAGACAGGGCGGGGAGCCAGCTGGCAGCCTGGGCCTGGGGGACCTGCGGGGGTGGGGAAGATCCGCCCTGTCCCCTGAGGGGTCAGTGTCCAGTGTGTTGGAACACAGCTGTGGAGCAGAGGAACCACACTCAGAGTTTCCACCCCACGTGGTGGGTGGGAGGACAGGGATAGCTGCGGGCCTGTTTCCATTTATCGAGTGCTCCCTATGTCCCCGGCTCTCAATTTCATGCCTTTTTTTGTGTGTATGAGACAGGGTCTGACTCTGTCACCCAGGCTGGAGTGCAGTGGCACAATTATAGCTCACTGCAACCTCAACCTCCTGGGCTCAAGCAGTCCTCCCACCTCAGCCTCCTAAGTAGGTGAGACTAAAGGTGTGCACCACCATGCCTGGCTAATTTTTAATTTTTGTAGAGATGGGCGTCTCACTGTGTTGCCCAGGCTGGTCTCAAATTCCTAGGCTCAAGCGATCCTCTTGCCTTGGCCTCCCAAAGCACTGGGATTACTGGCATGAGCCACTGTGCCTGGCCGTTTACAGGTATGTCTCTCTTAATTCTCACAGATACTCAATGTGGCAGGTTCTATAATCCCCATTTTTCAAATGAGGAAACTGAGGCTCCAAAAGACTAAGACATTTGTACGAGGTAACACAATTAGGACTCAGATTCAGAAACCCAAGCTGACTCGTGTATTGGGGATGCCCCATCTCCAGCCAGCCTGTGCTGTTTTGGATCGTGATCCCAGAAGCCCTGCCCTGATTCCTGTGTGACCCTGCCTGAGCTCATCTGCCTCTCTGGTCTTCAGTTTTTGCACCTGTGAAATGGGACTGGCAACACAGGCCCACATAGTCCATCATGAAGCCAGATGTCAGGCTTGGATTTCTTAGGCCCGCACCCTTTTTTTTGTTTTGTTTTGTTTTGTTTTGTTTTATGGAGTCTCACTCTGTTGTCTAGGCTGGAGTGCAGTGGCAAGATCTCCACTCATTGCAACCTCTGCCTCCCAGGCTCAAGCAATACTCCTACTACCTCAGCCTCCTGAGTATCTGGGACTACAGGCGCGTGCCACCAACCCAGCTAATTTTTTACATTTTTTGTAGAGATGGGGTTTCATCATGTTTGCCAGGTTGGTCTCCAACTCGTGACCTCAAGCAATCCACCCACCTCAGCCTCCCAAAGTGCTGGGATTTCAGGCGTGAGCCACAGTGCCCAGCCAGGCCTGCACCCATTTAAATCCACCCTTGTCCCTCCCATCTCTATCAGATTTGTACAACATTGCCAAGCTGATCATTGCTAAAGAGATGTCATTTAAGTTTCCATATCTTTGGTTCTTAGTTGAGCCTGAGAACTTTTTCCTGTTTACTGGCCATGAGTGGTTCCTTCTTTTGCCAATTACTTGTGTATTTCTTTGGCTTATCCTTCTCTGGAGCTGTTTATTGCTTCCTTATTAATTTGCAAGTGTTCTTCCTGCATTAAGGGCATTAACCCTTTGTCGCCCATCTTTTCTGTAGTTTGCTGTTTCTTTATAGCATATGTTCATCTGTTTTTTAATTAATTAATTCATATTTATTGAACAATTTCTGTGTGCCAGGCACTGTTTGGGGCCCTGGGGACACAGCAGTGAACTAAACAGACAATCCTTCCTCTCTTGGAGCTCACATTCTAGCGGGAGACGAACACAAAACAGAATAAATTAATTGTAGAATATGGTAGAAAGTAGTAACTGCTACAGAGGAAAAATATAGGAGAGAAAGGATGTAGGGAGTGATGAGAAGGAAAGGCCTCATGGAGAACGTAATACCTTCTTGAACAAAGATGGAAGGAAGTTAAAAAGCAAGGCATGGTCCAGGCACAGTGACTCACACCTGTAATCCCAGCATTTTGGGAGGCTAAGGTGGGAGGATCACTTGAGCCCAGAATTTGAGACCAGCCTGGACAACATAGTGAGACTCCATCTTTACACATTTTTTTAAAATTAGCTGGGTGTGGTGGTGCGCACCTGTAGTCCCAGCTACACAGGAGGCCGAAGTGGGAGGATCGCTTGAGCCCAGCAGGTCAAGGTTGCAATGAGCCAAGATCGCACCACTGCTCTCCAGCCTGGGAGGCAGAGCAAAACCCTGTCTCAAAAAACACAAAAAACGCAAAAGAACTGGGGGAAGAGCATTCCAGCATTCCAGACAGCAGAACAGTGTGTGCAAAGGCCCTGAGGCAGAGTGGGCCTGGGGTGCCTGAGAAGGCCGGTGTGGTTGGAGAGGCTCAGGGCAATCGGTGGGAAAGAAGTCAGAGAGGAAAAGGCGCCAAGTCACACACAGGGCCTGGAAGGTTGCGGTGAGGACTTCGGCTTTTGCTCTTCATGAGAAGGGAACCAGCAGGGCTGTGCGTTGGGAGAGATGGGTGTGACTGTTTTAACAGGCTCACTCTGAATGTTGAGCATAGACCACAGCGGGGCTAAAGCAGGAGCCCAGGGGCAAAGGGACTTTGTTGTGGTGGGTGTGCTTTAGGGTTTTCCTTCCTTTTTGTGTTTTCTTTTATCTTTAAATTTCTTGCAGTGATTTTATGCTTTTATTTAAAAGAATCCACATTTTCTTTCTCCAGACCTTCCATAAGTATTACATTTCAGGGGTCTGAAAATGTTAAAGTACTGACAGGTACGCTGTGAAGTCAAGGACCCCACCAGGCCCCTGGCTGCCCACCCTCCCCCACTTTCCTGCCCCGCTAGCCACTGGTGTGCAGTGACTGTCACCCCGCCTCACCGCTGCCACAAGGTCAAACCAAACACTCCCCCCACCTGAAGCACTTCCTGCCCTGCTCCCTGGGAGACCAAACCACACACACTCCTGTCTGCACGTGGCTGCCCCGGGGCGTGGGAACAGCTGGTCCTGCCCTCCCCTCCCCTACCTGACCGGTCCTCCCTGCCCCCAACCATCTCCTCCACATTCCTTCCCCCACAGAGAGCTGGGCAGGCGGGAGGACCAGGAGGGTGGAAAAGAGTGACCCCCACAGCCCCCATACCTCTAGATAAATCTGAGCCTCCAATACCACTCACCCCTCAAAATGTCTCCCGAGGGGACTTTTACTTCCTTTAATCTCTAGAAGATGGATAGGGACAGAGGTAAGGTGTCCCATTTCACAGAGGGGACACTGAAGCCCAGAGAAGTTCAGAGGTTTGTCTAGGAAGACAGAGGTGCTGGGGTAAGGAAAGGGGAAGTGAGGACCCCAGACAGAGGCTGAGGAGGACTCCATGGGTACTGGGCTTGCCGTGATGTCCTTCAAGTCTCTGCAGTGGGGGTGGCGGCGGGGACTTGGCCCCAGGCTGTGTTCTCCAGGACTATGGGGGGAGGAGCGTGGACGCAGCTACAAGGCAGAGACAGCCCTAAAAGTGGGGAAAGGTGACAGGCTCACACCCCTAGAAAGGAGAAAAGGGGAGGCTGGGGGGTCCCCAAAGCACCGTTCAACTCCCTTCTCCCCATAATATAACATCCTCACTTCTGCCCCTTCCTCACCCACTTGGACCCAAATGACTGAGTCATGAGCCTCCTGGGGCTCTTTGGGGGCTGCTGGATAAGTGTGAGGTATCCTGAAGGGGGCCAAGGCCAGTGGGGGGCCTGGAAACTATCATCAGAGAAAATAACAAGTCCAGGCCTGCTGGGGGTGGGAGGGGAGAGATAAGGAGACCAGACTTTGGAGGGAGAGGACTTGGCTGCCCTAAAGGGAGGGCCAGTTGTCAGTGTGGTCTCCTGCGTTCCGGGGTCCTGGGACAGAGAGAGGTGACCAAAGCAGGCCAGTGGATCCACTTAGACAGCCCTGATCTACCCTGCCCAGGCCTGAGCCAGTTCCAGGATCCAGGTCAAAGACTTCAGCTCAGAGAGCACAGAGGGCTCTCAAGGCTGGCTCAATTCCAGATGGCTCCACAGACCAACCTCGTGGGGTCATCCCTGGCCCCTGACTCGGAAACTCCAGGACCCGGTGCAAGCTGCACCACAGACCAGCTGGGTGACCTTAGTGAAGTCATTTCCCTTCTCTGGGCTTCAGTCCCATCATCTGCAAAATAAATGACAAATAGAGTTCATCACATGTGCCATCTCTGCTCCAGTGGCAGTGACTTCCCAAAGCACTGTGTTGAGGAGGATTCTGAAGTTGCATCTTGGCTTAGTGGTAAGGCATGCCGGAATTGATTAGTAATGCCTGCCGTGAGTGCTAGGAGGACAGTAGTGGTATGCACTCATATATTTGACATTCCTGCTCTAACTTTGTCTGGCAGAAGAGGCAGGGGTGGACCAGATCACACAGGGCCAGGTCATGCTTAAAGAGGGATAGCATTAGGAGATATACCTAACGTAAATGACGAGTTAATGGGTGCAGCACACCAACATGGCACATGTATACATATGTAACAAACATGTACCCTAGAACATAAAGTATAATAAATTAAAAAAAAAAAAAAGACTTTATAATGTCAGGTTATGAGTAGTGCTATGAAAAAAAAAAAAAAAAACTAAGTAAGGTAAGGACAAAGATGGGCTTTTTAAAAATAAAGTGGTTGGGCCAGGCGCGGTGGCTCACACCTGTAATCCCTGAACTTTGGGAGGCCGAGGCGGGCGGATCACGAGGTCAGGAAATCGAGACCATCCTGGCTAACACTGTGAAACCCCGTCTCTACTAAAAATACAAAATAAATTAGCCGGGCATGGTGGCGGGTGCCTGTAGTCCCAGCTACTCAGGAGGCTGAGGCAGGAGAATGGCATGAACCTGGGAGGTAGAGCTTGCAGTGAGCTAAGATCGTGCCACTGCACTCCAGCCTGGGAGACAGAGTGAGACTCCATCTCAAATTAATTAATTAATTAATTAATTAAATAAAGTGGTTGGGGCCAGGCACAGTGGCTTATGCCTGTAAACCCAGCACTTTGGGAGGTCGAGGAGGGAGGACTACTTGAGCCCAGGAGTTCAAGTCCAGATCAGCCTGGGCGACATAGTGAGGCCCTGTCTCCACAAAAGGTTTGTTGTTGTTGTTGTTGTTGTTGTTGTTGTTGTTTAAGCTGGGTGTGGTGGTGTGTGCCAGTAGTCCCAGCTACTCAAGAGGCTGAGGTGGGAAGATCGCTGAGCCCAGGAGTTCAAGACTGCAGTAAGCAATGGTTAAGCCATTGCACTCTAGCCAGGGCAACAGAGCAAGATCTTGTCTATAAATAAATAACTAAATAAAGTGGTCGGGAAGGTGTCTCAGATAAGCTGACATTTGAGCAGAGACCTCTGCTAAGTGACGAAGTGCGCCATGAGGATATCTGGGAAGAGCACCTCGGGAAAGGGTCAGCAAGTGCAAAGACCAGACAGCAAAGGGGTGGGAATGTGCCTGGCATGCTTGAGAAAGAGCAGAGAGACCAGGGTGGCTCAAGTGGGGTGGGAGAGGGGTGAACACACAGGAAATGAGGTTCAGAGGGTATATGGGGGCCAGATCAGGAGGCCAGGTATTACCATGAGCAAAGTGGGAGCTGCAGGGGGAGTGAGAGCAGAGGACAGACAGGATCTGATTCGGGGCTGGGAAAGGCATAGGGGCTTGCATGGCGGTGGAGCCCAGACCTGCCTTCTGGTCAGAGCAGATTTTGGGTAGGGCCTGAGGGACTCCTCAGGTCCTGTGCCAGGCTGAGCCCACAAAAAGGCAGAGCTAGGGGTGAAGGCTGGCTCCCCTTCCGGGAGCAGCGGTCGCTTGTCCAGGCGGGAGGATGTTCTCACTGACTCGGAGGAAACAGCACGTCCCACATCAAAAGGGGGCCGGGCGGCTCCCACGCTCAGGGTTCGTGGGAACTCTGCTACCCTGGGTTCTCGCAGGAGGCCTGCAGATAGAGAGAGGCTGGCGACTACCTCGGGACTGTCCCCCAAGCTCACTGATGGGTAAATAAATAACAGCCCCACCGTGACACCCCCCTCACAGTGCTCTTCCCAGGAGCAAGACTGACTTTTGTAATGTAGGGCTATGTGGTGTTTAAGGGGCTCCAGAAATTTTAGGGCAGCTGAGATCTAAATCCTTCCTTTCCTGGAGTACCCTCTGTCTAACTCCTAGGCCAAACATTCAGCAAGAGCAGGGTTACCCACTGGGCCAGACTTTGGGCATTATATAGACCTGGGGTAGCAAACTGGCTTTACTGATTTATAGAGGCTGCCTGGAGAGCTGTACTGAGGACTCTGCTAAGCTTGAGAGAGTGCTGTGATGGATTAGTGATGTCTGCCACAGGTAGGAGACCAACCAGTGGTGGTATGCATGCTAAATATTTTTCTTTCCACCCATTTTATGGGCAGCTCTGGAGAAAAAAAAGAGATACTTTCTTCTTGTGAGACAGAAAGGAAGAAAGAGGTGTGAGAGAGACCTAGACTTAACTGATGTGTCTGCACTAGAGGTGCTTGAAGAATGGGCAGGGAAGAGGAGAAGCTTGAGGGAAATACCTCTATGCATTCCCGTAAAAGTATGGGGAGGGAGGAAGTTAGAGTGGTGAGAGCTGCCCACCTCAGGAAGGTCCTGGAGGATTATGACAGACCTTGAAAAGGGTCAAATGAATACTCAGCACCCCTTTTCATGGGCACCCCGCCGCAGGGTGCCTGACAAGAAAATCAAGACACCTTCACTCTCATCCCTGTGCCAAATGATGAGCTTTACATGTTTTAACACACTTAACCTTCACAGGATTCTATATCCATTACAGATGGGGAAACCGAGGCACAGTGCTTTCTTCCCACCTCCACTGACCAGGTCCTGGGGGACCCAGGGTACCTGCCATCCCATCCTGCCTCCCTCAGGAGCTGTGTTCATTGACTTCAGTCACGCCACACCTCCTCAAGGGGCTCGATCCAGATATCTGCTCCAGACCTCTCCACAGCCCTCAGAGGGGTCTGGGATGGGAGTCCTGGCCACATGATACTAGCCAGTATAGCTGAGCAGCCACTGAGTGGGGGCGTGTGTGCTGTACCTGTGTGCATGTGTGATTGTGCATCTGCGTGTGTACGGGTATGGGCCTCCCAGGCTGAGTGTGTGTCAGTGTCGGGAGGTGTGGGTGAGAGCATGTGCGCGTGTGTCCTCGCGTGCAGTGAGTCAGCGTGTCCTCCCGCGTCCCCATGCATGATGTGAATCAGTACGCATGAGTACTTCCCCACAGGCAGTGCGGAATCATGTGTCTGTGTGTGGATGGCAGGCCGTTCTGCAGGCTGCAGCGTGCCGGGTGCGTGTGAGGGCTGAGCGCACCAAACTCTGGGTTTGCTGCCCACTTTACCCAGCTCTGTGCAGCTGGGGAGAGGGGCGGCAGTGACAGGTGCAGTACTGGTCTACATGAGCCCCCTCTCTTGTCCATGGAGTGTCCTTCCAGGGGAGAGCTGTGTGTGCTTCTGTGTGTATTTGTATGTCCCCATGTGTGCATGAGTCTCTGTAGGTGTGGGGAGGTGTTCCCTGGAATATGTGAGTGTGTGTGTATCTTAATCCATGTATGTTCGTGGGGGGTGTGCCCTGAAGTGTGCCTGTGTGTGTCCATGTATGTGTGCAGGGTGTGCATTCCCTGGTGTGTGCAGTGCATTCCCCAAGTAGACAGATGGGGAGGGAGGCTCCCTGATATGTGTGTCTGTGTGTGTGCATGTATCTGTGGTATACGTCCTGGGTTGTGTGTGTTTGTGTGTCTGTGTACTTAAACATGTGTGTGTAATGTGTCCCGGGGGGTATGATAAGTCTGTGTGATCTTCTCCACGTCTGTGTGTATATCTGGATGTGTGTATCCGTGTGGATGGTGTGTGCCCTGGGTGTATATGTCTGTGTGTCTGCACCCACTGCAGCAGTACCCAAGCCTGCCAAGGGCACCATTTGCTTGAAGATGCTTTCTGGTGCCAACTGTGCCTGCCAAGGACAGGTGACCAGACAGCATTGGACAGGCTGTGACCTGAACAGGCATGTCAAGAGCCAAGGCGGCTGCTGCAGCTCCTTCTCCAGCTGTCACTGCTCCCAGCCCTTCCTGTCCCCTCTCATGGCACATCCCCCAAGGCCTTCAGGCTGCCCCCTGGATTTCAGAACACCCCTCTTCATCAGAACGTATCCAGCCAGGGTTCCATGCCCATCAACAGCAAGACACCAGTTTCCCTGCATAAACAAGTGCTGAAGCCGGGAGGACTCAGGCAGACACACCGTACACATCACCGCAAGCTCTCCTTTAGTCCTCCCAACGACTCTATAAGTGAGGTGTTAATACGCCTGTGTTACAGATAAGGTAACTGAGGATCAAGAAGTTAAATGACTTGTTCAATGTCACTACAGCAGTTTTGTGGTTTCCTCTCTAAGATGGAGAGAAGTTACACCAGGACTTAGTGCCTGAGAAGCAGACAGGTGAAATTACTCGGCCAGGATTGCACAGCTGACAGTGATGATACCAATGGCTGTGCTCTTAGTATCTGTTAGGTACCAGGAACTGTGCTTGGCCCTTGACACATATAATTTCACGGAATTCTCACAGCAGTCAAAAAAAAAAAAAAAGGTACCATATTATCCCCATTTTACAGACCACCCCTTACAAGAGATGAGATTGACATGCTGTGTGGCGCCCAACTCATTAGTGGTTGCGCTGAGATATGAAAGCAGCTCTGACTGACTCCAACAGCCAAAGCTCTTTTGAGGGCCAGGGGAAGAGTCAGGATACCTTTTCCTAGGGGCTCTTCATTTGAAGAGAGGATAGTACCTTGTCACGGAAACTGACATCAGTAAATATTCCAGAAGAGAAAAAAAACGTCATCACCAAATGCTTTTGAAAACCTG
Organism: Macaca nemestrina; assembly: GCF_043159975.1. Lineage (NCBI taxonomy): Eukaryota > Metazoa > Chordata > Mammalia > Primates > Cercopithecidae > Macaca > Macaca nemestrina. Next base: position 20,149,327 of record NC_092134.1, on the reverse strand, counting down.
AATTTATCATTGTTAATGATATGTTCTTATGCAGGGCTTGTCAGAACCTTTAATATGCTCAGATATGTTGTGAATTTCAGAGAGGGAGACAGTGACGTGTTCCTAACTTACTTGATTCCTGAATCCTTCTTTCCTGGAACATTTTATGGAGATTAATAATGCTACATCTAACAAGTTTTGAGAGATGCTAAAATAGTTACAACACTAGTAGTTGGGTTTCGGGCACAGCGGCCAATGAAAGGAGCCCTCAGAGCCAAAGCGCCCTCTCGAGGGAGGAGCCGGCTGTAGGGTAAGGAGAGGTCTGCACTAAAGTCTTAAGGGTGCATCCACTGGAACCTGGGCCGAGGTCCTGGCCACCCCCGCCCCATAATAGGATGTCAGAGTAGAAAGAGAGTTTCCTGGAGGTCACTGCAGTTGGCAGAGAGAGGTACAAAGAGGCCAGGGTGTGTGCCCAGGAGCCAGAGACAGAAGGCAAGCCAGGTCCCCTGACGTGGTGTCGGGGACTGGAGTCCAGCAGCGGCGTCTCCTCTTCTCCCCGCAGGGTCCCCGCGCTCCCGGTGAAGAACTTGAATGGTACTGGGCCAGTCCATCCGGCCCTGGCAGGTGAGGTCTGGCCCGGGGCGGGAAAGAAGGGCGGGGCCCACTAGGAGGCAGCCCCCGTGTCACCCGGTGACCCCGCCCCCGAGATGGGCCGGCGGGCGTGGCCCAGAGGAAACGCCCCTTCCACTGGGCCCAGGACACGGGGTGGGCGTGGCCCGCAGAAGGCCCTTCAGGGGCCTTCAAGGGGCTGAGCGGGTGTGGCCCAAGAGTGCAACCCTCCCACCCACAGGAGGGCCCCGGGATTCCCAGGGCCAATGGTCGGGGGTCTGGGCGAGGATGGCGCCCCGCCCTCTGACTGCGCCCCCCCGACCCCTAGGGATGACCGGGATACTGCTGTGCGCGGCCGGGCTGCCCGTGTGCCTGACGCGGGCCCCCAAGCCCATCCTGCACCCGCCGCCAGTGAGCAAGAGCGACGTGAAGCCCGTGCCCGGCGTGCCCGGGGTGTGCCGCAAGACCAAGAAGAAGCACCTTAAAAAGAGTACGCCCTCCGCCCCCTGCCTCACACGAGATGAACCCCACTAAGCCTTGACCACAACTGTGTGACCTCTGGTCTCCGACTTATTCTTAGCATTTACGACCTCGTCTCCATTGCCTGATCTCAGCTCCCTTTGCCTGGCCCCATCTTTCACCAGTTCTTGTTACAGCTAACCTCCAGCAACCCCTGACTTCTGACCCTGACCAACCCTTTCCACCCTGACCCCTGCCCTCTGACCCCTGACCCAGTTCTGAGCCAAGCCTTCAGGGACAGACTCTGGGTACCCTCAAACCCACCCCGCTGTGTCCCTGCAGGTAAGAATCCCGAGGATGTGGTTCGAAGATACATGCAGAAGGTGAAAAATCCACCTGATGAGGTGAGAAGGGGGTGAGGGGGTGGGGGGGCAGGGGGGAGGGCCCTGGCATGGAGGGGGCAAGAACCCTCACCCCTCCTCCTGGGTTCTGGGTGATACAGAGCTCCTCTAGTTTGTTCCTTTCTTCACTTTCTTTATGAGGTTTTTTTGATAAATAGAAATGCTTACGTTTAATGGACTCACATTTATCCATCTTTTGATGATTGAGTTTTTGTGTCATTTTCACCCATATTTTCCATTAAATGTTTTTAAGTTTTGTTTTTGATAGTTAAGCCCTTAATTCACCTGGGGAGTGGTGAGGGAGCCATCTTCCTCTGTGATGTATCAGAATTCAATATATGGGAAGGGGCTGGGCGCAGTGGCTCATTCTGTAGTCCCAGCTATGATGGAGGCTGAGGCAGGAGGATCTCCTGAGCCCGGGAGTTCGACTCTGCAGTGAGCTATGATTGCACTGCTGCGCTTCAGCCTGGGCAACACAGCCTGTCTCTTAATAAAAAATAAAAATGAAGAAGAAAAGAAAAGAAACCAATGTATGGGGCAGAGGGTGTGTCCTGTCTCCCTTTGCCAAATGGGCGCCAGAGAGAGTGTGGTCTGCTGCCCATGGTGACCCGCCAAGGGGCAGTGCTGACCCAGTAGGTGCCCTGCCCTTCCCAGTCCTCAGTCTCCCCTGCTGCCCACCTGCAGGACTGCACCATCTGCATGGAGCGGCTGGTCACAGCGTCAGGCTACGAGGGCGTGCTTCGGCACAAGGGCGTGCGGCCTGAGCTCGTGGGCCGCCTGGGCCGCTGCGGCCACATGTACCACCTGCTGTGCCTCGTGGCCATGTACTCCAATGGCAACAAGGTGGGTTGGGCAGGACAGTGGCTGGGGAGTGGGCAGGGAACGGAGTGGGGTTGGGGGGCCACTGGGAACTCACTGCCAGCCTCCCCTGCCCAGGATGGCAGCCTGCAGTGCCCCACCTGCAAGGCCATCTACGGGGAGAAGACGGGTACGCAGCCGCCTGGGAAGATGGAGTTCCACCTCATCCCCCACTCGCTACCTGGCTTCCCTGACACCCAGACCATCCGCATCGTCTACGACATCCCCACAGGCATCCAGGTGGACTCCCATTCTGCCTCTCTGGCCCCCAGCCCCCACTCCCCTCCGACTCCTCCAGATGCTCCTCTGCCCTGCCACCACCTGTTCATGGTCTAAATCCCTGCTACTGTCCCTCCCTGCAGGGCCCTGAGCACCCCAACCCCGGAAAGAAGTTCACCGCAAGAGGATTCCCTCGCCACTGCTATCTACCCAACAATGAGAAAGGCCGGAAGGTGGGTGCCCAGTCGTGAGGGCACGGGAGATAGGCGCAGGCAGGGGCTCCAGCAACCACTGGCCTGGGCCTGTGGTCCCCATCATTCCCAATCCCTGCTCTCACATTCCTCCCCAAAGCAGCACCGCAACAGCAGCGACCATGGCCACCGGCTTCACACATCTTACCTCCTTTCCCCAGCCGCTGAGGTCAAGATCCTGACCCCATTTTATAGACAAAGATGCAAAGCTTCAGAGAGGGCAAGTCACTTGACCGTGGTCACACAGAAACTAAGTGACAGAGCTCGGATTTGAGCCCAGGCAGTCTAAGCTCTCACCATCACCCTACAGACTGTCTGATTTGACTTTCTGCTTTTCAAGAGCACCAAGAAATCCAGATTTTCATGGGAAATCTCTAGGCTTTTGAATGTTAGTAACTAATTTACAAGTTGCTCTTTAATATAGTGTGGAGTCCAAACTAAATAGAGCAGAGAGCTGCCAGATGCTTTCTTCACCCCAGAAAAAAAACAGGCAGGGCTGGGTGCGGTGGCTCATGCCTCTAATCCCAGCACTTTGGGAGACCAAGGCGGGTGGATCACAAGATCAGGAGTTTGAGACCAGCCTGGCCAACATGGTGAAACCCCATCTCTACTAAAACTACGAAAATCCGGGAGTGGTGAAGTGCGCCTGTAGTCCCAGCTACCGGGGAGGATGAGGCAGGAGAATTGCTTGAACTCAGGAGGCAGAGGTTGCAGTGAGCCGAGATCACCCCACCGCACTCTAGCCTGGGTGACAGAGCAAGACTCCATCACACACAGAAAAGAAAGAAACAGGCAGGCCAAGCACAGTGGGGCACACCTGTAATCCCTGCACTTGGGGAGGCTGAGGTGGGAGGCCAGGAGTTTGAGACTAATCTGGGCAATATAGTGAGACTCTGTCTCTCCAAAAAGTTTGTAATTTTAGCTGGGCTTGGTGGTGCCTACCTGTAGTCCCAGCTACTCGGGAGGCTGATGTGGGACGATTGCTGGAGCCCAGGAGTTCGAGGCTGCAGTGAGCTCTGGTGGTACTACTGCACTCCAGCCTGGGCAACACAGCAAGATTCTGTCCCCCCCGCAAAAAAAAAAAAAAAACAAAAAAGGAAAGGAAAGACAAAACAAACAAATAACTTGGAAAGAGCTTTTACTGGCAGTTCAGGAAATACAAATATAAAGGAAATGGCAAAGTCGGCAGTACGTAGTCGGTGCCAATGGATGAAACCATAAGGTAGCCATGATGTGGCAGGGGAGGGAGGGAGGCTGAGGCTGCTGGGCTGGAAGCTGCCTGTGGCCTCCACCCAGCCCCACCGTGTCCCTGTCCCCCCAGGTGCTGCGGCTGCTCATCACGGCCTGGGAAAGAAGACTCATCTTCACCATCGGCACCTCCAACACCACGGGCGAGTCGGACACCGTGGTGTGGAACGAGATCCACCATAAGACCGAGTTTGGATCCAACCTCACGGGCCACGGCTACCCGGACGCTAGCTACCTAGACAACGTGCTGGCTGAGCTCACAGCCCAGGGTGTATCCGAGGCTGCAGCCAAGGCCTGAGGCCCAAGGCTGCCCACCTTCCCTCCTGCTTTGCCCCTGGTCCGGCAAATGCCTCCTTCGCCAGGTGTGTCCTGGTGGCCCAGGTTCAGGGCTGGGGAGGAGCCTGCGGAAGGAGCCGCAGCCATTCGGGGGACCTGCCTGGTGGCAGCTGGGATGAAGAGAGATGGCATGTCAGGCTGGCTCCGAATCATAGCTCCCTGCGAGGGCCGTGCAGAGAGTACTGGAAACCTCCCTACCAAAAAGACAGAGACCCGCCCCCTCACACACACACACACGTCCTGTTGAACTCATGCACGCACACCCACGTGCCTCTACTTGCCCCCAGGCTGGAATAGAAGCGACAGAAAGACCCCATGACCCCCCCATGTGGATCCCCATCTGTGTCTCAGTTGCATCTGTACAGCCTTGTCTACAAACTGGAGGATGCAGGGCAAGCCCTTAGGGGCCTGCCAGGGCTCGGGGGGCAAACAGGGACTTGGGAAACTCAGTGTACCCCCGATGCCTCACCCATTCCATGTCATCACCCATGTCTGCCACCCACTGATTGGGCAATGGTGGGCCCATGGGGTGGAAGCCCCCAGATGACTGGGCAGTTCTACAAAAGAATGGCCAGTGCAAGCGGGGACTAGAGGGTCCTGATTTTGTGTTTGTCCCTCTTCATCTCTCTGGACTCTGATCTCCTTCTCCCTTCCCATCTCCAGGCCTTCTGTCTGTCCCAGATAAAGGCACTGTTCTCCCATCCTCCCTGTCCCATCCTCTCCACCTAATCGCTCCCAATTTTGAGAGCCAAAGGCTGGCGCTTCTGACTTCAGGAGCGAGAGGAGGAGGCCTAGTTTGGGCCCATGTATTTTAAAGCAGAGTGGACAGCAGAGAGTCAATTTCCCTTTCGTTGGGAGTGGGCAGTGGGGTGGCTAATCGTCTCCGGCCAACCAGGGGCCCGTTGCCCAGGCAACTCACCAGCTCTGCCTCTGCTGATTGGCTGCCACGGTGGGAGTCAGCCAAGATTTAAAGGTATGCCAGCGATTGCTCTTTTCAAAACCTACCAGTCCCACTGTGGGTGGAGAAATAAATGGTCTTTCTCCTCCTCGCCTGGTCTTTTCCTGCCAAGAGAGGGGTGGGTGGCTCTGTTCCTGGGGGCTGTAGTCAGCCCCATTGGGGAGTGATGGCTTGCAAGAGAATGGCAACTTCAGGGTCATTGCCTTGGGCCGGAAGGGGTGGGGGCAGTGGAGCAGTGACAGACCCTCCTAGTCCAAGTTTCCAAGAATGCAAAGGTGAAAGTACCCTTCTCTTTCACAAGAGCACGAGGCAATGCACACATCTGCTCCCTGGCACAATGACAAGAGACAAGAAACAAGGAACTCGGGCGGAGAACTGGGAGCCTCGGGGAGAATACGGAGGAGCTGGGAGACACTGTGATCAGCTCATCAGGATCTCGGAGCTCGTCAGGACCCTGTCCTTGGGGAGGAGGGTCAGGTTCTAACTAGGGAAAGACAGGGATGGACCCCAGCCTTAAGTCAGCCTCTCTGCAACATGCCAGGACGCCCCTGCAGCTCTGGTGATGCTGCGGCTTCGGGCAACCCCTGCTGGCCAGCCTTGGGATAGCGCCGTGTCTTTCCTGGTCTACTTGATCCCCTGCCAGGTAGGCTTTGGTTTCTGTCCCACCCTCTAGTGACACAACACCGGAAATGAGTCCTTGGAGGCCCTTCCAGTTCTGCCAGTCACGTGTTCCCAAACATTTGTACTCCATGGTTCATTCTCAGACAAAACCTCAACCCAAACCCTGGCATATAAAATTGCAAGCCAGGCACTGTGACTCACGCCTGTAATCCCAGCAACTAAGGAGGCCGAGGCAGGAGGCTCATTTGATGCCAGGAGCTTGAGACCAGCCTGGGCAACATAGCGAGACCCCTCATCTCTACAAAAATTTAAAAATTGGCCAGGCGTAATGGCTTGCACCTGTAGTCGCAGCTGCTCTGGAGGCTGACGTGGGAGGATCGCTGAAGCCCAGAAGTTTGAGGCTGCAGTGATCTATGATCATGCCACTGTACTGCAGCCTGGGCAACAGAGTGAGACCCCGGACTCTAAAATAAGATAAAATAAAATTGCCCACTCCCCAAGCCTATGGTCCTCAAAGCTGATGCTCATCCAAATGACCTAAGGAATCTGTTAAATAACCCTGATTCTTGCCCTCATATACCTTCAGATTCTGAGTCAGTAGCTGGCTGGGCCTCAGAAATCTGCATTTCTAGCAGACATTCCAGCGGGTAGTCTTTGGCCCACAGTCACAGAAAGCCCTCCCTGGCTCCTGAACGACCTCATTGGAATCCAGTTTGAAAACCACACATCTAGACTTTCCCTCCTCTTTTTATACAGGGTAATCTGAGCCCCAAAGAGAGACAAAGAGCCTGGCCCAAGGTCTCCCAGGCTCCAAGAGTGTGGCACACTGGACCCCCACCCAGCCTTGGTTCTTCCTGAGGGTACCTGATTCTGGAAGCTTGTGGTTGGGGTCCTAGGCCAAGGGCAGGGTACAGAAGAATCAGCGAGGTTATAGGGATTAGCAGACACAAAAACAGGAAGGAATGAGCCCATTTAGTGCCTATCTGGGGCAACAACATCACATGGGCTTCAGGAATTCAGGTCCAGCTGTATCCAGCAGCTCAGAGCCAGGCTGGCCTCCTTGGTATGGATAGAGGCCAGTTTGGTGAAGCAGAGACCCCGGTCTCAGTCAAATAAGTCAGATTCCTTATCCTATCCACTCCAGTCTGAATCAACCCAGAGAGCGAGATTCGCTCAGTGCAAGGCTAGCCCCTGCCAAAGGGCTTCCATGCCCTGAGTTCTGGACTCAAGGCACACAGGACGAGGTACATCTCTGGGAGCCTCCAAACCACAGAATCAAAGAGGTACAAGGAGACAGGAGATTCCTGGGGCAGGATGCGCTGAGGAGAGGGTCCCCCACCTCCTTGCTCCTCCTTTCGGGCTAGCTGTGGCATTTCCTCAGGGGCCAAGTGGGCCCAGGGCCACCTTCTCTCGCTCTTGCTGCTGGAACTCCTCATGGGCACGATCCAGGTCTGCGAGCACCTCCAGCAGGCGGGCAGCTGCTGCTCTTTGCCGGGCCAGGACCTCAGGACAGGCCCCTAGGAGGGAGACAAGAGGCCACAGGGGCTCAGCCAGTCCAAGGCAGGCTGCTGTAACCCGGACCCGATGGTTTCTCACTCTGCAGATGTGCCTTGTGCCCTGAGAACCCTAAAATCCTTGAGAGTCCCCACACACAGCCCTGTGGCCTGAGGATGGACTGGAAACACAGGAGACAGTGGGGAAGCGCCTGTGAGGAAAAAAGGACCTCCTTAACCCCTTAGCTTACTGGTTTTTTTTGGTGGGGCGGGGTAGAGTCTTGCTGTGTTGCCCAGGGTGGAGTTCAGTGGCATGATCTCAGTTCATTGCAACCTCCTCCTCTTGGGTTCAAGCAATTCCCACGTCTCAGTCACCCCAGTAGCTGGGATTACAGGTGTGCACCACCACACCCGGCTAATTTTTAAATTTTTAGTAGAGACAGGGTTTCACCATGTTGGCCAGGCTGATCTCAAACTCCAGACCTCAAGTGATCCACCCACCTCGGCCTCCCAAAGTGCTGGGATTACAGGTTTGAGCCACCGCGCCCAGACTTTACATTCTGTGGTACAGGAGCCCTTACCTGTGTCTGCCTCCAGAGCTGTATCCATATTAGAATCCTCCAGTAATTTCAGCCTAGAAGGTGAGAGGGAGAAAGACAAGTCTGGTCCCTGATTCCCAATCCTGATTCCTACCCCAGAAATTCTCTGAGAAATTAGTTTTCCTGAATCATCACCATCACCATCTACCATTGTCATCATCATCATCATCATCATCATCTACACAGCAAACATTTCTAGAGTGTCAGATACTATTCTAAACCTTGTACATGTATTAACTCATTTAATTGTCATGACAAACTCATATGAGGTAGGTATTTAGTATTAGCTCCATTATACAGATGATCACTGAGACACAGAGAGGTTAGGTAACTTGTCTAAGGTCACACCGCATCAGTATCGTCATCATTACCACTTATTGAAAGCTAACTATGTGGCCAGGCACCTACAAAGTGCTCCACCTGTATTAGCTCATCTGATCCTCAGGACAACCCACGAGGTTACCACCATTATTATTCCCCTTTTCCAGACGAGGAAACTGAAGTACAGAGAAGTTAAGCAACTTTTTTAAGATCACACAGCCTGGTTGGGTGCAGTGGCTCATGCCTGTAATCCCTGCATTTTGGGAGGGCAAAGGCAAGACAAGTGGATCACTTGAAGTCAGGAATTCGAGACTAGCCTGGCCAACATGGTGAAACCCCATCTCTACTAAAAATACAAAAACTAGTCAGGCGTGGTGGCAGGTGCCTGTAATCCTGGCTACATGGGAGGCTGAAGCAGGAGAATCGCTTGAACCCGGGAGGCAGAGGTTGCAGTGAGCCAAGATCATGCCACTGCACTCCAGCCTGGGCAACAGAGCAAGACTCTGTCTAAATAAATGTATATATATTTTTTAAAAGATCACACAGCTAGTAAGTGGCTGGGTCAGGATTGGAACCCAGGCAGGTCAGCTTCAGAACCCACTCTATAATGAGTTGGGACAAATCTCTGTCACCGAATAACAGTGATAGCGATCCTCATGCCAGGAAGGGGAAGAGATCTATCCAAGGTCATTTAGCAAGTGCAGGGGGCCAGGATTTTATGTGAATTGTGCCAGGGTCTCTGGAGCCCCAGGTATTAAAAGATCCCAAGACCCAGTTCTGTATGAGGGACCCCTCCCACCGAGGATGCTTCCCAAGCCTTGACTGTGTAGACACCCAGTCCTCACCCTGGGCCAGGCCCCCAGGGAAGATCTACCAATGCACACGGAAAGAATGAATACATGAACACAGCAAGGCCACGGTGGGGGGCTGGCTCAGCTGGTCATAGGAGGTGAAGTGGGATGGGTGGGGGCACCCACCTGAGCTGGTCCCGCCCCAGGAGCAGCTGCCGATACACCGTCTGGGCCTCAGCATCGGGATCCAATGGGTCACTCCAGTCCCCCAGGGTGACAGCTGAGTGTGTACGGCTGCAGCCGGCAGCTGAGGGGATACAGCTTCATTCATCAGTAACGCCCCCTCCCCTTCCAGAAGCCTCCACAACCAGGCTGTCGCCAAGCCGTGCTCCTTCATCTAAAATCCCTCGTCAAACCTACTATTTCTAGGCCACACGGGGTGGCTCACACCTGTAATCTCAGCACTTTTGGAGGCTGAGATGGGAGGATCACTCGAGCCCAAGAGTTCGAGACCAGCCTGGGCAACATAGTGAGACCTCATCTCTACAAATAATTTAAAAATTACCCTTGGGTCCGGAGCAGTGGCTCACGCCTGTAATCTCAGCACTTTGGGAGGCCAAGGTGGGTGGATCACTAGAGGTCAAGAGTTTCAGACCAGCCTGGCCAGCATGGTGAAACCCCGTCTCTACTAAAACTACAAAAATTAGCCAGGCATGGTGGCTCATGCCTGTAATCTCAGCTACTTGGGAGGCTGAGGCGGGAGAATCGCTTGAACCTGGGAGGCACAGATTGCAGTGAGCTAAGATTGCACCACTACATTCCAGCCTGGGCAAAAGGGTGAGACTCTGTCTCAAAAAAAAAAAAAAAAAAATTAGCCTCACATGGTGGCACATGTTTGTGGTCCCAGCTGCTTGGGAGGCTGAGGTGAGAGGACTGCTTGAACCCAGGAGTTTGAGGCTGCAGGGAGCCGTGATTGCACCACTGCACTCCAGCCTGGGCAACAGAGAGAGGTTCTGTCTCAAAAACAAAAATTAAAAAACCCACTACTTCCTTTGAATCTTACATCCTCCACTCTCATCCAGCCCCACTTCTGCTCCCTAGACTTTTGCAGTAGCCTTGCCTCTCCCAGTACTCCTCTCTCATTCTAGGCTCTAGTCACAAAGACCTTTTTCCAACCGTCAGCCTACCTTGTCCCAACCTCCAGGCCTTTGCTCATGACACCTGCAACACTTCCTTAGCCCCAGCTCCCAGTTCTGTCTCCAGCGTCGCTGCTTAACTTCTGCTCTACTCAGGTCGCATTTAAGCAGCACCTCCTCCAGGAAGCCCTCCTTGAGTCCCCATCCTGAGGCTGTGTCAGAGGCATCCACTGGAATCTCAAAAGCCTCATGTTGGCACTTATAACATTGTATTAACAAAAGGCCGGGCACAGTGACTCACACCTGTAATCCCAACACTTTGGGAGGCTGAGGTGGACTTATCACCTGAGATCAGGAGATTGAGACCAGCCTGGCCAACATGGTGAAAACCCGTCCCTACTAAAAATACAAAATTAGCTAGGTGCAGTGGCATGCACCTATAAACCCAGCTACTCAGGAGGCTGAGGCAGGAGAATCACTTGAACCCGGGAGGCAGAGGTTGCAGTGAGCTGAGATTGTGCCCTCCAGCCTTTGCAACTGAGTGAGACTCTGTCTCAAAAAAAAAAAAAGAAAAAAAAAATTTGGGTTATGCACTCATCTTCCTTGAGAACAAGCTCATGATGTTTGGGCGCCACTGGATGCTTGCACCTAGTGAGTAGAAATAACACCTTGCATGCGCCAAGCAGCGTCCTATGCTCTTTGTGTAAATCAAGTCATTTAATTATCACAACTCCATGAGAAAGGCACTGTTATCAACCTTATTTCACAGTTGAGGAGACTGAGGCATAGAGAGGTTGAGTAACTTGCCCAAGGTTGCACAGCCAGCCCAGGCGGAAGTGGGACACCCACTGATTGACGGGTAGGGCCGGCAGAGCCTGCAGTCCACGCTGCCCCCTCACCTGAGCGCTCAGCCTGGAGGCAGCAGGTCCAGCGCGCGCTGCGGAAGGCACCGGGGTGGCAGGCGGCCAGCTTGTCCGGGTTGGGGGCGCTGGCCTTGCGCAAGGCCGAGAGCCACTGGTTGAGCTCGTTCACATTCTGCAGCAGGTGGGAGGCGATCAGGGGGCGGGTGGGAACCGAGGGACTCCCCACCCCCACCCGCTCCCCATCGCGACGGGGTCTCACCTTGCACTGGAGGTAGGTGGTGTGCAGCGCCCCCGCGCCGTCTTGCGTCACCACCTGCATCACGTGGGGCAGTTGGAAGGCGCCCTCGTCTACGCGCTCCACGGCGCGGATGTGCGACACGGGGATGGAGTGGCGGGTCTGGGGAAGAGGATTGTTGCTACAGGATGGGCTGGGGGCTAGGGCCGGGGTGGGGACAGCTTCCGTCTGGTTGTGTGCGGCAGGTGGAGTGGGTTCCCAGAGGCGGGACATTCAACCCTGTAAATCTGTGCTCTGTGTGCTTGTCCATCCATCCATGTGAACTGTTGGGTGAGTCCTGCTCTATCCTTTTTGTTTTGTTTTTTTGTTTTGTTTTGTTTTGTTTTTAAACAGAGTCTCGCTCTGCCGCCCAGGCTGGAATGCAGTGGCACCATCTAGGCTCACTGCTACCTCTGCCTCCCGGATTCAAGCTATTCTCCTGCCTCAGCCTCCCAAGTGGCTGGGATTACAGGTGTGCACCACCACGCCAGGCTAATTTTTTTGTATTTTTAGTAGAGATGGGGTTTCACCATGTTGGCCAGGCTGGTCTCGAACCCCTGGCCTCGAACCCCTGGCCTCAAGTGATCCGCCCACCTCGGCCTCCCAAAGTGCTGGGATTACAGGCGTGAGCCATCATGCCCAGCCACCTGTCTAAGTGACAACTTCTCTGGGGATCCGTTTCCTTGTTAACAATAGCTACCACTTCTATGGTGCTTGGGACTTTACATTGATCAACTTATTTAATTATCACAACAAACTTCTGAGGTTGGTTCTGTTATTCTCTCCAACCTGCAGATGAGAAAACTGAGGTGCAAGAAGATAGATGACCCTTCCAAGGTCACTCATCGGTTGGACCCAAAATTGGAACCCAGAGAATTGACCCCTGGAATCTCCTTTCTCCTGATAAAATAGAAACAGTAAGTGTGGACTCCCTTCCCAGCATTAGCTGTCATCATCTACTGGTGTGCACATAGCTCCCCATTCGGGAGACTCCAGCACATGTCTCGGGGCATTCTAGTCACAAACGCCAGCCCCACAAGGGCAAGATTTTCACCTGTCTTGTTCACTCCTGTATCTCTAGTGCTTAGGACACTGACACATAATAGGCTCAATGTTTGCTGAATGAGTGAACGAGTGAATGAATGCTTGGATGAATGTGCCTGAACATCTACACACGTTCCTAGTGAACACATTCAATGTTATGAGTCTGTCTAGCACGTGCCCTAGATCCGGGTGGGAGCATTGGAGAGCGGTTCAGCATCGTCCCTGTCCTGTGTGCCTCCACATCTGGGAGGCATATCCCTGCCACCGCATGTGCACATTCTGAAGGATGTGTGATGGTGCCTGTCCATGTCCCTTGCCCACATTGGCCTGAACTTGTGAGCAGAGCCTGTCCTGAGAGTTTGTCATTGTTAAGTTGTTATGGCACCTTGGGGCCTTGCCCCACTGTGGGCCTCAGTTTCCCCTTGTGTACAAAGAGGCAGCATCCTGAAAAAGGCCACCCCTGGCAAGCCCTCCATTGTGGACGGGAGCCCCACCTGCCACTCAGGACTCTTGGAGAAGGAGAGGGTCTCCCCGCTGAGCCAGACGTAGCGCTTCTTGAAGGCAAAGCGCATGGCCAGGCCGGCGGGCTCCTCCTTGCGCTTCAGCAGATAGCCTTCTCGAACAATGGCCGAGGGCGGGAACAGGGCCCGGGCTGGGACACCAGCTTCTGGGAAATGGGAGAAGAGAGGTGGTGGACAGTGAGCCCTCCCTATCCAGGCTTACCTTACTCCACTAGCATGCCCAGGGAGGACTTCAGTGGATGGGCATGGTTCTCTGCTCCCCTAGAGGTGGGAGGATGAGCGCGATGACTTCAGACTCCACTCCTTCAATAGGGAATGCAATCATGGAGGCCGGGAGGAGGGGGTGGGCAAAGTAGCCCTTAAAGACCTCTCTCCAACCAGAGAAATCTGCAGACAGTGTGCAGGCAGCCAGCAGGGGTAGCCACACCCTATGGGGCCCCACCCAGGCAATGTCCTGCATCTAACCACACTCAGGGAGCCAGGACACAGCCCCGCCACCCCACCCCAGCACCACAGGGACCCCACCATGCCACAACCAGGCTCTACGTTCTGACAGGTTGCTCCAACGGGACTGGGATCCAACTGGGTCATGATCCCCACATTATGGTATGGACTCAACCACAACTTTTCTGCTACAAATCATCCTGTGATTCTGTTTCACTCCAAGTCAAAGCTAAAATTCTTCCCAAGGCCTATGAGGCCCCACATGATCTGGCCCCCCACCTCTCTGGCCTTGCCTCTTTGCCTCCCCACTGCCCCCGCTTCACTCTTCTTCATGGATGTCCTCAGTGGCACTCTCTGTCCCACCTCAGGGCCCTTGCACATGCTGTGCCCTGCCTGGCACTCTTCCCTGGGATTCTCACGGCTCTCTACCTGTTCCCTTTCAGGTCTCTGTTCTTTCCTCCTCTATTTTTCCGCCTTAGCACTTACAGCTCTCTAACATACCACATAACTTGCTTATTTATCTTGCTAATGGCCTGTGTTCCCCAACAAAATAAAACCTCTGTGAGATCAGATTTTCTGTGTCTTGTTCACTGCTGCATCCCCAGCGCCTAGAACTGTGCCTATTATTTAGTAAGCGCTTAATAGATGTTTGTCAATTGCATGCACACCATGCCACAATCCCGCCCACAGCCACATCCCCACGTTGGCTAGGATGGCCTGGAGGACAGCACGTGAGCTCTGTTTGTCTCTGGGGCCTAGCACAGTGTCAGGAAATGTTAGTTGACTTGACTGACCCACAGATTCACATTCTCAGTGCTGAGGAGCTGGTGGGGAAAAGGGGAAGTCCCTGAGTGGTGTCCCAGTTGGGTTGAGAAGCTAGATACGGCAGGACCACAGGAACTCACCTTCATCCCCATCCACATCCACCAGCCGGTCCAGGAAGTCTCTCACACGTGAGACGCTCTGTAGCAGGAAGGGGTGCAGGGGGGCCATCCACAGTTCCTTGCCCTGGCCCAGCTGCTGGCCCAGGTTTCCGATGCTCTGCACAGCCTAGAGCAAAGAAACGAGGGATGCCGGGGCCAAGGTCACAGCAGACGGGAGGGCCCTCCGTGGACTGCTGGCTCCCAAATCAGTGCTCAATAAAAGAAGACTCTTATTGTCGGGCACAGTGGCTCACGCCTATAATCCCAGCACTTTGGGAAGCTGAAGTAAGCGGACCACTTGAGGGCTGGAGTTCGAGACCAGCCTGGCCAACATGATGATACCCTGTCTCTACTAAAAATGCAAAAATTAGCCAGTCGCGGTGGCACACACTTGTAAATTCAGCTACTCCAGAAGCTGAGGTGGGAGGATCACTTGAACCCAGGAGGCAGAGGTTGCAGTGAGCCAAGATCGTGCCACTGTACTCCAGCCTGGGTGACACAGTGAGACTCGTCTCAAAGAAAATATAAATCAATAAGAAGACTCAACACCTTCCTTGGGTGATATCTGTTTCCCCTTCCTCTTTTTGGAATCTGCACCCCCCAGTGACCTTATTCTGTTCCCTCCAAAGCCCAGACCCTCCCCCAGCCAGGACTGCTCAATCCTACCTTGCATACTGTCATGCAGAATCTCAAGTTGTTGCCCTTTGCAAAGGATGATCTAATTTATACTAAGGTGTGAATGACTGCTAGCCTGCTTTCCACTTTCCTTCTGTAAGGGTTGGGTTTTCATTTCCAAAGGGGAAATTGGAGTGCATAATGACTGCCTTCACCCTTGGGATAGAATGCTAATGGTGGTGTTTCAGACTTGGGTTTCTTTGGGTGTTCTTTGGGTCTTCTGTGGGTCTGGCCTCCCAGCTCTGCTCCTACCATGCTTTTTTTCCCTGGCTAAGAGCACCCAGGATGGGGGAACCTCATGGCTGGCACCTTGGCAAGCAACAGCAGTGAGCGGCTGGTCTGGGGGTCCGCGTGTTGGTCCCGCAAGTCAAACAGCTTTGGGGTAAGGATGGCGGGCGCGAAGAATCGCAAGAAGAGAAATCCGCTGATGGCCAGGTACTTCACATCCTGCTGGGAGGAGCAGCAGGTAAGAGGAGCCCCCCAAACCCATTTCCCAGCTCGGTAAACTGAGGCAACAAGGACTAGAAATTCGTGGTGCAAAGAGAAGTGGGATGGGGAATTGACCAGGAAGCCACAATGGCCGACCGAGGAAGTTTTTCCTCTCTGGGCCTCAGTTTTCCCACCTGAAAAATGAAGTAACAAAACCAATCCTACAAAAGCAGATTTGGCCAGATGTCCTCAGAGTTGGCTTTGTGCCAAGCACTATGCCAAGAGCACAGCCCTAAGAGGGAGGCACCATCATGATTCCCATTTCACAGATGAGGAAGCAGAAGCTCAGAGACATCAAGCGATTTGCCCAGGGTCACACAGCTAATGAGTGACAAAGTCGGCATTCAAACCCAGATCTGTGATTTATGGTAATAACAGCAGCAGGACAGATATCTCTCTATACATTCGCTTATTTAATACTGACCCCAGGAAGGATTATATCTCCATGTTACAGCAGAGGCAACTGAGGCCCAGAGAGGGAAGATCCCTCACCTAAGGCTACACGGCTATAAGTGGCAGAGGCAGGAGTTGGACTCAGGCAGGATTTGAAATTTTTTTTTTTTTTTTTTGAGGCAGAGTCTTGCTCTGTTGCTCGGGCTGGAGTGCAGTGGCACGATCTCTGCTCACTGCAACCTCCGCCTCCCAGGTTCAAGTGATTCTTGTGCCTCAGCCTCCTGAGTAGCTGGAATTAAAGGCATATGCCACCACACCTGGCCAGTTTTTGTTTTTTGTGGTTTTGTTTGTTTGTTTGTTTGTTTGTTTGGTAGAGATGGGGTTTTACCATGTTGGCCAGGCTGGTCTTGATCTCCTAACCTCAAGTGATCTACCCACCTCAGCCTCCCAAAGTCCTAGGATTATAGGCGTGAGCCATCTTGTCCAGCCAAGGATTTGAACTCTCTGTTTTTCACCACGCTCTCTTGCCATTCAACACCAGCTACCAAGGAGCCCTCACCAAGTATTAGAAACCAAGCCTGAATTATCACATTTAGTCCTCAACCCCGTGTGGGTAGATAAGTGCTATTGTCCCATTTTTTCAGATGAGGAAACTGAGGCTTAGTAGTGAACCCAGTCTGATGGGCTCCCGAGTCCATCCTGTGTGCACCTCCCCACCTCCAACCTCTACCCTCTACAAACTGTAGAGTATGGTTCCCCTCCATGTGAATCTGGGGCCTGGCCCATCTAAAGGTAAGGCACCAGCAGAGGTGACTCAGGGAAGGGTGCCCCTCCATCCTGGGTGCATCTTGCTCCCCCCAGACCGGCTCCCCACCCACCTCTCACACTTGCCCGGCTATATTTAGCCTGAGAGTCTGCGCCTGTGTTTATTTAGAGGTTGTAGTCACACATGAAACAATGCCCTCCCCGGGCATGTGCCACCTTCCTGGGGCATCTTGGCCTTGACAGTGAGCCCTGCAGGAGCTGGCTACCTGGAACTGCCCAGAGGAGCACATTCTCCTCCGTCTGGAGCCCTGAACTGTCCCCCAAGGCCACCACCACCCCACCGCCATCTGTAGTCTAGGGTCATTTTAGTCTTCCCATCAGCTCATTTGTTTCCTCCTTTTTGAGGGCGAAGAACCGGTGTCAGTGCAGCAGAGAAATGGGCTTCCCTGGGTTCCCCGGGCCTGAGAAAGTCCCTACTCCAGGCCCACCTTGGGGGCTGAGAACTAGAGGACACTTGGGTGTCACTGATATTGACTCACCACACAAGGTCTAGGCTGTCTGGGGAGCTGGCCTCCTCCCTTTCTTCCCTGTTCCCTGCCACAGCTGTGCCCCACTTAACACCTCTGCTGGCAGCCCAGGTGAGAGCCCAGCAAGGTGAGGCGCAAGCCAAGCTACATCTCAGTGTCAAGGCCCAGAGCTTACTCCTCAACCGGGGCGAGGGGAGAGACCCCAGCTGGGAGTCTAGAAAATCCTTGGCCAAGGTGTTTTACCTCTCTGTTCCTCAGTTTCCCCATCTGTAAACAGTAAGTGGAGAGAGATGTGGCATAAATCAAAAGCTCTCAAATGAGGCTCTAGGAAGTGGGTTACGGCATTGCCAACATGTAACAGGTCTCAGATCTTTCTGCGAAGTGAACCCTGGGTCTGATACATCAGCACTACATAAGAGTTCATCTCAGCCGATGTTATCTGCAAGTGAGGACAATGACAGCCACCTCGGGAGGTGTGCTGAGCATTCAACCAGGTGGTCGCAAACTGGCCAGTCCAACCACAAATGTTTTATAATGCTTGACCCAAAATTCTTTTGTGTTTGGTTTTCAGGTAAATTCATGCTGACATTTTAAAAATAAGGGGTCAGGCCGGGCACAGTGGTTCATGCCTGTAGTCCCAGCACTTTGGGAGGCTGAGGCAGGGGGATTGGTTGAGGCCAGGGTTTGAGATCCTCCTGGGAAACACAATGAGATCCTGTCTCTACAAAAATAAATAATTAGCTGGGTGTGGTTGTGCACCCCTCTAGTCCCAGCAACTCAGGAGGCTGAGGTGGGAAGATCACTCAAGCCTGGGAGATAGAGGCTGCAGTGAGCTATGATCCTGCCACTGCACTCCAGCCTGGGCAACAGAGCAAGACCCCGTCTCAAAAGTTAGTAAGAAATACATACATACATACATACATACATACATACATACATACATTACAGACCTCACATAAAATCCAGAATCTCTAAAGATCTGGCAGTATTGGGCTTCCATTTCTATACAGCAGTGATCCCCTGGAGCTGCCCCCTTTAGACAAGCTCTGGGGGCTCCAGTTGGTCACAGTCTGTACGACTCCCTACCACTCCACGCGCTACCTACTTTGTTCTTGTGCCTCACCTGCCTGAAACTCACAGCATCTGAATTTTCAACTTTTCTATCCATGTTGGTATAGCACTACACCTGCAGGGATTTATTTTTAGACTGTATTCTGGGTGTTTCTGAGCACTTACTGTATGCCAGATCTGCATTCTTCTCTCTTACTTCCTCTCTCTGTCTGTCTGTCTTACATCTGGAATTTTAAGAAGCACTTACTTGGTGCCAGACTCTATTATTTGCTGGTTATGAGCACAGACTCAGGAGCCAACCTGCCTGGGTGAGTGCCAGTCCCAATATCACCCCTTTCTACCTGTGTGACTTAAGCTCTCTGGGCCTCAGTTTCCTCCTCTGTGAAATGGGAATAATCCTGGTATCCACCTCACAGGCTGCATGTGATGATTAAATAGGGTAATAAATACATAAATCACCCAAAACAAGATCTGGCCCATGGTCAGGCTACCAGGCTATAGAGTGTTAGCTGCCATTATTATATTTATTATTATTTGTTTTATTTATTTATTTATTTTGAGACAGAATCTATCTCTATCATCCAGTATGGAGTATAATGGTGCAATCTCCGCTCACTGCAACCTCTGTCTCCTGGCTTCAAGCGATTCTCCTGACTCAGCCTCCGGAGTAGCTGGGATTACAGCTGTGAGCCACCATGCCCGGCTAATTTTTATATTTTTAGTAGAGACAGGGTTTCACCATGTTGGCCAGGCTGGTCTCAAATTCCTGACTTCAAGTGATCCACCCTCCTCAGCCTCCCAAAGTGCTGGGATTACAGGCGTGAGCCACCGCACCTGGGCAATTTTTATTATTATTATCATTCTTGGGAGCCGGACCCTGCCAGGAACGCTGTCCCCAGGCAGCCTGGGTTCTGGTCCCAGCTCTGTCCTGACTCCTCCGAGTGACCCTGGACAAGCTCCAGCCCGTCCCCAGGCTGGGCCTCCCATCCCGGCACACCTGGTGCTCTGGCTTGGGGAAGCGTTCCTTCACGCGCCGGTGCAGCTGCTTGAAGGCGAGGCGCATGGCGGGCGGGCAGCGCCCCACGGAGCCCACGATGGCGTCCATGATGGGCCCCAGGTAGCCCGTCAGCAGCCCCAGGCTGGTCTCCCGCATCTGCTCCTCCGAGGGCGCACCTTTGAAGGAGATCCTCCTGGAGGGGCCGGCGGAGCAGCTCAGACTCGGGACACAGCATCTGCCTGCCCCAAACCCTCCACCGGCCCCGCTGAGCTCAGAGGGGACCCATCTTCCCCCCACCTCCGCAGCCTCCTTCCTGCCCCTTCCCACCGGGCTTCTTGCTGTTGCTTAAACACGATGAGCTCATTCCCATCTTGCAGCCTTTACACTGGCTCATCTCCCTCCCCCAGAACACTCTCCCGTTAAATGTTAAATCTCCGCAAGACTCCCTTCCTCACCGCCTGCAAGTCTTTGCTTAGATGTCCCCTCCCCTGTGAGGCTGCCCCTGTCCTCACTCTCTGGAATATTGCAGGCCTCTCCCCTCCCTCGTTGTTTCCATTCCCTGATCCCATTCAATAACCTTTTTCCCACCAGGCACAGTGGCTCATGCCTGTAATCCCAGCACTCTGGGAGGCCAAGGAGGCAGGTCACTTGAGACCAGGAGTTCAAGACCAGCCTGGCCAACATGGTGAAACTCCATCTCCACCAAAAAATACAAAAATTAGCCCAGTGTGGTGGTGCACGCCTATAATCTCAGCTACCCGGGAGGCTGAGGTGGGAGAATCGCTTCAACCTTGGAAGTAGAGGTTGCAGTGATTCGAGATCATGCAACAGCACTCCAGCCTGGGTGACAGAGCAAGACTCCATCTCAATAAATAAATAAATAAATAAACAAACAAACCTTCTTCTTCCAGTTGCTCATTATCTGTCTCCCCCCAGAATAGGGACTTGGGACTGTTTGTTCCCCACTGTATCCTCAGTGTTCAGCCCAGAGCCTGGCACTCAATCACTGTTTTGTTTTGTGGATGATAGAACAGCATTTTTCCATCTGCAATTATTGTGTTCCTTTCTTTCTCTACAGATTGAGGGTCCGTCTTGCCCACACCCAGACTGAGAGCTGGGGGTTCTCAGCTCCCTGGACCTAATGTGCTGAGCCCTGGACTCGTCTCTGGCACGGTCTCTTTCAATCCTAACAGCACCTTGATGGGGTAAGTAGCCTTACTTGTTGCCATTTAACAGACAAGAAAACTGAAGCTCAGAGAGGTTACTGGGGAGATGGTACAGCTGAGAATAGAACTCAGGACTGCCAAGTCCACAGCCTGCCTGCCACCCTGCCCTGCCCAGGTCCCCAGATACCCCCGTCCCCATGGGTGCCCACTGAGTTTCCTCCATCATTATCAAGTGTGCTAGGAAATGCCCTCGACTTGGAGTCTCACAGGTGGACTGTGCCCTTCTGCTCAGGGCCTGAGATCAAATCCCTGCTTTGTAACTTCCTGGCTGTGTGACCTTAGGCAAGTGACCTTCCCTCTCTGAGGCTCAGTTGCATCATCAGTAAGAGGGGTCGTGATGCCTGCCTCTAAGGTAGTCAGAAGGTGTGGACAGCACAAGGAAAGATCCTTTCCTGTCTCTGCCACGGTCCCCAATGGATATCCCAGCAACCATTTTCCACAGCCCCAGGCTTGTGGGCTAGACAGGAGAAGGTTCTGGAGAGAAAGGAGGAGGAACCCACGGAGGGGTGGAATGACCCCCTAGCCACTGCTCTGCTTCCTCCCAATCTCAATGAGCACTCCACGATCTCCCTTGCAGGCGGGCCCACTCAGGGACCGCCAGTACCACACTAATAAAGATCACTAATGCTGGGGACCGCCAGCAGCACAGCAGTAAATATCATAATGTCGGGGACCCCCAGCACCACAGTAATAAAGATCACTAATGCTTGTGGAGCACATGCATGACTCAGTTAACGGAGTAGAGGTCATGAGCTCCACCTCTCAGGTGACAATATTCTCACCAGCTGAATAAGGGACATTTTAGAAGTAGTGTGTGCATTAAGTAGAAGAACATAGGATCAATATTTTGAGTTTTTTAATCTTAAAAAAAATCTGATTATGCCAGGCGCGGTGGTTCACGCCTGTAATCCCAGCACTTTGGAAGACCAAGGTAGGAGGATTGCTTGAGCCCAGGAGTTTGAGACCAGCCTGGGCAATGTGGCAAAACCCTGTCTCTGCTAAAAATGCAAAAACTTAGCTGGGGGTGGTGGTGTGTACCTATAGTCCCAGCTACTCTGGAGGCTGAGGTGGAAGAATTACCTGAGCCCGGGAAGTTGACATTGCAGTGAGCCGTGGTCATACCACTGCACCCCAGCCTGGGTGACAGAGTAAAACCCTGTCTTGAAAAAAAAAAAAAAAAAAAAAAAAAAAAAAAAAAAAAAAAAAACAAGAAAACAACTTAACCACTAAGGAACAGAAGTTTTAGCAACTTTGTCCATCAATAGTGGCAGAGCTAACATTTGAACCTAGGGAGCTTAGCATCAGAGTCCTGGCCATAACCCCTATACTACATAGCCTGAAGACCTAAGGACGTGTGTGTAAGGCTTTGAGCTCAGCCACCGAGCTCCTGAGCAGTCGTAGCCCCAGGGTGAGTGGCAGTCAGCATGAACCTAGCCCCCAGACAAGGCTCCAGGTAGCCAAAGGCGGCCGTCGGAGGGTCAGAGTCCTCGGGCTTTGCTCACCGGGTGCGGCCCAGGTCCATCTTGCAGGGATCCAGCTCCATGTACTTCTTCTCCTCAAAGACGCGGCTAATCATGGGCTTCAGGACCTCGTGCAGGTAGGGCATGCCCACGAGCTGGGGGCAGGGGGCACCACACGGGGTGGGGCTGAGGGCGAGGCCAGGGCATGCCCATGAGCTGGGTGCAGGGGGGGCCATGCAGGAAGAGGTTCAGAGAGAGGCCAGGGCTGGGGTGGGGGACACACCCGGGTGCAACTCAGGGCGAGGCCGGGCACCAGCCACCAGCACTGCAGCTCAGCTGCTCAGCCTCTGAAGCCAGCCAAGTGAGGGAGCCAGGTAGGCACTGGGAAGGAGGTTCCCGAGGAAGCTGTGCCCGGTCCCCCAGGCCTTCACCTACTCACCTTCATAAACTGTTCCATCGACTTGGATGCCAGGGAGTTAGAACGGAAGAGGGTGTTGGGGTCCACTGGGAGGACAGGAGGAAGTGTTTGCTGGGATTTAGGGAGCTAGACCTAGCTCACCCCACTCACCCAAGGTGGGGGTCATGATTCTTCCAGCCCCAAGAATCAGGAAGACCCAAAACATCAATCCCATTCACAGTACAGAGGCCCAGAGTAGTTAAGTGAACTGCCTGAGGTTACACAGCTCACAAGTAGCAAAACCAGGGCCTGAGCCGCAACTGGGCTCCCAACTGTCTGGGGTGCACAGCACAGGGACCCACAGAAAAAGGAGCCCTTTCCCTCTGCCTGATGCTTCCCCTTTTCTCCCCAGGAACCCTCCTGCAAGCCCACCATTGAGGGCGGTGATGTCAGGGATTGTGCAGGCAACTCACTGGTCCGAGCCACCTCACGCCGGGTAAGATAGTCCAGAAAGGGTCCAGCCAGTCCCCGGCCAAGAAAGAGTTTCACCAGCTTGGTGGCAAGGTCCTGGCGGCAGTCCCCCAAGGTCAGCTCTTCCAGCAAGGCCAGGGGGCTAGCAGTGTCCTCCTGGATGGGGGCGGGAGACAAAGGTGACCTCGGCCCCTGGGACCCCAAAGCAGATGAGCCTAGATAGGGCTCCGTGAGGCAGGGGGAGGCCAGGATCCAGACCCCTGGCACTCCCCTGGTAGCACTGCATTGCTACGCACCCACCTCTGCTGGCCCCAGCACAGACTCCATGAGCAGCTCCACGAGAGGCTGGTAGCACTGGGAGGGCAGGACGCGGTCCTCGATCAGGCGTACCTTCACTCGTAGGGCACCCAGGTTTCTCCTGTCCAGGATCAGATCATAAGAAAATGAAAGGTCTGGCCGAATGTGATGGCTCACGCCTGTAATCCTAACATTTTGGGAGGCTGAGGTGGGCAGATCACTTGAGGTCAGGAGTTTGTGACCAGCCTCTCCAACATGGTGAAACCCCATCTCTACTAAAAATACAAAAATTAGCCAGGTGTGGTGACACATGCCTGTAGTCCCAGCTACTCAGGAGGCTGAGGCAGGAGAATCACTTGAACCTGGCAGGCAGAGGTTGAGATCGTGCTGCTGCACTCCACCAGCCTGCATGACAGAGCGATACTCTGTCTAAAAAAATAAAAAAGAAAGAAAGAAAAGAAAATGAAAGATGCTCTTATGGGAGAGCGCATGGGCAGGTGTGGAGAGCCAAGAGAGGCCAATGGGAACATATGGGAGGAGGGTGGGAGTTTGCAAAACAAGACAGGTGTAGGCAGGTATAGACAAGTGTGGACAGGTGTGAACAGGGGTAGGCAGGTGTGAACAGGCATAAATAGGAATGTATACAAACAACGTAAACAGGTGTGGCCAGAGTGGATAGATGTGGCCGGTGTGCACAAATATGTAAAGGATGTGTGGACAAGTGAAGATGAGTGTCAACAGTGTGAACAAGCGTGGACAGGTGTGAATAGGGGAGGCCAGTATAAACAGGTGTGAACTGATATTGATGGGTATAGACAGGACAGGCAAGTGGAGATGGTATAAATAAGTGTGTTCAAGAATGAACAGTATGGACAGGTGTGGAAGGACCCAAAGTTCTGAATATATATCAAGTGCGTGCCAACGTGTTTGCACATGGACAGGTGAATGGGTGTAAAGTGAAATCCTGTGGACTTACGTAAACACCTTGAGAGATATTCCATAGACGGTTGTTAAATGGATGAATGCATGAATGAAGTGGCACAGCAATAATGCATGGGCTGGCATGGGCTCTGCCCACAAGCTATGGATGCTGCCCGACATGGCTCCAGCCTGGCCGCCTCCCTCTGCACCCACATTTACCCAGAATCCTCCTCGGCTCTGGGAAAGGGCAGGAGGCGGAACCAGCCGTTGGGTGGCTTCTGCTGGAGGGTCTTCGGAGAGAACTCCACCTTTTGGGAGAGACACACAGACCCTCAGCCAGGTCATGGCCTGCCCTGCCGGGCTCAGGTCTCACCTAGCCCTGGAAGAACAGACTGCCCACCCACAGAGGGGCAGAATGGCCTGCCAGGGGCCCCCTCCTTCTCTCCTACAAGTCCCAAATTATTAGCTCCTGCCAGGACACTGAGGGCTTCCAAGTTGAGGAAACTGAGGCTCAGAGACATGGAGTGATTTGCCCAAGGTCACACGGCTGCTAGAGATAGCATGTGTGGACTGAGTGTATTTTCAGCTCTGTTTAGGCACATAAATCCATCTATCAAAAGGCGTAAGGACAGCTCTGGAGGCACTCAAACCCCACCCTCTCTCTCTTTTTAAATAACTTTATAGAGATGTAATTCACATCCCAAACAATTCACCTTTTAAAAGTGTACAATTCAATGATTTTTAGTATATTCACAGAGTTACCGCAATTAGTTGTGCTGCTGATTCCAGAACATTGTCTATGAGCCCTAAAGAGCCCGTACTCATTACCAGTCACTTCGTGCCCCCCAGCCCCTGGCAACCACTAATCTACTTTCTGTGTCTGTAGATTTGCCTATTCTAGATATTTCATATAAATGGAATCATATGTGTTTTGCGGGGGCTGGCTTTTTCCACTTAGTGTAATGGTTCATCCATGTGCCAGTACAGTAAGTCCTGATTCATAACATATAAGAAAATCAAATGTACCATGAGCTAATTACTATAAACAAGAATTAAGGCTGGGTGGGTGGCTCATGCCTGTAATCCCAGCACTTTGGGAGGATGAGGTAGGCAGATCACTTAAGGTCAGGAGTTCAAGATCAGCCTGACCAAAATGGGAAAACCTCGTCTCCATTAAAAATACAAAAATTACTCAGATGTGGTGGTGTGCACCTGTAATCCCAGCTATTTGGGAGGCTGAGGCAAAATAGTTGCTTGGACCCAGGAGGTGGAGGTTGCAGTGAGCTGAGTTCATGCCACTGCACTCCAGCCTGGGCAATAGAGGGAGATTCCTCCTAAATAAATAAATAAATAAATAAGAGTTAAGTTCCTACAGTACACAGTATGTCATTTTGCTTAAGGCTGTAGTTTCCAAGAACCTATGGACCAGGCATGGTGGCTCACGCCTGTAATCTCAGCACTTTGGGAGGCCGAGGTGGGCAGATCACGAGGTCAAGAGATCAAGACCATCCTGGCTAATACAGTGAAACCTCATCTCTACTAAAAATACAAAAAATTAGCCAGGCATGGTGGTGGGCACCTATAGTCCCAGCTACTTGGGAGGCTGAGGCAGGAGAACAGCATGAACCCGGGAGGTGGAGGTTGCAGTGAGCCGAGGCCACGCCACTGCACTCCAGCCTGGGCAATAGAGTGAGACTCTGTCTCAAAAAAAAAAAAAAAAAAAAAAACCTATGGATGACATCAAATGAGGACTTACTGTACTTCATTCCTTTTTATGACTGAATAATATTCCATTATATCTATAGACCACATTTTGCTCATCTGTAATGGACACTTGAGTTTTTTCCATTTTGGGCTGTTATGACTAATGCTGCTATGAACAGTAGTGTTAGTGAACATAAGTTTTCATTTCTTTGGGGTACGTACCTAAGAGTAGAATTGCTAGGTCATAGAGTAACTCTATCTTTAACTATTTGAGGAGCTGTCAGGCTGTTTCCAAAGACTGGGAAACCAAGAGAAAGAAACTGAGCCCAGGACTTCTAGGAGTAGGAGTTAAGGGCGTAGGTCTGGAGTCAAAAAGATCTGAACTCAAATCTTTGCTCTGCCCTTTCTTAGCCATATGACCTTGAAAAGGCCACTTAGCCTCTCTGAGCCTCAATGTCCCCATCTGTAAAATGGGGATAGCAACAGTCCCAGCCTCATAGGGTGGCCATGAAGGTTAAGTAATGAGGCTCTGCGGGAGGGACACTCCGCACAGGGCCAGCACACAGTCATCTGTCATGCTCTCATCCCAGAATGAGAATCTGGGCCCACCCTGTGATCTTGGGTAGGTTGCTGTACCTTTGACAGCCTCGGTTTCCTCACCTATAAAACAGAGCAATGTAACTGCATCACTCCTGCCTAACCAGGGGAACCTGATGAGGCAGCTGCACATCCACCCTTCTGAGAGCCAGGAGGCTCAGCCCATCTCATCTTCCTTCCCCCTTGGAGGCACTGGGGAGCCAGGGAGGGCGTTGCAGGGAGTGAGGCTCACCATGCCCAAGAAGTCATTCTTGCCCACCATGTCCCAGTCCCAGAGCTCCACCCGCAGTGGGGACGGGGCACCTGGCATCTCCCGCAGCTCCAGCACTTCATCCCAGTGTGGGAAGCGAGTCTTCTTGATGGTCTGTGGGCGAGGGAAGTGGTCTGTGAGTGGGAGAGCTGATGGGGACCCCTGCCCCACCACCAAATGTCCCACTCCTTCCTGGTGTCATTCCCCATCACTCACTGAGGTCTCCAAGCTCTGGCTGCCCCAAAACACACGTGCAAATGGGTCAGATGTGCCAGAGATGTCTCTGGGAGCCAGGTCCCTGGGAACAGATGGGGAAAGGAGTGAGGGAACACGGCACCCGAGTTGGGCCTTGGAAAAGCTGTTAAGAGTATATCATTCCAATGTCACTGGTTTCCAAGGAAATTAACTGTTCCATTGTAGGGGTCGGTCCAGCTGGGGACACCCCTAACCATGCCCGTCCAGACCCTGTATCTTCCTGTCACTGCTCTATGAGGAGGCACTTGTATATCCCTATTTTTCAGATGAGGAAACTGAGGCACCAAGAGGTCATATCCTACATCACAAAGCCCAGCAAGTCGAAGTGCAACGGGGAAGGGGAAGAAAGAGCCTCAGATTCTCTGGAGGCCCCAGATGGGAAAGTTGATGCAAAGGTTCAAAGCCTGGCTCTGTGCTCATTGGCTAGGGGACACTAGGGAAAGTCACTTCCCCTCTCTAAGTCTTCATTTCCTCACCTGGAAAATGGGAGTAATAACAGACCAACCTCATAGAGCCAAGAGTTAGATGGGATGTTGTGTGTAAAGGGCCTAGCATAGCACCTGGCAGGTGGTAGATGATCGGTTCATTTATTCATTCAACAAACACCCATGCCCACATCTTGTCTAGGACCCAAGAGAAGGCAGGGACTCCTTGCCTTTGGTTGCCATGACAACCCAAAAGTCTTACTCCAGGCAGCTTCTCCATCCCTCCTTCTTGACGTTCCCCAAACCCAGGAACACACCACCACCCCACCCCCACACCAGGGGCTGCTTCCTTCTTCCTCCTGATCCCTTCCCACCTCTGCTCAGCATCCAAAGCCTTCTTCGGTTTCCTAGGAGCTGGCCCGGTTGCTAAGCGACAGCAATCAGTCCCTCTCATGCCTGCAAGGATCCTGCACAGCCTTGTGGCTAGGGAAGGGGCCATGGGCAAAAGTGAGCCTCTGCCCACTGCTGAGTCCCTCAGCCTGTCACCTGCCTCCCTGGTTCTCCCTCATTGAGACTCTAGGGAGCCCCAGCTGGGGCCAAAGCCAGAAGCAAAAATCTGGAGGTGGTGGAAGAGGCTCAGAGAGGGCAAGGAACGGCTTTATGGTCACACAGCAAGCTAGAAATTGGAGGTCCTCTCCGATCTGGGCAGGGATTTGCCTAAAAGTGAGAGCTGGGAAGGTGAAAAAAAAAAGGCAGAAAAACAGGATGAGAGAGGAGTGGGGGAAGGGTGGAGATATTTGAGGGAGCAAAATGACAGAGAGCTGAGGAAGGGAGAAGGAGATGGCCATGACAAATAGGCAAGAGGGAAGATGGGTGTCCCATGAGCTGGTGCACCCAGAGGGCCACCTGTGGGTTTTCCTGGACTTGCGTCCATCTTGCATCTGACTTTTCTTTGGGACAGGACCTATCTCCTTCTCACTACCCCCTCTCACATGACTTAGTGGGGGCCAATCCCTCCCTCCGCTCCAGTAATGGGCTTGTCACTCAGGCCTGACCCATTATTCAATGTAATTGGTTCAGAGACAGCATGCGCCCCAGCCTGAGCCAGTAAAACTTCATCCCAGGACACTGGTTGGAAATGGTAGGAAATAGAAGATTTTTTTCTGTTGGAGTGGCTCAGCTGGCAGGGTGCCAGACTGGAGCTGCTAGGGCCACCTCTCACCTGAGGAGAGGTTGCCTAAGAATGAAGCTAACTCAGAGACCAGCAGAGCTAAAAGACAGATTCCTAACGGCATCGTTTGAACACCTGGACCCAGCCATGCCTGAAGCTACATGTCAGTCATATAAGCCAGTAACATAGCTCTTTTGCTTAAGCCAGTATGAATTGGGTATTTGTCAGTTACAATTTAATAACTACACCTCCACACTCACCTGTCACCTGTCATCCTGAGTGTCTGGTCTGTTGCTGCTAGTCCCTGGGGACTCAACAGGATTTTGCCCCCAGGAACTTAAAACCCAGTGAGCTTGGACTGTTTGTCCACACAGGGAACCTGACTGTCAGCCCAGAAGTGCGCCAGGAGTGAGGAGGCCCCAAACGCCAGGCAGCAGGGGAGACCCAAGGGACTCCTGCTCATTCTCAGACCACCCTCCACACCACCTCCACCTTGAGCATACCTGGCCTGAAGCACATGGCATCGAAGGCAGCGGCCCCGCCCATCCTCCAGCATCTGCACTGACAGGCAGATCTCACCCTGCACTTCTGCATCTGGGTCCACTCGGCTCAAGTTAATCCAGCTGTCAATCCCTGGAAGGCACAGGCACTAATGTTTATGAAGTGCCTACCATGTACTGGGCATTGTGTTAACTTAAAAATTCAATTAACATTATTTTCATTATTATTATTATTATTATTATTATTATTATTATTATTATTATTTGAGACAGGGTCTGGTTCTGTTGCCCAGGCTGGAGTGCAGTGGCACGATCTTGGCTCACTGCAACCTCTGCCTCCTGCGCTGAAGCGATTCTCCTGCCTCACCCTCCCGACCAACTGGGACTTCAGGCGTGCACCACCATGCCTGGATAATTTTTGTGTTGTTTTTTTAAAGATGGGGTTTCACTATGTTGCCCAGGCTGGTCTCAAACTCCTAAGATCAAGCGATCCACCCACCTTGGCCTCCCAAAGTGCTGGAGTTACAGGCATGAGCCACTATGCCCTGCCTCAATTAAAATTAAAAATGTGTTAAGACCCTGGCTTCTGATATAGGTGCTGTAATTATCCCCATTTTCAGATGAGGAAAATGAGGCACAAGGAGGAAGAGTTTTGTCCATGGTCTCACAGCTAGTAAATGGCAGAGCTAGAATTTGAATGCAGGCAGTATAGTTAGTTATAGGGCCAATGCTCGTAGCCATGTGCCATCACACACTTCACCCTGGTATAGAAAGAACTTCATCATGTAATCCCAGCATACTCTCCCCTCAAAAAAATCTTGGGCATTTCTCCCTCTCTGTATTTCTCTCAACACTTTGAAGACATTGTTTCACTGACTTCTAGCTTTCCATCACCAGGCTGGAGTGCCGTGGTACAATCTCAGCTCACTACAGCCTCAGCCTCCCAGACTTAAGTGATCCTCCTGCCTCAGCCTCCCCAGTAACTTGGACTACAGATGTATACCACCAGAGCTAGCTAATTTTTTGTGTGTTTTGTAGAGGTGAGGTTTTGCCATGTTGCTCAGGCTGGTCTCAAACTCTTAAACTCAAGCCGTCTGCCTGCCTTGGCCTCCCAAAGTTCTGGGATTACAGGCAGGAGCCACCGTGCCCAGCTTTTTCTATCTATTGTAAATCTTTTTTTTTTTTTTTTTTTTTTTTTTTTTGAGACAGAGTCTGTCTCTGTCGCCCAGGCTGGAGTCCAGTGGCCGGATCTCAGCTCACTGCAAGCTCCGCCTCCCGGGTTTACGCCATTCTCCTGCCTCAGCCTCCCGAGTAGCTGGGACTACAGGCACCCGCCACCTCGCCCGGCTAGTTTTTGGTATTTTTTAGTAGAGACGAGGTTTCACCAGGTTAGCCAGGATGGTCTCGATCTCCTGACCTTGTGATCCGCCTGTCTCGGCCTCCCAAAGTGCTGGGATTACAGGCTTGAGCCACCGCGCCCGGCCTTATCTATTGTAATTCTAAGGACTATGTCTTTGATGCACTGCAGTTTCATCACAATGTGTCTAGATACAGATTTTTTAAAATCCTGCTTAGTAGAGATTGTGCTTCTTCTATTTATGGAATCATATCCTTCCTTTAGTTCTGCAAAATTCTAGATGATTGATTTTTTAAAATTATTTCCTCTTCCCAATTTTTGTTAAAATTTTTGCCTGTCTCTGATTTTTAAAATTCTATCCTTCTCGAACTCCAATTAAATAAATGTTAAACCTCCACAGTTATTTTCCATGTCTCTGAACTTCTATTTTATTTTTTCTCCTTTTCCTCTGAAACAAATTCTGAATAATTTCTCTAGACCTTGCTTCCAGTTCACTAAATCTCCCTTTAACTATGAATAATCTGATGTTTCACTCAACCACTCCATTTTTTATTTCAACAATTACACTTACCTCTAAAAGTTTTATTTGGTTCTTTTTTAAAATCTGCCTGCGTAATTACTTGTAATTTATTGCTGTTGTTGCCAACCTTTCTTGTGATTACATCTTTTATTTCTTTAAATCTGATTCTTTTTAAAAATCCTGCATATTATGATTACAGAATCTAAAGTCTTTGTGGGTCTAAATCAGATGATTATTGTTTCTGCTGACTATTGCCCATGGTGTCTCATTTCCTTGTGTGTTTGCTGATCTTTGTGAAGTCGTGTTTGTTTGAACTTACTCTGGGAAACCTAAGGAACATGCTTATCCCTAGAGAGGAGCAGGAGTTGGTTATTCTGGGACCCCCTAAGGGAGAATTCTTATGTTGATAACATCCACCTTACCCCTAGTCCAAGTTTTAGTCTCTTTATTGACTGTAGAATTGATATTGACCTTTGCTTTCAAGGAAATCCTTCATGGTTTCCTTGCTTTTTGTTTACCATTCCCTGTTAGGTTTTAGCTAATGGTTTTTGTTTTTGTTTTTGTTTTCATTTGAGATGGAGTCTCACTCTGTCACCCAGGCTGGAGTGCAATGGCCCGATCTCAGCTCACTGCAAACTCCGCCTCCCAGGTTCAAGCGATTCTTGTGTCTCAGCCTCTCGAGTAGCAAGGATTACAGGCACCTGCCACCATGCCCATCTAATTTTTGTATTTTCAGTAGACAGGGTTTTCACCATGTTGTCCAGGTTGGTCTCGAACTCCTGACCTCAAGCAATCCGCCAGCCTCGGCCTCCCAAAGTGCTGGGATTACACACGTGAGCCATCCCACCCAGCTTCATGATTTCAGATGGAAAAAATACTGAGGGATTTCCCATTCTGTAAAGAAGTTTGGCCTGGCATGGTGGCTCACACCTGTAATCCCAGAACTTTGGGAAGCCGAGGCAAGCTGATCACCTGATGTCAGGAGTTTGAGACCAGCCTGGCCAATACGGCAAAACTCTGTCTCTACGAAAATACAAAAAAAGTTAGCCAGGCGTGGTGGTGCACTCTGGAAGCTGAGGCAGGAGAATCGCTTGAACCTGGAAGGCAGAGGTTGCAGTGATCCGAGATCATGCCACTGTACTCCAGCTTGGGTGATAGAGCAAGACTCCGTCTTAAAAAAAAAAGAGAGAGAGAGAGAGAGAAGTGCAAAATGAACCTATGCTGAGGCAATATTTCACCTATCAGATACACGATCAAAAAGTTTGATAACTGGCTGGTCTGCATGCGGTAGTATTTACAACTAATCGATCACAAAAAGTTTGATAACTGTTTGCGAGAGTGTGGGGTGAGTGAATAGTTAACTCTTCCATGGAGGGTGATATAACAACAACTACCAAGTACGCAAATGTGTGTACTCTTTAATTCAACTCTAGGAATTTATCTGACTGATGGATATAACTTACATATGTGTGAAGTTTTTTTTGTACAGACTAGTTATTGTAGCATGGCTTGAACCAAGGAAAGACTATGAACTCCCTAGATGCCATCAATAGGGAACTAGCCAAATAAATAATGGTAAAGCCACACAATGGAGCACCACGATGCCATCCCAAACGAAGAATGCGGAAACTCTGACAGCACTGTTACAGAAAGATCTCAGTGATACTTAGTGAAGTAAAAAGGCAAGGTACAGGCCAGGTGGTGTGGCTCATTCCTGTAATCCCAGCACTTTGGGAGGCTGAGGCGGGTGGATCACTCGAGGTCAAGAGTTCGAGACCAGCCTGACCAACATGGTGAAACCCCATCTCTACTAAAAATACAAAAATTAGCCAGGTGTGGTGGCAGACCCCTATGATCCCAGTTACTCATGAGACTCAGACAGGAGAATTGCTTGAGCCCAGGAGGCAAAAGTTGCAGTGAGCCAAGATCACGCCATTGCACTCCAGCCTGGGTGACAGACCAAGACTCCATCTCAAAAATTAATTAATTAATTAATTAATTAATTTTAAAATTTAAAATTTAAAGGCAAGATACAGAGTAGAGTGTAAAAGGCTGCAATTTGTGTAAGTCCAGAAAAACGCGGCTTTTTTTTTTTTTGAGACGGAGTCTTGCTCTGTCGCCCAGGCTGGACTGCAGTGGCGTGATCTTGGCTCACTGCAAGCTCCGCCTCCTGTGTTCACGCCATTCTCCTGCCTCAGCCTCCCTAGTAGCTGGGATTACAGGCGCCCGCCACCACACCCAGCTAATTTTTTGTATTTTTAGTAGAGACAGAGTTTCACCTTGTTATCCAGGATGGTCTCGATTTCCTGACCTCGTGATCCGCCTGCCTTGGCCTCCCTAAGTGCTGGGATTACAGGCGTGAGCCACCACACCCAGCCAGAAAAACGCAGTATTAAGAGCACAGACTCGGCTGGGTGCAGTGGCTCACACCTGTTATCCCAGCACTTTGGGAGGCCGAGGCAGGCGGATCACTTGAGGCCAAGAGTTCAAGACCAGCCTGGTTTCACATGGTGAAACCCTGCCTCTACAAAAAATACAAAACTTAGCCAGGCGTAGTGGTGAACACCTGTAGTCCCAACTACTTGGGAGGTTGAGGTGGGAGAATCACTTGAGCCCGGGAGGTTGAGGCTGCAGTGAGCCAAGATTGCACCACTTCACAACAGCTTGGGTGACAGAATGAGACACAGTCTCACAAAAAAAAGCATAGACTCTGGAACTAGACAACTTTGGTTCAAATCCTGGCTATCTGACTTAATAATGTAATCTTGAGCAAATCATTTAACCCTCCGTGCCTCAGTTTATTCACCTATAAAGTGGGCGTTAATAATTAGACCACCTACCTCTCAGGGTTATGATGAGCCTCCCTCACTGAGTCCATACATGTAAAGAACTTAGTGTTCAGAATAATATTTATACATTTGTATTTATTACATATAAATATATGTTGTATGTTTATATTTATAGATACAGTATATAAATGTTTGCTGCTATTACTATTTTTAAATTATATTTAGTAGCGAGGGGGTCTCCCTATGTTGTCCAGGCTGCTCTCGGACTCCTGGGCTCAAGCGATCCTCCTGCCTCTGCCTCTGCTTCCTAAGGTGCTGGGATTACAGGTGTGACACACCATGCCCAGCCTGCTATTATGACTATTACTTGCTTATATATGTTTAAAATATTTCTAGAAGGACACACAAGAAGCTGACAATGTCAGGAAGGGAACAGAGTAGCTGGGGTGCTTATTGTAAAATCTGAATATTGAACTAGGCAAACAAATTAACTGCTCAAAAACTAAAGACAAGGCTGGGCATAGTGGCTCACACTTGTACTCCCAACGCTTTGGGAGGCCAAGGTGGGAGGATTGCTGGAGCCCAGGAGTTCAAGACCAACTTGGGCAACATAGCAAGACTCCATGTCTACAAGATATTTCTGAAAAAATTAGCTGGGTGTGGTGGTGTGCACCTGTAATCCCAGCTACTCAGAAGGCTGAGATGGGCGGATCGCTTGAGCCCAGAGGTTCAAGATTGCAGTGAGCTATGATAGCACCACTGCACTCCAGCCTGGGTGACAGAGCAAGACCTTGTCTCTAACAACAACAATTAAAAACAAACAAAAAGTAAAGACAAAAGCAACAAGAGAAATAAGTTTCCACTGAAGGCTCTGTGCTTCCCTGTGCCACGTGCTATGCCCCTGCAAATGCTCACCCTGGGCATGGCCCCCTCCTCCCTCTGCCCGTGCCCCTCGCCCACCTCTGGGATCAGCTGTAATCGCCTCCCTGCTCAGCGAGATCTTGCCGATGATGTCATCGTGCCTGCAGGAAGGCGGGCACGTGAGGGTCCGAGTCAGGGGTCCCTTTGCCCCACCCAGAGAGAAGTGGGGGCAGGTGTCAAGGTCTGGGTGGGAGGGCACGCCCTCAGGGGTGTGGACCCACATCCCCTCTCCCCTCAGGTGCCCAGGCTTGGGTCTGCAACCCACACATTCCAGTTTCCCCAGCCACACACCCGACGGTGTCCTCGTCCAGCACGTAGAAGGCCAGCTGTTGGAAATCCAGAGGCAGGTGCACAGTGTACTCCTCCCCCCAGAAGGGGCCCAGGCTCCTCCAGACAGTCGCTGTCCTGCGAAAGGAGGTGCAGGGGGCTGGGGGTCCTTGGGCCACACAGGAGGCAGACACCTGGAGACCCAGACACACACATACACACACACACACGGAAATCCAGACAAACACACACACTCAGAGACCCCCACACGAACCCGGCTAGAGGCCCAGACACGCACACACACCCAAGGACAGCCACTCCAAGATCCTAGATATGTACTCACCCAGGGACACTGGAGCATGTATGAATCCAGGCATAGACACACACACACACCCCAACACTCACATACCCAGAGTATCAGACATACACCAGAGATCTCAACACACACACACACAGAGGCACATACACAGAACACACACATGGTCCTACACACACACACACACACACAAGGCCCCAATACACGACTAAGGTCCCAGATACACAGAGACCAACAGACACGCACAGCGACCCGCAGAAACATATGTGCAGATATACACACACGGATTCACACTGAGACAGAGTCGCTCACAGATACATCAAGGAGGCCAGAGACAGAGACACATTTACACATAAGCAGATACACATATGCACCCTCAGAAAGTCCTAAAAATATGTGCCTTTGGGTTTGGAAATACAGACGCCAGGCACATGCAGAGAGACACACAGAAAACAGACACATTCATGAAAATAGACATATGTCAGGAACACAGAGACACACTCGGAGATCCAGAGACACACACTCACACACACAGCTTTATACAATGATATAAAGCAGATACACATAGACACACACACACACAGAGTCATACAAACACACAGTCACTGACACACACACACGATTCCATTCCTTCATTTGTTCATTCATTTACTCCACATTCACTTGGACTATGGGCCCAGCCTGTGCTGAGTTCCAGGGATCAGAGGAAGAGGTGTGAGGGTTTACCCCACAGATCCCCCTTCCACAGGCAGGCGCTGTCTCCCAGCAATTAGGACATGATGGGAGAAGTCCTGGGATTGGAGTTAGCTCAAGGGCCCCTGGTTGGGTCTTGGGGGTAGGGTCGGAGGGGATCAGGGAAGGCTTCCTGTAGAAGCTAGTCAGGCAGCGTGGGGAGAGACAACGAGGACAAGGACAAGTATTCCAGAACGCTGGAACAGCATGGGCAAAGGCCCTGTGGCAGCAATGAGTTTGGTGAGCTGAAGAATAGGAAGGTGTCTGGTGGGAATGGGGGAGGGAGAGGGGCCAGGAGACAGGAGGTGAGCAGGGGACGGAGCACTCAGGGCTTTGAAGTACACAGTGAGCAGGAGGGAGGCACAGGAGGAATGGGGACCAAGACAAGCCCAGAAGCAGGTGCACACACACAGCATCTCTGCCGTGGCGCCCCTGCAGGGGTGCTTCCCTTTACCCAGCAGAGAACAAAGATTCCGCTTTGCCCAGTAAAGACACGCCCACATTTGTGGATGCAAAGTTTGGTCCTCACACCTGTTGCTCCCTTCCTCCCTCCTTTCACCACACTGTGCCCTAAGAAAGAGTGCACATATGTGGATGCGTGCACACACATACACACACACACAGACACACACACTGCCTTCTTCCTCCAGCCCAGTGGCACCAACCTCAGATGGACCCCCAGTGCTTCCTCCCAAATACCCTCTTCCCCCAACCTGACCTTTTCCCAGTCAAATGTCTTCTGAACATTCCCCAGCTCCTGAGCTGAAAGGCTTCTTACAGCCCAGAGAGGGAGAGACAGCAGCCTGGGGTCACACAGAAAATCAATCTGTGGGGTTGGGGTGGTGTCAGGGACTGTATCAAGGCGCCAGCATGAGCACAGGGAGGACAGTGGAGGGAAGTCAGTGGAGGGAGGAGCTGCAGCTGGCCCCTCCCCCAGGCAGGCTCCCCACCCCCAGCTCTGAGCCCATCTGGACCCGAATAGGAGCATCCTGAATCCTGCCGTCTCCATAGGAACCAAGGCCTCAGCCACCCACCAGCCCACCCACCCCCATCAGGCCCCTGAGAGCTGTCCCTCGGCCTGCGGGGGTGGGAGCCAAGCAAGGCCCAACCTGATGTCCCCCTGCAAGACTCACAAACACCCCAAACATCCTCACACCCTCACATGTGTCCACACCAGTGCCTGTGTGACCAAATCGGCAGGCAATGGTGTTCACATGCGTGTGCAGGGCAGCCATGTGCACGTGCATGTACACACACACTACACTGGTACACACACTTGAGCCTGTGCCCTGCACACCCACGAGGACATAGGCACATGGTCACAGGCGCTCACACTAGCCCCGAAACATCCCCCACCCTTGCAACTCACAAGCAGGCCCAGCTGGGCAGGTGCACACACAGACACACATGCACGCACCCATGCACACAGACATCCCCAGTGCCCGCAGCACCCGGCAGGCCCGGAACCAGCCAGTCCAGTCAAGCGTGAGTTGCCCGCCCCCAGGGAGGCCACTGTAGGAGGCATAGGCTGGCAGCGCTGAGTCAGCCCCAGGGAGCCAGCAGGGACAGCATCAGGTCCAGAGGGTGAAGGCAGGGCTGGTCGGGAAGAGGAGCTGGCAGTCCCAGCTGTGCACAAATCACCCCCCTTCAGGCCTGCGAGTCCCCCTCAGGGTAAGCACCCCTTTAAATGTGAATTCTTGGTCCCAGATTCCCAGGTCTAGAAAGAGACCCCTCCCTTCCTCCTCTCCCCCCAGGCCTGGTGTCGCCACCCCTCACCTGGCCACCACCTCGTCGTCCACTTTCACTAGGCAGTAGGGGTCACTGCTCCCAGACCTGCAGAAGGAGGGGGTTCAGGGAGGAAGCAGGTTGACAGGGCAGCCATGGGTGGAGGGTCCCCGTCATGACGCAGGCAGGGGAGACGGATGCACAGAGAAGGGGACTTGCCCAGGGTCACACAGCAAGTCTAGCTCAGAAGTAGAACCTCAGGAGACCAGCAGGAGATGTCTCCACCACATCTGTGCGCTCTGGGCTTCCACCCATAGAAATGGAACCGGGAGGCCTGAGGCCAGCAGGTTCAGAGTCCTGGCCCCGAAAGCCCAATGCAGAGGCCCAGAGCATGTCAGGGGGAGCATCTTGAATGCCTGGCTTCACCACCCTCTAGCTGTGCCATCCCAGCAAGTCCCCTTCCCTCTCGGCCTCAGTTTCTCTGCTCTATAAATCAGGTGTGATGCTCACACACACACCTCCTAGGGGGCTGGAGGAACTCAAATGCGGGGCTGGATCATGGTCTGGCCCCCAGCTCTCCCCTGCAGGGGCTTTAACGCTGTGTCCCCAGCTTTTCATTTCACTGGGAGCTTCCCTGGGGAGGGGACTCCCCATTCCTCAGCCCTCCACAGGGACAGACTCAGCGGACCCTCCCTACAGGCAAAAACCAGGGAACCCAGGCCTCAAAATCAACCCTCTAAATCTCTTAAGATGTGCTGCAGCCCCTTAAGTAGCTGTGAGTCATCTGCCAATTCAGGCCAGCTCCATCCCCCCTTCATAATAACAGTCACCTGCAAATCCCAAGCTGTATAACAGGCCCCTCATTTCCTCCTCCATCCCATCACACAGGCCTCCTTTGTCTTTCATCAGGCCCCGGGCCAGCCTCAGGGCCTTTGCACCTGCTGTTCCCTTTGCCTAAGACACTTAGCCCTGATACTACCATGGCTGGTTCCTTCCTGCCATTCAAGTCTCAGTCCAAAGTCACCTCCTCGAGAGGCTGTCCCTGGCCACCACTGTCCTGTCTAAAATGACCTCTACCTAAAATCATCTTCTTTCTTCTTTTTTTTTTTTTTTTTTTTTTTTTTTTTTTTTTTTTTGAGACAGAGTCTTACCCTGTCACCCAGGCTGGAGTACGGTGGCGCGATTTTGGTTCACAGAAATCTCTGCCTCCCAAGTTCAAGCGATTCTCCTGCCTCAGCCTCCTGAGTAGCTGGGATTACAGGTGCACACCACCACGCCTGGCTAATTTTTTGCATTTTTAGTCCAGACAGGGTTTCACCATGCTGGCCAGGCTGGACTCCACCTCCTGGCCTCCAGTAATCCACCCGCCTTGGCCTCCCAAAGTGCTGGGATTACAGGAGTGAGCCACCACGCCCAGCCTCCCTTATTTCTCTGTGTTTAGTATCTGTCTCCCCACCTCCCTGCCACTTCCAAACTGTGAACTCCTGGGGAGAGTCTGTGTCCCCCCCTTCCCCACCCCAGCCCCCACATCTAGCATGCATTGGCCCTCCAGAGCTATTTCTGAATGACTGGGTTTATGGAGTGCTTTCTCTGGAGGCAGGGAGTAATCGTGGAGATAGGACTGGAATCCAGTTTTGTGGGCTCGCACTCGCGTTCTTAAACCAATGCCACCTCTACCCATCCAAATGGCCCTCTCCCTCGATGCCCCAGCACCACTCCCTTGATCTCTGCCACCGTCTTTCTGTCCAGTTTGTATAGATCCACAAATGCCTCAGGAAAGAGGGATGTTGGTGCTAAGAGTTGGCTCCAACCTGAACCTATCTTGCTGGATAAGCCCTTCTCTGTGCCTCAGTTTCCCTCTCTAGACTCCTTCCCTTATCCCCCTCTGGCTGGACGCTCCAATGCCTCCATTTCCCTACCTGCCTTCTATCCCTGAACACTTTAGACAGGTGATGGTCAGTGTCTTAATGAACTTCTGTGGGTCCCACCTCTGAATATCCTTCTGTGGAGTGCCCCAGGCCTCAGTTTCCCCTTCTGGCTCCATCCCAAATCCATTGGACTGGGTAACCCCAGAAGCCTCAGTTTCCCCATCTGGGCTTCACCCTCAGACATCTGTGGCGGGGTAATGCCCTGTGTCTCAGTTTCCCTCCCTGGATTCTCCACCCCTAAGCTTCCTTTATGCAGGCTCCCATTCCTCAGTTTCCCCTACTACAGATGTGGAGTCAGATGGGCTGGGATCCCACTAGCAGAGGGCTGGGAGACACGCCCCGTTCTGCAGAACCAGCCTGACCTCCAGGCCCTCCTGGGAGCCGAGCTCAGCACTAGTCAGCTGCAGGGCTCTGACGCATGAGGGCCTTATCAGACTCCTATCAGGGAGGGCGACAGTGGCAAGAGGGGGTGGCTGCTTCCAGACCCCTGATCTCTGCAGACCTGTGGCCTCTCCCACGGCCCCTGACTCAGCTCGAGCTTGGGAAAGCAGGCCCCTCAGCCATCGCCTGCCCAGTCTGGTTTGGGCATGGAGTAGTCAGAGTTCAAATCGCAGCTGGGTGATCTTAGGCAAGTGACTTTGCCGCTCTGTTCCTCAGTTTCCCCATTTGTAAAATAAGAGACGCCAATAGGACTATATGAAGTGTTAAGCACAGGGCCTGTCCATACTAAGCCCTCAGTGACTGACTGCTACTATTTTTAATAGTAAAAACTCTAAAATTACCTGAAGAGGCCTCCTCCCAGGCCAGAATGGATGCCCCCCAAACCTGGCAATGCTTTAGGCAGAGTCTGGGCCCTTTCTCTTAGGAGAAGAGGGAATAAACACAGCCCACCTAAGAGCCCCCAGGCATCGAAGCCTACAAGAAGCCTACAGGAAGAGCCCCTTTGAAGAAGGGTGCTGACAGCTAGCGAAACTGAGGCAGGGTGGCTGGACCGCCCCCCAGCTGGGGCTAAGTGACTCCTCCCCACCCTTGCTCTAGGGCATGACCTATTTCATAGCTCACTGGCCCAGGAACTAGGGGCAGGAAGGGTGGTCAAGAGCTGCAGGAACCAGGAATGACTCAAGTCCCTTCTCCAGAGAGGCAGCAGGTTACCATGAGCCAGTGTCCAGGTGCAGGGGAGACACCCATCTCCCCCTCATGACCTCTCACCCGGACTGGTGGAGGGGCCAGAGCTCGGTGAGTGAGAACCTGTTTCTGGAAAGGACTCCTTTCACTGCCTAGCAGCTGCCAGGCTC
Source organism: Macaca nemestrina (assembly GCF_043159975.1). Taxonomy (NCBI): domain Eukaryota; kingdom Metazoa; phylum Chordata; class Mammalia; order Primates; family Cercopithecidae; genus Macaca; species Macaca nemestrina. The sequence goes on along the minus strand of NC_092134.1, from coordinate 20,108,538 downwards.
CCAGCCTGGCCTCAATGCCCTAACAGTGTAGGCTGTCTCATTCCCAGGGGCTCTGAGGGGACATCTCAGAAAGAGGGGGGCTTGTCCAGTCACTGAACTGTCACAGCACACACTCTGCTTCTCATTCAGGGCGTGTTTATTTGGAGTAGCCGATGAGGATGAAGGGTGGCAAAAATTGCTTTCAACAGCTGCCCCCTTAACACAGCTGCAGTGTTTTGGGGGTTGGGAGTGTCATAAAATCAGGCAGGAAAGTCCTCTCAGGGAACCCACAGCTTGGGGAATCAGCACAGAGCTAAGACCGAACCTCGACACAGGCGAAGGCTCCCAATACATGCTCCTGCTCACCTGGGCCACAGGGGAACTCCTAACAGGTCTTCCACCCTCCCAGCTGGATGGGAGACCCCAGGCAACCAGACGGGGACTCCGGTCCAGAGCTCTCATTGCCCAAATGGGAAACCAAGGCCCAGAGACAAGCAGGTTCAAGGTCACACAGCACATGTCCTCCGGAGGATCCCACACCTGTCGCAGGTGCTGAGGCCCTCAGAGCCCCTCCTGGGCTCTAGGCCAAGCAGGAGGGGGACCCCCCCCCCACACATTCTGCTGATTCAGCAGCTGCTGACTCAGCCCCGGGGGAAGCATATCTCAGGACTTGGTAGTGAAGGGAGTCGTAGGGTCCCCCAGTCCCATCACATCTGGCTGGGGAGGGGCTCCCAGCAGGGAGTTGGCTCTTCAAGCAGTTCAGCCCCCCGGGAAGGCCCACACGAGGCTGGGAGCCACAAGACTGGGGAGCTCAGGGCTTAGGGTAAAAGGGACCCTGGAGGGCCACCTGGTGACACTCTGCAAACCTAAGCACCAGATCCACACAGGATGTTGGGGCTCATCTGATCCCAGGCCCTCCAAGGGTCCTCCCCAGGGTTCCCTTGCTAGGCCGCCACTCAGGCCTGGAGGAGCTGCCTCCAACACATGACTGGACTAAGGAAGAGACCCCCGGCTTTGTCCCTCCCAGATCTGACAGAATCTGGCCCTCTAATCCCCTCTTCAGCTCTGGAAGACCCCCGTTAGTACATTCCGGGAACAAAGACATCCCCTCCCCTGCCCGGGGGGGGGCGGGGCATCTGCTAAGTCTAGGTGCCCCCCTGCCACCGGGACAGCCATGGGCATGGGGCCTCTCGCCCCTTTAAAGCGGATCTGCCCCAATACCAGTCTTAGACAAGAACCCCTCGCCCTCCTGCCAACCCGCTCTGGCACGCGGAAAGGGCGATCCCAGCCCCACCCCAGGCCTTGCGCGCCCATCACCCCGAAGCGCCCGAGAGGTACTCACACGTCCTTGGCGGGCAGCGCGCGGCCCTCCACCACGCGAACATTCAGCGAGCTGCTCTTGGCCATGGCGCCTAGCCACAAACTTTCCAGGCAGAAGGGCGCTCAGGTTGCGAGGTTGGACCAGGGGACGTCTACATGTCACCTGTTTCAAGCCTGGCGCCCTGCCTCGGGGTCCCGGTGCCGCCTGTCCAAGACCCGGGTAGCTGGACGGGAGACTTCCGAAGGAGGAGAAGGTGTAGGTGCCCGGGGAGGGAGCGCCCGTCCGGACTCTACAGGTAGGAGCCGTGCCGCGAGCAGGAGGAGCGCGCAGGGGGCGCAGCGGGCTCTTGCCTAGGCGTCTGGAGCTCCAGGCAAGCGGGCTGAGCGGGCAGGGGGCGGGAGGGGCGGCCAGGGACCTCCCCCCAATCCCGCCTCCCATGGGGTACCCCGCCTGACCCCGGCCCACCTCGCGCGCCCTCTGCCGGCACCCCAGTCATGCGCGCCAGAGCGCAAGGGCGGCGGAGACCAGGGTGCACTACCAGGTGGGGAGGGGCCCCCGTCCTGATGGGCGTGGCCGCTGGCTCCTGGTGAGTTGGCATTGGGCTCAAAAGACATGGTCTGTGTCCCCGCCTGTCCCTCATTCAACATATTCACACTTCTCCGCCCCCACCCCTCCTTGCCTACCATGCAGACACCAGCCTCCTCTCTCCAACCTCCGCACCCCCGGTACAGGAGCAAGTATTAGCGGTGGGTGGGAGGCGTCGCGAGAGAGGGTCGCATGTTCCCTGGGCGTCCGTTCAGAGTCAAGGGAGGGGCCTCGAACATCCTCTTCCATCTCGTTCTAGTTTCCAGTTAAACACAGAACCCAGACTCTGCTCTAACGTCACGGGCTGGCACTGCGGGGGAGGAAGCCGCGGCCGGATGGAGGAGGGGAAGGCTTGAAGGTAACCACTACAGCGATGATAAAAAGTCATCTACAGTTGTTTGAACACTTCATGGGTGCCAGGCACTGTTTTAAGCGCTTTACTGGGATTAGCTCATTTTTGCCTTCACAGATGTACACTACACACTGCTGCACTATTACCCCATTACCCGCAGCTTATGAATAAAGAAACTGAGGTTCAGAGGGGTTAAATACCTTGGCGGAGGGCTCACAGTCAGTAATTGATTTGCCTTCCCGGGTTCGAATCCTGGCTCTCCATTTAGTAGCTGTCTGGACTTGGGTAAGCCATTCAACCTCTCTGTGCTTTGGTTTGGTTTTCTCATCTGTTGAGTGAGGATGACATCGCATTTCAGTCACAGGATTTTGAAAGAGTTAAATGAGTTAATGAAGATAAAAGTCTCAGGACAATGACAAGTACCTAATACACGTCCAGAAAGTGTTTGATATTCTGATTGTTGTCTTTTGAGGCGTGGCCCACGCGTCACCTCTCCTGGGAAGGCTTCCAGGATGCTCTTCCACTCCAGGCAGAGATTTTCTTTCCTTTTTCTCTGCTCCAGTGGCTCCAGGTTTGTACATTTCTCTGATTTTAAATGAGATAATATGACAGGCAGGGCCTGTCCCAGGACAGATCTGTTCAGACACTTATTTCTCCCTGTGAGTTCATTGTTGACCTGCCCAAGACCTCTTAGAAAGGCCAGGCACCAGTGGGAGTGCCCCTGCAGATTGAGTGCGGGAGACGACGCCCAGACCGGCGGGACCAGGAGTGCCCTGCCCGGCTCTACCAGCAGCCCAATGGTCTACTTCCCAGTCTCCCTACTTGACTCCCCACCCAGCACCCCAGACGGGCTGATGAGGAACTCAGAGCCCTGGAATTCCTTCCCCAGCTGGTGGCTGCCTGGTGAGTCTCTGACCCACCAGAGACGGGGTCTCAGTTAACCCTGTCTGGGAAATGGATCTAGCGGAACAGGCTCCAAGGCTTAGAAGTATTGCAACATCCTCAGCGGGGCATGAGGGGTCATCCAGGGTTAGGTCCAGAACAATAATAGCCCAAAGGAGTCGTTAAAGACCCCCTCCCATTGTAATTTTTTTTTTTTTTTTTTTTTAGCCCAGCTGGAGGGCAGGGGCTCCATCTTGGCTCACTGCAACCTCCACCACCCAGGTTCAAGTCCCTGCTTCAGCCTCCTGAGTAGCTGGGAGTACAGGCACCCACCACCATGCCCGGCTAATTTTTATATTGTTAGTAGATTTTTGTAGCTTGTATTTTTATATCACCATGTTGGCCAGGCTGGTCTTGAACTCCTGATCTCAAGCAATCCACCTACCTCAGCCTCCCAAAGTGCTGGGATTACAGGCGTGAGTCACCGCGCCTGGCCCACTGTGATCTTTATCAGTTACCCCAGATCCTCCCCCAAAGAAAAGATACCACCTAAGGTGGTGAGGGGCATGGTACTTATGGTATTTGCTATGTAACTGCAGCTTTAAGACAGGAATCCTGCCCCCCGCCCCCGCCGCCCCCCACCACATACATTTAGTGGAAACTACCGTTTGAGCCTTTTTCTTCTGTGAGCCTGCAAAGACCTCAGACAGGCCTCCAGATCCCCAGGACCCCTGTTGGAACCTCCCAATGATGGAACCTGAGGGGCCTGTTCCTACAGCCCCCACGGGATGCCAGCCAAACTGCCACGCAGCAATCTTGGCCCATCTTCCAGAGCTAAGCAGGAAGTCACATACCCAAACACCCTTCCCCAGCTCCCCAGGGGGAAATACCAAGGATATAGACTGTGCCAGCTGGGCCTCCAGCAAGCCAGCTCTGTCACCTGTGCAATATCTGGAGTGTGACCCCACAATTTGCCTGGGGCGCTGGCCACACTCCCCAAACTTTCCACATGGCCCAGCCATTTCCTGTTGTTCTGAGAAGCTCTGACCTGAAACTAGCAGGGAGTTGGAGGTTGCCTAGGGCAGTCCATGTCAAGGAACCAAAGTGGGAAAGGCAGACCAGAGAGAGTATGTGGCCTGCGGGGGACCATCCAGCTAGGCAGGGCGAGGGCAGGCTCGTGATTCTCCCAGGGTTATTATGAGAGTTCATCTCGAGGGCAGAGTAAGGCACATAGCATCATTCCTGGCACATAGTAGGTGCTCAAGAAATGGCCAAACCCCATCCCCAAGCTCCTTAAAGGCAAATTCATAACCTTCTTCTTGCCATCTCCCTCCATAGTCTAACACCCATGAGATACACACAGCAGGTGCTTCATAAAGACTTAAGTGGGGAGAAATGCTGAGTTCAGGGTTTACCAGAAGAAGGTTTAGCATCAGGCTGACCTGGGATTGAACCCTGGCACCTGCACTTCCAAGCCAAGTGTTCTTGGGCAAGTGAGTTACTCGCTCAGTGCCTCAGTTTCCTTATCCGTAAAGTGGGGATACTGATAGCATCCACCTCTAGAATGAGCATGAGGCTGGAAAAGAAATAAGTGCCAGGTGTTTAGCACAGCCTGGAATACTGCAAGCACTCAATAAATGTCATGGCCATTGTGGGACGTCCTGTGCCTGATACTGAGCCCCATTTGGTGGCTTAGCTCTGAGGCTAGGTCCTGGAGACATTGCCCAGGTGGAATGCAGGTCCAGCCCCAGATTACAGGTATGGATGAAGGCCCACACTTCAGTGGCCAGGGCAGTTCCAGATCGCTGAGCTGGGGGAATCTGAGGATTTTCATCCTGGCTGAGAAATCTGATGGAGAGCTTCCAAGGTCAGGGCTCCGGCCTTCCCAGTGGGCCCTCTGTCCAGGACAGGCTGAGTCTTCGCTTGATCTAAGATGCTGGGCCCGGGGCCCAGGGAGGGCTCACAGACATGGAGGAGAGAGGGCTCCTCATCCCAGAAGAGGGATCAGGACTGGGCATGGTGGGGTGTCCTGGAGCCTGCTCCCATCAGCACTGGAGAGCCGACTGCGCTCATAACTTTCCAACTCCATGTTTAGCCACATCACATGGGAACTTGAAATTGACTAGGGTAGGATTTACAGTATGGAAACTGGCAAAAGCTACATTTATTTCTGAGAGCCAGTTTCCCAATACACTACTGGGCACAGGAATCCCTAGTCACATAGCTCTCTAGATACTGTTCCTGAATTCAACACCCTTAAGACTTTTCTCATATCCTCCCAATCTGCTCCCCCAACACACACTGCCTTTGTTTGATCAGTCATTTCTCTCAAGAAGGCCTTTACAGGACCAGGCATGGTGGCTCACCCCTGTAATCCCAACACTTTGGGAGGCTGAGATGGGAGGATCGCTGAGGCAAGGAGTTTGAGACCAGCCTGAGCAACACAGCAAGACTTCGTTGCTACAGAAAATTTTAAAATTAACGAGGTGTGATGCCTTGCACTTGTAGTCCCAGCTACTCAGGAGGCTGAGGCAGGAGGATGGCTTGAGCCCAGGAGTTCAAGGCTGTAGTAAGTTATGATAGTGTCACTGCACTCTAGCCTGGGCAACATAGCAAGACCCTCTCTCTTAAAAAATAAGTAAATGGGCTGGGCATGGTGGCTCACACTTGTAATCCTAGCATTTTGGGAGGCTGAGGCAGGAGGATCACTTGAGCTCAGGAGTTTGAGACCAGCCTGGGCAGCACAGTGAGGCCTCGTCTCTATTATATAATTCTTTTTAATTAAATAAGTAAATAAGGCTGGGCGTGGTGGCTCATACCTGTAATCCCAGCATTTTGGGAGGCGGAGAAGGGCAGATCACTTGAGCTCAGGAGTTAGAGACTAGCCTGGGCAACATGACAAAACCCCATCTCTACTAAAAATATAAAAATTAGCCAGGCATGGTGGCATGTATCTGTAATCCCAGCTACTTGGAAGGCTAAGGCACAAGAATTACTTGAACCTAGGAGACGTAGGTTGCAGTGAGCCGATATTGCACCAGTACACTCCAGCCTGGGTGACAGAGCAAGTGTCTGTCTCGAAAACAAATAAATAAATAAGCAAAAGTCCTCCCAATAGGTTAATAAAGATTATAAGAGATGGTGGTGGGGGGAAGTAAAGCACAGATATCAATGTAAATGAATACTGCATGGCTCTTTCAAAAATGTTCTGAAGGAAGATTTAATAACAGGAAAATACTGAAAAAGCATAAATGGTGAGGAAAAGGTATATACAACCATATACACAGTGTGAGTCTGAGGCCATAAAATATTCTATGTATGTATATATAAGATCTTTTGTTGAACAAACATGTATTGAGCGCCTACTATGTACTAGATGGTAGGGATATAGCGAGGTGCAAGTGAGGGATAAGACGGCCCCGTGCCGCTCTCCTGGGGCTCTCAGTAAAATAGGAAAGCGACAAAAGTAACACAGCTCAATAATATACTCACAGAGAGTAAAGAACGATGAGAAGATGATGGAGCAGACATGGGGGCTACAGCTGGAGCTGGAGGGATTCCTTACACACAATAGCATGTACTTTTTTTTTTTTCTTTTTTTCTTGAGGTGAAGTCTTGCTCTGTCACCCAGGCTAAAGTGCAGTGGCACGATCTCGGCTCGCTCTGTTGCAGCCTGGGTGGCTGGAGTGATCTTGGCTCATTGGGAGGTAGAGTGGCACCTCTGCCTTCTAAGTTCAAATGATCCTCCCACCTCACCCTTCCGAGTAGCTAGGATTATAGGCATGTGCCACCACGCCCAGCTAATTTTTTGTATTGTTGTTGTTGTCGTTGTTGAGATGGACTTTCAATCTGTCACCCAGGCCAGAGTGCAGTGGGGCAATCTTGGCTCACTGCAACCTCTGCCTCCCGGGTTCAAGCAATTCTCCCAAGTAGCTGGGATTACAGGGGTCCGCCACCACGCCCGGCTAATTTTTGTTTTGTTTTGTTTTGTTTGTTTGAGACCGAGTCTCACTCTGTCGCCCAGGCTGCAGTGCAGTGGCACGATCTCAGCTCACTGCAACCTCCGCCTGGGTTCACTCCATTCTCCTGCCTCAACCTCCCAAGTAGCTAGGACTACAGGCGCCCACCACCACACCTGGCTAATTTTTTGTATTTTTAGTAGAGATGGGGTTTCACCATGTTAGCCAGGATGGTCTCAATCTCCTGACCTTGTGATCCACCCACCTCGTTCTCCCAAAGTGTAATTTTTGTACTTTTAGTAGAGACGGGGTTTCACCATATTGGCCAGGGTGGTCTTGAACTCCTGACCCCAGGTGATCCTCCTGCTTCAGCCTCCCAAAATGCTGGGGTTACAGGCGTGAGCCACCACACCCAACCCCATGTGCTTCTTTTATCATCAGAAAAGGATTCATGGTCCCTCCAGCTTCTAAAAGAACCACTGTCCTAAGCCATGTGCAGTGGCTCTCACCTGTAATCCCAGCACTTTGGGAGGCCGAGACAGGAGAATTGCTTGAGCCCAGGAGTTCAAGACCAGCCTGGGCAACATAGCAAGACCCTGTCTCTACAAAAAACAATTAAAATTTCGCTGGGTGTGGTGGCACACACCTGTAGCCTCAGCTACTCCGGAGGCTAAGGAAGGAGGATCTCTTGAGCCCAGGAGTTTTGAGACCAGCACTGGGCAATGTACTGAGACCCCATCTCCATACATAAATAAATGGAATAGTTGTCCTTTATTTGTATTTCCACAGTCTCTGAGAAGCCCTTGCAGAGGAGTAGGGAGGCAGAGATGCTCCCCCAACCCCAGGCCCCGGTGGCACCACTGTGTGACCTTGGTCTCTTGCTCCCTTGTTTTGTGGCGATTTACATGCTCCTCTTACCTTCTAAATGTCAGGGACAGTGTCTGATTCATGTTGAGCCTCCCACACAGCTTGGCACATTAGAAAGACTCACGACACGCACACCGGGTTAAACAGAATTCAGTTCCCCTGGAGGGCTGGAACTTGGCCTCTTTTCATGTGATAATAGTCATATTATTTTTCACTTCCTCCCTCCCTACAGTGCCTAGGAGGGCGGCTTCGTCATTGCCAATTTACCACCTGCCCAGTATACCTACACCCCCAAGCCAGGAGGCCTGTGTCCCCTCCAGGGAAGTGGCACCTTCCCTTCTGTGGCCAAGACCAGGGCAGAGCAGACACGGGCCTCGGCCTAGGCTGGGGTGACGAGTTGTTCTTTGTCTCAGGAACACAAAGCCCCGTTTGTGATTGCTGGGCACGATTCTGGGCAGGGAGCCACGTAGGACAGGAGGCATCGGTGAGCGGAGTGGGCAGGAATTCCCAAACCCCCTCCTGCAGGCTGGCTGCCGAGGAAGCAGGGCCCCACAGGTTCCCTCCTCCCAGGGCCTGAAAACAAGGTGTCTGTCTTTCAGTCGGCACCCCCACTTCCTCCTGCCTCAGCCCCACTCCCCAAAGTTCTCCCCACACCCCACCTTGGAATGGAGAAGTAGAAAAGGGGAAGGCACAGAAGCATGAGATGGGCGGGTTGGGGGATATTTCCAGAGCTTTTCAGCCAAGAGCCGGCTGAGCTGTGTCCTGCTGTCACTCAGCGTCCCCACCCTCCAGGAGGTAGGGGCAGAGGCAGGAAGGAGGCAGAGCTGGCAAGAAACTGGGACTCCCACCCCGAAGCATGGAGGGAGGGCTTGGGAACAGCACCTCATTGAACAGAGAGGAATGCTGAGGCCTGGGTAGGCGGGTGGATTGGCTGGCTGCAGAGAAGAAGCCACAGCCCCAGCCTTCTAAGAGAAGTGGTTTGTGCAAGGACTTTTTCCCCTCCCTTAAGCCATGAGCAGCTTCAGGAGAGGGAAGTTGAATGCTTTTTTTTCTTTTTTTTGAGATAGAGTCTCTGTCTGTCATCCAGCTTGGAGTGCAGTGGTATGATCTCGGCTCACTGCAACCTCCTGGGCTCATCCCTTCCTCAAGGAGGCCTGCCTGCCCCCATGCTCTCTAGGCCTCTCCTCCTAACCCATCACGTATCTGCAGGGTGATTTGATTCCTCTGACTTCTCCACTGGCCTGTAAGCCCAGGAAATCAGGTTTTGTCTTGTCCCCTGCTATATCCTCAGCATTGAGCACAGTGTCTGGCATAGGGTAAGATGCTCAATAAATATTTGCAAAAACCACTTATAAAACCACATAATGGCCAGGGGCAGTGGCTCACGCCTGTATCCCAACACTTTGGGAGGCTAAGGTGGGTGGATTACCTGAGATTGGGAGTTTGAGACCAGCCTGACCAACATGGAAAAACCCCATCTCTACTAAAAATACAAAAAATTAGCTGGGTGTGGTGGTGCATGCCTGTAATCCCAGCTACTCGGGTGGCTGAGGCAGGAGAATCACTTGAACCTAGGAGGCGAAGCTTGCGGTGAGCCGAGATTGTGCCATTGCACTCCAGCCTGGGCAACAAGACGGAACTCCGTCTCAAAAAAAAAAAAAAAAAAAAAAAGAATAGTAATTGCTGATGTGGTGGCTCATGCCTATAATCTCAACACTTTGGGAGGCTGAGGTGGGAGAATCACTTGAGCCCAGGAGTTTGAGACCAGCCTGAGCAACATAGCAAGACCTCATCTCTACAAGAAATTTTAATAATTACGGCTGTACACGGTGGCTCATGCATGTAATCCCAGCACTTTGGGGGGCCAAGGCAGGTGGATCACCTGAGGTCAGGAGTTCGAGAGCAATCTCGCCAACATGGTGAAACCCTGTTTCTAACGCCTGTAATCCCAACACTTTGGGGGACCGAGGTAGGAGGAGGCAGAAGTGGGAGGCTCTCCTGAGGCCAGGAGATCAGAACCAGCCTGGGCAATGTAGTAAGACCCCATCTCTAAAAAAAAAAAAATTAAAACTTAGCCTAGTACAGTGGTGCACACCTGTAGTTGCAGATACTCAGGAGGCTGAGGTGGGAGGATTGCTTGAACACTTTTAGTCCAGGCAACAGAGTGAGACTCTGGCTCTAAAATAAATAAATAAGTAAAAACTCAACAGTTAAAAACAATCCAGTTAAGACATAGGCAAGAGGCGTTTCACTGAACTGAACATATATTTTACTGAGGATATACAGATGGCAAATAAGCACATGAAGAGATGTTCAACTTCATTAGCCTTTAAAGAAATGCAAAGTAAAAACACAATGTGCTATCACTACACACATATCAGAATGACTAAAATAAAAAAATAGTGATCACAGCAAAGATGCAGAGACACTGGATCATTCATTTGTTGCTGGTGGAAATGTAAAATGTGCAGCCCCTATGCAAAAGAATATGAGAGTTTTTATTTAGTTTTTCATTTAATTTTTTTTTTTTTTTTTGAGAGGGAGTCTTGCTCTGTCCCCCAGGCTGGAGTGCAGTGGTGCGATCTCAGCTCACTGCAACCTCTGCCACCTGGGTTCAAGCAATTCTTCTGCTTCAGTCTCCCAAGTAGAGTAGCTGGGATTGCAGGTGTGCACCACCACACCAGGTTAATTTTTGTATTTTTAGTAGAGATGGGGGACTTTCACCATGTTATGTTAGTTGCATAGAACTAAATATACACACACACACATACCCATGAGTGCATGTTAGAATGGTGAAATCTGAGTGAGTTCAATGGGTTGTACCAATGCCAGCTTTCTGATTGTGATATTGTACTGTAGTTACACAAGATGTTACCACTGGGGGAAACTGGGTGGAAGGGATATGGGATCTCTCTGTATTGGTCCTTAAACTGCATGTAAATCTACAGTTATCTCAAAAATTAAAATGTAATCTAGGCCGGGTGTGGTGGCTTACACCTGTAATCTCGGCACTTTGGGAGGCAGAGGCAGGCGGAGAGCTTGAGCACGCAAGTTCAAGACCAGCCTGGACAGTATGGTGAAACCCCACCTACAAAAAATACAAAAATTAGCCGGGCGTGGTGGCACCCAACTGAGGTCCCAGTTTCTTGGGAGGCTGAGGTGGGAGGATGGCTTGAGTCTGGGAGGTAGAGGTTGCAGTGAGCCAAGATCGTGCCACTGCACTCCAGCCTTGCGGTAGAGCCAGACCTTGTCTCAAAAAAAAAAAAATTAAACCATAATTTATACTACAACACAACTATTAAAATGACTTTTTTTTTTTTTTTTGAGACAGAGTCTCACTCTTATCACCCAGTCTGGGGTGCAGTGGTGTGATCTCAGCTCACTGCACCCTGTGCCTCCCAGGTTCAAGTGATTCTCCTGCCTCAGCCTCCCGAGTAGCTGGGATTACAGGCACATGGCCCCATGCCTGGCTAATTTTTGTATTTTTAGTAGAAACTGGGTTTCACCATATTGCCTGGGCTGGTCTTGAACTCCTGACCTCAGGTGACCCACCTGCCTCAGCCTCCCAAAGTGCTGGGATTATAGGCGTGAGTCAACACACCCAGCCATAAAATGACTTTTTAAAAAACTGACAATACCAATTGCTGGTGAGGATATGGAGCAACTAGAACTCTTGTACATTGCTAGTGTGAATATAAAAATAGTACAGCCACCTTGAATAACAACTTGCAGTTTTTTATACAGTTAAACATACACTTACCATACGACACAGCAATACCACTCTGACATGTTGACACGAGTGAAATGAAAACTTATGTTTGCACAAAAACCTGCACATGAATACAGCCTGTATTTGCAAGTGCCCAGAACTGGAAGCAACTCACCTATCTTTCATCTGGGGAATGAATCAACAAACTATAGTATTCATAACATAATGTACCCAGCAATAAAAAAGAATGAGCTACTGATACACATATCAATATGAATGAATCTCAAATGAATATTACTAAGTGAAAGAAGACAGACTCAAAGAGCTACTAAGTGTATATTAGCAATTTCATGTATGATGTCCTGCAAAAGGTAAAACTCGAAGGACAAAGAATATGTAGAAATTGCCAGAGGTTAGAGTGGAGGGAAGGGTTCATTATAAAGGGGCCCAAGGGCTTTTTGGGGTGATGGAAGTGTTCTGTATATTGATTGTGGTGGTGATTACATGACTTTATGCATTTGCCAAAACCCATAGAACGGTATACAGAAAAAGTGACTTTTACTTTTTGTAAAAGATACCTTTATGTTTTTAAAAATTAAGAAAAAAATGAAGCCAAGCAAGGTGGCTCACGCCTGTAATCCCAGAACTTTGGGAGGCCAAGGTGGGCAGATCGCCTGAAGTCGGGGGTTCGAGACCAGCCTTGCCAACATGGCAAAACCCTGTCTCTACTAAAGACACAAAAAACTAGCCAGATACAGTGGTACACACCTGCAATCCCCAGCTACTCCAGAGGCTGAGGCAGGAGACCCGCTTGAACCCAGCAGGCAGAGGTTGAGGTGAGAGGAGATCATGCCACTGCACCCCAGCCTAGGTCACAGAGCGAGACTCCATCTCAAAAAACAAAAAAAAAAAACAAAAAAAAAAAAGAAAGAAAGAAAGAAAGAAAGAAAGAAAGAAAGAAAACATGAGATCATATCTTACTGTAACTTCACATCAATTTGTGCTGAAAGATAGTGTGTCCAATTTAATTTTTTAAAATGCTCAAAGATAAAATGTACATTATTTTAGTTCTTTTTAATTTCATAGATATTGATTGATTGATTGATTGAGACAGGGTCTTGCTCTGTTGCCCAGGCTGGAGCGCAGTGGAGTGATCATAGCTCACTGCAACTGCAACCTCCTGGGCTCAAGTCATCCTCCTGCCTCAGCTTCCCGAGTAGCTGGAACTACAGACACACGCCACTACCCCCAGCTAATCTTATTATTTTTTGTAGAGATGGGGTCTCTCTATGTTACACAGGCTGGGCTGGAACTCCTGGGCTCAAGTAATCCTCCCACCTTGGCCTCCCAGAGAGTGCTGAGATTACAGGCATCAGCCACAGCACCCAGCCCTAGTTCTGTTGTTTAAAACATGCTCTAACGAAATCCTTAGGAGTTTTTTAAGCAGTGTAGGATTAAAAGGAACTATAGGTTTTTGAAACAGCATTGCTGTACATTAAGAAAATACATTTCTTTGAATGGAAAATAAATTATTTAAAATGGAAAATAAAATGACCGGAAGCAGGGAGGACAAGATGCTAGTGTTTGTTGCTTTGAATTGAAAAACCCAAGGGTACTTTTCATATTACTCTGAGTACTTTTCCCTAGTACCACCCACCCCCCACAGGGCTGTCTTAGGGATTAATTTAGATACTATAGAGTGCTGAGCATAGCATCCAACCCACAGTAAAGCCCAAACCATTGGTTGGGCATGGTGGCTCATGCCTGTAATCCCAGCACTTTGGGAGGCCAAGGCAGGTGACTCACTTGAGGTCAGGAGTTCAAGACCAGCCTGGCCAACATGGTAAAACCCCATCTCTACTAAAAATACAAAAATTACTCGGGCATGGTGGCGTGCACCTGTAATCCCAGCTACTCGTGAGGCTGAGGCATGAGAATCACTTGAACCTGGGAGGCAGAGGTTGCAGTGGGCTGAGACCGAGTCTCTGCACTCCAGCCTGGGTAACAGAGCGAAACTCCATGTCAAATAAATAAATAAATAAATAAGGCCGGGCGCGGTGGCTCAAGCCTGTAATCCCAGCACTTTGGGAGGCCGAGACGGGCGGATCACAAGGTCAGGAGATCGAGACCATCCTGGCGAACACGGTGAAACCCCGTCTCTACTAAAAAATACAAAAAAACTAGCCGGGCGAGGCGGCGGGCGCCTGTAGTCCCAGCTACTCGGGAGGCTGAGGCAGGAGAATGGCATAAACCCGGGGGGCGGAGCTTGCAGTGAGCTGAGATCCGGCCACTGCACTCCAGCCCGGGCGACAGAGCCAGACTCCGTCTCAAAAAAAAAAATAAATAAAATAAATAAATAAATAAATAAATACCCAAACTATCTCAGCTTCTCCCATCCCCCAAGTCCAGACCATCCCTTCTAAGCTGGTCTATGAGGTCTAGGAGGTCCTGATGGCCTCCCTTTCTCTCCCTAATCAGTCTGGGGGCTCCCTGAGAAATAGCCAGAGGAGCCCCATCACCCATCACCAGGACAGGGAGTGGCGCCTAAAAGGGCTGGGAGTGAATGACTCCACCCAGGGCCTGGCTAACAGTGGGTGCCCAGGAATTATTCTTTCGAGCCATTGACTGAGTACACACAAGTGTGGCCCTGATAGTGAGGCTATCCTACCCAACCAGGAAGAGGCTTGGGCAAACGTGGGGCACTAAGAGAGGCAATTTCTTGGCCAAGGGACCCCCATCCTCTCCATTGCATACCCGATTTGATGGGGTGTTACAGGCCTCTCCAGGAGGGGCAGAGGTGCTCCTTTACCGGCAGCTTCCTCCCTCTCCCTCCAAGGGTGGATTCCCCTGGCCACAGCCAGGCAATGGAATGTTGTGTGGTTGGTTGCCAGGCAACCAGAGCCTGCTGGTGGCTGCCTTCTGGGAGAGCTGAGCAGGCTTCCACACCACGCTCCACAGAACCCCCAGGGTCTCCTAGGCTTGTGCAAAACTCCAGCTGGTGGAAAGAAAGCTGGGGCAATTGCCAGAAGGATGGCGGTGCCCTGGGAGGAATATTTCCGACTGGCTTTGCAAGAGAAACTGTCTACGTGAGTGGGACATAGAGGGAGGGAGGGCCAGAAGGAGGGCGGAATGCGTGGGCTGGCCCATCCCTTCTTCCTCACCTCCTGCGTCCTGGCTTCTTTGGGCAGATCACAGTGGGGTTACTGTCCCCACTTCACAGAGGAGGAAACTGAGGCTCAGGGAGAAACCAAGACATCACCGTGGTCTCAGGGATCGTTCTTGATCCCCCACCCCTAGCTGACATCCAGCTGAGATTAAATCATTCAAACCAAGCTGGGAAGGAATTATTCTATGAAATCCTGCTCCCCAATCCACCCCCAAAACTGCATTTTCAGGAGGAACAGAGGAAGCTTGTTCTGTGCCTCCTTCGTGTTCAGCAGCATGGCCTCAAGTCCCAACCTCAGTATTAGCATCTGTAAAATAGGGAGGGGGATTTCCTCCCGGACCATGGCTGGGAAAACCTTGATGATTACACATTAGTCATTCCTTCTGCTCTCCCTTTCTCCCGAGGCGCTGGATTCCAGAACCCCACTGCCTCCTGGGCCTCTCCCTGCAGAGGTATCAGGCATTTTGGGCTTGGCCATAGCAGGGAGCTGGTCTCCCCACCTGACCTGCTCTCCTGCAGACTGCCCTGGCAGTAACATCCTTCTGGTTCCTGGGGTCACCTCTGACCCATTTCTCATCCCCCTCCCCACGCCATCAGTTCTGCTCTCACCTCCCGCCACTGCTGCCCTGCTTGGAACCACACTATCTCTGGAATATCCCGTGGCACCACCACTGGTCTCCTGCAGCTGCCCACTGTCCTTGCTCCTCACAGCAGCCAGAAGGACCCCTCCTCTGCCCAAAACCCCCCACTCCACTCCCACTTCACTTAGAGTCAAGGCCAAAGTCTCCACTCACCATGGCCCACCGCAGTTGGATTCTCAGCCCCTCCCTGCTCCCAATTCCCATCTTTTCCCTCCTCCCTCCCTCCTCTGCACCCACCCTAGCTGCACCAGGGTCCTAGAATCTGTTCCCTGGAGATGTCCACGTGGCTTGCTCCCTCTTCTCCTCCAGGTCTCTGCTCAGATGCCACCTCCTCCCTGTTGAAAGATTCCTTTAGTCGCTTAATTTTTCATCTCAGTGCCTACCATGTCCTGTCATTCTTTATTATTATTATTATTTATTAGCTTGATTTTCTGTGGCTCCCAGCAGAATGCCAGCTCATGAGGGAACAGGGATTTTTGTCTGTCCTGTTCACAGCTGCACCCCCAGTCCTACAAGGGTGCCTGGCCCAGAGTAGGTGCTCAGGACAATTTGTTCAATGAATGAAGAATTCATCCAGGTTGCAGTGGCTCACGCCTGTAATCCCAGCACTTTGGGATACCAAGGCAGGCGGATCACATGAGGTCAGGAGTTGGAGATCAGCCTGGCCAACAGGGTGAAACTTTGTCTCTACTAAAAATACAAAAATTAGCCAGGCATGGTGGCGTGCACCTGTAATCCCAGCTACTTGGGAGGCTGAGGCAGGAGAATTGCTTGAACCTGGAAGGCGAGAGGTTGCGGTGAGCCAAGCTCGTGCCACTGCACTCCAGCCTGAATGACAGAGCGAGACTCCATCTCAAAAAATATGTAATAATAATAATAATTCAATCAGATATGGTGGCTTATGCCTGTAATCCCAACATGTTGGGAGGCTGAGGCAGGAGGATTGCTTGAGTCCATGAGTTCAAGACCAGCCTGGGCAATAAAGCGAGACCTCATCTTTACAAAAAAAAAAAAAAGTTAGCCAGGTGTGGTGGCACACGCCTGCAGTCCCAGCTACTCAGGAGACAAGATGGGAGGATCGCTTAAGCTCAGAAGTGAGCTATGATTATACCACTGCACTCCAGCCTGGGTGACAAAGCAACACCCAAAAACAAGTCTCAAAAAAAAAAAAAAAATTAAACAGCCAGCAGGTGGCTAATGGGGCACTCCAGACACAGTGGTGAGATGTGGGGCCCTGAAACATGCTTCCTTCACCCCTACCTCCTACTTGAGCCTCTTCAGAAAGCTGCCAGAGCAGGCTGAGGATTACGTCCCACCAGTGCTGCGTCTCCTGGAGAAGAGGCAAGAGCTGGTAGATGCAGACCAGGCCCTGCAGGCCCAGAAGGAGGTGAGCCCCGACTACTGTAACAAGGTGGTGAGCCAGCGGATGGGAAGTGATGGAGCCAATTTATTAGTGACAAGGTCTGAGACAAGTGATTTTACCACTCCAAGCCTTGATTTCCTCATCTGTCAAATGGGGATCAAATGAGACCAGCTGTTGGTGCAAATAAATTTGTGAGCATTGAGTATGTGCTGGGCACTGCATTAAGACCTGGAGGTCTTACAATGGTCCCTGCCCTTGTGGGGCTCACAGTCTGGAGAGGAAAGCAAGTAAGTGTTCAGGTGGTGACTGCTACAGGCAAGAAGCACTGGGCAGGGGTTGTGGGAGCCCAAAAGAAGTCCCTACCTCCCCATGGGGGTGGTCAAGGAGGGCTTTTTGGAGGAAGTAATGTCTTGGGGATTGCTGAAGGGCAAGTCGGCTTATCCAGCAAAGGCGAAAGGGATAAGGAAGGAAAAACAGGCAGAGAAAAACCATACACAAAGACTGGCTGGAAGGCAAGAACCACACACAGGTGGTTAAGCGGCCGGAGGACAGAGTATGGGAGGAGAGAGGGTAAGATGAGGCCTGAGGGAAGCACAGGGACACTGGCATTCGGGGGCTGGAGGAGGGTGTTTCGGCTTCATCCCTGGGTGATGGGAGCCACGGGTGGGTTGAGCAGGGAGCAGCCACAGATTAGGGACAACAGGTGGAAGGGGTTAAGTGTGAACCTGAGAGCATGGGAGGACCCGGACCCCCAAACCCACACAGACAACCCACTCCTCACCCCCAGGTGTTCCGCACCAGAATGGCAGCTCTGAAACAGCGCTGGGAACAGCTGGAACAGAAGGAGCGGGAGCTAAAGGGGTCGTTCATCCGCTTTGACAAGTTTTTGCAGGTAGGTGGAGACTCCGGGGGGGGGCGGGGTCTACGGGTAGCAGCTCACACCCCCATAGGAGCCCGGCAGGTAACAAAAAGAAAAGAAGTGGTTTTCGTCATGCAAAAGGAAACGGCGGGAAACACACGCCGATGAAGAAAAAAAAAAAAAAAGCGGGCGGGGGAATTGGGTGAAGAGCCAGTTGCTGAGCCAGGCCTGCTGGCTGCCCCTGGTTTTGCGTGCGAATGTCAGGGCAGGATGGAGGTGCCGAACTCCCCGCCAGCTCCCGATTCCTGAAAATCGCCTTCTCCCCACCTTACTCCCCAGGACTCCGAGGCCCGGCGCAATCGCGCGCTGCGGAGGGCGGCGGAGGAGCGACACCAGGCGAGCCGCCGAGAGGCGGAGGCGCTGCGTCTGCGGACCCAGCTGGAGGAGCTACGGCAGGAACGCGCGCGGCTGCAGCGCCGGCTTAAGCGCCTGGAGCCCTGCGCGCGCCTGCTGGAGCAAGCGCTGGAGCTGCTGCCAGGGGTGAGTCCCGGGAAGAAGGCTGGGAGCTCGGCGCCACCGCGCGGCGCAGAGTGGCTCAGGGACGGCTTCGGCCCGGCGAACTACTGTAGCGCTGAACTACTGGAGTTCTTGGCGGCATGCCAAGAACTATCGCTTATGGAGTGCTCACTGTATGCCAGGGATACGCTTTAGTTTTTGTGGTTGTTAGTTTTGGAGTATTTTTGAGACAGTGTCTCGCTTTGTCACCAGGCTGGAGTGCATTGGCGCGATCACGGCTCACTGCAGCCTCGACTTCCTGGGCTCAAGGGATCCTCTTGCTTCTGCCTACCAAGTAGCTGGGACCACAGGCGCATGCCACCACGCCTGGCTATTTTTTAAATTATTTTTAGTAGAGACAGTGGTCTTGCGATGTTGCCCAGGCTGGTTTCGAACTCCTGGGCTCAAGCGATCCTCCCACCTCAGCTCCCAAAGTGCTGGGATTACAGGTGTGAGCCACCGCCCACGTTTTGTTTTTAAATCCTCCCCAAAGTCCAGTGAAGTGAGTCCTGTTATTGTCAACTGTCAACCCCATTTTACAGCTAGGAAAACTGAAGATTAAGAAAGCTAACTCTGGCCGGGCGCAAGTGGCTCACGCCTGTAATCCCAACACTTTGGGAAGCCAAAGCGGGAGGATTGCTTGAAGCCAGGAGTTCGAGACCAGTCTGGGTAACATAGAGTGACTCCTGTCTCTACAAAAAATTAGCCGGGCGTGGTGGCGTGTGACTATAGTCCCAGCTACTCTGGAGCGGAGATGGGAGGATCGCTTGAGCCCAGGAGTTCGAGATGACAGTGAGCTATGATCGCGCCACTGCACTCCACCCCAGGTGACAGAGGGAGACCTTGTCTCTAACAAACGGAGGTTGACATTTAAGTCACTTTCCAGAAAGATTATTCCAATAATAAGGAACGCCGGCGGCCAGATGGGATGGGGAGGGTAGGGGACTGCAGGCCCATGTGAGTCCCTTCCCCGCCCCCAATTCTAGTTCCAAGAGGTCCCGGAACTGGTGGCGCGCTTCGACGGCCTGGCCCAGACACAGGCGGCGCTGAGGCTCAGGGAGCGCGAGCGGCTAGCGGAGCTGGAGGCGGCGCGAGCGCGACTGCAGCAGCTGCGGGACGCCTGGCCGGACGAGGTGCTCGCACAGGGCCAGAGGCGGGCGCAGCTGCAGGAGCGCCTGGAGGCTGCCAGGGAGCGTACGCTGCAGTGGGTACGGCCCGCCCTCCGTCGGGGGCGCTCGGGACCCCAGGCTTCCACAGCCGGGCGGGGAGGAGCGCCAGGGCTGATGAGGACAGATGGGGCAATGCGTACCCCAGAGGGTTCGCTGCACTAAGGAGGGCATCTCAGGCATCACCGAGCCCTTTCGGGCATGAGGCCCCGCCCTATCCGCCGGCACGAGCCTCCTGCAACCCTCTCCCGAGAGCACTTGACTGCCTGACTGGCAGAAGTGGATGGGAAGAATGCCGGGCGCTGTGGCTCATGCCTGTAATCCCAACATTTTGGGAGGCCGAGAGGGGCGGATCACCTCAGGTCGTGAGTTCGAGACCAGCCTAGCCAACATGGTAAAACCCTGTCTCTACTAAAAATACAAAAATTAGCCAGGTCCACTGGCAGGCGCCTGTAGTCCCAGCTACTCCGGAGGCTGAAGGAGGAGAATCGCTAGGTCCCAGGAGGCGGTGGTTGCAGTGAGCTGAGATCAGGCCACTGCACTCCAGCCTGGGCAACAAAGCTAGACTCCATCTCAAAAAGAAAAAAAAAACAAAAAAATGTGGCTGTGAAGAGAGGGCAGCCCGCCTCTGGCCAGTTGCCATAATTGGGAGCAGGGTGGGTGTTCTCCAGGAATCCAAGTGGATTCAGATTCAGAACACAGCAGCGGAGAAGACTCTGCTCCTGGGACGCAGCAGGATGGCCGTCCTCAACCTGTTCCAGCTAGTGTGCCAGCATCAGAGGCAGCCGCCCACCCTGGACGTTGAGGACACGGAGGGACAACTAGAGCAGGTGAGGGCCCCTCTTTATGGCACCGCCAGCCCCCAAACACTCCCTCTTTGGAAAAATCAGGTGCCTAAAACCCCACAGTTAGCAACACCTTCTCTGGGTTAAGCATGGCCCTCTAAGGTCAGAGCCCTTGCCCCAGCCGTGGCTCGATCACCACGCAGGCACCAGGTCTAGGATGGATTCCTGAGTGTGTCTTGGCTCTGACAGTGGCCAGAAGAAAGCCATGTCCCTCTCTGCGATGAAGCTAGACTCTATCTCAAAAAGAAAAAAAAAAAAAAAGTGGCTGGTCTCAATGCCCTCCCTCTACCAGGAAGGCCAGGGTTTGTGCTGAGTCCCTCTTTTCTCACAGGATCCAACAGCCCACCCATGTGGCAACAACTGTAAAAAATCATGAGGTCCAGACTCACTCTTCATTAACCTCTGGCCCTCTGGCTCCCTGCTTCCTGCACAGAGAGGCCTCAGCTTCCGCAGGGAAGGTGAGGGTGGGGTTAGGTTGAGTTGTGTAGCGTAGAATGTGGCATAGGCTTTTTTTTTAGACAGTCTAGCCCTGTGTCACCCAGGCTGGAGTGCAGTGACACGATCTCGGCTCACTGCAACCTCTGCCTCCTGGTGATTCTCCTGCCTCAGCCTCTCAAATAGTTGGGATTACAGGCACACACCACACCTGGCTAATTTTGTATTTTTAGTAGAGATGGGGTTTCACCATGTTGGCCAGGCTGGTCTCAAGCTCCCAACCTCAAGTTATCCTCCCACCTCAGCCTCCCAAAGCGCTAGGCTTACAGGTGTGAGCCACCGCACTCAGCATGACATAGGTTTACAATGGTGGGAGATTTCAGACTTCAAACACTTTCTTGTTTCTAGGGGGTATACCCAAAGCGTGGCCCCTTTGAGAAGTGGAGGCAAAGTAAAGGGAGGCATCCCACCTTTTCCCCAACCCATTCCCATTCCTGTTCTGCCCAATGGCCAGGATTCCAACCGAACACCAAGACCTGGATCCTGGGAATCTGCTTCGCCCCTCCTAGTTGGTTGGATGCATCAATGCCACTGTTCTTCCCAGCCTGGCCTGTTACCTGGTTACCGTGTGGCACATGAGACTAGCAGAAACACAGGCTTGGCGTAAACAGGAAAGAGTCAGTCCCTTTTCTTTAAGTCCAAGTGTAGTAGTGGAAATTAAGAAGGAACAAAATCTGTAACCGATTGTAATTAATTAGTTGTAAACAACACTGCACTAGGACCAGATCATCTCTTTTCAAAATCAACTCTGCCTGTCAAGGAGAAAGGCTCCATGGAGGGACACTATGCCTTTTCCCACCTCCCCTAACACTCCCTGGCCTCCGGGCCTGGGACTCCCACTGTCCTGCGGCTGCCAGAATTCAGTAACAGCTTCATTTATTCATTGAATTTTCATTATTTTTCCAGTTGCCCCCTAGTTAGGACAAGGGGTAATTATTTTTCTCCATTTTTGGTGGAGATAAAGTTTCCTTCTCAGTTGTTGATACAATGACGAATATGAGGGGAGCCCACAGATGGTTGTAAGTTCACCCTCAAGTCCTAGTTTTTACAATAGATCCATGGCATTCATTAAGTTCATAAAGAAGTTAATTAAAACACAATAAAGGACGGCCACCCATGGAGATAAGAGTAGATCACAAACCAATGAATATGACTGATCCAGGTACAAGAAAATAAAGCTGATTGATATAAATGAAAATACTAATTGGACAGTGCAGGTGACAGCAGCAAGGAAGCTGTGAAGGTGTCTGTTCACGCAGCAGTTGGGAAGGTTGGCCTGAGGCTTTTAAAACGCAGAACAGTTTAGAATCTCAGTCACCGCCTCTGGGAACCACCATCACTGCTGTTCTTTTAATGAGGGGGTCTCCAGTCCCCACCCTGCCTTTTGGCCTCCCCGCGTGTTGAGGGATGGGGGCTGGACAGTGGCTCTGGGGCTGGGATGTGACTTCGTGTTGGGCTCCCCCCCAGGTGAAGCTGTTCATGCAGGACCTCTCTGCCATGCTGGCTGGCCTGGGTCAGGCTGAGCCTGCGGCCCCTGCCTCCTAGCCCTGACCCAGGTGAGTAGCGGGAGAGGGGATCCCTGAGAGACCCTGAGATAGGAGGGCCCCCATTTCCATTGGGGTGTGGACTGAGTGGCTCTTCCTGAATCTGTTTCCTCATTGGGAAGATGGGAGGGCTGTGCCTGTTCAGAGTGCTGTGGGCCTGCCATGAGGGGCACATAGCAAGCACTCAATAAGTGCATGCCCTGATGAGGAGGTGATGGGAAGGTCAAGGGGCTATGTGTGGGGCAACTGCCTCTAAAATGAGATCAGACCAGGCCCTCCCTGCCAGGGTGGCTGGGGCATGAAAAAAGCTCTTTGTCAGGTCTCAGAGCAGGGTCCATGCTAGATGAGAGATCACCAAGGCCCCTCCACTATGGACTCTGCCAGGTGAGGGGCCCAGCCTGAGAATTCAGCTGCTAGGGCCACCCTTGACCTTCTCAGAACCTCAAACAGGGGGTGGGTGGTGAGAAGACAGAGGGCAGGCCAGGTTCTGACCTCCAGGTGTGGAGGGGCCGAGTTAACCTCTTCATAGCCAGAGGGGAGCAGCTGTGCCCTTGCCCCGGGGCTGCACATCCTGTTCCCCTCCCACAGCCCACTCCCAGCTGCAACCATGTCCCGGTGGGAGGAAGGCGGACCAACTCCCACCTCCGGCACCTGGCTTGTGCTCTGAGCCTCAATTTCCTCATCGCTAAATGGACACAGCAGCAGAACCTACCCTGGGGAGACCCACAACTCCTCTGCCACATTAGCTGGGATTTTAGTACCTGGGTCTCTCCATTCCAACTCCCCAAGTAGACTGCACTCCTGGCCCACCAGCAGTGCTCAACAAAGATTTATTATATTAAAAATTCCATCGCCAAACCCTGAGGCACTCAGGGCTCTGACTGGTGCAGCCATGACCTCTGAACCCAGAACACATGGAAGCAGCAGCAGCTGAGTTGCCAACTCAGGTCTTGGCCTGCCTGGCTTTGCTGCCGAACTCCTACACACCCTTCAAGGCCCTGCTCAAATGTCTCTGTCTTAGGCTGACGCAGCTGCTGCCCTTCCGTGGCCATACAGTGCTCCTTTTCACGGACGATGGCTCCTGCAGGGAGTGCCCCCAGTGCCCAGCACTGGGCCAGGCACACAGTGGTGCACAGGAACGTCTGCCGATGCCCACCCTAAGGCCAATCAAGGAGCCACGGAGCTGGGTCCCGGTCCTCACATCCTCTTCCGCATCTTGCCCTTCTTGGAGCGGGCGACCCGGCCGAAGGCGCCCTGCTGCAGCTCCTGGACGCGGCGGCGGTTGCGGGCAGAGAGCTGCTTGAGGCCACCACGCTGCAGGAAGCGCAGCTTCTGGGCCCGGCGCCGCTGCTTCAGGATCTGCTGCTTGGTCTTGAGTTCCGGGCGGACGCAGCCTGCAGGGGTGCCTGGGGTGTGGGGCCGGGATGCACCTGCTGGGACAGGGATTCAGGGAGCTCAGCTGTCGGAATCACTCCCAAGATCCCCTCCTCCCAGAAGCTCGCAGACTCCTTCCCTGTCCCTACTCCTGTTCTGTGCCTATTGCTGTGGCCCAGTGTCTGTACACAGTAGGTGGCTAATAAAGTTTTAGGCAGCCTCATGGAGTGGTCAATAACACGGGGCCAGAACTGCTGGGGTTCAAATCCCAGCTGTGACCTCTTGGACCCTGGGCAAGTCACTAAACGGCTCTGTGCCTCAGTTTCCCCATCTGTGAATTATAAATCACAGCACCTCCTTCATGGGTGAAGAGAAAATGCATTTCCATGGTATAAAGTGCTCAGAACAAGGCCTGGCCCATAGTGAGAGCCTTTTAGGCATGACTGTTACTATTAAAAATTCTCCAACCAAGGAGTGTATGTTTCCACAGCACACCTACTGCTACTGCACGCTCTGAGGCCCCCCATAGTAACCGAAACAGACCTCAGCCTCTGTCTCCATGGACACCATGCTCTAGGCTTGTTAGATGAAAAGAGGGTGTAGATGAACCTTCCTTTAGGTGGGAGAGGAATCAGAGAAGGCCAGAGAGGGAGAGGGACTTGTCTGAGGTCACACAGCAAAGCAGCAGCAGCAGAGGTCAGCGGCCCTGCCCTAGCCTGACAGGTGGGCATCAGGTAGTCCATTCTTCTAGTTCTCCGGGAGGCAAGCACCACCCTCCCTGGCTCCCACTAAGTCCTGTGTCCTCCTCCTCCTCCCCATTCATAACAGCAGCCTCCCCAGCGCTCCTAGAGGGATGACCATTGGGGTGTTCCCAGCTGTCTCCAGTGGAGCCAGGGTGCCTCGCAGGACCTATCACCTCCAATGAGGACAAAAAAGGAAGAACAGCTGCTTTCTCCCAAAGCCCATAGGTCGCCCCCATCTCCCCAGCCCCTGCCCGCCCACTGCACGGCACTGCTCACAGCAGAAGCTGCTGTTTCACCCAGGTAAAAACAGGCTGAGAAGTGAGGTGTGGGTGGTCCCCACCCAGCCATGCTGACAAGGAGACACTCCCACAGATGGGAGAGCTGGAGGGGGAGGAGCCACAGAGAACAGGCCCAGGCAAATGCATGCAGGCTCACAGAGACACCCAGAGAAGGCAGTGACCAGCCCCAGAAGGTGGAGGGACACAGCAGTGGGTAACGCCATCTGAGAGAGACCCAGGACATGGTCCCAAACTCCCCTCTCCCCAGGGAAGGCCCCAGGTGGGAGCCTTGGGCAGCTGGGTGACTCAGGTTCAGTCACAGCCCTCATAAGGCACCTGTTTCCCGGCCTGTAAAATGGGTATTCGCAGTCACCTTGCCTCCCAGGTCATGTGTGGCCTTCCAGGACACAGCCTGCCCGCACCCAGCAAGTGGGAGCCCCTCCCTGACAGCAGCCCTTAAGCACAGGCTCTGGTAGACAGAGCCGGCTTCAAATCCACCTTAGCCTTTTACTGGCTGAGGGACCCAGGCCAGATCAAAGAGGTCGAAGTCCTCAAATGACCAAATGTACTATTTGCCAACCCACATTTCGAGGAAGTATCTTCCTCAACATCCCCCGTGATCACCTCCTCCCGGAACCAAAGCTGCTTCTGACTGCGTCTTTGGTGACATGAACTTCCCCACAGCATTGCTAAAAAGAACGTCACTCCTGAGGATGCCACAGGGGTTCAATTCATGCCCACTCTGCCAGGTCGAACCACATGCAGATGCCATTTTTGCAGGTGAAAATGGCCCACATAGCAGCATTCCCACAAGGTTCCACCTCCCGAGTTCTCTAGGATTTTAGACAATAGGCTTAATTAGGTGAACAGGGCATCTACCAGAAGTCATCCCCGTGGCTTCATCTGTGAAGTGGCCAGAGGTCGGGGACAAGGCACCTGAGGGGCACGGTGCTTCCCAGCGCCTGTCAGGTGATGCTCGTGACCATCAGAGACCGGGATAGTAGGAAGGGGGAACCTGTGGGTGTGGGGGTTGGGTGGGGGGATCATGGAGGGACCCAGGGTTTTGGCAGCATACCCCAACACACCGAGCTCTGGGGCTCTGCAGTAGCCCCTGCACCCGTGCCTCAGTGTTACCCTAATCTGACCATAACTGCTCTACCTACCTGTGCACCCATACTCCCCACCCTCCCTGGCTCTCACCTTGACCACGGCCTCGCTTCCCACCTCTTCGCTCTGGGCCTCGCCGGTCAGATGCTCCTTCTTCGTCCGAGTCACGATCATCAATTTTCTGTTTCTGTTTCCACTTCTGATAGCTGGGAAACCTCGTTAAGGAAGCTGCGTGAAGCCCCTGGGACGGGAGAAGGCTCCTCCCCACACCGCCCCAGCAGACACAGTTCTGTTATCCCAGTCGCGGCTGAAGCTGCTGGGCCCGCCCCCAGCACACAGGTCCCACTTACTGGAGATGCGGCTGCTGAAGCCGCTGGGCCCGCCCCCAGCACAGGTCCCACTTATTGGAGATGCGGCTGCTGAAGCCGCTCAGCTCCGGCCCCTCATCCCCGGCCCCGCCCCCAGGTCCCACTTAATTGGAGCTGCTGCTGCTGAAGCTGCTCGGCCCCGCCCCTCCCCGGCCACGCCCCTCAGGATACAGGTCTCGCTTGTAGGAGCTGTTGATGTAGCGGCCACTCTCTGTCTTAATCTTCTTCTTGTCTTCCTGTCCTGACTTTCCCACAAACCGCTTCTTCTTACGGTCCCTGCAGGAGAGGGAGTTGGGACGGCTGCCGTGGAGGGAAACGCTTGGAGTGCCGGTTCCCGCTCAGGGCCTATCTCCTCACCCGACCCTCTTGTCAGGTTGTTGGGAGCATTAAAAGAAAGCAGTGCAGCCATGTCTGGCATGCAGTTGGCGCTCAATAAAGGTCAGAGGACTGCCGCCAGCACTGGGGCCTGGCTCAGGGACAAGGGCCTCCTGGAGGGTTTCCAATCCCCTCCCCCTTCCCAGCTGTGACCCTTGGTTGAGTCACATACATTCTCTAGACGCTAGAGTCCTCCTGAACAAATGGGTCCTGAGCCCTGTCTAGAAAGACTTGCCAGCAAAAAGGATAGACGGGGTCAAGATCTCTGTGGTGTGTGATCAAATCAAGGTAACAGAACAGCCAGGGGCCATCACACCTGCTGTGAGTGGTCACATGGGGGACAGCCAGGTCATAATCCAGGCTGTCCAGGATCAGATGGGAGTGAGGACGTCAGGGAGTTCACCCTGCCTGCTGGCATGAGGGGCAGCTCACTCGCTCACTCACCCCAGGCAGGGATGATGGAGGGGCAGCTAACTTGCTCACTCACCCCGGGCATGGATGGGCGGCTCACTCGCTCACTCACCCGGGGCATGGATGGGTGGGTCACTCGCTCACTCACCTGGGGCATGGATGGGTGGGTCACTCGCTCACTCACCACTTGAGCTGCTGCCGGCCCCTCGTCAGGTTCTGGGCTTCGTCCCCCATCAGGTCCAGGACAGCGCCAGCCACCTGCTGCTCGAAGGCTCCCCCTTCCCCGCTGATGCTCAGGCTGCAGGGGGAAGGTGGGAGACATAACTGGATTGATGGGATCCAGCAGACCTGCCTGCCCCACCCAGGACCCAGCCAGCCACTCACCCCCGCTCGCTGTCGAAGTCCTTGGGCCGGTAGGGGATGTAGAATTCCTGGTCCCGCTGCCAGGCCTCCTCCCTCCGCCTCTTGGCTCCCCTGTTGGGTCCTGACCGCTGCCGCTTCCGGCCCATGACCTCTGAGAAAATGTCCTGGCAGAGCACGGACCGAGGCCCAGCGTCATGCCTGTAGCCCCCTGGGGAGTCCCCACAGCCTCCCTACCCACCACCCTGGCCACAGGGGCCAGTGGCTTCCCGGGGACTTTCAAAGCTTCACTTTGCCATTTCTTAGCTGGGTGACAGTGTCTCCTGTGGGACCCTCAGTTTCCTCATCTGCACACACAGCGCAACCCCTGCCTCAGGGACCAGCAGAGGCAGGACAGCTAGGTAAGGGAGAGAGTGCCGGCTGGGGGAGACCCAACTCCCCATTCCAGCTCCGCGCTCCAGGCTGTGTAACAGCCGGCCCTGCCCCTCTCTGCGCCTGGCCTGCTCTGAACAACGTGGACTAGGTCAGGGGTCTCCAGCTGGTCTTCCAGGCTACTGAACCCTCTGTCTAAACAAAACATGAGAGAGGGACATCCTGGGGGACACGCAGGCCCAAGACCCACCTACCAGGTGAATGGGACACTTCATGGTCCTCCCTCTGAGTGAGACCCGCACGTCTCACTGCAGAAGCCCTGATGTGTTTGGTGGCTGGTGATGCCCTGGACCCCACTGAGGGTGTCATGTTGTACACAGCTTCTCAGGCTAAAGATCTGGCCCCAGTTTTAAACGAGGGACAGTGGACAAGAACCATACCCCGACTCTGCAGATGGGAAGCTGACAGCATCCACCTCCATCCACTGCTCAAAGCCCCTAGAACAGCTTCATGGGCTGCTGCGACTTAGCCACCCCTTCCCTGTACCCCAGGTCCAGGGTCCCCAGGGTGGAACCTGTACCTCCACACTCTCTCCCGCCTCCTCCTCCTCCTCCTCCTCTTTCTCAGGCTGCTTCTCCTGCAGTGCTGGGCAGCTCGGGGCTGGGCCCACTGGGCCCTCCTGCTGCTCCTGCCTCCCCTGCTGTCCCTGCTGGAAGCGGGCGATGGCCTTGTGGTCCTTCTGCCGCTTGGCGCGCATCACCTGACTGCACAGGTCTCGGCTGGAGGCGTTGATCTCAAATATAGTCTGTGGAGGGGACACCCAGTCCTTTGCCCACCAGCCTCCTACCCCTAACCCCACCCTTACCACTTGGTGGGCTCCCTATTGGCATTCTTCCCCAAGTCTTCCCCAGTGTCCAAGGTGGGCACTCTCATTATCTGCACTTCACAATTAGATAGACCCAGGCCAGGCGCAGTGGCTCATGCCTGTAATCCCAGCACTTTGGGAGGCTGAAGCAGGAGGATCACTTGAGGTCAGGAGTTCGACACCAGCCTGGCCAACACGGTGAAACCCCATCTCTGCTGAAGATACAAATATTAGCCAGGTGTGGTGGTGGGCACCTGTAGTCCCAGCTACTGACGAGGCTGAGGCAGGAGAATCACTTGAATTCAGGAGGCAGAGGTTGCAGTGAGCCGAGATTGTACCACTGCACCCCAGCCTGGATAACAGAGCGAGACTCTATCTCAAAAATAAAACAAAAACACAAAGAGAGACCCAGGCCAGGTACCATGGCTCACGCCTGTAATCTCAGCACTTTGGGAGGCTGAGGCAGGAGGATCACCTGAGCCTAGGAGTTTGAGACCAGTCTAGGCAACATGACATGACCTCATCTCTACAAAAAATAAAAAAATTAGCCATGTGTGGTGGCATGCACCTGTAGTCCCAGCTACTCAGGAGGCTGAGATAGGAGGATCACTTGAGCCCAGGAGGTCAAGGATGCAGTGAGCCATGATTGCACCACTGCACTCCAGCCTGGGTGACAAAGCAAGACCCTGTTTCAAAAACAAACAAAAACAAAAACCCAGAGAGGGTGAGTAACCAGCCCATGGTCACATGCTAGGAAAAACCATAGCTTGTTAACCCAAGTCCATTTGACTTCAAAACTGGCGCTCTTAACCATGACAGCTCCTCTCCTGATCCCAGCTGGCTGGCAAGCTTACTCATTCCCGAGTAGGTTTTTCCTTTTGTGCATCCCCTTCCATATGCACAAGATGGGGTGCCTAATGGGAGTCAACAGTTGGGAAGGAGGGAAGGAAGCTCAGGAAAACAAGCTCTTCAGGCCTCTAACAGACCGGGAGCATGTCACTTCCCCTCGTGAACCATCTGTTAAGTGCTAGGGAATGGCTGCCCCATGCCACCTGCTGTGGGCCAGCAGGGATGGTTCCAGAACAAGGGGCATCTCAAGAGAGGCTGTCAGAGCCAAGGCTGCAGGTTAAGATATAAGCTCAGATGAAAATCCCTGCTGGGGTCCTGCTGGGGGTCAGGACTGCAATCTGAGTCATGGCACCACCGTTGTCACTGTGTGACCCCAGGTCACGGGCCATCTGTCTCTGGCCTCCACTGAGCCAGGACTCAGAGTGTGGTCTCCGCCCGGCCCCACTCACCGCCCGGGAGCGGTAGTTCTTGATGCTGTCCACCAGCCTCAGCCGCTGCAGCTCCTCCTCCTCAAAACGCGAGCCTGGTGGGAAAGCAGTGAGGTATCAGGCTGTGGGTGGGGTCAGCAAGACCCACCTGCCACCCCTACCCTGTAGAAGGACTCACTGAAGAGGGGGTGCAGGCCCAGCCCCACAAGGTCCAGCTCCTTGGCCCTCTTGATGGACTCCGGTGAGGGCGCTGGGCGCGAGCGCACATACTGCTGCTGGGCGTTGTCAGCTACGCGGGCCAGGCCCCGTAGCTCCAGCGATGCCTCCAGAGTGCTCTGCAGGCCACTGTCCTCCTCGTCCACCACACTCTGTGGCACCCGACCCAGCATGCCATCCACACCGGCCGCACCTGCACCCCACACAGCACCTTGTCAGGGGTCTTTCAGTCCAGCCCACCTGTCCGCTGCCCGACCACCATTCCTGGGTCTCACCCTGGCTCCACAATCACAGGTAAATGGCTACAAAATAATCACTGCAAAGAACACCAGCACTTACGGAGGAGCTAGAGAGCCAGACACTTGAATACACCGACAGGGGTCAACAAACCGCGGCCGGCCGGCCAGCTGCCTGCTGCTTCTGTAAATGGCTCTATGGGAGCACAGCTGCACTACTCGCTGATGCATGGTCTCTGGCTGTTTTTGCACTACAAGGCCAGGGTTGAAGAGCCACCCTGGATCACATGGCCCACAGAGTCTAGAATATGTACTATCTGGCTCTAAAAACAAAACTTTGTTGGCCGGGCACGGTGGCTCATGCTTATAATCTCAGAGTTCTCGGAGGCTGAGGCAGGAGGATCACTTGAGGCCAGGAATTGGAGACCAGCCTGAGCAATGTAGTGACACTCCATGTCTACAAAAAACATTTTAAATTAGTCGGGCATGGTGGTGTGCACCTGTAGTCTCTCAATTACTCATGGGGTGAGGCAGGAGGATCACTTGAGCCTGGGAGCCCAAGGCTGCAGTAAGCCATGATAGCGCCACTGTACTCCAGCCTGGGTGACAGAACAAGACTTTGTCTCTCTTAAAAACAAAAAACAACCAACAGCAACTTTGCTGACTCCAGCATTAGAAATTCAATTTCCACAGCAACCCTGTTCTACAGATATGAAAACTGAGGCTTAGTGTGGTTCAGTTGCTACCAGGACTGTCAAATGAGTCAGTTGCAGAGACAGGATTCAATCTAGGAAGAGTCCATACTAGCAACAGCGATCCTTATGGTAATAAGTAACAGCAACAGTAAGAGCAGAGGATGCCGGGGACAGAGGCTTCCTATGTGCAAGCACTGTGCTGAGTTCATCATCATCATCTCCTTTACCTCACACCAAAAATATGAGGAAAGTACGTGCTTTCTTTTGTCGTCACGTTCTGACTTTCTACTACAGGACATCTACAACCGTAAGCCAGGCACGGCGGCTCACACCTGTAATCCCAGCACTTTGGAAGCCTCCAGCACAGATGGAGAATCACTTGAGTGCAGGAGTTCAAGACCCAGCTGGGCAACATAGTGAGACCCCCATCTCCACAAAAACTAAAAAATCATCCAGGCATGGTGGACCTGACTGTATTCCCAGCTCCTCAAGAGGGTGAGGTAGGAGGACTGCCTGAGCCTAGGAGGTCAAGGGTGCAGCGAGCTGTGATCATGCCACTATACTCCAGCCTGGGTGACAGAGTGAGCCCCTCTCAAAAAAAAAAAAAAAAAAAAAAAAGGCAAAACAATGAAAGAAAAACACAAAAAGCCGAGGGAAGAGTGTGATGGACCTCATGGGCCCATCACCCACCGTCAATTACCAACATTTGGCCAATCTTGCAAGAAAGGCCCTGATGAGTCCATTTTAGAGATGAGGAAACTGAGGCTCCTGGAGGTTTAGAGATTGGCCCAGGGGCACATGGTGAGGGTCAGGGTCGGAAACCAAACCCTGCACTGGGTCAGGAGCCTGCCCTCTTCCCATCTCTCCAGATTAAGCACGTGCTGGGCCCTGCTGACCCCTGGCTAGCTCTGGAGCAAAAGCAGGATGTCTCTCCCTAAAAGCTAACTGCACCGGGGGTGGTTTCTGCCTGGACATTGTGGGAGGCTCCTTCCCTCCCTCTGCCCCTCCCACACCCATGCACAGCTCTCAACCCAGAAGGTCGGAGATCTGTAAAGCCTGCACAGGGCTGCGTGCTGCCTCTAGCCCTGAGCAGGCCCTGGGTGCAGGGTCCATTTCCTTCTGCTCCTGCCTGTCACCCGGCCCCTGGGGCTGCTGGGTGGGGCTGTGCTCGCACCTCCCTCACTTGGCCCTTGCACTCTCGGCTTCGCTCCCAGGAAAATGCTTTGAAATGCCCCCTCCAATTCACCCCTGTGTGGCGCCCAACTGAGGCCTCCACCTCCGGTGACTGCACAGGCTGCCCCTGACCCCGGCCAGGCCCCACAGCCCTTTCCTGTGCCCTTGCATCTGACCCCAGACTCTCCACTGCAGAGTCTGCTTTCCAGCTGCCTCCAGGCATGGGCTGGGACACTGCAGGGCCACACGGTCACCTGAGGGGGCCACAGCCTGGACAGAGATCACCACTGGCTGCCAAGAGTGAACAGCCAAGAAGGGGGCCCGGAGCTCTGAATCTTAGCTCCCCACCTTCCTGCGGTGTGCACGCGGGTAGGCCTGTCAGAGCCGTTTTCTCATCTGTGAAGCGGAGGTGACTGACAGCCCTCCCTCCAGCACAGATGGACAAATGAGGCAAGATGTGTACAGGGCCCGGGAACCAGCAGGACTGCAGGTGGAAGCCCACAGTTGGAGGCCCATAGATGGAGGCCATGGTGATTCCTGTTGTCTGTCCCATGCATTCCCACTCTAGGGTGTATACAGAAACGTCCTGTGGGTGGCCGGGCACAGTGGCTCACACCTGTAATCCCAGCACTTTGGGAGGCCGAGGCGGGCAGATCACCTGAGGTCAGGAGTTCGAGACCAGCCTAGCCAACATGGTGAAACCCTGTCTCTACTAAAAACACAAAATTAGCTGGGCGTGGTGGTGTGTGCCTGTAGTCCCAGCTACTCAGGAGGCTGAGGCAGGAGAATTGCTTGAACCCAGGACGTGGAAGTTGTGGTGAGCCGAGACTGCGCCATTGCACTCCAGCCTGGGCAACAAGAGCGAAACTCTGTCTCAATGAAAGAAAAGAAAGAAAAGAAAGAAAAGAAAGAAAAGGAGGGAAGGAGGGAAGGAGGGAAGGAGGGAAGGAGGGAAGGAGGGAAGGAAGGAAGGAAGGAAGGAAGGAAGGAAGGAAGGAGGAAAGTCCTTTGGGCTTGGTCTAAAGGTGCCTCAGCCTCCCTCCCCGCCCCCTGTGCTCCCCTGAAAACTCAGTCAAGTATAGGGTCACACACTAGATGCCTGCAGGGGCTGGGCAGGCTATACCAACAGGAAAGGGAGGCAGGCAGGGGCTGCAGGGGACCAGGGAGCCTGTCTAATGGGGGGCGCCACAGCTTAGCACCCAGATCCAACCGTTTCCTAGTAGATACCAGAAATCTGGATTGTTGTGGGAAATCCTGAGTTTAAAATAGAGGGATTAGCCAGGCACAGTGGCTTGCTTGAGCCTAGGAGTTGGACGCTGCAGCGAGCCGTGACTGCACCACTGCACTCCAGCCTGGGCAAGAGTAAGACCCCGTCTCATTAAAAAATAAAAGGAATCAGTCAGGAGCAGTGACTCACACCTGTAATCCCAGCACTTTGGGAGGTGGGTGAATCACCTGAGGTCAGGAGTTTGAGACCAGCCTGGCCAACATGGTAAAACCCTGTCTCTATTAAAAATACAATAAAAAATTAGCCAGGCATCTGTAGTCCCAGCTACTTGGGAGGCTGAGGCAAGAGAATGGCTTGAACCTGGGAAGCAGAGGTTGCAGTAAGCCAAGATCACACCACTGCACCCCAGCCTAGGCAACAGAGCAAGACTCCGTCTCAAAAAATATGAAATAAAAATAAAATAAAATAAAATAAAATAAGGAATCATCTTCTCCTGGGGTCAAACCCAGCCCCACCTCCTCCCACAGCCAAAATAGGGCCCATGAACTCTATGGAGACCCCTAACCCCACCCAGCCTCCACTCACCTGAGGGGTCCTCGAGGGGTCGGGCAAGGGCAAGGGAGCGGCCCAGGAACAGGTGCAGATCCAGCAGGTAGGGAATTTCGTCAGGGGCCACCAAGG
Source organism: Macaca nemestrina (assembly GCF_043159975.1). Taxonomy (NCBI): domain Eukaryota; kingdom Metazoa; phylum Chordata; class Mammalia; order Primates; family Cercopithecidae; genus Macaca; species Macaca nemestrina. The sequence continues at coordinate 20,074,491 of NC_092134.1, read as the reverse complement.
AGTAGGCTGTGCCACTTCGGCCAGCCCGAGCCACACGGCCTGCAGCAAGGAGACGTTCAAGCTTAATTAAGCAAACTAGAAGAACCTGGACCCAGCATGAGTCCCACAGACCAGATCCTGAGCGGGTGAGCCTGGCCAGGCCTCGAACTCCCATAGCTGCTCTCCCCACCTATGCACAGGGAAGTTCAATCATGGTCTCTGGGTTGATCTGTGAGAGTGTGGCCAAGCTGATACGGTGCCCTGGGAGACTAGCAGAAATACAGCAAAGGCCTGCTCATGAGCATGATCAACTCTTCAGTGCCCCCACTTTTGAGAATTGCCCCCAAAGATGCAAAGATTCACACACAAGGAGGTTTAGTATGGCCCTGACTAGGAGAGCCCCAAGTTTGGAACTAAAGGCTCAAGGATAGAGGACTGGTTAAGTGAATTAGCTGATGGCCACACAGTGGGGAATTAAACAGCTCAGAAAAAGAGTGGGCAAACTGCAGCCTACAGGGCCAGGCTAGTGGCACCCGCCTGTAATCACAGCACTTTGAGGGGCTAAGGCAGGAGAATCACTTGAGGCCAGGAGTTCAAGAACAACCTGGGCAAAATAGTAAGACCCCATGTCTACAAAAAATGAAAATTAGGCAAATGTGGTGGTGTGTGCCTGCAGCCCTAAGTACTTGGGAGGCTAAGCTGGGAGGATTGCTTGGATCTGGGAGTTCAAGCTTACTGTGAGCTATGACCATGCCACTGCACTAGAGCCCAAGCAACAGAGTAAGATCCGGGCCCCTTGCTTGTCTGTGTAAATAAAGATTTACTGGAACACAGCCACACTCATTTGTCTATGTAAATGAATAGGCAGCATTCACACTACACCAGCAGAGATGAACGGTTATGACAGAGACAGTATGGTCCACAAAGCCTAACGTTTCATGTCTAGCCCCTTATAGAAAAGATGTGCCAACCCATCACAGAATGACATTTCATAGTAAACAAAAAACATTTGCTATGTGTGGTGATGTAAAAAGAAAAAAACAAAAAGCAAGTTATAAAAAAGAGCACCCAATGTGATTGCAATTTTGCATGAAATAGATAAATCCCTGCACAGCATTATATTCTGGCTTGTGTCTGTATCTTGGGAAAACAAGGTGTTACGACATTTGGAGATTTCATTTGAGGTTGTCCGACTGGCACTGTTGGTCTTGTGAGGCACAAGAAATTCCCTTTGGGGGGTCCTGGGGACCTCTCTAGGAACATGCAGAACCAGCCCTCCACACAGCAACGAAAACTAGGGGACAGCAGACAGCAACAAGAGGGAAGTGTGCTCACCATATGACACTTATGAATTAAAAGAAGGCAAAGAAAGTAGAGTAACAGTTACCAGGGGCTATGGGAGGGGAATAAGGAGATTTTGTCTGATGGGTAGAGCTTCAGTTTTGCAAGATGAAAAAGTTCTGGGGCTGAGCATGGTGGCTCACACCTGTAATCCCAGCACTTTGGGAGGCTGAGGCAGGCGGATCACTTGAGGTTAGAAGTTCAAGACCACCCTGGCCAACATGGTGAAATCCCCGTCTCTACTAAAAACACAAAAACTTGGCCAGGCGTGGTGGCAAGCACCTGAAATCCCAACTACTTGGGAGGCTGATGCAAGAGAATAGCTGGAACCCAGGAGGTGAAGGTTGCAGTGAGCTGAGATCATGCCACTGCACTCCAGCCTGGGGGACAGAGCAAGACTCTATCTCAAAAAAAAAAAAGGTTTTGGGGACAGATGGTGGTGATGGTTGCACAATGTGAACACACTCAATGCCACTCCACTGCACACTGGGAAATGGCAAAATGCTGAATTGTATGCTATGTCTACTTTACCACAACTTAAAATAGAAACATCAGAAGAATGGATGCACACCAAAATGACGGCCATGTCATCAAAGAGCAATGGGGAACAGCGATCTCTGAAATGAGACCACAGCTGCTCCGTGACTTACAAAGGGCTGCATCTCAATAAACCCAACAGCTGTCAAAAATACACTCACTGCACCTAACCCACTAAACGTCACAGCTCAGCCAGCCTGCCTTGAACATGCTCCAAACACTTCCATTAGCCTACCCTTAGGCAAAATCATCCCACACATAGCCGATTTTAAAATAAAGTGTTGAAAATCTCATGTAACTTATTGAATCTGTACTGAAAGAAAAAAATAGAATGGTTGTATGGGTGCTATTGTAAAGTCAAAAAAACCATAAGCTGAATAATTGGGTCTTTTTTTTGTTTTTTGAGACAAGATCTTGCTCCGTTGCCCAGGCTGCAGTGCAGTGGCACAATAGGGAGTTTGAGACCAGCTTGAGCAATACAGCAAGGCTCTGTCTCTAAAACAAGCCCACAGCCACCCCATATGCAGTGTCAGGAGTTAAGCCTTGTACCCTCGGCTTCTGCCAGGATCCAGCACCCCTGCCTGCCCCAGGGCCAGCCACGGGCCGCTTACCCACACGGTGCAGGAAAAGCTTGCCCTTGGCAGGGAAGCTATAGTTGATGACATTGTCCAGCAGCGGGATGTCCAGGCCCCGGGCGGCCAGGTCAGTCACAATGAGGGCGGAGCACTTGCCAAGCGTGAATTTGGCAAGGTTGATCTTGCGGGCTGTCGGGTCTAGGGCACTGTAGATGTGGGCGCAACTCACCCGCTGGGTCGTCAGCAGCTGCTCAGAGCAAAGATGGTAACAAAGTGAGAAGGAGACTTGGAGGAGAAAGGAAAGGAAGCCAGGCAGGCCATGGTGGGGGACAGGCACTGAGGTGCAGAGAGAAGACCACGGGTTCTGGAGTCTGGCACCCTTGGTCTGAATCCCAGCTTGCTGGGTGACACCAGTTTGGGGAGGAATGGAGCTTACAACACCTCCCACCTCTCTGCAGGGCTGTCTGAGGATCAGAGATGATGTGTGCAGAGGGCCCTCATCAGAGATGATGTGTGCAGGGAAGCTGCAAATGCTACCTCAGTGCACAGGCCTTATCCTGATTCTGCTACAAACAAGCTGTGTGACCTTGGGCAAGTTACCAAACCTTTCTGTGCCTCATTTTCCTCATCTGTACGAATAACTGCCCCTTCTTTGTAGCCTTATTATGAGGATCACATGAGTCAGTATACACAGTGCTGAGAACAGAGTCTCAACATGGGACACTCATGATGGCGCTAGCTGTTCTTTACAGATTACTGTTTAAACTGGGCGTGGTGGCTCACGCCTGTAATCCCAGCATTTCAGGAGACCAAGGCTGGAAAATCACTTAAGCCCAGAAGCTCAAGACTAGCCTGGGTAACACAGCAAGACACCATCTCTACAGAAAAAATAAAAATAAATCAATAAATAATGAGCTGGCATGGTCAGGCATGGCTCGTGCCTAGAGTCCCAGGTACTTGGGAGGCTGAGGTGGGTGGATCACTTGAGCCCAGAAGGCAGAGGCTGCAGTGAGCCATGATCATGCCACTACACTCCAGCCTGGCCAAAGGAGCAAAACTCTTGTCTCTAAAAAAACTATTTAAAAATGACTATTTTGGTCTTACTCGCTGGTGACCCCAGCAGCTGCACAGAGGGAGCGCTGTTAACTGTGTGTGGAGTGAGCGGAACCCAGTGAACCATGTCCTCAGATAACAGACCCAGGTGTAGCCGACGGGGAGGCAGGCACTGACAGAAAGGGGCCCCCCGCCTTCTGGGGCACAGCGACTCCCCAGGCTTTGACCCAGGCGAGGGTCACACAGGGATAACACATAGGAAAAAACTCTGAGCCACTCACACATGCTAACAGCACTTCACACAGCTTACTACATGCAGGTCATGCCTCAATCTTAAGATGTCAAACAAACCAAACACTAAAAATCTACAGGAAAATGACAGGATGGCAGGGACAGGTTTCAAAATAACCTGGATGATAAGGGGAAATAATGGATGAAGGTCAAGACCAGCTATGAGCTGATAACAGTTGTACCTAGATAACGAGTACCCAGGAGTTCATCATATTATTTTCTGATCTTAGTATGTCTTTGAAATTTTCTCACAATAAAAAGTTTAGGCCAGGCGCTGTGGCTTACACCTGTAATCCCAGCACTTTGAGAGGCTGAGATGCGCAGATCACTTGAGGTCAGGAGTTCAAGACCCGCCTCGCCAACACAGCAAAACCCCGTCTCTAAGAAAAATGCAAAAATTAGACAGGCATGGTGGTGCCTGAAGTCTCAGCGACTCAGGAGGATGAGGCAGGAGAATCACTCAGACCTGGGAGGTGGAGGTTGCAGTGAGCTGAGATTGTGCCACTGCACCCCACTCTGGGTGACAGAGTGAGATGCCATTTCCAAAGGAAAAAAAAAAAAAAAAAAGAAATGTTTTCATAGTAAAAAGTTTAGGCTGGGCACAATGGCTCACACCTATAATCCCAGTACTGTGGGAGGCCAAGCTGGGAGGATCACCTGAGCCCAGAAGTTCAAGACCAGCTTGGGCAACTGAGTGAGAACCTGTCTTTACAACATACAAAAATAAGTAACCAATTAGCTGGGCATGGTGACAAGCACCAGAAGTCCCAAATACTCGGAAGGCTGAGGTGGGAGGACTGTTTGAGCCTGGAAGGTCAAGGCTGCAGTGAGCCGCGATTATGCCACTGCACTCCAGCCTGGATGGCAGAGTGAGGTTCCGTCTCAAAAAATAAAAATAAAAATAAAAATAAAAATAAAAATGACCATCTTGAGCCCAGGCCCAGGTTCCTGGTCCACTCTCATGCTGCCCTCTAGTGACCGCACAGGGAACTGCAGCTCCAAACTCCAGCTGAAGGAGGTGACGGTCCCACTCAGGACTGGGCTCACCTCAGTGAGGTACTCGGCATGGTGCTTCGTGGCCACAAACACCACGGTCTGGTCCTGGGGTCGCACCACGTTGCGCAGCAGGTGGAGCAGCACGGCAGCCTTGGTGTCCTCCCGCACGAGGAAGAAGGAGGTCTGTGGGGAGAGGGCATCACGAGTTGGCTTTCGGGATCCTGGCCCAGAGCCTGCAGGGCCCACCTGGACACACCCTCCTGGGACAGGACAGGTGCAGCCTCACCTTCAGCTGCTCGTTGAGCTTGGTGTCCACGTCAAGCCGGATGAGCACAGGCTCTGTGAGGCCTGCAGGAGACGTGGGGGAGAGTGGGGGTGTCGCAGAGGGACTGGACCCCCAGGCCCCAGCCCCACCCCCAGCCCCCATCTCCACCCCCAGCTCACGCACCAGCGCGGGCAAATTCCACCAGCAGTTTGGGCAGCGTGGCGGAGAAGAGCACCGTCTGGTGGCCCCCAGGGAGGCGGGCGATGATCTCCTGCAGCTGCTCTGCGAAGCCCATTTCAAAAAGCCTGGAAGGGTAGAAGGCAAGACCAGGTCAGAGGGGGCCTCCGCTCCCTGGAGTTCCAACCTCAGCCATCCTTGTCCTCACAACTTCTGCGGTGTCCCAGGGCTCCTCTCTCTAACTCAGCCCACTCACACTTTATCGCGTGACTTCATCCTAAGCAACAATAACCTTGAAATCTGGAATCTGTCTCGGTTATGTTCTTACAAACTCATGCTGAAATAATCGACAGCAGCCCAGGCTGACTGCAGAGGGTCACGCCTGTAATCCCAGCACTTTGAGAGGCCAAGGTAGGAGGAGTTTGAGAACACCCTAGGCAAGACCCCATCTCTACAAAAAATAAAAAATTAGCTGGGGCTGGGCATGGTGGCTCACGCCTATAATCCCAGCACTCTGGGAGGCTGAAGCAGGTGGATCACCTGAGGTCAGGAGATCGAGACCATCCTGGCTAACATGGTGAAACCCCGCCCGTAATAAAAATACAAAAAAAAATTAGCCGGGTGTGGTGACAGGCGCCTTTAGTCCCAGCTACTCGGGAGGCTGAGGCAAGAGAATGGCATGAACCCGAGAGGCAGAGCCTGCAGTGAGCCGACATCGCACCACTAAACTCCAGCCTGGGTGACAGAGCGAGACTCCATCTCAAAAACAAAACAAAACAAAGCAAAACAAAACAAAACAAAGAAAACAATTAGCTGAGCGTGGTGGCGAATGCCTATACCCCCAGCTACTCAGGAGGCTAAGGTGGGTGGATCCCTTGAGCCTGGGAGGTCGAGGCTGCAGTGAGCCATCATCACACCAGACTGGGCGACAGAGCAAGACCCTGTCACCATCAATCAATCAATGATAGCAGTCCCTCCCCTCTTTCCCCACCTCCCCCTCCCCAACTCTGCCAGGGAGGGTTCTAAGTACTTTACAAGTATCAAGTCTTCGGGTCCTCACAGCACCCCTGGGAGGTACATGCTACTTTATCCCCATTTTGCAGTTGAAGCAGCCAAGGCCCAGAGATGCCCAGTGATTTGCCCAAATTCAGAGCTGAAGTCGCAGAGCTAGGACTGGATCCCACTCCTGTCTGTCTCCTGAGTCCATGCTCTCAACTTTGTGCTTTTAAAAAAATATCTTTGAAATCCCACATTAGGGGCCGGGCACTGTGGTTCGTGCCTGTAATCCCAGTACTTTGGGAGGCCGAGGCGGGTGGATCACCTGAGGTCAGGAGTTCGAGACCAGCCTGGCCAACATGGTTGAAACCCCATCTCTACTAAAAGTACAAAATTAGCTGGGCATGGTGGCGTGTGCTTGTAACCCCAGCTACACAACAGGCTGAGGCAGGAGAATCACTTGAACCTGGGAGGCGGAGGTTGCAATGAGCCAAGATTGTGCCATTGCACTCTAGCCTGTGTGACAGAGCGAGACTCCATCTCAAAAATAAATGAATAAATAAATAAATCCCATGTTAGATGTCCTACTATTTATTTCAATACTCCTGAAATGCAAAATTATAAATATTGGTCAGAGAGCCCCACAGACGAGCTCCAGCACCACTTATGAGGAGGTCTGCAGGACACATCTGGGGAGACACTGCTTCGATCTTGGCCACACGGGTCTCTCCCGGCAGAGCCTTCCTCTGGTTGACCTCTCTGCCTCCGCTTTCCCAGTTCAGACACAAGTGCTCAGGGCTGACCTGCAGCCTTACCGGTCGGCTTCATCGAACACCACGTATTCCACACTCTGCAGCTTCAGGTTCATTTCCACAGCCACGTGCACCAACCGTCCGGGCGTGGCAATAATTCTGGAAGAGGGTGCACAGGCCAGGTGACCCCAGGGCCAGGGCCACCACCATAGTTCTCTTACACCCCCACCACTGGGAAGGGACCTCAGGGAGTCATTCCCAATCAACAAACTCACATGTCGGGATTTTCGTGCAGGGCTGCAAACTGGTCTTCCATCCTAGAGAGGAGAGAAGGGTTTTAGCTTGATAGAACAGGTCTCCGGTTCCCCTTCCCATAACCAAATGTCCAGGTGAGGCTGCACACCCCAACCCCAGGAACACACACCCGAGGCTTGGAACTGAGGAAAGGCCAGTGCTGAGGTGAGGCAAAGGCATTGCCCTGACAAGAGATACAAGCTGAAATATTCAAAAGAACGGTTATAACAGAGTTCCCCCAAAGAGATGGGCTCAACTACAGACCTCAATTCACTCCTTCTGTTGGTCCAGATAGCAACAAAGCTGCCTTCTACCCACAGCGCCCCCAGCAACTAACCCTGGAACTACCAGCTCCAACTAGAACTCAGGTTCCCCGGATATCTGTCAGCTCTCGTCCTTAAACCCTTTGGACACACATCCCTACTTTTAGTCCTCCTCTGAAGCACCCTTGGGATACCTGTAGGAGCCAGGGTAGCCCTGGGCCAGGACTAGCCCAGGGAGGCCTTTCTGACAATCACAAACTTTAGAAAGAATAAATGACAATGGAGACAAAAGCACTGAAAAGCAAACTCTCTGAGAATCAAGAGTGTTAACAGCAGCATCCTTAAACTTTCTCCCTTAAAGGGGCTGCTCTTTAAGGCAGAAACTGTGGGATAATGCATGGAATGAGGCAGGAGACTGGATTCTGATCCCAGCTCCACTACGGAATCATTGCCTGGCTCTAACCTGTCACTTCCTCATTTTGCTCATCTGTAAAACAGGTGTGGCACCTACTACCTAGGAAGGGTGGTACCTGCACATCAGGCGATAATACAGTTTACGAATCTGAGCTATTATAAATATCCCTCAATTCCTGTGCTTTCTGCTTCCAAACAGCCCACGGCCAGGCATGGCGGCTTATGCCTGTAATCCTAACACTTTGGGAGGCCAAAGCAGCAGATCGCTGGAGCCCAGGAATTCAAGACCAGCCTAAGCAACACGGCGAGACCTCATCTCTACAAAAAACACAAAAATTAGCTGGGCTTGGTGGTGCACACCTGTAGTGCCAGCTACTGGGGAGGCTGACGTGGGAGGATCACTTGAGCCCAGGAGGCTGAGGCTGCTGTGAGCTGTGAGTGCGCCACTGCACTCCAGCCAGGGTGACAGAGCGAGACCTTGTCTCAAAATAAACAAACAAAAAACAAAAACAAAAACCAAGCCCACAGTTAGGCATATTAAAGTAGATACACCTGTCTATCCTGTGAGCTGACGACTCTATTTCAGGAGCATCAGAACTTCTGAGTGGCAGTGCTTCTGTGGACAATTTATTTTAACATTTTATTGTAGGATTTCCTTTGTTGGTTTTTTTCTTAAGCCAGTCAAATTTAGCAGTGAGGGGGTTGTACACCAACTTTAATGATACTAATGTTGGTAAGTTCTGATAACCTGCTACCACTGGACCAGCCTTGTTGGGTTTTTGTTTTGTTTTTTCTTTTTCTTTTGAGACAGAGTCTCGCTCCGTCACCCAGGTTGGAGTGCAGTAGTGCCATCTCGGCTCACTGCAACCTCTACCTCCCGGGTTCAAGTGATTCTCCTTTCTCAGCCTCCACTGTAGCTGGGATTACAGGCATGCGCCACCACGCCCAGCTAATTTTTTTGTATTTTTAGTACAGACAGGGTTCCACTATATTGGTCAGGCTGGTCTCGAACTCCTGACCTCAGAGGATCTGCCCGCCTCGGCCTACTAGAGTGCTGGGATTACAGGCATTTCCCACTGGGCCCAGTCTTGTTGGTTTTTTTGAATGAGCACAGAAGTTGCCATTATTAATAAGCAACAGAGCTAAATCAAACTAATGTCCTGGAGACACAGAGATGTGCCTGCACGGTGGTGACTCTGGCGTGCGGTGCAGGGACCTTACCTGTCTCCACCTAGGATCAGGGCAGTCTTGAGGCCAGTGAACTTGCCTAGCTGAGAAGAGAAAGTGATTGAGAGAGGGCAGGAGTGAGATGACAGCACACTCGTGGCCTTTGTGCCCGGTCCCAAGTCAGCCCTCGCCTCCCACCTCTCCCCAAGCCCACACACACCTCCTTAGTGAACTTCAGGGTCTGCAGGGCCAGCTCTCGGGTGGGCGAGAGGATGAGGGCACGGGCCCCAGTCTGGGCACTGTGGGTCTTGAGCCGCTCGAACATGGGGAGGAGGAAGCAGGCCGTCTTGCCACTGCCCGTCCGGGCCATGGCCACCACGTCCTTGCCATCCAAGATCACTGGGATGGTCTAGAGAGGCACAAGCAGGGAAGGTCAGGGTCAGCTCCTCCCAAATACCACATAATCCAGAGCTTCAAGGTCCTGAGGAGTGGGCGTGCTACGGATCTCAGTGAATGGGCAGGCACCTGTCACCCAGCCTTAAGCCTATTCTTGCCCATTCTTTCAAAAGCCTGTTAGCACGCCTCTAAGGATAAGCGGCTCACTACCCCAACTCTTTCCATTGCTGGAACACCCTTCTTCAGGCAGAGCAGACTCTACCTTCCGTCCAGTCCTCCTCAGCACCCCAGAGAGATGGCTCCCACTGGGTGAAGCATCTGAGAACAATAATCATAATCCCTGGATGATAATAGGTGGCTGCGAGTTGCCTGAGCTGAGGCTTAGTTGTGGGAAGCCTCTGGGAGGCTCAACTGGCAGAAAGGCCCAGAGTCTCTGCTCAGCTTGGCCCAACCTTCTCCACTGAGGACGTGGGCACGCTAGCTGGGGCTTCAGCAGAGTAAAGGGGGCAAGAGATATGACAGCTGGGACAAGGGGTGGCTGTCAAGGGGCCAGACAAGAGGGCCATGTCAATCCTCCCTGGCCCTCACCAGTCAACCGCCCCACCCCTCACCTTCCTCTGGATGGGCGTCGGCACCTTGTACCCCTTCTTCATGATGCCTTTGAACACCGGGTAGCTTAGGCCTGGGAGAGACATGGAACCATCAGGGGGCCGAAGGAGTCCCCGCAGCACCAACCACAGAGAACTTTACAGGACAAGTGACAGCTTCATCAACGATAAACAACAAGAAAAAAAGCAATAAAGCAGAAACTGAAAGGTGAAATGAGACTTAGGAGACAGATCTGACTGGGGCACTTGAACCTTATTTGCTTTTCTGATGTGAACCCACTCTTGATGTCATGAGACAGTAGGGATCTCTGAACGCTAATGGGGTCTTAGACGACACTGAGAAGCTGTGCCTTCGTTTTAGGTGTGGTAAGGTCCTGCGCCTCTCAGAAGTGTGTGCGGACACAACGAGGATGTCTGGAACAAACTTCAGAATCACCCAGGTGGTGGGGAGGGACAAGAGGGTGAGGGCATGGATGGGAGCTCGCTTTGTTGCTTAGGCTGGACTTGAACTCCTGGCCTCAAGTGATCCCACCTCTGCCTCCCCAAACGCTAAGATAACAGCATGAGCCACCATACCCGGCACTCGTCTTGATAGTTGAATCCTTGCTCTAGCTGCTACTGATTTGTAAGGAGTAACAGTCAGGCTTTAATTCCGGCCAGCCAGGTGTCCCCACACCACCAACCTATTCCATCCTTTCCCTCCTTCTGAAATGCCCCTCTGCATGCAGTAAGTCCCCGACTGTCTTTGCCTGTTCCTGCATCTGCATCGCCTTTTCCGAGGCCTGTTCTAATTGCCCTCTCCTATGTCAGGCGCACTGCCCCGCTAGAAGGACCTGAATGACTGGGAGACCAGATCTGCTACCCTAGTCTACCCAACCACAGTGCTGGGATCAGAGTGGACATCAGTAATGGAGTGCAGAGGCGGGGTCGATCCCCAGCTGCCGCTCCCGCAAAGTCCCCGATGCCAAACTTGCACCCACCCATGGACTGGAAGCCTCCAGATTTCTTCTTTTTCTTGTTCTGGGCACGCACCATCTCCCGGGTGTCCGGCTCCACATCTGAGGTGCATTCTGAGGTGGGGAAGGTGGGCAGGGGTCTGCCAGGTCCCAGCTGGGAGGGAAGAACAGAGAGGCAGTGTCATTTCAGGCACAGTGGGATCACAGGGGGCAGGGAAGGGGGCTATGCTGTTGCCCTCTCTCCCCGATTCAAGCCAATGATGCTTCCGCCAGATCACGTCACTTTTTTGCTAGTAAGTTCTCCTTTGGCTGGGCCAGGACAGGACAGAAGTCTGGAGTGGGGTCTGCAGATAGACTGTCTCGGTTTGAATCCCAATCCTGTCACTTACCAGCTGTGAGACCTGAGGGAAGGGACTTAATCTCCCTGAGCCTGTGCTTCCACACCTGGAGAATGGGGACAACAAGCAGAGGCCTCCCAGGGTGCTGTGAAGATCATATATATGGGTGAGTGTCAAACTTAGAAAGGTGCTTAGAAACGTGGTGGTATTATCACTATCATCATCACCACCATCAAAGCCCTCAAAATTAAATACCTGGCTGGCGCAGTGGCTCACGCCTGTAATCCCAACACTGGGAGGTCAAGATGGGCAGATCACCTGAGGTCAGGAGTTCAAGACCAGCCAGGCCAACATGGTGAAACCCCGTCTACTAAAGTACAAAAATTAGACAGCCATGGTGGTATGTGCCTGTAATCCCAGCTACTCAGGAGGGTGACGTGGGAGGATCACTTGAACCCGGGAGGTAGAGTTTACAGTGAGCCGAGATCGCGCCACTGCACTCCAGCCTGGGCAACACAGCAAGACTCTGTGTCAAAATAATAATAATAAAAAAAATAAAAATTAGCCAGGTATGGTCACTTGCACCTGTAGCCTGGGTGACAGAGAGAAACCCTGTCTCAAAAAAAAAAAAAAAAAGTAAACACATATTTTTTTTTAAGAGACAGGGTGTCACTCTGTCACCCAGGCTGGAGTACAGTGGTGCAGTAATGGCTCACTGCAGCCTTGAACTCCTAGGCTCAAGTGATTCTCCCACCTTAGACTTCTGAGTAGCTGGGACTACAGGCGTTATACTACCACACCTGGCTAATTTTTTAATTTTGTATTTTTTTTTTTTTTTTGGTAGAGATGAGGTCTTACTACATTGCCCAGGCTAGTCTTGAATTCCTGGCCTCAAGCATTCCTCCCTTCGTGGCCTCCCAAAGTGTTGGGATTACAGGCATGAACCACCACACCCAGCCCCTAAATACTTTAAAGAGCCAATCAAAATGCCTACTACATGTGAAGTACTAGACTTTTCCAAGCTCTCCCGCCCCCTACCCCCACCCCACGAGCCGCCAACCAATCTCCTTTCTGATCTCTGGTCTGTCTTGTGCCTGGTCTCCTTTCTGCTCACCCAGGACCCACTTCTGGCACAGCTAAATCCAATACAGACACCTCCTCTGGGGAACCTTCTTGGACTCCAGGGCTGCCCCCTTTCTCTTAAAAATAGCATTTATGGCCAGGCGTGGTGGCTCACGCCTGTAATCCCAGCACCGGGAGGCTGAGGTGGGTGGATCATTTATTTGAGCCCAGGAGTTTCGAGACTAGCCTGGGCAACATGGCAAAACCCCATCTTTACCAAAAAATTTTTTAAAAAAGCATTTAAGGAGCAGCAATTCATAAGAGTGGCTGAAACTTACAAGGCCATGTACTGTAAGCTAGGTGCTGCTCTGAGAATTCATACAAATTAACCCACTTAATCCTCACAACAATCTGAAGTGGGTACTATTGTTCTGTCCATTTTACAGAGAAGGAAACTGAGGCACAGAGATAAAGTGACGTGCCCAAGGTCACACAGCCAGCAGGTAGTGGGTGAGGGATGTGAACCCTGGCTTCAGAGACTGTGTTCTTTTCACTGTGACCCTCTAAGGTTGACTACAATCCTCTAGGGCAGAGCCATGGCCTGTCTTGAATGGTCTGCGAGTTTAGAACGGTTTTTACATTTTAAGGAGTTGCAGGAAAGGAAAAAGAAATCAAACAAAAAAGACAGTAATCTTATATGGCCCAATAAAACCTAAAAAAAAGATTTACCATCTGGCCCTTGATAGGTCGGTCAATCCCTGCTCTAAGCACATGAAAACAAGGTGCCTGGGACACATAGGCACCTGCAATAGCTACTGAACAGCATGTATGAACAGCATGTCCTTCGGTCTTTTTTTTTTTTTGAGACAGTCTCATTCAGTCACCCAGGCTGGAGTGCAGTGGCAGGATCTTGGATCACTGCAGCCTCCATCTCCTAGGTTCAAGCAATTCTCCTGTCTCAGCCTCCCAACTAGCTGGGACTACAGGCACGTGGACTACAGGCACGCGCCACCAGGCCTGGTTAATTTTTGTATTTTTAGTAGAGACGGGGTTTCACCATGTTGGCAAGGCTGGTCTCAAACTCCTGACCTCAAGTGATCCGCTCACGTTGGCATCCCAAAGTGCTCAGATTACAGGCATGAGCCGCCACGCCCAGCCTCCTTTCATCTTTTCAACTTTTTTTTTTTTTTTTTTTTTTGAGACACAGTTTCACTCTGTTACCCAGGCTGGAGTGCAGTGGGGCAATCACAGCTCACCTAGCTCAGGTGATCCTCCTACCTCAGTCTCCCAAGTAGCTGGGAATACAGGTACACAGCACCATGCCCAGCTAATTTTTGTATTTTTTGTAGATGCAGAGTCTCACCATGTTGCCCAGGCTGGTCTTGAACTCCTGACATCAAGTGATCCTCACTCCTCCGACTCCCAAAGTGCTGGGATTACAGGCATGAGCCATGGCACCTGGCCAACAATCTTTGAAACATATATAATCATTTACTTGCTTTCTACAGATGTGGAAACAGTCACAGAGAAGTTAAGCAACCTCTCCAATGTCCCACAGCCAGTGCAAGGTTGGGCCAAATTTGAACACAGGGCGGTGCCGTGAGAAAGCCCTTGGTCTGAACTACACACAGACTCCTCTTCTTTGGTACTCACTACCTCTGCCCACCTGTGCTGTTCATTACCTTTAGTAGTTTCTCTACATTTGTTGAGCACCTACTGTGTGCCAGGAGCTGGCTAGGCTGGAAGGGGAGGGAGACGGTGGGATGAGGTCTCCTCCAGTTCCTGCCTTGGGGTTTGATCCTTTCTCTTCATATAAATGCCCACTTACTCATCTCCTTGCCCTGAGCCTACCTGGTGCCAGGCACCTGCTGGGAACAGGACTGTGGGAAATAATGGCCAAAACCCTTCTGCCCCGTTGGTGCTCACACCTGTCCCCTCATGTGCATACATGTAGCATTCAGTAATGGAAAGGGCACAGGCCTTGGAATCAGACAGTCCCAAGTTTGAATCTCCTGGCTCTTGTACTCACAAGCTGTAGGGTCTTGGTCAAGTTTCTTTCTTTCTTTTTTTTGTAAAGCTGGGATCTCCTTTGTGTGTGTGTGTGTGTGTGTGTGTGTGTGTGTGTGTGTAGCCACTGCTCACTGTAGTCTCCGCTTCCCAGGTTCAAGTGATCCTCCCATGTCAGCCTCTGTAGGAACTGGGACCACAGGCAGGCGCCACCACGCCAGGCTAATTTTTTTTTTTCTTTTTTGAGACGGAGTCTTGCTCTGTCACCCAGGCTGGAGTGCAGTGGTGCGATATTGGCTCACTGCAACCTCTGCCTCCCAGTTTCAAGCGATTCTCCTGCCTCAGCCTCCCAAGTAGCTGGGATTACAGGCGCGTGCCACTACAACTGGCTATTTTTGTATTTTTAGTAGAGACAGGGTTTCACCATGTTGGCCAGGCTGGTCTTGCACTCCCCACCTCAAGTGATCCGCCCACCTCGGCCTCCTAAAGTGCTGGGATTACAGGCTTGAGCCACTGCGGCCATCCTCATTTTTTAATTTTTTGTAGAGTCGGGGGCCTCCCTATGTTGCCCAGGCTGATCTTGAACTCCTGACCTCAAGCAATCCTCCCACCTCAGCCTCCCTAAGTGCTGGGTTTACAGGCGTGTAGCCACTACACCAGGCCTTTGACTATTTCTTAACCCTCGAGGCCTCAATTTCCTCCTGTGGAAAAATGAAGATGACAGTTGCCGGTGGTGTTAGCACAGCGTTGGTGTGAGGATTACATAATAAGGCTCGTACAGCTCTTAGCATGGAGCCTGGCACATAGTAAATGGTCAACAAACACAAACTGGCCGGGCTCATGCTAATTTTTAAATTAGCTTCCCAGAGGTTTGGGGGCGTCACGGTCTCAAGCCACGCAGTCCGTCCTCCCCTTAACTCAACCTCCCAAGAACGCTCCAAACTCTCAAAGTCAGATTTTCTGCAACGGCACTTTTCATTGGGCGAAAGGCAACCAGGATCCGCCCCATGTGCAGGAGGCAGCCAATGAGAGACGCGCGACCAAAACCCGGCAGGAAGGCCCCGCAGGCTCCAGCCGCGGGACCCTAAGCCTGACAAGCCCCGAGACACGTGCTCAGGCCGGCGGTCCCAAGACCGGTCCTCGGGCTGGCAGCCTCCCTCCTCACTCTCTGCGGAGCCCACTCCCCAGCTGGGGAAACTGAGGCCTCGGGGCGCTGCCGGGAGCCGGGTCTCGGGCCCCAAAGTGCGTCCCAGCCCCACGCGCCTACCTTCTGGGCCCGGGCGTCATCTTCCGCCTGGATCTCAAACTCGCCGTCCTCCGAGTCGCTGCCGCGGGCCTGGGAGGCCGTGCCTCGGCGCTTCCGGAGCCCCTTCTTCTTCCTCCACTGGGCCATGGCAGCTCTCGACCGAGGGCCGGCCGCCGGGCGCCTGCCTGCCGCCATTCGGGCCTCGCGCTGGGAACGCAAAAGGGGGCGTGGCCTGCGGCGCGCACCAACTGCTTGGGGCGGGGAGGCGCGATGGCCATGTGACCTCGGCTGCGCTTTCGCCAGTGTCTGCGGCCCTGGGCGGCCTAGTACACCAGCCCCTGAGTGAGTGGCACCAGAGGCCCCTCGCCGTGTTTAGGTACCTCCTGGGCGTCAGGGGCGTGGCGCCCGCCCCTGGGCGGACTCCCCCCATCCCTTGGCGCGAATGGTCCGGGCCGCGTGCGCAGTGTTGCTGGCTGCTCCCTGTTTGCTGGGTGCTAGGTGCTGGGTTCTGGTTTTCTGGATGCGCGCGCCGCTCACACGTCGCCTGTGCCAGCTTCTCGGGTGAGTTGGTCCGCGCGCGGTGCCCCGGCACGGCCTGGGCTGCCGGCGGTCCGGGGCCCCGGGCATTCCGGGCTGCAGATTGACGCGGATCCCGGATGCACCGCGCTCCCCCGCGCCCTCGCCGGGGGGTCCAGATCTGGAGGGAAGAAGACGCGGGGAGGGGTCCTTGAGGACCCCGATGACTACGAACCAAGATGCTCAGGTAGGAGAAAGCTCAAAAATGCAGGGACCTCGGGCATTTTTTAATCGGGTCATTGAATTTGGGAGTCGCAGAATGTGGGGCAGTGGGGGCGGCGGTGATCTCCCGATAGCAGTGTAGCCAAGTACACAAGCTCTGGACTCAGATTTCACTTCCACCGTTTTAGCTTTATAGGTGTGACCTACACATGTGACTTCACCTCAGTTTTGTGATCCGTAAAATGGACAAATTCGAAGCTACTTCACAGTGCTGTTGAGAGGATTAAATGAAACAATGCTTGTAAAGCTCTTTGCAGGAGGTAGGCATGGAATCCACGCTGGCTGTCATTGCCCCCGCACCCATCAGTACACACAGGATATAGGAATGTGCCTGTCTCCCCTACCACCATAGTGCGTTTTCTGGTTGGTGCCTAAATGGGCACAGGTGTCATCTCTCCTTCACCCCCAGAGTCATTCTATAAATGATTGCCAGTAGCACCCCTTTCTCCACCATTTTGACAACTAAAAAAAAAGCCAAAAAAATTTCCAAAATGCCCCCTGAAGTTGACAGCTCCCCTTTGAGATATTGGTTGAGAGAGAACTAAACCCTTGGGATGAGAACTTCAGAGACTACCAGTATTCCTCCATTAGCACTGCTGTGGCTCAGGGGTGCTACTCTGACCTCTCACAGGGAGCCTCGGAAACAGGGCCTGGCCGGCAGAGCACACCTGCTGTCACCAGGGACCACAGGCAGCATGAAGAACCCTGTGGGGCTCGCCGTCAGTGGGATGCAGACCCTCCGCCTTCAGCACCGCTGCCGGGGTGGCTACCGGGTCAAGGCCAGAACGTCGTATGTGGATGAGACTCTGTTTGGCAGCCCAGCAAGCACCCGGCCTACCCCACCAGACTTTGACCCGCCCTGGGTGGAGAAGGCTAACAGAACCAGAGACGTGGGCAAGGAGGCATCGAAGGCCTTAGGGGCAAAGGGGAGCTGTGAGACCACCCCCTCAAGGGGCAGCACCCCGACCCTCACTCCAAGGAAGAAGAACAAATACAGGTAATGGGGTAGGGAGGTACAAATCCTGTACTCAGTGCAGCCACCTGGATTCCAGTTACAGCCCTGATGTTCACCTACTCTGTGACCTTGGGCAAGCGTCTTGACCTCTCTGAGCCACAGTTTACTCATGTGGAAAATAGGACCAATGATTCCTACCTAGGGGAATTGTTGATGGATTAAATGAGAGAGGGGTCTGCAGCACTTCGCACAGTAACCTAATACTTAGCTGTCAATAAATGGTAGTGTTGATGGTTGTGATGGTGGACTCCCTATCCCCAAATGTCACAAACTGGGCATCTGAGGCCCAGAGGAGTCAACTGATGCATAAGATCACAGAGAAATTTGCATAAGGTTATTAATATTAATATGATCGATCCTTGAAATGGCATAGATGTGGTGTTTCTGAAGTCATTCTGAAAATGGGTTTTGGCTCGGTGGGGTAGCTCATGCCTGTAATCCCAGCACTTTTAGAGGTTGAGGTGGGATCACTTGAGCTCAGGAGTTTGAGACCAGCCTGGGCAGTGTGGTGAAACTGTGTCTTTACAAAAAATACAAAAATTTGCCAAGTGTAGTGGTGTGCGCCTGTACTCCCAGCTACCTGGGAGGCTGAGGTAGGAGGATCGCCTGAGCCCAGGAGGCAGAGATTGTAGTGAGCCCAGATCACGCCACTGCACTCCAGCCTGAGTGACAGAGTGAGACCCTGTCTCAAAAAAAAAAAAAAAAAATTGAAAGTGGGTCTTGCTGCATTTTTATGAACAAGTTAGAAAAATAGGAACTAATGCAAATTGTCATTGTTGTTAATTAATTAGATTAGAATTAGATTATTTGGACTGTTTCAGATTAATATCAGCCTGGAGGGAGGTGTCTAGTGGTGAGCCACAGGACTCTGTCCTGTTTATTGTTTACAGTGGTTTGGACAAAGACACAGAAGATGGCCGGGCGTGGTGGTTCACGCCTGTAATCCCAGTACTTTGGGAGGCTAAGGTGGGCAGATCACGAGGTCAGCAGATCGAGACCATCCTGGCTAACACGGTGAAACCCTGTCTCTACTGAAAATGCAAAAAAATTAGCTGGGCGTGGTGGCTGGCGCCTGTAGTCCCAGCTACTTGGGAGGCTGAGGCAGGAGAATGGCGTGAACCCGGGAGCTGGAGCTCACAGTGAGTGGAGATCGCGCCACTGCACTCCAGCCTGGGCGACAGAGCGAGACTCCATCTCAAAAAAAAAAAAAAAAAGAAACAAGACAGAAGATTAGCACAGTAGTTGGCTAGGGCCACGATGACAAAATACCACAGACTGGGTGGCTTAAACAACACAAATTTTTTTTTTTTTTTGAGAAGAGTCTCGCTCTGTTGCCTAGGCTGGAGTGCAGTGGCACGGTCTTGGCTCACCACAACCTCCACCTCCTGAGTTCAAGCAACTCTCCTGCCTCAGCCTCCCAAGACTACAGGCACACACCACCATGCCTGGCTAACTTTTTTTTTTTTTTGAGATGGAGTTTCGCTCTTGCTGCCCAGGCTGGAGTGCAATGGAGCTATCTCAGCTCACTGGAACCTCTGCCTCCCAGGTTCAAGCGATTCTCCTGCCTTACCCTCCCGAGTAGCTGGGATTATGCTGGCTATTTTTAGTAGAGATGGGGTTTCTCCATGTTGGTCAGTCTGGTCTTGAACTCCCTACCAGGTGATCCACCTGCCTCGGCCTTCCAAAGTGCTGGGATTACAGGTGTGAGCCACTGCGCCTGGCAATTTTTGCATTTTTAGTAGAGATGGGGTTTCACTATGTTGGCCAGGCTGGTCTCGAACTCCTGACCTTGTGATCCGCCCGCCTTGGCCTCCCAAAGTGCCAAGATTACAGGCGTGAGCCACTGCACTTGGCCATAACACATATTTATTTTGTCACAGTCTGGAGGCTGGAAGCCCAAGATCAAGGTGTTGGCGGGTTTGGTTTCTCCTGAGGCCTCTCTCATTGGCTTGCAGTTGGCCACGTTCTCACAGTGTCATCATAAGGCCTTTTCTTATTTTTTTTTTTTTAAATCCTTCAATTACATGCAAGGGCCTTTTCTGTATACACACACACCCCTGGTGTCTCTTCCTCTCATAAGGACACCAGTTCTATTGGATTAGGATCCCCCACCCTTATAACGTTATTTAGCCTTAGTTACCTTTTCTTTTTTTTGAGACAGAGTCTGGCTCTGTTGCTCAGGCTGGAGTGCAGTGGCGCCATCTCGGATCACTGCAGCCTTTGCCTCCCGGGTTCAAGGAATTCTCCTGCCTCAGCCTCCTGAGTAGCTGGGATTACAGGTGCACGCCACCATACCCGGCTAACTTTTGTATTTTTAGTAGAGACGGGGTTTCACCGTGTTGGCCAGGCTGGTCTCAAACTCCTGAGCTCAAGTGGTTCGCCCGCCTCTTGCTTTCCAAAGTGCTGGGATTATAGGCGTGAGCCACCGCATCTGGCCAGCCTTAATTACCTTTAATTAATCTGAATAAGGCCAAGTGTAGAGACATTTGGGGTTAGGGCTTCAACATATGAATTTGGGTGGGCACAATTCAGTCCATAAGAACTGGCCAACTAAATTTAAGGTTCATTCTGAGCCACAGGGACATATTTCAGATGACAGAAATGAAATGAGAATGGGAATGATGCCTATTATAAAAACAAGAATCAGTTTTTGCCAGTTCTGTAGACAAGGCAGGGTCAGGTGGAGATCAGCAACACTGATACCTACAACATGGCTGAAAACACTGAGAAAACACTGAGGTAAAGATAGGCTGCATTAACGGAAGTATGGTGTCCATGAAAAGGGAGGTGCCAACTCCCTGCTCACCTGGAGGATTGAATTTTCTTCTGGATGCCAACAGGTAGAGGGTGTCAAGTGAGGGGTTGCATAAGAGGTAGAGAAGTTACTGAGCAAAAACCTTGGCACCAGACATATGCAGGCATTAGCCAATGTGGTTTGAGCAGCTAAACCAAGTGGCAAAAGGTTGCCCTTTCAAAGACTTGCAGTTTGGGGATAGAAACACTTTCAGTCCTGGCCAAAAACTATGGGCATGGAATCTTGCAGGTATGCCATGAATATCTGTTGAATTAAAAAAAAAAATAGGCCAGGCAGGCTGACTCAGGCCTGTAGTCCCAGCACTTTGGGAGGCTGAGGTGGGAGGATCGCTTGAGCCCAGGAGTTTGAGACCACCCTGGGCAACATAGTGAGATCCCTGTCTCTACAAAAAATAAAAATATTAGCAGGGCATGGTGGCGCATACCTGTAGTCCCAGCTACTCTGGAGGCTGAAGTGGGAGGATTACTTGAGCTCAGGAGTTCGCGGCTGCAGTAAGCTATGATTGCACCACTGCACTCCAGCCTGGGTGATGGAGTGAGACTCTGTCTCTTAAAAAAAAAAAAAAGAAAAGAAAAAAAAAGGCCAGGTGCGCAGTGACTCTTGCCTGTAATCCCAGCACTTTGGGAGGCCGAGGTGGGTGGATCACGAGGTCAGGAATTCAAGACCAGCCTGGTCAACATGGTGAAACCCCGTCTCTACTAAAAATACAAGAATTAGCCAGGCGTGGTGGCACACACCTGTAATCCTAACTACTCAGGAGGCTGAGGCAGGAGAATCACTTGAACCCAGGAGGCAGAGGTTGCAGTGAGGTGAGATCGCACCACTGCACTCCAGCCTGGGTGACAGAGTGAGACTCCGTCTCCGGAAAAGAAAGAAAAAGAAAGAAAAGAAAATGGGCACAGTGGCTCACTCCTGTAATCCTAGCACTTTGGGACGTTAAGGCAGGGGGTTGCTTGAGATCAGGAATTCAAGACCAGCCTGAGCAACATAGTGAGATCTGATCTCTACTGAAAAAAAAAAAAAAAAAAAAAAAAAAAATTAGCTGGGCTTGGTGGCACCATGCCTGTAGTCCCAGCTACTAGGGAGGCTAAGGTGAGAGGATTGCTTGGGCCCAGGAATTTGAGACTGCTGTGATCTGTGATTGTGCCACTACACTCCACTTGAACGACAGAGTAAGACCATGTCTCACAAAAAAAAAGAAAAAGTGGAGGCTCTAAAGACTAAGGTTATACTAATTGTGACTCTCAATTGCAAGTGACAGAAAACTTATTCAAACTGGCTTTCCCAGGAGAAGGCATTTGGGGCTCCTGTAAGAGGGGCTCAAACTGTGGCTGGAACTGTCTGTCTCCACCTTAGTGCTACTTTTCCCTGCATGCCGTTCAGTCTCCAGTAGGAAGGAGATGGCCACAAACTGCTTTGGGCTGACATCCTATCAGCTTAGCAAGAAGTAAAGTCAGGTGGCAGAAAAACATCTCTTTCCTAGTAGTTTCTGCAAATGTCCTAAGGCAGATTCTGATTGGAGAGGCTTGGGTCATCTGGCCATTCCTGAACCAATCCATGTGGCCAGGAGGATGGAATATGCAAATTGTCCAGGCCTGGGGCACATGCCTGGGAATTGGGTCAGGATGCAGGGGCAGTGGATGTTTCGCAAGGTAAAATCAGTGGAGACCAGGGACAGTGGTGCCACAGAAGGCTGTGGCCTCGCTATAGGTTTCAGACTGGGAGACAGGGACTCCTGGGATCTGCAGGGAACCCTCCTCTGCTGCTGCCAGTGCCTGGGGATGGGTGGGAGAGCTGTTAAAGTTTTGAGGGGTTGTTCATCCCCCCGCTCATGGCGTTTATCTTCCCTTTGCCAGACTGATCAGCCACACCCCGTCTTACTGTGATGAGTCGCTGTTTGGCTCCCGATCTGAGGGCGCCAGCTTCGGGGCCCCGCGGATGGCGAAGGGGGATGCCGCAAAGCTCCGTGCTCTCTTCTGGACACCACCAGCTACCCCCAGGGGTAGCCACTCGCCCCGCCCCAGGGAGGTCCCACTGCGAGCCATTCACCCAGCTGGTCCCTCCAAGACAGAGCCGGGGGCGGCGGCAGACTCCCAGAAGTTATCCATGGATGGGTTACACTCTTCATGCCCCCTGAGGCGGGGACTTTCCCATTCCCTCACCCACCTGAATGTCCCCAGCACTGGTCATCCAGCCACCAGTGCCTCCCACACAAATGGGCCTCAGGATCTCAGGCCTTCCACATCAGGGGTGACCTTCCGGAGCCCCCTGGTGACTTCCAGGGCTCGCTCAGTTAGCATTTCAGTGCCAGCTACCCCGCGACGAGTTGGGGCCACCCAGAAAGCAAAGCCCCCTTGGAAATGATACTCTTTCATCAGGGTTGCCTATGGGGCCACAGCGAGAGGTGTAGCCCCTTGCCAGGGTAGGAGGACATTCATCACCCAGGGAACCCCAGGTATGAAGCCCCTGTGGGGGCAGACAGACATAGCAGGGGTGGGCAGTGCCTCCCTTTATCCTGACAATCTCTAGTCGATTCCTGCCTTTTTCTCCCGATTGCGGATGTGGGGGCCACCTCTAAGATGCCGTCTCCAGCCCTGTCTCAACCACACTCCAAATTAGTGCCAACCTAGGGGCCTGGCACCTCCCACATCATCCATTTTCTTGCTGCCAAGTGCAAATAAATGGTGTAATTGCCAACCTGGAGGGTCCCCTCTCCTTCAAGCCAAGCTTCCTGCTCAGGATTAGTTTCCAACTGAGTCTGCAAGCCCTAGAGGAGTTTTCCCAGACTCTGTGTGAAGCCTGGAGAACACAAGGGCAACTGCGAGATTTTTGAGTGAACATTGTTTCATCTTAATATGCTTCTGTATTTATTTTCATGTACTAAATATATCAGCTTATCAAAGCCATGAATGTTCCTTTTTTTTCCCCCTTAGGGTAAAGGCCATTGTTAAGCCTGAGTTGATTTAAATAACAAAGTTAAATACAACAGGTAGTACAAGGATGTGGCAGACAACATGACAGTGGTGAGTGGGTGACTGAAGTTTGGGAACCCGGGGCCTCAGGAATTGCTGGACTCTTCCTCCCATAGGCTTCTGGCTAATGCTACTAACTTGTGGTTGGCCAGCTCTTCCTGAGCTCAGAATACAGACAATAGTATTTTTTTAGTTTTAAGTTTGTATGTGTGTGTGTTTGTTAAGGTGGGAAATAAAACAATGGCTAGGACTATGCCAAGTGGAGGGTCCAAGAAAGCCAGACAGTGACACGTGTGTCTGCAGAGCACTTAGAATGCAGCCCAGGGCTTAGGAAAAGCAGCAAAGCTTTTGCACAGATGGAATTGCACCTGGATTGGGCAGTGTGGGCTGGGCTCTGGGCCTCTCCTTGCCCCCGTCTTCCTGTAAGGCACCTCCAGGAGGCACCAGGATTCTAGGGAGTCCAGTTGGAAGCCACATCATCCGTTTGGTATGTCTGCCTTGGGGCAGGGAAGAGTGGACACTGCTGGGGAGGGAGATCTGCAGTGCCCAGGACCAGGGACACACGGAAATGCCTATGGGGTCAGGCAGGCCAACTGCGCTCTCATGTAAACGCTTTGTTTTTTGGGTTTTTGTTTGTATGTTTGTTTGTTTTTGGTGATTCTTTTGTTTGGTTTTGTTTTGTTTTTTAAGACACAGGGCCTCATTTCCTTGCCCAGGCTGGAGTGCAGTGGTGCAATCATAGCTCACTGCTGACTTGACCTCCCGGCTCAAGCCGTCCTCTGCCTCAGCCTCCTGAGTGGCTGGGACTACATGAATGTGCCACCGTGCCCAGCTAACTTGTTTTAAAAATTTTTTTGGACCGGGCGCGGTGGCTCACACCTGTAATCCCAGCTTTTTGGGAGGCCGAGGCTGGTGGATCACGAGGTCAGGAGTTCGAGACCATCCTGGCTAACATGGTGAAACCCCGTCTCTACTAAAAATACAAAAAATTAGCTGGGCGTGGTGGTGGGCACCTGTAGTCCAAGCTACTTGGGAGGCTGAGTCAGGAGAATGGCGTGAACCCTGGAGGCAGAGCTTGCAGTGAGCCGAGATCATGCCACTGCACTCCAGCCTGGGCGACAGAGTGAGACTCCATCTCAAAAAAAAAAAAATTTGTAGAGAGGGATTTCATTCCTTCCAGTAAGAAACAAGAAAAAAGGGGAAAAAAAAGAGTCACGAGTGGGCTGGTCTCAAACTCCTGGCCTGAAGTGATCCTCCTGCTTCAGCCTCCCAAAGTGCTGAGATTACAGGTGTGAGCCACCTTGCCCAGCTGCAATGTGCATTTTAAACATATAGAATGTTTAAGCTTCCTGGAACTTTCACAAACAATTAGTTACTTATGCCCAACTCAGCTTTTCCTGAAACATCCATTTCTTTTGCCTTCCCATCTTCCCCTTAGTTTCCATAGACATAGGCCAGAAATACCTCTCTTTCCTGGCTGGGCATGGTGACTCATGCCTGTAATCCCAGCACTTTGGGAGGGGGAGGCCAAGGTGGGTGGATCACTTGAGGTCAGGAGCTTGAGACTAGCCTGGCAAACATGGCAAAACCCTGTTTCTACTAAAAATACAAAAATTAGCCAGGCATGGTGGCGCATGCCTGTAATCCCAGCTACTCGGGAGGCTGGGGCAGGAGAAATCACTTGAACCTGGGAGGCAGAGGCAGTAGTGAGCTGAGATCCAACCAGTGCACTCCAGCCTGAGCAACAGAGCAAGACTCTTCAAAAACAAAAAAACAAAAAACAAAAAACTCTTTCCTCCCAACTACAGTAAAATCTGGCAATAGCCCGAGGTAACACTAAAGGGTAACTGACACCAGGCTGTGGTGTATGTAAGGCAGTTGGGGGTGGTGAGGACGGGGGCAACTTACTCTCTACCATCTAAAGGGGGCTGCTGCTGCTGAGCCCTAGAAGACGTACAAGCCTGGGATATCTGGATGATTCGATTTTTTTCCAGGAAAGGGAGAGTGCTGGATTTCTATGTGGTGGCCCTCAGTTTTTTAAATGCTGACAAATAATTTAAAAATAATTGTCCAGGCCAGGTGTGATGGCTCATGCCTGTAATCCCAGTACTTTGGGAGGCCTAGGCAGGAAGATTGCTTGAGGCCAGGAGTTTGAGACCAGCCTGGGCAACACAGTGAGACCCTGTCTCTCTAGCCACCTTTTTTTGTTTGTTTTGTTTTATTTAGTCTTGCTGTGTCACTCAGGCTGGAGTGCAGTGGCACAATCTCAGCTCACTGCAATCTCCACCCTCCCAGACTCAGGCAATCCTCCTACCTCAGCCTCCCAAGTAGCTGGGACTACCAGCATGTGCCACCATGCTGGGCTAATTTTTTTATTTTTTATAGAGACAAAAAATAAAACATGGGGTTTTGCCATGTTTCCCAAGCTGGTCTCAAACTTCTGAGCTCAAGTGATCTATCTGCCTGCCTCAGCCTCCCAAAGTGCTGCGAGTACAGGTGTGAGTAACCACGACTGGCCTAAACATTTTTTACATTTAAAAAAAAAAGAAAGTATTTTCTGACGTTTTCCTGAAGCAGGTCATAAGACTCTCATGTGAGAGGTGCCCTCCCTATACCCAGAGGAAAGTTATATCCTTATTTCTGAAGACACAGGGACACAGAGAAGAATCTAAACACACAGGTCTTGCTAAATTTCCCCCAGCTTATTACCAGTAGATCATACCTTTTCTGCCCTATTATGTATCACCACAACTATCTACTCTTAATCAAATGTAGCGTAAAACACACAGGCTTAACTGTTTCTTCAGGTCTACATTTCCTCATGAAGGCTCCAGTGTCATGTAAAACTTACTAATTAAATCAATTTATATGCTTTAAAAAAAAAAAGTTGTTTTAAATAATTGTTCAGCTCCCTGGAATGTGAAGCTGAGGGCTGCTGTGACCTCAGGACTCCCTCTGAGCTTTCACAGTGCTGGAGCGGGGGAAGTTGCAGGCAAATTAATCCCAGAACAGGGTTGGGGGCAGCCTGAAACCTGAGGCCCTGCCCCTCCTGGAGTTCCCTGCCTGCTTCTGTGCCCTCTATGGGCAGCTGGGACCCACACCCCACTGCCCTGGTGGGTGATGTGTCCATCATGGCCATGGCAGCTTCCGGGCTGCAGCTGGGGTCTGGTTGCCCAGTAAGGCTGAAGTAAGGAACCATCATCTCCGGGCTGACACCCCAGGCTGCACGCTCCTCGTGGAAACGCCATCTGTGAGCTGGACACACACAGCCCACAGCCCTGGATAAAGAGATTTATTCATAGAGCGTTCCCTTCAATGCGGCTTCAAATACTTTTTAATTTATTAAATAAAAACATCATGAAAGCCATGAATCTAGTGCTCTCTATCCCGGTGGCTTCCTGGCCTGGTCTCTGGGAGGATAAGGGTCAGTAGCAGGCTGGGGTGGAGAGCTCATTTCTTGCCTTTGCCCTTCTCCTTGCCTTTCTGCTTGCCCTTCTCCTTGCCCTTTGCTTTGCCCTTGCCCCGCTTCTTCTTGGATCTGAGCAGGGAGCGCACCAGGTATCCCTTCCAAAAGGCCTGGATTAACGTGGCCGCCCGCACCATGCGCACCATCTCCTGCTCCGCCTCCATCCTTTTCTTGGAGTTGATCTCTCGTTCTTCCCGGATCTGCACAAACTCTTCCACCAGCACTTTGTGCCTCCGCTTCAGCTCCTCCAGAGCGATCTTCTCCTCCTTGTGAACAGCTTCCAGATCCTCCAACTCCTCCTGGGGCGAGGGGTGGGGCTGGGGTCACCATGCATAGAGCGCCTCCTCCCACCCTCCTCCCTGAGGCCCCCCACCCTTCCCAAATGGGCTTCTGCCCCAGCGATGCCCCTAAGCTAAGCTGTTCAGCATCTCGGTCCCAGTGAGGTGGATGGGGAGAGGGGATTGGCTCCATCCCAGCTCTAGGAAAGACCCCACTAAAATAATTTCAGGAACAGGAAAAGAACATGGGCTTGTGAGTTGGGCAGACTTAGTTTTAAGTCCCAGCTCTGCCACACCTCAACTGACTTCACCTTTCAGGCTTTCGTTTTTCCTCATCTGAAACATGAGGACGATTCCAAACCCAGGGGCTGTTTCTAGGATTAAATGACCCAATGGACACAATGTACTGGACATGATGCCAGGCACATAGTGGGGACACAAGAAATGGAGGCTGCTGCCATAAAAGCAGTCTGTTCCACAAGACACCAGAGGAGAAGGAACTTTCTCAAGCTTCAAACGGAGTTCCAGAGTTTTTCCTTATGTCTAACCATAGCCTCTCCTGCTGCCATTTACACCTGTTTTCCTTCCTTCCACTGACGTTAACCCAGCATCTACAAAAAGCAGAGCACTGCCAGAGAACACAGAGCTGGGTGGACAAGGTCCCTGCCCTCAACCAACCCACAACCCTCATGCGGCCCAGAGAAACGAGAGTCCCAGCCTGCAAAGCTCCCCTCTCCAGGCCCTGACGGTTGCCCAGGACAAGATTCTGACTTGCCCTTCTCTGAAGAACACACCTGGCTTTGGCTCACTCTGGCTCATGTTACCTCCAGTGCTCCCCAGGCTTCTCTGGCCTCTGGGTTGGAGCCATAGGCCACCAATGTTATCCCAGTGGTGGGTGAATGGTTTGGGGGTGTCTCGATTTGAAGGTTCTCACCCCCTGAGCACTTCCTCCAGGCCAGACCCTATGCTGGGCACACACTTGCAGCTATGGTGTCTCACCCAATCCCTGCGAGGGTCCCAAGATGGTAATTACTGCCTCTGCTAATCAGATGCAGAAACGGGCTTGGGAAGGTCAAGTACCTTGCTTAAGGCCACACAACTGGCACATCTCAGGTGCTCAATAAAAACTGGCTGAGGGACTGAGTGACGCGGTGGAGGCAGGCTCCCATCTGAGTCTGTGGGGAGGAGCTCCAGCTTGTGGGGGTGCTGGCAGGAGCCCATACAGAGGAGTATAGGATGTGGACACTAGATGGAGCCACGATCATTAGGCCCAGTGTCAGGCCCTTCTAGCCAGTCGCTTTTTTTTTTTTTTTTTTTTAAATAGAGACTGGGTCTTGCTCTGTTGCCCAGGCTGGTCTTGAATTACTGAGCTCAAGCGATCCTCCCACCTCGGCCTCCCAACGTGCTGGGATTACAGGCATAAGCCACCACACCTGGCCTTGCAGCTTCTGGCTCTTTTCTTTCCCAACTCTCATTCTGCCCCAGGCTGGACAAACCCTTTGAACAGAGGCAGGTGTTCCCCGCAGAGAGGCTCAGAAGTTTGCCCACTCCATGGGCCATCCCAAGGCTGCTCTTCCCATTCATCCCATTCCTAGAAGGTCTTGGGAAAAGCATGCAAGAGAGACTTATTCAGCGACAAATACCTGCTTCTCACCCATCTCTGTATCATATTTCTGGATCCAGTTCTCGATTTCCGTTTCTACTTTATATTTCTTCTAGAAAAGATCCAATTTGTCATTGTTTGATGAAATATATTAACAATCAACAGCACTGAGCTCTCTGTGCATCACCAGGCCCTGTGGCAGGTGCTTGACATGCCTCGCCTATTGAATCCGCGCAAGGAGGTTCTCTTTTCTCCATTTCACAGGCAAGGAAACTGAGGCTCAGACATGCTATCTCACTTGCCCAAGGTGACAGAGCTAATGGGTGGCAGAGCCTGAATTTGAAACCAGCAGCCTGGTTCCAGGACATCCTAGGCAGAAGAAGCAGCAGGTGCAAAGGCCCTGAGGTAGGAACAAGCTTGTGTTGTTTAAAGGACAGAAATCAGCCTGGCGTGGTGGCTTGTGCCTGTAATCCCAGCACTTTGGGAGGCTGAGGCAGGCAGGTCACTTGAGGCCAGGAGTTTGAGACCAGCCTGGCCAACATGCCAAAACCCCATCTCTACTAAAGATACAAAAATTAGCTGGGCATGATGATGCACGTCTGTAATCTCAGCTACTTGGGAGGCTGAGGCAGGAGAATTTCTTGAACCCAGAAGGCGGAGGTTTCAGTGAGCTGAGATCATGCCACCACACTCCAGCCTGGGTGACAGAGCGAGACTGTTTCAAAAAATAAAAAAAAAAAAAAAAAAAAAGGACAGAAATCGAGTCAGTGTGGCTGGAAGGGAGTGGCGAGGAGGGTAGTGGTCCCCAACAAGGTCCAAGGGAAAGGCTGTGTTACAGAGGGAGTGTCAGCAAGAAGAGGCTGTATTCTCAGGAAAGGGTGAGGTAAAGCCACTGGGTGATATAGATGCAGTGGAGGGACATGATCTAATCTTGTTTTTAAAAGATTATTTCCACCATAAAAAGCAATGAAGCACTGATCCCTGCTACAACATGGGTGAACCTTGAAAACACGGTGCTAAATAAAAGATTCCAGACACAACTGCCACAGAGGATTCCATTCATATGAAGTGTCCAGAATAGGTGAATCCAGAGACAGAAAGCACATTAGTGATTGCAAAGGACAGGGGTAAGAAGAGAATGGGGAGTAACTTCTTAACGGATATGGAGTTTCATTTTGAGGTGATCATGTTTTGGAACTAGATAGAAGTGGTGGAATTGGGGTCGCACAACTTTGTGAATATACTAAATGACACTGAATTGCTCATTTTAAAATGGTTTCATATTATATAAGTTTCACCTAAATTAAAAATAAACAGGCTGGGCCAGTGGCTCATCCCAACCATTTGGGAGGTTGCGGTGGGAACAGGAGAATTGCTTGAGGCCACAAGTTCTAGACCAGCCTGGGCAACATAGCAAAACCCTGATTCCACAAAAATTAAGAATTTTTTTTCTTTTGAGATGGAGTTTCACTTTGTCGCCCAGGCTGGAGTGCTGTGGTGTGATCTCGGCTCACTGCAACCCCACCTCCTGAGTTCAAGCAATTCTCATGCCTCAGCCTCCCAAGTAGCTGGGATTACAGGTGCACGCCACCATGCCTGGCTAATTTTGTATTTTTAATAGAGACAGGGTTTCATCACATTGGCCAGGCAGGTCTTGAACTCCTGACCTCAGGAGATCCGTCTGCCTCGGCCTCCCAAAGTGCTGGGATTACAGGCGTGAGCCACCGCGCCTGGCCAATAATAGTAATTTTTAATTAGCCAGACATGGTGACATGCCCCAGTAGTCCCAGCTATTCATGAGGGCTGAGATGGGAGGATCGCTTGAGCCCAGGAGTTGGAGGCTGAAGTGAGCTATGATCACGCCACTGCACTCTGGCATGGGTGACAGAGTGAGACCCTGTCTCAAAATCAATCAATCAATCAATCAATCAACCTCTTAATCCTACAGAGCAAGAGCACTTAGCTTGGGCACCATGGATAGGCCAGCTTCAGGGGGCCTGGGCTCCCTGGGGAACTGTCCACTAGGATGTGTATGTGCATCTGTGCCTTCTTGCTGGGGGAGAGGCCCGTGGCTTCCATCAGATGCTCAAGAGTGTGACACTAAGAGACTGGGGACAAGTATTAAAAAGGGTGCCTTTTACGAGGAAAGAGATTTAGAAGTTGGGTGTGTGCTAGGCCTGGGTCTTGGCTGAGATGATGAAGGAGAAGGCAAATGAAGGTTTTGGGTTTTTTTAAGAGACAAGGTTTCACTCTCTTGCCCTGGCTGGAATGCAGTGGCGCAGTCATGATTCACTGCAGCCTCCAAACTCCTGGGCTAAAGTGATCCTCCTGCCTCAGCCTCCCAAGTAGCTGGGACACACATCACAGCGCCTGACTTATTTATCTTTTATTCTTTGTACAGACAGGGTCTTGCCGTTGCCCAGGCTGGAGTGCAGTGTGTCATCACAGCTCACTGCAGCCTCCGCCTCCTGGGTTCAAGTGATCCTCCCACCTCAGCCTCCCAAAGTGTTGGGATTACAGGCATGAGCCACCTTACCCGGCCAGAAATAATATTTATTGAACACCTACTATGCACCAGCTCTCTCACCACCATCTCATGTAATTCTCGTGTAACAACCATTAAGACCAATGTTAGCATTTTCATTTCCAAGGTGTGAAATCGGCAGCTGGGCAGGAGTTGAGTAATTTGCCTGAGCTTCATGTGCTACTTCTTCATTCCTTTGCATGGCACCCAGCCTCTGAAGATGTGGGTATTATCCCTGTGAGGTCTGAGGAGTTGAGGAACTTGCCCAAGGTCACAAAGCTGGCATGTAGCAATGCTGGGACAGGGTCCCAGTTTCTCTATCCCCCATCCCCAGGCCTGTGTGTTGCCCCTTCCTGCCTCCCAGGAGACATTGGCTCGGATTTGGGCCTTCCCTGCTCCTGTGTCCTTCCCCTCCACCACGCCACTTCCTGAGTAGCTGGTGCAGCCCTGCCCTGCCCAACACTGCTGGACCTCCAGGAGTGATGGGACAGTCCCACCCATCCCCCGCCCCAGGGGCCCCACCGGCCCATCCTCCCTGCTTCCCGCTTCCCACTTCCCACTTCCCGGGGCACCTTCCTCAGCGCCTGCTCCGCCTCCCGGTTCTCCATGACCAGGTTGTAAAACTGTGACTGCAGCTGCAGGATCTCCTGCTGGATCTTGGCTACCCTGGCCTGTGATGCCCGGAAATCGGCTTTCTGCTGCTTCTCGGCCTCCTGCTTAGTGCGAAGGAGGCTGTTCTCTGAGAACTTGAGCACCTGGTGCAAGTGGTTTTTCAGTTCTTGGATCACAAAGTTCTCCTTTTCCACCTGAGCCAGGAAGAGAAAGGGCTCTGTTAACACCTCCATGCCCAGCCGGGCACAGTGGCTCACGCCTGTAATCCCAACACTTTGGGAGGTTGAGGCAGGTGAATGACCTGAGGTCAGTAGTTTGAGACCAGCCTGGCCAACATGATGAAATCCCATCTCTTCTAAAAATACAAAAATTAGCCGGGCATGGTGGTGCATGCCTGTAATCCCAGCTACTCGAGAGGCTGAGGCAGGAGAATTGCTTGAACACGGGAAGTGGAGGTTGCAGTAAGCAGAGATATCACACCACTGCACTGTAACTTGGGTGACAGAGTAAGACTCCATCTCAAGAAAAACCGTCCATACCAACTGACAGTCACCAGAGGCTGGCACCACTGCATCCTCCCTCGGGGCCAGGCATGCCACCTGGGTTATTATCTCTCTAATCACACCCCCAACCCCGCAGTGGAGGTCAGGGACAGCCTGATTACAGACAAGAAAGCTGAGGCTCAAGGAGGTGGCTTCATCTGTCTGGGGTTGCCCAGCTCAATGGGGGCCTGAAGCTAGGTTTGTCTGACCTCGAGCCCACGTTCTTGGCCACCACTTTCTATTTCCTTGCACAAATGAAGGGTACAAGCTTGTTGGATTGAGGCCACCGGGGAGGACCGGGACAGCAGTGATCCTCCTCCTGGGGACACAGGAGGGGAGGCCCAGCTGGCAGAGACACTTGGTGGGGTGCATGAAGGTGTGCGATGAACACAGGCTGCAGGGATCACCACCAGGCTCTCTCCCGAGGGCCTATGCCTGGCTTGTCCCCTGCCTTGGGTGGATTCTCGAACAGGAATGGGGGTGGAGGATGAGACAGTTTTGTAAAGAAGCCCTCAAGGCTTCTCATATACACTAGAGTCTCCCTCTGAGCACAGTGGTGCTATGGCTGCTCACGTCACCATCTTGGGCTTGGGTCAGCTGGCAGCAGGCCTGCCGGGCATCTGCTCACCTCCTGCACACTGGGGGCAGGGAGGCAGCGCCTTTGGGGCAAGCCCATCCTGCAGGCAAGGCTTGAGGCACCAGGAGCTCGGAATATGATCAGCAGTCAGAGCTGTCCTTGTAGACTCCCCACACGTGCCTGATTGGTGTCTCCCCTCATTGTACACTGAGGTTCAATGACATGAAATTTGTCCACCTGGCAAAAATGGCATTTGACCCCAGGTCAGTCCAAGGTGAAGCCCCAAGCTGGTTCTAGCACCTGAATGAGACCAGCAGGGCCACCTGTGTCCCTCTGCCTATTCCTAGATGATGCCCCTTCCACCTTACAAGTAACCTCACTGCCCGAGGGCTCAGCAGCCCGTCCTCTGTCCACTCAGCAAGTATACATCATGCCCCTCCTTTGGACAGGCTTACTAGGGACACAGCGGCAGGCGGAAAGAGACAAGGTCCCCTTTTCTTGTGGAGGAGCCAAACCTCTCAAGACCACACATATCACACACAGATATGTTATCCACAAAGTTGGGTGAATGTTACCAACAAAGTCAGATGAATGCTTTAAAGGACAAATTCAATGAGAAGTGCCCAACCCAGCACCAGGGAGGAGGGTAGAATAGTTTCCCAGGGCCTTGAACCTCTCATCAGTGGTGGGGGATAGAAACAGAAGGGCCTGTGACAGTGCAGCCTGGCTACCGCCCATGTCTGTTCTCCCCAGAGAGGCTGTGGGGTAGAATGTGGAACATAACACGGCCCGGTGACAGGTGGTGGGTCCTTCCTAGCACCTCTCTCTGCTGGGTGTGGCTACAAGATGTGCATGGAAGTTCTGTGTGCCACCTCCACATGTGTCCTTAAGGGGCAGAACCAAGCCCTCTCCTCCCCTTTCCTCCTTCCTGTTGGCTGGACCGGGGGCCACATGATGGGGAAAGCTGGAGCAGCCATCTTGGCCCACAGGCAGAAGTCCTACGTGGGGTCAGCAGGAAAGTCACATCGAAGAAGCCAGATCTCTGACAACTTGGGGAGCAGAGATGCCACACCAGCTCCGGTATTTCCACTACAGAGAAATATATTGCCGTCTTAACTAAGCCAAAGCTATTTTGGGTGTCTCTGTTATAGCAGCCAAATCTGTACTCACACATCATCTCATAGGATTTTTGTAAAGATTTAGAGAGAAAATGTATGTAAAACAAATACACTGTATGTGTCCAATATGACAATTATTATTAGGTTTGGGATCATGCTACCGTTTCTTTTTTTTTTTTTCTTTTGAGATAGGGTCTTGCTCCATAGCCCAGGCTGGAGTACAGTGGTGCGATCTCAGCTCCCTGCAATCCCTGCCTTCTGGGCTCAAGTGATCCTCCCACGTCAGCCTCCTGAGTAGCTGGGACTACAGGTGTGCACCACCACACCCAGCTAATTTTGTCTTTTATGTAGAGACGGGGTTTCACCATGTTGCCCAGGCTGGTCTCGAACTCCTGAGCTAAAGTGATCCACCTGCCTTGGCCTCCCAAAGTGTTGGGATTACAGGCGTGAGCCACCACACTCCCATTTCCCTTCTTAAAAATTCTTCTAGCTGGTGTGATACGCCTATAATCCTAGCTACTCAGGAGGCTGAGGCTGAAGGATCCCTTGAAGCTAGGAGTTCAAGACCAGCCTGGGTAACAGAGTAAGACCCCATTTCTTTCCTTTCTTTTCTCTTTTCTTCTCACCCTTTCTTTCCTTTCCTTTCTTCCTTTCTTTCTTTCTTTTAATTGAGACAGAGTCTCACTCTGTCACACAGGCTGGAATGTGATGGCACGATCTTGGCTCGCTGCAACCTCCACTTCCTGGGTTCAAGTGATTCTCCTGCCTCAGCCTCCCAAGTAGCTGAGATTATAGGTGCCCGCCACCATGCCCAGCTAATTTTTGTATTTTTAGTAGAGATGGGGTTTCACCATGCTGGTCAGGCTGGTCTCGAACTCCTGACCTTAGGTGGTCCACCCGCCTCGGCCTCCCAAAGTGCTGGGCTTACAGGCATTAGCCACTGCGCCCAACTAATTTTTTGTATTTTTTTTTTAGTAGAAACGGGGTTTCGCCATGTTGGCCAGGCTGGTCTTGAACTCTTGACCTCAAGTGATCCATCTGCCTTGGCTTCCCAAAGTGCTGGGATTATAGATGTGAGCCACCACTTCTGGCCAGAGACCCCATTTCCAAAAAAAGAAAAAAAATTTAATTAGGCATGGTCGCATGTGCCTGTAGTCACAGCTACTTGTGAGACTGAGCCAGGGGGATTGCTTGAGCCCAGGAGTTCAAGGCCAGCCTGGGCAACATAGTGAGACCATGTCTCTACAAAAATTTAAAAAATTAGCCAAGAGTGGTGGCGCATGTCTGTAGTTTCAGCTACTCAAAAGGCTAAGGCAGGAGAATTGCCCAGGAGGTCAAGGCCACAGTGAGCTATGATCGTGCCACTGCACTCCAGCCTGGGTGACAGAGCAAGATCTTGTCTCTAACACTAAAAACTTCTAGAGACCAAATTCCTTGATTAGGTCTCAAGGCCCCATGTGATCTGTCTCCTTCTCCTGCTTTCCCAGCCCATCTTTGCCCCTTCCCTCTAGCTCACTGGCATTCTCTGGGTTTCTGAACTAGCCAGGCTTATTCCTATCTCATGACTGAGGTACACTCTACCCTCCACCTGGAACAGGGGTTGGCAAACTATGGCCCAAAGGTTGAATCCAGCCAGTCACTTGTATTTGTAAGTAAAGTTTTGTTGGAACACTGCCCATTCATTTATATATTGTTTGTGGCTGCTTTCCCCCTATAACAGCAGAGCTGAGTTGAGTAATTGCAACAGACCATCTGGCCCACAAAGCCTAATGTATTTACTATCTGGCCCTTTGCAGAAAAAGTTGGCGGCCAAGTGCTGTGGCTCACACCTGTAATTCCAGCACTTTGGGAGGCTGAGGTGGGAGGATCACTTGAGACCAGAAGTTCAAGACCAGCCTGGCCAACATGGCAAAATTCTGTCTCTACTAAAGGATACAAAAATCATCCAGGCATGGTGGCACATGCCTGTAATCCCAGCTACTCGGGAGGCTGAGGCACAAGAATCACTTGAACCTGGGAGATGAAGGCTGCAGTAAGCTGAGATCACACCACTGTATGCCACCTTGGGCATAGACTAAGATTGTCTCAAAAAAAAAAAAAGTTTGCTACTCCGTAGCTTGGAAGGTTCTTCCTCACTGTACTTGCCTGGTTCACGCCCTCGCATTCTTCATATCTTGGCTTCAACGTCCCTGACCCTTTTGGTATAAGTTGAGTTCTCCTGTAACACTCCCTTATAGCACATTGTCCTTCTCAAAACTGTAATTAAATGAGTTTTTAATTCCTACCTTCCTTACTGTGAACTCCATGAGGCTGCAACCACATGGGCTTATTTATAAGACCTGGTACCTAGTAAGTACTTACAATAATGTGTGGAGTAAATGAATTAAAAAAAGAAAGAAAGAAAGAAAAGCTATTTAGGCCGGGCGCAATCCCGGCACTTTGGGAGGCCAAGGCGGGCAGATCACTTGGGGTCAGGAATTCAAGACCAGCCTGGCCAACATGGTGAAACCTCATCTCTACTAAAAATAAAAAAATTAGTTGGGCATTGTGGCAAGCACCTGTAGTCCCAGCGACTCGGGAGGCTGAACCAGAATTGCTTGAACCCAGGATGTAGAAAATGAAATAAATAGAGGTTCCTCTTCAAAGGGACTTTCCTCCCAGTCTAATTCAGAATACGTAGTAACCTCTCTTAGAACCAAAATTTACTCAAAGACCTGTGCTAATATTCTTCAATTCAGCTAGCTATAATAAAGAAATCAATAGGCCAGTCGCCATGGCTCACGCCTGTAATCTCAGCATTTTGGGAGGCCAAGGCGGGTGGATCACGAGGTCAGGAGATCGAGACCATCCTGGCTAATATGGTGAAACCCCGTCTCTACTAAAAATAAAAATAAAATAAAAATAAAAAAAATTAGCCAGGCATGGTGGCAGGCACCTGTAGTTGCAGCTACTCGGGAGGCTGAGGCAGGAGAATGGCGTTAACCCAGGAAGCAGAGCTTGCAGTGAACCGATATCATGCCACTGTACTCCAGCCTGGGTGACAGAGCAACAGTCCATCTCAAAAAAAAAAAAAAGAAGAAAAAAAAAAAGAAATCAATATACTCTGTTCTTAGCTCCCACATTTTAGCTTAGACATTTGCCCTGGCATACCTGAACCAGTCTGAGCAAGCATTAGGTGATAGCCTACTCGTCTTCCTTATTTGGAGGTGTTTTTCCCTCTCTCAGCATTCCAGAAGTTACTTCCTCTCTTCCTTTGTTCCCCTCTGCCTTTGCCTCTTTTGGGAAGTTCTAAGTTGCTAGCCAATCGGGTTGAGTACAGAATGTGAGGTCCCGTTCCAGGCAATGGAAACTGGACACAGCAGAGGGTGGATGCGTCAGGTTATAAATGACCCTGTCTCTTTTGTTCACGTGTGCTCTCGTGGGAAGACTGCTAGTGAGTGGCACCCTTTCTGCAGAAAGTAAACTAGCCTTGCTGAGAGATCCTTTGTCTCAGTGTTGATTTTGGTGACACCAAGTACGCATTCCCAACACAGGAGGCGGAGGTTGCAGTGAACCAAGATATTGCCACTGCACTTTAGCCTGGGTGACAGAGCAAGACTCCATCTTTAAAAAAAAAAAAAAAATCATGGGGGAGGCCAGGCACAGTGGCTCATGCCTGTAACCCCAGCACTTTGGGAGGCCAAGGCAGAAGGATCTCTTGAACCCAGAATTTCGAGACCAACCTGGGCAACATAGCAAGAGCCCATCCTTACAATCAAAAAATTAGCCAGCCATGGTGACACACACCTGTAGTCCCAGCTACTTGGGAGGGTGAGATGGGAGGATTGCTTGAGCCTGAAAGATGGAGGCTGCAGTGTGCTGTGATCATGCCACTGCACTCTAGCCTGGGCGACAGAGTGAGACCCTGTATGAAAAAATCAGTCAATTAATTGGCCAGGCGCAGTGGCCAGCACTTTGGGAGGCCGAGGCAGGAGGATCACTTGAGGTCAGGAGTTCTAGACCAGCCTGGCCAACATGGCAAAAACCCATCTCTACTAAAAATACAAAAATTAGCTGGGCGTGGTTGCATATGTCTGTAATCCCAGCTACTTGGGAGGCTGAGGTGGGAGAATCACTTGAACCCAGAAGGCAGAGGTTGCAGTGAGTTGAGATCATGCCACTGCACTCTGCCCTGGACAAAGAGCAAGACTACATCTTAAAAAAAAAAAAAAAAAATCAATCAATCATTGAGGAAAAACCCAACCAACAAAAAAGATTTGTGTCACACCTTCAGTAATTTCAGCAGTACTATGAAACAATACCTCTGCATTCCTCTTCTTCATTCTCTCCGCCAATTCATTTTCAAGAGTATCGATGATTTGTTGGTTATTACTATTCTGTCTATTGATATCCTGTATGAACTGGGCCTTATCCCTCGCTTCCATGGGACTAGTGACTAGTTTTTCAAATAGGAAACCACGAAGCTCGATTAGGCTGTCAATAAAATTCTGGGCTTCTGCACTTCTACTCTGCGTCTGCATCTGCAGGAGCCTAGCAGCCTGTGGGTTGCTGAGCAAGAGTCTCAGGACATTCTTGGTGGAGTCTTTGATCTGCTGCGTAAGTGGTGAGAGGCTGGATTTCTGCAGCTCTATGGAAAGGAGGCGGTCTCTGAGCCACCCTTCCTCCTCAGCCTCTTCCTGCTCCTGCAATTGCCTTTCTTTCTCCTTCAGGCACCTGACGTTTTCCAGGAGGACCTGGCAGAGATCCTCGTGCTCTCTCACTGCCCTCATGATGTCCTCCCCCAGCATCCCCTCCACATCCTCTCTGTTGGATGCCACATATGACAGCAGGGTCACCAGCTCCACCTTGTTGATCGCCTCATCCAGGATGGACATGATCCTTTTGGCCTCAATGGTGGTGAGTTTGGTCCTAGAGGGAACCAAGGGTTTTAGTGGGTCAGCTGGCCTTTTAGATGGGTCTGTCTTTGGCCCTATTCTGGTGATGGCAGGGGCCTGATACAAAGGGGCCATGGCAAGAATGTCTAAAGCCATCTTGTGAGCAGCCCTCTGTGCCTCTGTAGGTCCGCAGAGATGGAGACTTCGGTAGACTACTTGGGTCTCATGCTTTTATTGTCTCTGGCCATCCTGCAAAAGGAAGAGGTAGTTGTGAGTGTAGCTGTGCTGACATCTATGTGGTTAGTGTGGCTGCAGAAACCACAACTGTTGACATTAAGAGTTCATCTTAGGTCCTCTGTCGCTTTTACACAGAACCTTTCTCTGGAAGCAGTTTTCAGCTTTGTGAGGGTGTTAGGGCCACAAGGGCAGGGAGACCAAGCCTGGAGGCGTCTCAGGCACATGTGTCAGGTAGGGACTAGCCAGGAAGACAGATGCCATTCTAAGGATTTAAAACCAGAGACTGGTTACCTCAGTGATGGGAGAGTTGAGAGGCCAACCAGGGGAAGACAAAGCCATCCCACAATTGTCAATGGCAGGAAGCCACCACATGAAGAGGTGGTGAGCCTGGGGCCCAGGGTCACCCAGGGGAAGCTTGAACTACAGCCATCAGTTCCCAGAGGAGCTAGAGACATTGCCGGAAATGCAGGTGAAAGAACGGTGGCAGTGGGGGAGGAGAAATACCCGGGTTTCTCTCTTTCTACTGCCCTTGGCCAAAACCAGCAGGAAACTAACTGACAAGGGAGCCTGGGCAATGGAACCGCAGGCATCAGCCTAAGTCTGAGCAGGACAGGGACAGGGACAGGGCAGACAGTGGTTAAGACTAACAGGACTAGGAATGGCACATTTTCACTGATTTTAAAGTTTTTTTTTTTTTTTTTTTTTGGTTTTTTTGAGACAGAGTCTTGCTCTGTCACCCAGGCTGCAGTACAGTGGCACGATCTCGGCTCACTGCAACCTCCGCCTCCTGGGCTCAAATGATTCTCCTGCCTCAGCCTCCTGAGCAGCTGAGACTAGAGGCACACACCACCACGCCTGGCTAATTTTTGTATTTTTAGTAGAGACAGGGTTTTGCAATGTTGGCCAGGTTGGTCTCAAACTCCTGACCTCAGGTGATCCACCTGCCTTTGCCTCCCAAAGTGCTGAGATTACAGGCCTGAGCCACCACGCCCGGCCATTTTTAAGTACTAATTTTAAAAATTGGTGGCATGGATGGTGGTGAAATACAACTTTGAAATACAATTTAAAAAACCATTTCACTAAATGCGATGTTGCATTCTGAATTGGATTCTGGAGTGGAAAAAGGACATTAGTGGAACTGGAGAAATCCAAATCCAAATCCAAATCTAGTCTAAAGTTTAGTTAATAGCATTGTACCAACATTAATTTTGTAGGCACTCTGTTACCCTAGCTGGAGTGCAGTGGTGTGACCATGGCTCACTCCAGCCTCAACCTACTGTGCTCAAGTGATCCTCCTGTCTCAGCCTCTCAAGTAGCTAGGACTACAGGTGCTCGATGCCTGGCTAATTTTTTTAACTTTTTGTAGGGATGAGCTCCACTATGTTGCCCAGGCTGATCTTGAACTCCTAGGCTCAAGCAATCCTCCTACCTTAGCCTCCTAGTGTTGGGAATACAGACATGAGCCACTGTGACGGGCCTAATTTTGTGGTTTTCACAAACACATCAAGTTTATCTAAGATGTTAACATTAGGGGGAGCTGAATGGAGGGCATACAGGAACTCTCTGTACTATCTTTGCAACTTTTCTATAAATCTACATTTATTACAGAGTAAAAAGCTTAGCTAAAAGACTGTTTCAGGCCAGGCCTGGTAGCTCACACCTATAATCACAGCACTTTGGGAGGCCAAGGCAGGCGTATTACCTGAGGTCAGGAGTTCAAGACAAACCTGGCCAACATGGTGAAACCCCGTCTCTACTGAAAATATGAGAGAATGCCAGGCATGGTGGTGCATGCCTGTTACTTGGGTTAATCCCAGTTACTTGGGAAGCTGAGGCATGAGAATCTCTTGAACCCAGGAGGTGGAAGTTGCAGTAAGCCAAGTTTGCATCACTGTACTCCAGCCTGGGCAACAGAATAAGACTCTGTTTCAAAAGATAGATAGATAAGTAAATAAATAACTGTTTCAGAAAAATCTGTAGGGCAGAGATCAGTAATTTATATTGCTTTCATAGTACCATGGCTAAAAGTACTAGCTTTGCACAGCCCCGCTTGGGTTCAAATCCTTGCTGGGGGTCTCTGGGCTGCTCATTTAATCTTCCAGAGCTTGGGCTTCCTCAGCTGTAAAACAGGAGTCCTCAGGATCAATGAGAAGCTTCCAGCACACGGCCTGCATGCTGTAAAAGTTCAGTAAATAACTAATAGCATTAACACAGGAAAACGAAAATCCCAAGTCCAGGACTTTAGTGATTTCTGATGCAACTATCAAACGAACACCTGCTGCCTTGGCCAGGCACAGGGGCTCACGCCTGTAATCATAGCACTTTGAGAGGCTGAGGTGGGAGGATCGCTTGAGCCCAGAAGTTCAAGACCAGCCTGGGAAACACAGCAAGGCCTCATCTCTTAAAAAAAAAAAAAAAAAAAAAAAAAGAGAACATCTACTGCCCAGGATGTCTGTCCACCCGCCAACACCATGTCTCAGATGGACACCCACCATAACATCCCCATCCCTCACCATGATTCTTCTGCTTCTCTTCCCCCTTATCCTGTTTGTTCTCCAGGTTAAGTATCAGCATATGACATCCCTATATACACCTGTTTGTTTATTGTCTGTCTTTCCCCCCTCTCCTAAGAAGTAAAGCACCAATGAAAGCTGTAAGTTACTGCTTACAGGTTACCTGTGCCACTTTTATTTTCATATTGTCTGTAGATGTGAGAAATGTTTTGAAGAAAGAATCATTAGGACTTGATGAGTGAAAGAGTTTTGAGTTTGGGTGACTGGTAGAGAAAGATGGGGCCCTTAAGAAACTATGGCAGAAATTGGGAGAGGAAGTTTGGAGGGGAGAACAATGAGCTCACTTTTAAACTCATTGAGCTCTAGTTGCCGTACTGCAGTGGACAGTGGTGTCTTGGCCTTCCCTATCCATTTCCTCTTTTTTTTTTTTTTTTGACACAGGGTTTCACTCTGTCACCCAGGCTGGAGTGCAGTGGCATGATCATGGCTCACTGCAACTTCGACTTCCTGGGCTCAAACAGTCCTCCTGCCTCGTGCTCCCGAGTAGCTGGTACTATAGGCACGTGCCACCATGCCCAGCTAATTATTGTATTTTTATTTTTGTAGAGATAGGGTCTCGCTGTGTTGCCCAGGAGAAGGAAGTGACACTTGAAGCCACAAAGATATCTTCAACTCACCAAACCAAAGAGCACACCAAGAGAATGGCAGGGAATCAAAGAAACACCTAAAGTGACTAAGAACGAAAAAGAAAGGCAGGCCAGATCAGGTGCTAAGGATGTTTAGTTCCTTGGCAAGGCAGAATGGATTCAAAATCAGTCCAGGTGTCATGGTTCATGCCTGTAATCCCAACACTTTGGGAGACTGAGGCAGGAGGATTGCTTGAGCACAGGAGTTTGAGGCTGCAGTGAGCTATGATCAGGCCACTACACTTCAGCCTGAGCAACAGAGTGAGACCGTCTCTTAAAAAAAAACAAAAAACAAAACAAAACAAAAAAACAACCAGAAGCCCCTTTGGGAGCAGAGGACTGAGGATTATCTTCAGTCACTTTGGTTCACACACACTTCCTGTTCCCTAATGAATCTCATGAGATCCTTTGAGGCTTTTCCTGAAGACAAAGTTTTAGGAGGCTGGGCATGGTGGTCACACCTGTAATCTCAGTACTTTGGGAGGCCAAGGAAGGAAGATTGCTTTAGCCCAGGAGTTCAAGATTAGCCTGGGCAACAAAATGAGACCTCTACAAAAAGTTAAAAAAAAAAAAAAAAATTAGGCCATCACAGTGGCAGGTACCTGTAGTCTCCGCTATTTGGGGAGCTGAGGCAGGAGGACTGCTTGAGCCGGGGAGGTTGAGACTGCAGTGAGCCATGATCGCACCACTGCACTCCAGCCTGCGTGACAGAGCAAGACCCTATCTCTCCTCTTTTTTTTTTTTTTTTTTAGCCAGAGTTTTGCTCTTGTCACCCAGGCTGGAGTGCAATGGTGTGATGTTGGCTCACTGCAACCTCTGCCTCCCAGGTACAAGCAGTCTCCTGTCTCAGCCTCCCCAGTAGCTGGGATTACAGGCATGTGCCACCATGCTAGCCTAATTTTGTATTTTTAGTAGAGGCAGGGTTTCAGCATGTTGACCAGGCTGGTCTCGAACTCCTCAGGTGATATGCCCACCTCAGCCTCCCAAAGTGGTGGGATTACAGGTGTGAGCCACTGCGCCAGGCCTAGATCCTATCTCATAAGTGAAAAAAAAGTTTTAGGGACAGCCATGGAGCTTTATCAGCCTCTCCGAGGATGAAGGATCTTTGCTCATGGCCACAGGATGAATGTGAACAAGGTAGTTAATGAATGCAGTCCTCTCCATTGTAACCCAAAGTTCTCAGGCATAAATCAAAACGCCTGAATTCTTCAGAGAATGCGGCTGGAAATGCAACGTTATATGAAATGTTTCCAATTTGCTTTCAGCCAAATTACCTCTTTTGCTTT
This sequence comes from Macaca nemestrina, assembly GCF_043159975.1. NCBI lineage: Eukaryota > Metazoa > Chordata > Mammalia > Primates > Cercopithecidae > Macaca > Macaca nemestrina. The sequence continues at coordinate 20,030,862 of NC_092134.1, read as the reverse complement.
AAAGGGCAAACTTGTTTTCTTTGATTATGATGACACCCATCAGTTCTTGACAGCTTATTTTCGTGAACAAGAAAAAGCCCATGGAACTAGGATTGAGGGGAAATGCATCTGACTCTGACGACAAAAATGACTGGAGAAACTCTTTTCCTTGAATCCTAATATGATCATTTCATGTCCTTTTTAATGCCACTAACCTTAATATTTAAATCATTTCCAACTTAAGCATCTCCTTTTAAAATTCCTGCCCTGAGAGTGAAGCAAATTGTTAATGGATGGGAAACTTTAATTGGATATTCCCTTTATTTGTCATTAATTCTGCTGATGAACTTTATAAATGGAAATATATCTTTATCATGCAAATTATACCTCATCTTCATTCAAACAGGCTTGTTGGATATTTTATTACTTTCACTCTTAGAATATTTTGAGGAAAAAAAAGATTTGAACTAAATTATATATTTTTCCCCCTGGAGAGAAGGAAAAAACCCAACACTTACAACTACCCTACAAATCCAAACGGGCACGTGGAAAAGTCAGAAGGTGTTAAAAAAAAAAAAAAAAAAAAAAAACCGAAACAACTGGAGTGTGGAAGATGGATTTCTCTCTCTCTTTTTAAATTTACTCTTAATTTAGGTTCTGGGGTACATGTGCAGGTTTGTTATACAGGTAAATTACACATCATGGGGGTTTGGTGTACAGATTATTTCATCACCCAGGTAATAAGCACAATACCTGATAGGTAGTTTTTCCATCCTCATCCGGATCTCATTTTAAGGAATACCATTTTAACATTAGCTAAGTAAGTTCTTGAGAACTTACTGTGTAGCAGACACTGTTCTGAATGCTATATACGAACTAATTCCTTTAATCCTTGCAAGAACCCTATGGGGTAGGTGCTATTACCTCTATTTCACAGATGAAGAAAGGGAGACAGAGAGAGGTTAGATGATTCTAGTTAGTTTACAGCTAGGAAGTGACAGAGCCAGCACTCCATCAGCAGTAGTCTGTCCAGTCTCTTGATTTTAAGATTGACTTCTGGCCAGGCGCAGTGGCTCACGCCTGTAATGCCACCACTTTGGGAGGCTGAGACAGGTTGATCACTTGAGGTCAGGAGTTTGAGACCAGCCTGGCCAACATAGTGAAACCCTATCCCTACTAAAAATACAAAAATTAGCTGGGTGTGGTGGTGGGCACCTATGGAGGCTGAGGCGGAAGAATTGCTTGAACCTGGGAGACGGAGGTTGCAGGGAGCCAATATCGCACCACTGCACTACAGCCTGGGTGACACAGTGAGATTGCATCTCAACAAAAAAACAAAAAAACAAAAAAACAAAAAAACAAAAAAAACAAGGTCTTGCGATGTTGCCCAGGCTGGTCTTGAACTCCTGGGCTCAAGAGGAATTTTCTTTTTAGCCTCAGAAATATCTCACTACCCTCCAAACCTCTAGCTTTCTTCCAAACTCTGTATGTTTTATCTGAGTCTTTCAAGTCTAGAGAGGGGTAAAGGGAGGGGCTAGAAAGAAGCAATAGATTCATGATGAAACCTGCTATCTGAAGCAACTACTTCACAGTAGGTGCTCAATAAAGAAATCACTGTTGCGGTTGGGCTCGGTGGCTCACACCTGTAATTCCAGCACTTTGGCAGGCCGAGGCAGGTGGATTACCTGAGGTCAGGAGTTTGAGATCAGCCTGGGCAATATGGCAAAACTCCGTCTCTACTAAAAATACAAAAATTAGCCGGGTGTGGTAAAACATGCCTGTAATCCCACCTACTTGGGAGGCTGAGGCAGGTGAATCACTTGAACCAGGGAGATGGAGGTTGCAGTGAGCTGAGATCACACCACTGTACACTCCAGCCTGGGTGATAGCGTGAGACTCCGTCTCAAAAAAAAAAAAAAAAAGAAAAAAAATCACTGTTGAATAAATGAGATGGCAAACCCAGATTTACCAATAGGCCTGTCTCCTCACTGGGAGATGCTGGCATAATAGGATAATGTTGTTTTGCAAAATATATATGTCCTGAATTGGAGTCAGAAAAGAGAGTCTTTTTTTTTTTTTTTTTTTTTTTGAGACGGAGTCTCGCTCTGTCGCCCAGGCTGGAGTGCAGTGGCGCAATCTCCGCTCACTGCAAGCTCTGCCTCCCGGGTTCACGCCATCCTCCTGCCTCAGCCTCCTGAGTAGCTGGGACTACAGGCGCCCGCCCGCCACCACGCCTGGCTAATTTTTTATATTTTTAGTAGAGACGGAGTTTCACCATGTTAGCCAGGATGGTCTCGATCTCCTGACCTCATGATCCCCAGCCTAGGCCTCCCAAAGTGCTGGGATTACAGGCGTGAGCCACTGCGCCTGGCCGAGAGTCATATTTTCATGATAAAACTGTAGGCCAAGAATTGGCCTATGAATTGTTTTGCATCCCTTTACTCAGGGCTTGGAATTTTTTAAATAAAAGATTTAAATGTAATTAAGTTTTTACTTTTCCATAGTTGAGTGGTTTCTTTTTTTGTCTTTCTGTGACTAGTTTTGAACTATTACCCAATCCTCCTCTCTCGTTCTTTTTGAGAACCTGTGTTTTACGGTTTATAATTGGTCTGTAAAAGATTCCCAGGCTAGGGCTGCAGCAGTGAAAGCTGGAGGTATTGACAGATGGGACCCTGTTTGTAATGCTGCCTGGGTGGCTGTAGGCTCTAGGATTATCTGGTGCTTTGGAGACAGAGGACACGGGATAGTGACTCAGGTTGGGAGGGAATGTGCCCCCCTCCCCGGACAGATTTCTATGTTGCTGGTTATGATGAAATACTTTCCACTGGCCACAAGCTATAGAGACTTGGGCAAGTCCTCTTGATCCTCTGGGCTTTCATTTCCTCATTACTGAAGTGGAAACTAAAAACACATCTGGAACGCAATTCCAGTGTCTCACCACTTCCTGGCTGTGTGGCTTTGGGTAAGTCGATTAACCTCTCCAAGCTTTGGTGTTCTACCTGTGAAATGGGGACATAGCACTGTTGTGGGAATGAAATGAAATCCTTGCTCAAAAGTGTTACGCTTTTATGACTTTTAGTACTACTTCAAAAATTATATGTTAATATCAACACTTTAATATTTCTTAAAATAGATGTACCTTTCAACAAAATAATATGGTATATGTTTTTGTCAAAGGCTTTATAAAGAGCCAAAACAGAGGCAGTTTTTACTCCTTTTCACTATTTCGTTTTTAATTTTGCTGGTTTCTACATTATTCATGTTCTCCTGTTAGTGACTGAAGAAGACCAAGCTCCCTTAAATCACTCCCTGTTGTCCAGTCTCCCCTCTTTATCAATCAGTTCATCAGGAATTTTAATTCCTCTTTTGGTTACAGTGTCACTTTAGAAATGCTTATTTCTGGTTATATCTAACTGTAGACAGTATCACTTCGGCAGTTTCAGACAGAAGGATTTCCTAGTAGTGAATTTAGATTATTCTACCATCAACTTCTCCAACTTGAAAAAAATATTTAACTACTACACACCTATTAGAATGGCCAAAATCTAGAACACCGACAACTCCAAATGCTGGTGAGGATGTGAAGCAGAAAACTCTGTCATTGTTGGTGGGAATGCAACATGGTGCAGCCACTTTGGAAGATGGTTGTTTTCTTACAAATTTAAACCTGCTCTTACTGTACGATCCAGTAATCATACTCCTTGGTGTTTACCCAAAGGAGTTGAAAATGCATGTCCACACAAAAACCTGCACACAAAAAAAGCTTATGGATATTTATAGCAGCTTCATTCACAACTGCCAAAATTTGGGAGCAACCAAGATATCCTTCAGGAGCTGAATAGCTAAATAAACAGTAGTGCATCCAGACAATGGAATACAGGATTATTCAGCGTTAAAAAGAAATGAGCTGTCAAGCCATGAAAAGACATGGAAGAAACTTAAATGCATATCACTAAGTGAAAGAAGCCAATCTGAAGAAGCTGCATATGGTATCACTCTAACTATATGACATTCTGGCAAAGGCAAAACTATGGAGATAGTAAAAAGATCAGTGTTGTCTAAGGGCTAGGGGAAGGGAGGGATGAATAGGCAGAATAGGGAGGATTTTTAGCGAAGTGAAAATACTATGTACCTTACTACAATGATGGATACCATCATTATACATTTATCCAAATTCACAAAATGTACAACACCAAGTGTGAACCCTTATCCCTTATGTAAACTATGGAATTTGGATGCTGCTGCTGATGTGTCAATGTAGGTTCATCAGCTGTAACAAATGCACCCCTCTGGTGGGGGAGGTTGATGGTGGTGCAGGCTGTTCATATGGGAATAGGGAGTATATGGGAACTCTCTCTACCTTTCTGTCAATTTTGCTGTGTATCTAAAACTGCTTAAAAAATAATATCTTAGGGTTGCAACCCTTTATGGGGCAGTGAAATCAATTTGCCGACTGGGACTAGTGTTAAAAATAAATGAAACAGGGTCAGGCACGGTGGCTCACGCCTGTAATCCCAGCACTTTGGGAGGCTGAGGCGGGTGGATCACCTGAGGTCAAGAGTTCGAGACCAGGCCAGGCGCAGTGGCTCACGCCTGTAATCCCAGCACTTTGGGAGGCCGAGACGAGAGGATCACGAGGTCAGGAGATCGAGACCATCCTGGCTAACACGGTGAAACCCCATCTCTACTAAAAATACAAAAAATTATCCGGGTGCGGTGGCGGGTGCCTGTAGTCCCAGCTACACGGGAGGCTGAGGCAGGAGAATGGCGTGAACCTGGGAGGTGGAGCTTGCAGTGAGCCAAGATTGCGCCATTGCACTCCAGCCTGGGCGACAGAGCAAGACTCCGTCTCAAAAAAAAAAAAAAAAGGGTTCGAGACCAAGCCTGGCCAACATGGTGAAACCCCATCTCTACTAAAAATACAAAAATTAGCAGCGCATGATGGCGGGCACCTGTAATCCCAGCTACCTGGTAGGCTGAGGCAGGAGAATTGCTTGGACCCGAGAGGCGTAGGTTGCAGTGAGCTGAGATTGCACCACTGCATTCCAGCCTGGGCAACAGAGAGGGGCTCTGTCTCAAAAACAAAACAAACAAAAAACAGCCTATCTCAAACCCCTCCTGCTCTCAGGCACTAACGTATAATGTTACTTTATGTCAGAAACCAACCCCCCATGAACAATTTCTCCCTGGATTAACAATTTCTCATTCTTTAGGTCTTAGCTCAATGGCTACCCCTTCTCAGACAGGAACACACAGCACTTTACAACCTGTGGAAATTCTCTCACCTTTCCTGCATGGTACTAACCACGCGTGTAATTTTTTTTTTTACAGCTCTATTGAGATGTAATTTACATTACCATAAAATTCACCCATTGTAAGTATAAAACTCAATGACTATTTTTGTAAATGTATCTAAAGTTGCCACATCAGTTTTAGATACAATCCTGTTTTAGAACATTTCTATCACTCCACCAAATTCCCATGAGCTAATCTGCAAACGATCTCTGTTTCCACTCACATTTTTTTGTTGTAGTTGTTTTGTTTTTGAGACTGAGTCTCGCTCTGTTGCCCAGGCTGGAGTACAGTGGCGTGATCTCAGCTCACTGCAACCTCCACCTTCCAGATTCAAGCAATTCTCGTGCCACTGCACTCCAACCTGGGCAACAACACAAAACTCCATCTCAAAAAAAAAAGAAAAGAAAAATCGTAAAGCTCAGATCAAAATAATGAAATACTCATTTGCTTTTTTTTTTTTTTTTTTTGAGACAGAGTCTCACTCTATTGCCCAGGCTGGAATGCAGTGGCATGATCTCGGCTCACTGCAACCTCCGCCTCCTAGGTTCAAGTGATTCTCCTGCCTCAGCCTCCCAGGTAGCTAGGAATACAGGGGCCCGCCAGCATGCCCTGCTAATTTTTGTATTTTTAGTAGAGACGGGGTTTTGCTATGTTGGCCAGGCTGGTCTCGAACTCCTGACCTCAGGTGATCCACCTGCCTGTGCCTCCCACAGTGCTGGGATTACAGGCATGAGCCACTGTGCCTGACCTATGTTTAACTTTTTAAGAAACTGCCAACTATATTTCAGATTGGTGGTACCAATTGGTATTCTGCTGTACCTACCAGCAATATATGAAAGCTAGTTTGTTTATTTATCTACATGATGATATTTGGGATTGTCTTTTTGATTTTTAAATGTCTACTCAACTCTTTTGCCCATTAAAAAAATGGAGTTGTCCTCTTGAGTTATAAGAGTTATTTTTATTTTCTACATACAAGTCTATTATAAGACACATGAGATTTGCAAATATTTCCTCCATGTCTGTGTCTGTGGCTGATCTTTTCATTTTCTTACGAAAATATCTTTTGAACCTCAAAGTTTTTCTTTTTTATATATTTTTTTGAGACAGGGTTTTTCACTCTGTGGCCCAGGCTGGAGTGCAGCAGTGCAATCATGGCTCACTGCAACCTCCGCCTCTTGGGTTCAAGCGATTCTTCCACCTCAGCCTTATTTATTTATTTATTTATTTATTTATTTATTTATTGAGATGGAGCCTCGCTCTATCACCCCCGCGGGAGTGCAGTGGCACCATCTCGGCTCACTGCAACCTCCACCACCCGGGTTCAAGAAATTCTCCTGCCTCAGCCTCCCGAGTAGATGGGATCACAGGCTTGCACCACCATGCCCAGCTAATTTTTGTATTTTTAGTAGAGACAGGGTTTCACCATGTTGGCCAGGCTGGTCTCAAACTCCTGGCCTCAGGTGATCCGCCGCTCGGCCTCCCAAATTGTTGGGATTGCAGATTGAGCCACTGTGCCCAGCCCTCAGCCTCATTTAATCATCACAAGAAACTCTCTATCTTTAGTAGGTACAAAGAGATTACATTTTAAGGACGGAGATGGGAAATAAATTCCAAAGTTAGGACAAAGGCAAAAGTGGTATAATAAAAATTACCTAATTTATTTATTTATTTGGGACAGAGTCCTGCTCTGTTGCCGAGGATGGAGTGCAATGGCGCGATCTTGGCTTACTGCAACCTCGGTCTCCCGGGTTCAAGTGATTCTCGTGCCTTAGCCTCCCGAGTAGCTGGGATTACAGGTGCACCACCATGCCCAGCTAATTTTTGTATTTTCAGTAGAGATGAGGTTTCACTATATTGGCCAGGCTGGTCTAGAACTCCTGACCTTTAGTGATCTGCCCGCCTTGGCCTCCCAAAGTACTGGGATTACAGGCGTGAGTCACCGCGCTAGGCAAAAACAACAACAACAACAACAACAAAAACAAACAAAAACTACCTAATTTAAACACTTAAGTGAGATGGCCCGCTCACCGAGGAACGTATGGTCGTTGGGTGGAATGGGAGGGGACTTATAAACCCCCCTCCCACCCACAGCTCCCATGTTTGACTTGAAATAAGTTAACTACGATGTGACTCTGCTTGACTGGTGTCCTCGTCGTTTTAGGGATGAGGGAGTGGGGCCATGAAGTGGGCAGGTAGAAGGGGAAGAATGGAGGCCGGCTCCCTGCAGGCTGTGGAGCGAGAGGTCCAGACTGAGGCAGGGGCTGAGGGACGGGGTCCTGAAGCTGAGACGGGATCGCAGCGGGGGCTACCAATTTCTCAGGGAGCCAAAGGACATCGGGCTGAACCCCATTCCACATCTCCCCCGATCCGCGACCCTTTCCCACCTGGTTACTCACCCGCTCTGACGGCTCCAGGTTTCCCTAGCCACAGTTACCGCCGCGGTCCCAGCGTTGCGAGGTTACCCGCCAATCTCAGAAGGCGGGACTCTGTGTCTGACTGACCTTTCTTTTCACCATTCAATTTCTTGTTCCGCTCAATTGTCCCCACCTCCTGAAGTCTGACCAATCAGAAGCACCGCCATTTTGACCTTGCACCAATGGAAAGACTTGGGACTCCCTCTGGGTTGGACTCAACGATTAAGGCGGGGAAGATGGGAGGAGAAAGGGGCGTGGATTCTTCGTCCCGCCCCTTCTTAAGGAGGCGGGCAGGGAGTACTGCCTCGGCTGCGGGCGAGACCTGCGGAAAGACGTGAGAATTGACCAATCAGAGCTCATCATGGTAGCCCAGTTAGCCAGTAGGACGCTGTGAAGGGGAAATGGGGCGGGGCGAGCGGGGTTGAGAGGACGGTAGGCGGCGGATGGGAGAGCTGGCGCAGCTACCCTGGTGGCGGTGGCTGAAGTGGCGGCGGCTGCGGCGGCTGCAACAGCTTCGGGCTCGGGGTTTTGGCGGCGGCGCCGGCGGGCTGGGCTGCGTGGTGCGGACCCCGGCGCGCGGTCCGGGTTGCTGGGGCGGCGCGTGTAAGAATCCGAGGGATGCGAGGACTTGGCCAGAGGGAGAGGGCAGGGATCAGGGTCAGAGGGCGCGGAGTAAGGGGTTGCGGCGCGACACTCTGGTGTGGGAGGTGGGCTGAATGGGCCCAGAGAGGGCGCGGGGAAGTCTCCGCCGCGCTTCTCTCCGTCCAGCCCGGGCCGGGGCTTTGCACCCTCTCTCCTTGCCCCCGACTTCTTGGGGCGACCCTCACGTGGGCGCCCAGCCAGGGGCTGGGAGCACGCGGAGCTGGAGCCAGCGCTCCTGCCTCCTTCTTGCTCCCTCCCTCGCTCTTCTCCCTGGCGCCCTCAGGTGACCCCGCAGGAGTCTCGTGCCCGGGTCAGGCTGCCCGAGCGGACAGCGGCATGGCAGCTGGCCCTCTTCCCCTAGGCCCTTTCCCCAGGGCTGGCCATTTGGGTCCTCTGTAGAGGCAGAAGCAAAGCCCGCGGAGGGAACACTGGACCAGGATTCAGGAGTCCCGGGTTCTAGCCCCGCTCCTGCACTGTGTGACCTTGGGCAAGTCTCTTCCCCTCTCTGGACCTCATTTTTGTCTCGCTGGACAAATGACGTGTTTGAATTCAAATCAGGGTACTGGTTCTAGTCGTAGGTGTATATAGGGTCATGGTTAAGCAGGAAGGTTCCCTGATTCAGACTACCTGGGTTGAAACTTATAAGAGGCAAGTTAACCACTCCAAGATTCAATTTCCTCATTCGTAAAGTGGGGATATTAGCTAAGATAGGATTTTTCAACAGCAGCTCAATTGACATTTTGAGCCACATAATCCCCCGACTCCACCCACCAGCAATCCCCTCACTCCCAAGTTGTGACAAAGATGTCTCCAGACATTCCTGATGTCCCCGTGGGGGCAAAAATCACCCCAGTTGAAAGCCAATGGGCAAAGACAATACAGGCAGGCAAGCAGTCATGTATTAAACAGTTAAACAACCGTGTCCAAGCGTTTGAATGCGAGGACTTTAATCTGTGGTGGCAGATATCATGAAATTATGCATGAACCGCCCCCCCCGCCTCTTTTTTTTTTTTTTTTTTTTTTTAGCCCATCATTAATGTTAGTATATTTTATGTGTGGCGCGCGACAGTTCTTCCAGCGTGGCCCAGGGAAGCCAAAATGTTGGACAGCCGTGAGTTAAAACATAGAAACCACTAGCCATTATGATAATGGTAACATTAAGAAACCTCTTCTCTTTGAGTTAATAAATTCTCCTGCCTTCAAAGTAAATATGGGAGATAATTGTCAAAGCTGAGTAATGGATACAAGGAAGTCCACATATATATTCTCTGCACTTTTGAGTACGTTTGAAAATGTCTGTGGTAAAAAGTTAAACCAAAACGACAATACAACCATAATTCTTAAGACTGCCAAATAGTAGTGTCTCATCTGGGATTTCCTCTTCTGCCTCTCCACTGCTGAGATTTAAAAGCAAAATAAACCCCCAGATCTGGAGGAAACTTAAAAAAAATATCTCACAGGAAGTGTGCTGGGCAGAGAGCTACGGGCTTAGCGGCAAGCAGAACGGTGTTTACTTTCCCTGCCTTGTTTCAAAAAGTTGTACCGTTCCCTGTGGATGCACGCGGATTTGCTCAGAGTTGTTCCAGTGACTCGAGGAAGAAGTCAGTCGCTCAGTTGCCATTGACTAGGTCAGTTAGGAGGCAAAATGGGTTGATCCCAGAGCCCACTGCTTGAGGAAGGAACTTGCTGCTGTTTGCAAGTTCAAAGGTCTGCAGTCAGATCTGCTGAGTGTTTTTTTTTTTTGTTTTTTTGGTCCGTCTCAGCGGAAACAGGAATGTGCATAAATAGGAGCTGTAACAGGCTAGCTTGGAATGTTTTACTTATTTAGTTATTTTTAAATTTTTAGTTTATTTATTTTTTGAGATGAATTCTCGCTCTGTCGCCCAGGCTGGAGTGTAGTGGCATGATCTCAGCTCACTGCAACCTCTGCCTCCTGGGTTCAAGTGATTCTCCTGTCTCAGGCTCCCCAGTAGCTGGGATTACAGGCATGAACCACCCCAACTGGCTATTTTTTATATTTTTAGTAGAGACCAGGTTTTACCATGTTGGCCAGGCTGGTCTCGAATTCCTGACCTCAAGTGATCCACCTGCCTCGGCCTCTCAAGGTGCTGGGATTACAGGCATGAGCCACTGCACCCAGCTGCTCTGAGTGTTTTAAATTGAGAGTTAAGTGTGAGCATTTTTACTGTATTAAAAAATACTCATCAGTTAAAAAAAAATACTGTTTTCCCCTTCCTGGGACACCTAAATCTAAGAGAACAACTCCTATTTAAAAATGATATAAAAATGACACATTTTAGAAGTATGTTTCTAACTGTTCCTGAGAGGCTGCGTGGTAAAGCTGAAGTGAAAGATGTGTTTTAAATCTGTATATATGGGCAAGTACATATTGGTGATTGGAGCTAGATGCTGCCTAAATGCATGACCCAGACTTCGAGGAATTATAGTGTAATGGCTAGGAATACAGGTTTGGAGTCACACCATAGTTGAAAGCTTGGCTTTTTTTTAGCTGTGGGTCCTTGGGCAGGATACGTAATCTCTCTGTGCCTGAAGAACCCACCACCCCCATCTTGTAATGGGGGGATAATAGGCCTGCCTATCTCATGGGGCTATAAAAAATTTTCAGTTAACTTTTACTTATGAAGTGCTAGTAGGGTCCCTCATACATAGTAAGCACTTATTAAGTATTAACTATTATTATTATTATTATTAATATTATTATTATTATTATTTTGAGACGGAGTCTCGCTCTGTCGCCCACGCTGGAGTGCTGTGGCGATCTGGGCTCACTGCAAGCTCCGCCTCCCGGGTTAACGCCATTCTCCTGCCTCAGCTGGGACTAGAGCTGAGTCCTGTAGCTGGGACTACAGACGCCCGCCACTATGCCCGGCTAATTTTTTGTATTTTTAGTAGAGACGGGGTTTCATCGTGTTAGCCAGGATGGTCTGGATCTCCTGACCTCGTGATCCGCCCGCCTCGGCCTCCGAAAGTGCTGGGATTACAGGCGCGAGCCACCGTGCCCGGGCGAGTATTAACTATTATTTTAATGGTTGTATTTTTTGTCATTTTATTTTATTTTATTTTATTAGTTATTTATCTGAGATGGAGTCTGACTCTGTCGCCCAAGCTGCAGTACAGTGGCACCATCTCAGCTCACTGCAACCCCTGCCTCCCGGGTTCAAGTGATTCTCCTGCCTCAGCCTACAGAATAGCTGGGATTATAGGTGCATACCACCACACCCAGCTAATTTTTGTATCTTTAGTAGAGGCGGGGTTTCTCCATTTTGGCCAGGCTGGTCTTGAACTCCTGACCTCAAGTGATCCACCTGTCTCTGCCTCCCAAAGTGCTGGGGTTACAGACATAAGCCACCGCACCCGGCCTTTTATTTTATTTTATTTTATTTTATTTTATTTTATTTTATTTTATTTTTTAGAGACGGGGTCTTATTCTGTTGCCCAGGCTAGACTGCAGTGGTGTGATCATAGCTCACTATAACCTCCAACTCCTGGGCTCAAGTGTTTCCGCCACCTCAGCCTCCCAAGTAGCTAGGCCTAAAGGTGTATGTCATCATGCTCAGCTAATTTAAATTTTTTATTTTGTAGAGATGGAGTCTTGCTACCTTGCCCAGGCTGGTCTTGAACTGTTAGGCTCAAGCAGTTCTCCCACCTTGACCTCCCAAAGTGCTGGGATTACAAGTGGAAGCTACTGTGCCCAGCCTATTTTTTTCTCTAAAGTCTTTACAAAACTTACGATTAAATGTAAAGAGAAGTGGAGGTAGAACATATTAGCCTTAATCTCACTCTCCAGACAGAATTACCCTTAACTTTTCAGTATTTGTTCTTGCAGGGTTCCCTCCTCCATATTTTAAGGCTATTATACTGTAATAGTTCTTTTATTCTATTTTTTAAAATTTATTTTATTTATTTATTTATTTTTTTGAGACAGAGTCTCACCCTGTCGCCCAGGCTGGACTACAGTGGCTTGATCTCGGCTCACTGCAACCTCCGCCTTCTGGGTTCAAGTAATTCTCCTGCCTCAGCTTTCTGAGTAGCTGGGATTACAGGCACGCGCCACCCCGCCCAGCTAATTTTCGTATTTTTAGTAGAGATGGATTTTCACCATGTTGACCAGGCTGGTCTCGAACTCCTAACCTCAAGTGATCCACCCGCCTTGGCCTCCCAAAGTGCTGGGATTACAGGTGTCAGCCACCGCACCCGGCCTAATTCTTTTACTTTTTAAGAGACAGGGTCTCGCTCTGTTGCCCAAGCCAGAGTGCAATGGTGCAGTTGTAGCTCACTGTAGCCTTGAACTCCTGGGTTCAAGTGAGCCTCCTGAGTAGCTGGGACTACAGGTGCATGCCATCTGCCCAGCTAATTTTATTTATTTATTTATTTATTTTTGTATTTTAAATATTTATTTTATTTTTTTCTGTGCGTATGCTTACCCAACTGGCTTTTTTTTTTTTTTAATTTTTTTATAGAGACAGGGTCTTGCTGTATTGCCCAGGCTGGTCTCAAATTCCTGGCCTTAATTGATCTTCCCACCACAGCCTTCCAAAATGCTGGGGTTACAGATGTGAGCCACCCCACCGGCCAATTTTTTTTAATTAAATATAATTTACCGTTTTATTATTATTTTTTAAATTAAGATATAATTTACCATTTTATTTAATTGAGATATAATTTACCATTTTATTATTTGTTTTGAGACAGGGTCTCTGTCACTTAAGCTGGAGTACAGTGGCACAATCTCTGCTCACTGCAGCCTCCACCTCCCGAGTTTAAGCAATTCTCATGCCTCAGTTTTCCCGAGTACCTGGGATTACAGGCACCCACCACCAACCCCAGCTAATTTTCTGTATTTTTAGTAGAGACAGGGTTTTGCTGTGTTGGCCAGGCTAGTCTTGAACTCCTGGCTCAAGTGATCCACCCACCTTGGCCTCCCAAAGTGCTGGGATTATAGGTGTGAGCCACTGCGCCTGACCCTAATTTACCATTTTAAAGAGTATACTTGAGTGGTTTTTATTCACGAGGTTGTGCAACCATCACCACTATCTAATTTCAGAATAGATTAATCACTCATGGCTGTATTTTAATAATTATCTTTTGTTTTTTTAATTCCCAAACCCTAGAAGATGCCTCTAATGGAGGAATTTCTGAGCAGCACCCCTGGCCCAGTGGCTTTGAAAGGGAGCTCAAACCAGAGACGATTTCAAGCCCTGGACATCATATCCTGAGGGCCACAGGAGAAGAGAACATGGCTGTGAGTTTGGATGACGACGTGCCACTCATCCTGACCTTGGACGAGGGTGGCAGTGCCCCACTGGCTCCCTCCAACGGCCTGGGCCAGGAAGAGCTACCTAGTAAAAGTAAGATGGTGGGGTGGGCTGCGGGGAGCCCAGCTTTTCTGTTTCAGAGGCTGGGAGGTGATAAGCGCTTTGTGGTCTGATAGTTGGGGTGTGTAACTTGTTGCCTGGCCCCACGTTTGAGCCCCAAGTTCTGATACAGAAACTACTCCTGGGAGACTGTGGGTTTCTCCTTCCACACCCTCAGCTTGGCAGTGTTTCTGGGGGCCTAGCCGCCCTTCTTCATGCTCTCATTCCCTTCTCCACCTTTCTGCCTTGCACCTGAGGTACCTTGGCCTGCCTGTGGATGCTTGGCGGGGACCTCAGGCCAACCTGCTTTGGCTGCCTTCCCTGCCCCATTCCTTGTTAAAAAAAGAAACAGATTTCAACACCAGCCTCCGTCTGTCCCCATCGGAAACCGTTGGCAGGAAAGCAGCACTGCCCGTGTCTCTTTGCTCCATCTCAGTCCCCCCTTGCCCAGGACAGCGGGGAAGAGGGCGAGTGTTTTGTCATGATCCATTGATTTGAGGGCTTGGGGTTTTGCTTTGTCTTCCTCTGAACCAAAGCCTAGCACAAAGTGAACCCAAGTGCGGCAAGGAGCTTTAAATTTTTTTAATTTTAAATGTGTTTCTGGCAGAATGAGAGGCCTTGAAAACCTTTCTGGTTCTCATCCCGAAGCCATTTGTTTCAGTTGCTCAGGCCTTGGGCTCAGGAGAGGCTTAAAATAACTCGCCTTTTCTGGAGGGTCCTAAGACGTTGGGAAACAGTGCTTTAGAGTCTGCTTAGCAAATGGATGTTCCACCATCTGCCAGTGCTCCCCAGCCAGGCAGAGATGTTTGGGGCCAAGGAGAGACGAGCCAGGCTCTCCTGTCTCCTTTGTCCAGGGAGAATTCGTTGAGTTGCAGGGAGTTCGGTGGCCTCCCCTGGGAACTGATGAAGGAGAGCAGTGTTTCCAGTGTTGTGAGTGTGGTGGGAAGCCCTGGCTGCCTAGAAACAGGCTTCTCTTTGCTTCACTGTGTTCACCCTCATCTAGGGTGGCAGAGCTGGGCTGCCCGGGAGGATTCGAACATAAACCTGATTCTTCCCCAAGTGCCACTCAGGGATGAGAAAGCAGTGGTTCCGATTTCAGACTGTCTGCTTTCTGAAATCCCTTTGCAAGGCTAGGCAGTATTATCTCTATTTTATAGAGGAGGAAACTATGGGTCAGAAAGGTCAAGTAACTTGTCTGAAGTCATACAGCCAGGAAATGGTTGAGCAGAGATTTGAACCCAGCATCATCTGACTCCAGAATTCCTTCCCCTTCTCCTCTTCCTTCCTTTATTTCTTCAGCTGCTCCTCCCTCTCCTTTTTTCTTCACCACCCTTAATAAATGTGAGCGCAGGCCAGGCGTGGTGGCTCCCACCTTTAATCCCAGCACTTTGGGAGGCCAAGGCAGGAAGATCACTTGAGCCCAGTGATTTTGAGTTCAAGAGCAACCTGGGCAACATAGCGAGACCTCGGCTGTGCAAAAAAATTAAAAACTTAGCCGGGTATGGTGGTGTATGCCTGTAGTCCCAGCTAATCAGGAGGCTGAGGTGGGAGAATCGCTTGAACCCAGGAATTCAAGGTTGCAGTGGGCTATGACTGCACCACTGCATTCCAGCCTGGGCAACAGAGCAAGACCCTGTCTCAAAAAAATAAAAGGTGAATACAGGCCTTTAGCATTTATATTATCTCCTCATATAACCCCAATATAGGGTTGTTATTATTATCTGTATTTTGCAAAGGAAGAGACAGGCTCAGAGAGGTTAAGTAACTTGTCCAAGGTCACACAGCTAGCAAGCAGTAAAGCCTGTCTGATCTTTCCTCCCACACCACAGTGGAAGGTGCTTTGGGGAAAGGGATGAAAGTGGTTGTGGCTCAGTTTCAGCTTTAGAGAGGAATGCTTCCTAGTGAGGGAGAGTGGTTGGCCTACTAAGGGTGTGACTTGTGTCTGGAAATAGCCAGGCTCAAGATTCTAAATGGGAGTCCTGGCTGTCATCGTGAGTGTCACTTTTAAGTCCCTCCAACGTGCCTGTTGTGATGGTGGGGTGTCCAGCTTTCCTGTGGGATGAAAGTGGCAAGAGAGCAACCCAGTCCTGTGTCAAGATCAGGTTTTGAACATCGATGAATAGGAAATAGGCCAGAGACACAATAAGACTCCCCTTGGCTAGACCACTAGCGAGGCTTCTTTTATCTTGGCAAAGTTAGTGGCTTACTTTGGTTTGTTTCTCAGGAATAAAGAAATGTATAACCAACTGCTGGGGTCCAGGGACATTGTGTTTCCTGCACAGCACATTAGCATCTTAGTTTCCTCTCTCAACTTCTTACTGGGTTGTTTTTTAAAACCTCAATGACTCGGTATAATTCACCAAGCCTGACTGGGAAGAAGAGTAGGACCTGTGCAAGTAAACAAGAGATTTCAGAGGAAGCCTGCTCTGCCTTAGCATAGTAGGCCTTTGCTATTTTGTGCTTGGATGTTGGCCTTGACCTTCTACCCCAGTGTCCCCCTGTCCCTGCTGTCTGAGGAGCAGTCCTTCAGTCCTTTTTTTTGAGACAGAATCTCGCTCTGCTACCCAGGCTGGAGTGCAGTGGCACAATCTCGGCTCACTACAACCTCCGCCTCCCGGGTTCAAGCAATTCTCCTGCCTCAGCCTCCCAAGTAGCTGGGATTACAGGCGTCAGCCACCACGCCTGGCTAATTTTTTTTGTATTTTTAGTGGAGATGGGGGTTTTACCATGGTGGCCAGGCTGGTCTTGAACTCCTGGCCTCAAGTGATCTGCCTGCCTTGGCCTCCCAAAGTGCTAGGATTATAGGCGTGAACCACTGCATCCGGCCCCGAGGAGTCCATCTAAAACACAAGCCCACCCTGGTGGTTTCCCTGTTTTAAAGCTTCCTGGGACTTTCCCATCCCTCTGGGGGTGTTGGGGAGGGCAAGCTCTTCAGCTGGCAGATGAAGCCTTGCTGTTCTAGTGCCTTCTTGCTTGACCGGTCCCATTTCCTGCCTCAGTCCACAGCATCATTCTGCATTTAGTTTGGTGAATCCCCTGTGCATTCTTAAACCTCTCCACCTTGCTGGCAAGTCGGTCTAGAATCCCTTTCTCAGCCTCTTGTTTGCTCGTGGCCTCCAGTTCTGTCTGGAAAATCCTGCTGATAACACCGTCTCTTTGACGCCTTCACTGAACTTCCCCTTCCTGACAGAGCTAATTACTCACTACCCTTTTCTGCTTCGGTATCTTGATTAGGCTTCCATTATTACAAGTAGATTATGGTAGAGTAATTACACATTTAACCATCTGATCACCAACTAGGCCCTGAAATCCATTCATCTTTTTTTTTTTTTTTTTTTGAGATGGAGTCTCACTCTGTCGCCCAGGCTAGAGTGCAGTGGCACCATCTCAGCTGACTGTAACCTCCACCTCCCAGGTTCAAGTGATCCTCCCACCTCAGCAGCTGGGATTACAGGCACGCATCACCATGCCCAGCTAATTTTTGTATTTTCAGTAGAGACAGGGTTTCACCATGTTGGCCAGGCTGGTCTCAAATTCCTGACCTCGAGTGATCTGCCCGCCTCGGCCTCCCAAAGCGCTGGGATTACAGGCATGAGCCACCATACCTGGACCATTTATCTTTGTATCACATAGCTCAATGCCCACAATATGCAGGTACTCAACAAATCGTGGTCAGAATCAATGTACTTGGATTTCTGGGGCCTCGCAGCTCATGGGAATGGCAGTCAGTGTGAGGACCCAAGTTAGAGGTGGGCAGCCTCCTTCCTGCCGCCTCTTCTCACCATTGCTTTGAGTCCCATTGCTCTCAGCACAGCTGAGTGTCCTGGTGGCTGCCATCATTGACCTTTGTCTTTGGTTGCTGTAAACCTTTGAAGTACTAAGGAGTTGGCAGAATGCAGATGCAGGCCATCCTCGGAGTTGGCAGTGACCGAACGACGCAAGCTTTCTAAGGCTGAGTCACCATCAAGCCTGGCATTTGTTTTGGCCCAGCAGCTGCTGAGACCTTCTCGGCACTGTACCTCCACGCTTCATGTCTGCTTGGGCACCCCTAACAAAACACCATGAACTGGTGGCTTAAATGACAGAAATCTAATTTCTCATGGGTCTGGAGGCTGGAAGTCCAAGACCAAGGTGTCAGCAGGTTTGGTTTCTTGTGAGGCCTCTTTCCTTGGCTTGCAAATGGTTGCCTTCTTGCTGTGTCCCCACGTGATTGTCCCTGAGTCTGTGTGTCCTCTTCTGATAAGGATACCAGTCCTATTGAATTAGGGCTCATCCGTATGACCTTGTTTTACCTTAATCACTTTTAAAGACCCTTTCTCCAAACACAGTCACATTCTGAACTACTGGGGGTTAGGACTTCAGCCTATGAATTTGAGGGGGACACAGTTCAGGCCATCACACTCCTACCCCTTCTTCAGAGGCAGGGGCCGAGGAATCTGGTTGTGCTGCCTGTGACCTTTAATCCTATGTGAGGGCCTTATCCCTGTAGGAAATTGGAGGGTTTGGGTTTTTCTCCTTATATGGGCAATTGTGGATTTAATCCAAGACTCAGACATCTTTGGGCTCTAAGCGTGGCTGCTGCAGTGCTAATGAATGACTCACAGGCAGCACGGTGTCAGGTTGATAAAGGAGGCAGGTATGAGCAGAGGTATTTAAAGCCTGGAAACTAGGAATAACCTTGAAAACAGTCAGTGGGGCCACTGTTAGAGCGGTTTAGAGACAGACCACAGTCCACACCGTGTGGCAGGCGGTGGTCTCACCCACTATATTCAGGGAATCAGGACGAGTCTGAACATAGTGGGCAGTCCAAGGAATTTCCCAGGGTACCTCTGGTCAGACTCAGCTCTGCCTCCTCCCTGCCTTTAAAGCCAGCCACTGCCTAAGATGGGCTGGACCATGTGCCTTTTCTGAGTGAGGGAAGGATTGGGCTCGGTGGGGCTGGCTGAGGTCTGAGCAGGATGCTCGGTCTCTGCTTTGGTGCCGGGTTGTTTATGGTTTTCAGGTGACAGGTCCTGCAGCTAAGGTCCGAGGTCACAGCGCAGAAAGCCTACCCTCTCCCTCCTTCACGTCAATGCCTGGCACACCATCAGGAGTTCACTAAGACCCAGTGCAACCTCAGCAATGTGGAGGATCCCTGCCCCCTGGCAGGGGCCCCCATGTTGCACCCTGGTCCCCTTTTCAGGGTCTTCATGCAGCCAGGGCGAGTTGGCACCAGGCTCAATCAAGGTGGGCCAGAGCTGTTGGCCTCAGGGCCACTGTAACCAGGAGGAGCTGGGAGAGATCCTCACCGGCTGGCAGCAGAGGATAATCCACCCCGAGGCATGCACTCCATCACTGATATCTGTACTGTAGCTCTGCCTCTGACCAGATGGCCCCAGCATACTTGCCAAAGAGTGAAGAAGCCCAAGGGGCTTGCACAGCTTTTGTCACTTGTGATACCATTGTGGGTGGAGTGGTTGAGCTGAGTATAGTGCTTAGCTACTCCAAGCCTCAGCCTGCTCATCTGTAGAATGTGACCATGATGGCATCCACCAGTAGAGTCGTTGCGGGGGATTGAGTGAGATCATTGTGATCACATGGTCAGTGCTCAGCCGGTCATAGGCGTTATCATGCCAGAGACTGGGCTTTCTTGGAATATCCTCCATGAGCATAGGTCCTGAACCCAGGCCATGATTCAGATCCTTCTTGCTTCACTCCTGGCACAGCAGGTGGCCCCTGCCGAGCTGGGACGCCTCCATGTAGCAGCTGGAGACCAAGCAGCAATTTGATTTTCACAGGCTCCCACCGAGCTTGGGCATTTGGCTCCGCTGGAGTCATTCCCCTGGCTTTTACAGGGCCTCGCCAAGGCAGAGCGCTGGGTGTCACCAGACCAGCAGTGGCACCAATTAAAATGAGTAAGCATCCAGCATGCTGGGCAGGAACCTTGCAGCCGAGCCTTGGAGCTTTCACTTCCTCAGCCCTCCGCTTCTTCATTGGAGGGATCCTGTCTGTTGCCTTAGGCCCCCTGCCATGAGATGCCGTCTCTTCCCGTCCCCCTTTCCCCGCACACAAGACGCTACCGCTCTAAATGGCAGTCATGGCAGCTGGGTGCAGGCTGGAGCACCTGCCACGCTCCTCCCCGCTCGCCTTGGGGAGGGCTGAGTTCACGTTTGCTCTGAGAGCGCTTCATGAGCCAGAACCGTGAACTTCTCAGCTTCCCCATCGGGGAGGGAATATGGGAGGGCTTGGATGGCTCACAGCAGCGTGCCGCTGGGGGCATCTGGTTGCAATGCCCTCTGCGGGGAGGTTTCAAATGACAGCAAGGTAGCCCAGGAACAAACCTGGAGTGACATCAGTCTTGAAACAGCCCCCATGCTGCCTTCCTGCTCCAGGAGCCCCGGGCAGGTCTCCAGTCTTGCCCTTGGCTGGAGTGAATCCTCTGGTTCAGGCATTCTCTGACTGTCACCCTTCTCCCCACAGGCAAGTATGCCTGGGGAGGGTATGTGCCTGGGTCAGAGTATGTGCAGTCATAATCATGGCCTATGGGTGTTGAGCCCTTGCTGTGTGTCAGGCGGTATCCAAAGCACTTTTTTTTTTTTTTTTTTTTTTTTTTTTGAGATGGAGTCTCGCTCTGTCACCCAGGCTGTAGTGCAGTGGCGCAAATCTCGGTTCACTGCAAGCTCCGCTTTCTGGGTTCACGCCATTCTCCTGCCTCAGCCTCATGAGTAGCTGGGACTATAGGTGCCTGCCACCACACCTGGCTAATTTTTTGTATTTGTTTTGGTAGAGACGGAGTTTCACCGTGTTAGCCAGGATGGTCTCGATTTCCTGACCTCGTGATCTGCCTGCCTCGACTTCCCAAAGTGCTGGGATTACAGACGAGCCACTGCGCCCAGCCCCAAAGCACTTTTGTGCTGCTGTCTATCATTTGGTCCTCCCTCACAGCAGATTTGGGAGGCCGTTACTTTCAATATCATCGTAGAGAAGAGGAGGCCGGGCGCGGTGGCTCAAGCCTGTAATCCCAGCACTTTGGGAGGCCGAGACGGGTGGATCACGAGGTCAGGAGATCGAGACCATCCTGGCTAACACAATGAAACCCCGTCTCCACTAAAAATACAAAAAAATTAGCCGGGCGTGGTGGCGGCGCCTGTAGTCCCAGCTACTCGGGAGGCTGAGGCAGGAGAACGGTGGGAACCCGGGAGGCGGAGCTTGCAGTGAGCCGAGATTGCGCCACTGCACTCCAGCCTGGGCGACAGAGCGAGACTCCGCCTCAAAAAAAAAAAAAAAAAAAAAGAGAAGAGGAAACGGAGGCTCTCAGAGGTTGAAACTTACCCAAGGTCACGAAGCCACTTTGACTTCCTTTGAACCCATGTCTACTGACTCCAGAACTAGTCTCTTACCTAATATGCCCCCCCGTGAGGTAGAGCTCTGTGGAAGAGGTAGCATTTTAGGCTGAATCTCTTTCTTTCCCAAAAGGAAGTTGGTTTCTATCTTTATCCCTTTTTTAAATTAAACTTTTATTTCCTCTAAGGCAATTATTTTAAATGGAGTTCCATACCTGGAGCTCCCTTTCATATTGTACAAATAGCACAACTGATGGTGTTTCATTGTGAAGCTGTGTTGGATCATCCCAGAGAAGCCCCGAGACGGGGGAAGTGAACACCACACCACAGAGGACAGCCACGCTCTCACCATCTGCGGAAACTAGGCTTTTCCCCAATGCACGCCTTTCCCCGATTCTTCCTCTGCATAGAGACATGTGGCTGCTTTTTCCATCATGGTGGTTAGAACAAGAAAATTTGGGCGGAAAATGGGAGTTCTCAGGAGTCAAGATTTGGGCCTGGGAGAGGAAGGATGAGGAGGAGGAGTTTGGAGTGGGGCATGAAGGTAAACTTCCAAGGCCAGGTGGGCTTGCTGAGGGCAGTGACCCCTTGAGGTTGTTGACTCCCATTGGCAGGTGACCCCATATCCGGACCTGCCTGGTAGAAGTCCCTGGACTGAGCCAGATATCCAAATTGGAGCCACTGGTGCTTGTGTTGCCTTTTGTACCGGATACCCCTTACGCCTTGTTTACTTTTTGTTGGAGATATTTATCTCCTTGTAAAAAGTGCAGTTCTTTCCCTACCCCAGTCACGAGGCTGTGACTCAGAGGAGGTATAAGGTCGTAGCATAAAATCTGAGGGCTGGGCCACCACGTGGCCTGCCGGGCCATGGGCATGCTGGGGACAGTGTGCACTCTCTGAAGGGACACTGTGACTTACTCTGGCTAATCGCTGTCGTATAGGATCACAGGCTGATTGCTAGCACATTTGCCAGTTTTTCAAAAGAAATTAGAACCTATATTTTTAATCAAAAGTCTTTTGATTCGTAAATAGTGGCAACCAATTCATATATGTCTTCAAAGTAGCCAGCTGAGTGAAATCTGGTCAGTAGGCTGCCCCTGCTCTCTCTGACATAGAACATACCGATTCACCCTCTGTTTTCTGTTCAGAGAAGACTACTTCAAATCAAGGAAAAGAGTACAAAACCAACCAACAAACTCTCCATGGCCCCTGAGGTTATCTTCCTCTTCCAGTGGCTTCCAGTGGGAATCAGAACAGGTCAGGCAGTCTCCTCTTTGCCACTAAATGCTTTACCCAAAGAAAGACCAGATTTCATTTGACTTTGGAATCAAAGCTGGGGCTGGAGGGTGGAGGTGTCAAGCCAGGCCAGGCAAAGGGAGATTTGAAGCCAGGGCAGGTGGACGCGTCTCCCAGGAAACCCTGCATCATTCTTTCCTGGTGATTCTTTCCTTCTTTGTTACAGTTCACATGCGTCTAGGGAGTGCTCATTCTACATTCTTCCTTCTTATCTTCATCCTACGCCATTTTGGACCCCTACCTTTTTTTAAAAGTGATTTGATTCAGGCTGTAACCTTTTTTTTTTTTTTTTTGAGACAGAGTCTCTCTCTGTCACCCAGGCTGGAGTGCAGCAGTGCAATCTTGGCTCACTGCAAGCTCCATCTCCCGGGTTCACGCCATTCTCCTGCTTCAGCCTCCCGAGTAGCTGGGACTACAGGCGCCTGCCTGTGGTAAAAAATTACCATGCCCTGCTAATTTTTTTGTATTTTTAGTAGAGATGGGGTTTCACTGTGTTAGCCAGGATGGTCTCGATCTCCTGACTTTGTGATCCACCCGCCTCGGCCTCCCAAAGTGCTGGGATTACAGGTGTGAGCCACCGCACCCAGCCGGCTATCACCTTTTTTGGTGGTTGTTAGGTTTGACTTTGAGATGTGTAATAAAGATTCACGTGAGCATTAAAAGTTTTTTTAAAAAGTAATGGTTTAAAAAAAAAAAGGAAAAAAACAGTGGTTTAATAGCTAATCTTCTTTTTTCTCTAAATTGTCACTTCCTTGTCAACTGAAAAACTAAGTCGAGTTATTAAAATGGCTGCACATTTAGGACTTAGAACAGCTGCCCTGAAAGTTAGAAGAAGTGCGTCAAATGTAGTTACAGCTTGGTCTGGTTGGCAGTGAGATGAGTATAGAACATGCTGCTTTTGTGGTGTATAACTCTAGAAGGGTTTAGGGGAGGTGGGCATGGCTTCCCAAGAAGGTGAAAGATGGGGGCAGGAGGAGATGGCGTGGGTCTGCTTGGTGAGGGGTTGGGGTAGCATCCAGATTGGCTTTAGAGATTGGATTAAGCTTGAGTGTGCTGAGGGTCTAAGGAGATAAACAGGAAGTGAAAGACTCTCCCAGAAGAAAGGAACAGGGGAGGAAAGGTGTACATGTGCTGGAGTGGGTGGCACCTGAGTCAGAGGGTTGGGGAGAAAGGTTGGATCCAAATCTTGAGGGTCTTCTTGCCTGCACTCCTAGAGCCATACTGGAGAGGAGCTGGACCTTCATCCTGGGGTGGAGGAAAAGCCCCAGGGCACTTTAAGCAGGGGAATGACCATTGTTTTTCAAGAGAGTGTCTGAAAATTCATTCATACTGCCCTGCCAAGAGCAGTTGGCAATGATGGCAAGACCAGGCAGTGTGGAGATGGCCCAGGGACACGGGGTACCCGTTGTGTTTTTGCCTGAACAGTGTTTTAAGAGGCAGCGTAACCAAATAGTTGCTATGCAGATACAGCTTGACATCTGAGTCTGCATGCCCAAGCCCCCATGTTTGTTACCTGCCTGGTGCCTGTAGGCATTTGAGTTTGTAGCCCCTGGTTGACTTCTGACGGTACAGCCCTTTGGCTGGAGACCACGCAGCTCAGCCAGGGGAGTAGCAGAAGATCAACTATGGACAGGTGTGACTTAGGAAGAGGTGGGAGTTTGGGGTGCTGGGGAGAGGGACTGAACATCCCAGGGAGGGGAAATGGCATAGGCTGAAGTAAGGAGGGAGTTGCAGTGAGTCAAGATTGCCACTGCACTCCAGCCTGCCTGGTGACAGAGCAAGACCTTGTCTCACCAAAAAAAAAAAAAAAAAAAAGTAGGAACTCTTCTGAGACTCTCACCCTGGACAGGGCCAGAGATTAGCATGCTGGGGGCAGATTGGATTTGGGGTGTTTTTACATGAACTCTGGGGTCAGACCCACTGAGTTTGAGTCCAGTCCTGCCTTCTCCTGCTGGGACTTTGGGCAGATGATGTAACCTCTCTAAGCTTCGATTTCCTCATCTGTAAAATGACACTAATATTAGTGTTACCTTTTAAGACTGCTCTAAGGTTTATACAAGATAGCATGCCTCACACAACTAGCACAGTGCCTGGCTTATACCAGAATAAGCATTGGGTGGATGTCAGCCATTATAATTAGGGTCAGGGGTCAGAGCAGGCATATCCGTTTTATGGAGTGCCTAAAATGCCGATGGCAGAAGTTTGGACCTGGTTGAGTTGGGCATGGGAGCTGCTAAATGTGTTTGGGCCAGAAAGTACCTGATCACAGAGCATCATCCTACTGACATCTTGCCCCCTCAGAATGCTGTCTCTAGCCGCTTTGATACACCCTGAGCTTAGCAACCCTGGGGTGGGTCAGCCCTGAATAGGGGTTACTTTTCTCCCTGGAGATTGAGAGGTGGATGGAGAGGAAACTGCCAGGCTGTTCTGCAGTAGTAGGAGCCAGATTTGGCATTTTTCTCTCTGTGTCTGTCTCCCTGACCAGTCACTGAACTTCCCCAGGTCCTGGAAGCTCAGCTCAGTTCCTACTTCTTTTTTTGTTTTTTCTTGAGTCAGAGTCTTGCTTTGTCGCCCAGGCTGCAGTGCAGTGGCACAGTCTCGGCTCACGGCAACCTCCGCCTCCCGGGTTGAAGCAATTCTAGTGCCCCAACCTCCCCAGTAGCTGGGATTACAGGTGTGCACCACTACACCCTGTTAATTTTTTTGTATTTTTTAGTAGAGACAGGGTTTCACCACATTGGCCAGGCTGGTCTCAAACTCCTGACCTCAAGTGATCTGCCCGCCTCGGCCTCCCAAGGTGCTGGGATTATAGGTGTGAGCCACCATGCCTGGCCAGTCCTTACTTCTTAAAATGCGCTCAGGAAGCATCTGGACGGCTCACCTGGCCTGGCGCCCGGCCCAGGAGGGTGCTCTTTGATGAGAAACATCCCAGCAGTATTGGGCACGGAGGAAGCAACTAGTGAAAGAAAAGCAGGGCCGATGGGAGGAAGATGTTTGACTGTGCCCAGCCCTGTCACACGTCTCCCACTTTGCCCTTCCTAATCCCACCACACCCAGCTCTTAGGATCAGAAAGTACATTGAAGTTCCAGGGCCACTCTCCTGAATAAAAAAGGTGTGGCTGTTTCCGGCAGATAAGTTCCTGCTTTGTTCCAGTGCACTGACACATTCTCCTGAACAACCCATCTCAGGTTGATCAGGAAGTTCTTAGTCTGTTCAGACAGGCAGCCTACCTCTTATTTTATCATCCTCCTTCACGATAAAGCCCGGTGTTCTGCCTTTCCCACTTAGTGGAGAAACCTATCCTCATAGCCACACTTCTGGTATTGAGGAATTGGCATCTTGGAATACAGCTTGGGTATTTGGATGACAAATTATTAAAAATATTCTGATCTCTTTGCCCACATATTTTAGCTGTAGAAGCAAGCAGAGAGCATCATATTACTCCAGCAGCAGTGCCACTTTTTTTCCCTTAAAAAACATGATTTAGGGGTTCGGGGAACCTCCTAGTTTTGGTGGCTTCCTACTTCAGTGGCATTTGGAAGACTTGCAGATATCTAGACTTGCAGATATGTCCTGTGAGTGCCACGTGGGTGTGGCCCCTGCCTGGCGGCAATCTAGTAGCTGTATATTAGAGTGTCCTTTTTTGCTACCTTAAATGACCAAGTCTTCCCCAGAGCCATTCGTGCTATCTCTTGCTATCCACCTGCCTCAGCCTCCCAAAGTGCTGAGATTACAGGCGAGCGCCACCACGCCTGGCCCTTCCTGTTTTCTTTAGCTGAAGGCCTTTAGAGCCTTCCCTAACCCTTGAGAATAGTGGTTGTATTTCCACAGCCTCTCCTTCTCCATGTATGCTATTTACACCTCATTCTCTGCTCTTCACCGCACAGAGACCCACTCGCTCCCCAACACTGGGATGTAGTTGATTTGATGATTGAATCAGAGTTTGCTTTGTGCCATGATAGATTGTGAGAAAATGGAGTTTTGATGAATTAGGTAATTTAAAATATGAGTGGGAGCCAGGCGAGTGGTTCACCCTGTAATCCTAGCACTTTGGGAGACCAAGGCAAGAGGATCTCTTGAGGCCAGGAATCTGAGACCAGCTTGGACAACATAGTGAGACCCCATCTCTACAAAGAAGTTAAAAAAATTAGCCAGGTGTGGTGGTGCACACCTGTAGTCTCAGCTACTTGAGAGGCTGAGGCATGAGGATTGCTTGAGCCCAGGAGTCTGAGGCTGCAGTGAGCCATGATCACACTACTGCACCCCAGCCTGGGCAACAGAGTAAGACTCTATCTCTAGAAATACATATATACATATATATTTCAAAATAAAATATAGATGGGAGGGCTAGGTTTGGCAAATAATCCTTTCATAGTGTGAATCATAGCCAGTCTGTTTATCCAGCATCAAGCAGGGTTTTGGGAATCCTGGTCCCCCCAGTTATCACTTACCTGGTTTATGAGTTTCTTTCTTGTGTCTCGCTGATGCCTGTTTGAGATGACTAGGCAGGGCAGGGCAGGAAGGTAGAGGCCTAACCTGGTGTAATGCCTGGGTGTTAATGGCTGTTGTTTTAGGTGCTGATGTTTTACACAGCTGTGCCTCTTTCTGGTAATACAAGTTTTGCAAAGGCAGGGACCATGTCTCTTCTACACATACTCTGGGCACAATAATAGACATAATAGAAGTTGCATATCTGGGAGTGAGTCACTGGTTTCCAAAAACATCCAGGGTCCCAGGTGACTGTCACAGCTAAACCAGCCCCTGGAGCCATTGCGGGGTGACAAGGAGATTCATTCACATGTGATCAGATCAGAAGTAGCCCAGCAGGGCATGGCATTGCCGCCCCTAGGAACAGCCTACTTTTTGGATGTTTAGGTCTCTGCTTCCAGCTTTGAACTCCCCAGGAGCCCACACATGTCCTGTAATAGCCATATTAGCCCCGGGTGCTCAATCCCCACCTTCCTTCCATCTGAGCTTCCCTGTCGCCTCCCTACCATTTGTAGACTGCCCGTCTCTCTTTTTTATCTCTCTTTTTGTTAGATTGGGATTTTATTATTTTTTTCCTAATTCTTTCAGCACTTGCTGAAAACCAGCTTGGGCAGAGCAACCTGTGCTCAGTGCTGGCTAATGGCTTGGAGCTGCTCCAAGCTGCCGGCTGCGCTGCCTTTCACTTGTGGGTGGTCGTCGACAAGCGTGATGTCTTCTCTCTGTGACTCTCAAGGGGCCTGTCTTCTTGCGGGCTCGGCTGTTCACACTTGGCTGGCCTGCCTGGTTGGTTGGAATTGCAGTTTTTACTGCACAGCCTGGAGCCAGTCTGCTAGCTTCAACAGGGCACAGATTTTATGAGTGCTAAAGTCGACTCAGCCTCCAGCCTAGTTGGCCCATTTGATTTTGTTGCATGTTGTTTTTCTCTATTTCCTCTTGGAGACCAGACACTGTCCAGAGTGTATGGAGACACGGAAGTCTGGGAATGGAAGTGGCTCGGGAGATTCTTAGACTGTGATGAATGTGTGTCTGCTGAGGAGTGATGGTACCTGCTGGTGTCTACAACAGTTCAACATTTTCTGAGTGTCACTCAGTCAACTGCAAAGGATGGGGTTGAATTTTTGGCATCATCTCTTGATAGCTGAACATCCTTGAATGAGGAGCTAAGCTTGTTTTTTCCTAAGTTGCAATTTCTTCATCTGTCAAATCAGTATATGAATGTCTATAGTCAGAGTCTCAGCCCATGAGACTATTGAAGGACTTTCTGCACTGAGGATGTGAACCTTTCCTCCGTTCTCACGTTCTTGTGGTTCCTCTTAAGGGGTGTGAGTTGGTAGTTTGCATATTCTTAAGTATTGTAGCAGTTGAGGGATGGTAGTTAACTTCCTTGACTACCATTCCTGTTGTGTTGCAAGGAGAATTAATTAAAAATCAAGCAGCTCTATCTCCTGCTCATTCTTTTTTTTCTTTTTTTTTTGGAGACAGAATCTCACTCTCGCCCAGGCTGGAGTACAGAGGCACAATTTTGGCTCACTGCAACCTCGGCTTCCCAGGTTCAAGCAATTCTACTGCCTCAGCCTCCCGAGTAGCTGGGATTACAGGCATCTGCCATCATGCCCGGCTAATTTTTGTAGAGATGGGGTTTCACCATGTTGGCCAGGCTGGTCTTGAACTTCTGACCTCAGGTGATCCGCCCACCTCAGCCTCCCAAAGTGCTGGGATTACAGGCGTGAGCCACTGCCCCGGCCACTCCTGCTCATTCTTTAGGGTGGCTTCTTGATTTCCATTGTATTTTCCTTTATTCACAATGCTTCTTTGGGGCTGTCTTCCCCACCGACAGAAAGGTAAACTGAAGCAAAAGGAAGGGAAGGCTAAAAGCAGTGCCTGGCCACTGACTGCATAGGAATTTGGGGCCCTGGAGAAGTGGCAGGCCTAGGCCATCAAGCTCTCTGTGGGATGTAGCCATCCCCCAGCTGTCACTTCCCCAAGATGCCCGTGCCTCACGGTCGTCTCACCCCTTGTTGCTCTTCTTCTGAACAAAGCTGCCTGCAGCAGCAGCAGATCCAGGTGCTGGGGCGTGGCCAGTGTTCATGGAAGCTGGGGCCAGCCAGCCTGCAGGTGTTCCTGGTTAAGGGCTAGAGCGGACCTTTGATCTGTGCTGAGTGGATGCCATCAGCTGACACATCAGTGACCTTCATGCAGCTTGAGTCTCAAGCCAGACTTGTTCTTCTGAGCATGGGCTTTCTGCTGACCTCTTGCAGGGGAACCAGAGAGCACCAGTGCACAGTGAAAAATGCCTTTAATCTCCATTTACTCTTCTCCAGCTCCCTTCCCTGTCCCTGGGTGTTTCACAATTAGCATTTCAGATGCTTCCAAGTGAATATGGAACAGATGTTCGCACAGGTGCTGTACTCTTCACTGGGTAAACAGTGGCGTTTGCATGCCTCTGCGTGTGTGTGTGTGTGTGTGTGTGTGTGTGTGTGTGTGTGTGACAGCAGGAAGCGTAGGGCCTTTGCAAATGTTTTTTAAAGCATCTGAAACACTTTACACATGACGGGTACTCAATAAATACTTAGTGAGTAAGTGAGCAGTGGCAGGGAAGGCCCTTTGTTTCATAATAAACCCAGTGGCATGGGAGCAGCAAGTACAATTCCAAGTTGGGTCTTGAAATTCATGGACTAAAGAAGAAGTCATGTCCTGCCTCACCAAGAAATTACCCATGGACATCTGGCAAACCATGGGGCATGCCGTAAGGACAAGACATAGTTCTCCATCTCAGGAAGGAGGATTACACAATAAAAGTGACCGTGGCGGCCCCTGGCAATTTAATCTGCCTCACGAACACTAGCTGGCCGTGGCTCCGCTGGGAAAAGGAACTTGCGGTTTTGCCTGTGCAGAATGTTTGCAGATGGGTTAGGGAGTTAGCCAGGACTGACCTCCTTGGTTGTGTCTTTCCAAGTAGCACACCTGGTCAGGTTGCTCCACACTGTTAGTCCCCAGTGGCTCAAGTCCAGGCCCTCAGCATGGCTTTCCACCTGGCCTACACCCCCAGCCTTGTAGAAATAGTGGAGGGAAAGGCAAGGGCTTGGCTGCTCATCGTTTCCTCCCTCTGTGATCTTGGGCAAGTCACTCAGCTTCTCTGGGCCTTAGTTTCCCCCTCTGTAAACTGGGGATAATAATCAAGTCTTGTTTGTAGGGCCTTTGTACGCTTAGAATAATTAATTAACATAAAGCCCTTACTGTGTCTGGTGTGTGGTAAGTACTGAGTGCGAGCCGCAGCTGTTACCATTGTCCACTGCATCATCCTGGTCACTGGTCTCTGGCATTTTAAGCTTCAGAATTACGGAACCCTCTGCAGTTTCCCAGACATGCCCTGCTGTTCAAGTCTCTGTGCTGTCTGAATGACCATCCTTGTTTCTGGAATGTGCCACTCACCCCATCCTTGTCCACCCTGTGAATACCTACTCATCCCTCAGCCTTGAAATGCCAGCTCTGGCATGCCCTGAGTTCCTCCCTGCCACTGGCCACCAGCCCCCATGGAGGGCCCTTGTCATCCCAGCCTGTTTTAGATCTCAGTGCACCAGAGTCACGATCCTTCGTCACCCACTGATAGAGAGTTCCATGAGGGTGAGGGCCATGGTTTCACCTTTTCTAATCCAGCACCTAGCACAATGCCTGGTATACAGTAAGTGCTGAATAAATGTCTCCTCAAATTAAACCACATGTGTTTGTATATAGGCGGTCAGCCTTTTAAAACTACATCTGGCTGGGCGCAGTGCCTCACACCTGTAATCCCAGCATTTTGGGAGGCTGAGGTGGGTGGATCACTTGATATGAGGAGTTCAAGACCAGTCTGGCCAACATGGTGAAACCCCATCTCTACTAAAAATACAAAAATTAGCTGGGCATGATGGTAGGCACCTGTAGTCCCAGCTACTCGGGAGACTGAGGCACAAGAATCACTTGAACCCGGGAGATGGAGGTTGCAGTGAGCTGAGATCGTGCCATTGCACTCTAGCCTGGGCGACAGAGCAGGACTGTGTCTCAAAAAAAAAAAAAAAACTACTACATCCTCCCTTTTTCTCCGCAAAATTACCATGTGATTTATTAAGACTAGAGGCCGGGCACAGACTCATGCCTGTAACCCCACTCCATGGGAAAGAGTGGCTCATCCCTATAATCCCAGCACTTCGGGAGGCCGAGGTGGGCGGATCACATGACATCAGGATTTCAAGACCAGCCTGGCCAATTTTGTGAAACCATGTCTCTACTAAAAATACAAAAAATTAGCTGGGTGTGGTGGCGGGCGCCTGTAATCCCAGCTACTCGGGAGGCTGAGGCAGGAGAATCACTTGAGTTTGAGAGGCGGAGGTTGCAGTGAGCCGAGATTGTGCCACTGCACTCCAGCCTGAGCAACAAGAGTAAGACTCCATCTGAAAAAAAAAAAAAAAGATTAGAAAGGTGTTCTCGAGGCAATGTTTGCAACCTTAGGATGTCTGCTGTGGACAGTTAGGAAGTGGGCATCTCAGGCTGCAGTCACTGCCCCCAGTGGTTTTGATGTGCTCATTTCCCAGCCCCTCTCCCTGCCTACATTCTTCCCTGTCCCCCACCTCCCAAGAGCCTGTTTCTGATCTGCACCCCTCCTGCCTTTCCACGTCTTTCGCACTCCGTTTATAGAATTGCTCTCTGCTTCCTTGCCCCATCCCCTGCCAGTTCCAGGCTCCCTGGGCCTGACCTCATGGATGACAGCGATTCCCTCTGGACTTGGCCACTTAGGTCCCTGTCAGGTGGCTGGAAACAGAGACTTTCACACCTGAGTCCCTCCCTCTAGAACAGGGCTTGACCCATGGTACTGCCCCGTTGAGCCTTTCTTTTTTCCTTTTCTCCTTTGACTTAAGCCTTTGGCAGGACAGATTTTGGGCTGGAGGCCAGCAATTCAACTGGGAGGGCTCCATGCCAGTTCTTGCCTTTCTGGAGGTCAGTGTATTTGCCCAGGACTCTGCTTGGGTTTGGAGCTTTTACTAACGTGTCGATAATGCGGGTCCACCTTCTACACCGTCTTGCAACCAATTATCAGAGAGAGAAGGCCTGAGCAGGGGGATGTGCATTTTGCTTTCTTTCGGCATAGCATCTCATGCTAGATTTTTATCTGGGGGCCTTTGAAGAGCCAGCCGGCACAGAAGCACGGTGGCGACGCTGTGCCTGGAAAACTCATCAGTGTCACTCTGGTTTATTTTCCTCTTCTCTTTGAGCTCTTTCCCATGGAGTGGGGCTCTCAGTGACAACTGGCAAGCGGCGGGGTAGTTGCTCGTTGTCATTCTGGTAGGCACTGGTTTCCGGAGGGCTCCGAGTGCTTTGTGGGTATTCGCGTTTGTTTCTGCAATGCCTAGAGCACGGTTGGCACCGGTCCCAGTTTCTGGATGAAGAAACTGAGGCTCTGGGGATTAAGATCATGAACTGGGGGGAGGGGAGGCGGCATAGCTGGAGTGAACTTGGGTGTCCAGGGTTCCGTTTTGTCTCGTAGACGGTGTGTGAGGGTGTGTGTATGTGTGCATTCGAGAATGCGTGAGGTTGTGTGTGTTTAAGAAAATGAGAATGAGGCAGGGCACGGTGGCTCATGCCTGTATTCCCAGCACTCTGGGAGGCTGAGCTGGGTGGATGAATTGAGCCCAGGAGTTCAAGACCAGGCTGGGGAACATGGTGATGAAACCCTGTCTTTACAAAAAAATACAAAAAATTAGCTGGGCATGGTGATGCATGCCTGTAGTCCCAGCTACTTGGGAGGCTGAGGTGGGAGGATTGCTTGAACCCAGGAGGTAAAGGCTACAGTGAGCCATGATTGCACCACTGCACTCCAACCAGGGCAACAGAGTGAGACCCTGTCTCCAAAAAAAGAAAGAAAATGAGACTGAAAAGGAGAGAGGTTAGAAACGGGGTAGGCCCCTCAGTATCACCCTTCCCGAGAACAGTCATTCTCTGCTTTTTCTGATCAGAGCTTCCTCCCAGGAGGGGCCCTTTATCCAAAGCAATCTCTGGCCCAGGCACCAAAGAAAGGCCCCAGTGGTTTACGCAGCCCAGGCTGCCCCCTGCGCTTGCTGGGTGGGAGGTGGGTCGTGGAAGCCTTCCCCTCCTGCCCACTCTTTCCTGCTCCTCCCCAGTGCATCTTTATGGCCGGCATATGGAAACTGTTTCTATTTATCCGGCACCACCAGGAAGCTGCTGCATGCTGTGCTCCAGCAAATGGAAACCTTGGATTCCCCCGCAGGGTCATTTCCAATGTGGCGTGCAAATCAGCCAGCTGTTTCATGGGTGCGTCTGGGCCCTGTGACATCAGCATGGGGGAGTGTTACCATGTATGCAAACAGGTCATTCTGGTTTGTCCGCCTGTCCTGTGCACCGGGATGTCTCTGCTGCTTTGAGTCAGGGTTTGGGTTGTTGTTTTGTATTCTCCTGCCTGTCAGTTCAGCTGTTTCTTTCCACTCCTTCCCCTCCTCTGAGTGGTTTTATGTTCTCTCCTCCGGGCTGATTGCCAGGATTCAGGGAGGGAAGTTAAGGGGCTGGTGCCACAGAAATCTTTAGTGGCCAAAGTCTGCGGGCCTGAAAGGCTGTGCCTGTCCTCTTGGTCTGGTTTTCCCAAGAGAGCTGTCTGCCCAGGGCACCAGAAGGGCAGGACAAAATGTTTCCCTTCGTGGAACTTTCCCCAGAGGCTCAGAACAGAGATGCAGAATACAATCTTCCTGGTTGCCAAGAGTGTTCCTGGTCAGCTTCCTCTGGTCCTTTCTGAAACCTGCGTGTGGAGCTTGCTGGCTGCAGGAGGCAGGGAGACTGCAAATCCTGCCCACCTGCCCATGCTGCTGCTCATCTCCCTCCCTCCCTCCCTCCCATATCTGGCCCGGTTGCCTTCCAGGAAAGGTGAACATGCAGAGGCAAGGGCTAGCTGCTGGCCTTCTGGAGGAGGCAGTGGAGGCCAGCTCCCTGACAGCTCCACGGTGAGGTCATCCTGTCTCCTCGAGCTGGGCCCCTGCGGCGTGCCCCGATCCCTGCCTTTCCGGCTGGCCTGGAAGAACCCATTCTGCTCTGGGCAAGAACAGTGCCAAGGTCAGAGGCCACAGGTGTTGCTTCTTCCGTGGTCTGTAATGAGCACCGGTTGGAGAGGGCCAGCCCCGGCACACAGAGGAAGGGGCTGGACTGGGGTGATGCGGGGTGAGCCTGCCTGGTCACTTTGTTGGCTAGGACGCTTCCTGTGTTTTCTGTGCCTGGTACTCCGAAGATGCGAGTGCCAATCATTGACCAGGAGGTTCTGCCCAGGGTCTGTGGGCAGTAGGAGGTCAGAGCAAGGCACCAGGCCACTAGAGCAGGTGGGTGCGAACAACTGTTGGCATTCAAGGCTGCCCAGGTAGAGGTCCTGCAGCCAACCCAGTGGGTACAATGGGCTTCAGTGGGGCAGACTGTCCTCTAGCTTCACATATAGTGCTGACCTCTCAGGGCAGCTTGGGGCCCCTGCACGCCCTCTTACTTCCCACACGGAGGGTATTCAGTTCGAGGAAGCTGGGCCTGCTGGGATTGGTTCCCCAGCAAGCAGGGGCTCATTCTCCCAGACACCACTCCATCTGCACTCACCGGCTCACACCCTGACTCACCAGGACTTGGCTATCAGCCCTGTCCCCTTTGATCTGCCCCTTCTGCCCCCTGCCTTCCCTCTTTCCTGGGCCTGAAATGTCCTCCTCAGGAAGCTGCCAAGCCTTGGAGCATACCTTCTGCGGGAACAATGCAGCACTCGGGGTGGGAGCATTTCCACTGCCTCTCTGGCTACTTCTGTAACCTCATAAGTGGGGAAGAGGGTTAGACAGCAGACAGGGCAGGGGATTAGCACCCCACAAGGTGGCCCAGCTCCACCCAGCCCCTGCCATGCCCTGGACTTGGCTGGCACAGCTGCACTGCTGCATAAAGGCCACGTACAAAAGGAACAGAATGGAACTGTGGCTCCTTGCCTTCCATTTGCACCCTTTCTATAATCCCTAAATATGCACCCCAGTCGCTCGTGCCTGGGTGTGAAGGAGGCCCTTTGCGATCACCTGTGGCTTTCTTGAAAAGCCCCTGAATGGCCAGTGTCACCTCAGGCCTTTCGTCCCTTTCTCCATGTGGAGAAAAGAGTGATCGTGCTTTGCCTTTTGGGACCACATGAGCACACCAAGTCCTGTTTTCTGAGGTTGAGTGGTTAGAAGCACAGAGCAAAGTCTGCCCTGGGAGGGGGAGAATTCGCTATTCTTTCACCTTAGCTCTTGAGTCTTATTCTTCCCTGTCCCTTTCAAGGTTCTACCCTGAATTACTCTTACACAAAACAGCCCCTCTTCAGCAGACCACTAAAAGAAGGGTTTTTACAAATACAAAATTACCACGTCACACGCCTTCCTAACACCCGTTGGTGTACCCCCGGTGGAGCCCACCCTCTTGCCTGAGGCCTGCCAGGCCCCATGGATGGCTCCTTGCTCTCCACCCTCCAGGCTGTGGCCATCCTTAAGTGCCCCACGGGGGTGTGTGGAATCTTCAGGGCAGGCAAGGCCTTCTATTTCACTTCAATTCAGATATGTTTGCTGACCCCTTACACATTGTATCCAACACTGTTCTGGGGCCTGGGAACACCACAGTGACCAAAACAAAAGTCCCTGCCCTCTTGGAGCTGACATTCCAGGCAGGGAAACAGGCCCACAAGTAAACAGATACCCTGTCAGGTGGTGACAGCCCCAGGAGGAAGCCTCAGCACTTTGAGGGGACAGAGTGATGTGGTCTCACCTTGTAGGGGAGGCCAAGGGGAGCCTTTGATAAGATGTTTGGGTGGAAACTGGAAGGTGTGAGGAAACAGCCAAAGACTGGGGAGGCAGAGGCCCCAAGGCAGAGTGTTCCAGGCACGTTTCAGAACAACAAGGAGGCCAGCATGGCAGCAGCAAGGGGCAGGCGGGACGAGGTGACTTGGAGAGATCATGGGTCAGGTTCCATGAGATCTTCCGATCAAGGGAGGCTGGGGCATGTTTCGGGCAGAGGAGTGATACCATTTGGCTTAGTGTTCTTGAGGATTATTGTTATATTAAACAAAAAAGTTTGCCAAAAACCCACACACATGTGCACGCAACAGAGGATTTCTCTGACTGGTGTCAAGAATAGGCCACAGAGGGTAGAACAGAGAGGGACACAGAGAAGGGATTGTGTTGGTCTAGGGGAGAGGTGGTTTGGGCCACAGTGTGGCAGAGGAGCTGGTGAGAGCAAGGTCTTGTGGGCCAGGCACAGCCCCTATTTGTGGGCCTTTCAGCTGATTGTGGAAGGGGAGGAGCCTCCTGATTCCTGAGGCCCCTCCTGCCGCAAGATTCTCTGTTGGTGCAGCTGTTCCATGCAGCACCGGTACGGCCAGGAAAATGTGGTCTCAGTCACCCCAGGGCCTTCTCCTGCCCCCCAGTCACTTGTGGCCTGTAAGAGTGCATCCCAAGAGCCCTGGCCAATGGAGGGACCATCTGTGCGAGAACCAGCCACATGTTCTCTTTGATTTGGGTCATAGGTGCTAAGCCTGTCTCACAGCTGTATGCTGTCCATCAGAAGAGACAGCGGCCAGTGTACCCCACGGCAGACAGTGGGTCAGCAGAGCTATCCCCTACATTTCACTAGTGAGAGATGAGTGGGAGATATTTGTATGAAGGAAAGCTCTGGATGGGGAGCCAGGAGGCCTGGGTGCTAGACCTGGTGCTGTAACCAGTTGGCCCTATACCACGGAGACATCACATTCCCTGCCCTCATTTTCCCCACCTCTAAAAGCTGGGCCTTGAATTAGGTGGTCTCTAGGATCCGCTCCTGACCTGACAGTTGTTGCTCCTAAGACAGCAGCAGAAAGTGCCTACAATGCATGCCGGAGAGCTATGTAGCAGGGCTTCCCACACTCTGTGGCAGAGGACCTCTACTTCCATCAAACACAGCAGAAATGAAGTACTAGGAAAAGGAAGTGCCGCACAGTGCCACCTGCAGTGATGGCCTCTACACGCTGGCTCTGATTCCTGGATGGTGCTCATCCCCAACCATCGCACACCATTCATGGACTGTGCAGATCACGTGGAATAACACCGCCCGCAGTTAGAGTGGTTCCAGGCACAGACCTCGTTTATTCTCCAGCTCCATCACTTTCTAAATGTGGGAGCCCCTGGACAAACTGACTAATCTCTGTGCTTCTGTCCCATCACCTGTGAAATGGGGATACTGATGGTATCCACTTCCTAAGGTGGTTGCGAGGATGAAGTTATTTCACATATAAAGTGCCGAGAGTAGTGCCTGCCTCACAGAATTTGCTCCACAAGTGTTTGTGTGTGTTCTTGTAGCTGAAGCTGAGCTGATGAAATTGGGGCTAGATTTGGGGGCTGCAGTTAATCGGGAGGTGGGAGAGGGACACATGCGCTAAAAAAAAGATGCCATTGCCCTCCCTACGCAGTGAGGAAGTGTTTGTGGAAGGCTTTTGGTGCCATCAGGATCTAGGCAGCTGGGCCCTGCTCAGACTGTGTGTGGCACTGCCAATCCTCTGGGGCAGCTCCGCAGTTTGGAGCTCCTTCTGAAGCCATCTGCACCCACCTGCCTGCTCCCCTTGAAGTCACCACATACCTGTAAACATTTAGATGCCACAAGCTGCAGGGGCAGCTAGTCCACTGCTCACTGGCTGGTGAACCTTTTTGCTGTTGAAACTTCCATGACTAGTAGCTACAGAGCCTCTTTTTGAGGCCAGGTGGTGATGGGGTACTCCACTGCCTCTGCAGACAGGTGCCCCTGGAGGGCAAGGGCTACCTCGTTCCTACATTCCCCACTAAGGGTCCAGCACCTAGGAGCTGCCCTTGGGCAGGGACAACCCTGGGAATGTCTGCTAAACAAAGGAGTAGATGAACAGGCCAGTTGTTGGTCTTAGAATATTTTCATTAAGAATTATTTCCCAGCCAGGCGCGGTGGCTCACACCTGTAATCCCAGCACTTGGGGAGGCCAAGGCAGTTGGATCACTTGAAGGTCAGGAGTTCAGGACCAGCCTGGTCAACATGGTGAAACCCCATCTCTTCCAAAAAATACAAAAATTAGCCAGGTGTGGTGGTGCACGCCTGTAGTCCCAGCTACTCAGGAGGCTGAAGCACGAGAATCACTTGAACCTGGGAAGTAGAGGTTGTAGTGAGATGAGATTGTGCCGCTGCACTCCAGCCTGGGCAACAGAGCAAGACTCTGTCTCAAAAAAAAAAAAAAGAAAAAATACATAAAAGTTTAAAAATGAAAATAAAAGTATTATTTCCAGCCAGGTGCAGTGACTCACACCTATAATCCTAGAACTGGGAGGGAGGGCGAGGCAGGTGGATTACTTGAGCCTAGGAGTTTGAGACCACCCTGAGCAACATGGCAAGATCCCATCTCTAAAAAAAAAAAAGAAAGAAAGAAAGAAAAAATTAGCCAGGCATGGTGGCACATGCCTATAGTCCCAGCTACTCTGGAGGCTGAGGTGGGAGGATGGCTTGAGCCTGAGATGTTGAGGCTGCAGTGAGCCATGATAGTGCCCCTGCACTCCAGCCTGGGCTCAGTAAAAAGAATTATTTCCAAATGGAAGCCAAGGAGAGAGGATCACCCAAGTCCAGGAATTTGAGTCCAGCTTAGGCAACGTAGTGAGACCCTGTCTCTAAAACTAAAAATTAAAAAAAAGGAAAGAGACTTATTTCCAACTCACAGATTATGTTTCGATTAAAATAACAAATACTTAGGTACCCAGTTCTAACGAAGCATGGCACTGACTTCTGTGTTTTAATCCATCAAACCTGACAAAGTTAAAGCCCTCTTTGATGGTCCATCATTTCTAGTTATTAGAAAGCCCTTTCAGATCTAGCAGAAACACCCTGTGAAGTCCATTCCTGAGTCCTCATTCCACCATTGGCAGCACTGCCACGTGTCTGCCCTCACCCACCAGCCACGTATGGTCTGTGGCCATGGGCTCACGTTTTGTCTCTGTGGTGCTCACTGTCCCATGGGGGGACTCCAGCCAGCTCCCTGCATCCTTAGCTCTCCATGGTCACCTGTTGCTGTCTGCGGCCAGCCCTGAGGCTCAGGCCCCAGCCCCTCTGCTGTTAGGAGTTTGGTACAGGAATAGGGAAAAGGGAGAGGGCTGTAGCAGGAGCCAGCTCTAAAGATCCTCTCCTGTTGTTCCAAGGAGTCAGTCTTTTTCTGCAGGCAAGCCATGGAAGGATTTTAAGTAGCAGAGTGACACCATCAGACTTCGGCCTTACCAGATTGATTTATCCTGCCTCAAGGGGCCCAAGTCAGGTGGTCAGGAAAGGCCTGGACAATGAGAGCGAGTCCAGGTTGCTGCAGGCTTTTAGGTGAAAGACAAGAGGCCCCAAAGACCTCTTGAGTAGAGATGAGAAGGAGGAGGGAGGAGACCTTTCTAGACCTGGTGAGTTACAGGCCATGAGAAGTGAAAAAGAAGATGGGATTAAGATTTCTGGCTCTGAGGACTGTCCTCCCAGGGCAGCCATAAGCCTAGTCCTTCCAGTCTCGGTGGTCCTTGTGGATTTCAGCTGAATGGAACTGTCCTTTGTGGCTTTGAAGGGTTATGTATCGGGGAAGAGGGACTATCTCTCACCCAAACCAGGACACCTAAAGATAGCAAAGGTTACCTGCTCCCCGGAGAAACCTGTTGCTGGGAGTGTCAGTGAGGCTTGTTAGCAAGGAATGGCCTGCACCATGGGATGCATTGGGCCACCTGGTCCCAGGGGTGCTGTGGTATAAGTGGTGAGGGATGGGGGAGCTGTTGAGAAGGCCCAGATGTCCTCTCCCCACCAGGAATGGGTTGAGAGAGCTCCTGAGCACAAAGAGGAAGTTCCTGTCAATTCAAGGAGACCCCTGTGTGAGAAGAAGGGTGGGAAGGCTCCAAAGGGGTTCTTCATGGCAGTGGCTTACATAGACGCTCCTGTCTAGTGTCGGGTAGGAGGGTGGCACTAATGGCTGCTGCCATCTGTGCCAGCTAGCAGCTACCTGCCCCACTCCATCATTGTTATTTATATTACCTAGGACTCTGCTGTGTTGCTGGTGCCAGCCCCTGCTGGGGCATATGGAGGTCATGGAGGACAGGGCATGGGCGCACGAGGACGCAGCTCCATCCAGCTGCTCGCCTGTGGCTTTTTCTGCTCAGGAGTCACGTTTTGGCTGGTGCTTCTCTGATCCACGGGAGCAGATTGAGGAAGGTAGTTTGACCTTCTCCTGTCTCTGCCTAGGGCTTAGTTCTTTCAGAAATGAGCATTGGGATCAGAGTAGGGAATGCTGCTCTGTTGCTATTGGGAAGACAAGGGTCAGAATTACCAAGTTCAAACCGCACCCAGATGTCCCACCTCCTACTTGGAACTCCACTCTAGTGATGGAAATGCTAGTGTATTTTTGGTCCTTTTGGCACTAACTACCCTGTTATCCTTTTCAAGTTTCTGATTCTTGAGAGGCAAGTAGTCTACCGACTGGGAGCTAGGCAGCCTAGTTTGGGATCCCAGCCCTGCTTCTCACTAGCAGCATGACCTGGGGAGGTTACTTAGCCTCTGTGCACCTTAGTTTCCTCAAGTCTGATGTGGGAATAATATTACCTACTTAGCAAGGTTGTTGTAAGAACTAAGTGGCTTAATAGATAGATACAATGTATTTAGATAGGTATCAGTTATCTATTGATAACAATATTACCTTCTTCCCAGGGTTGTTAGAACTAAGTGGGTTAATAGATACAATGTATTTAGATAGGTATCAGTTATCTGTTGCCCTTGTAACAAATCACTGCCCCAACAGAGTGCCTTAAGATGGCAACATTTATTTTGCTTGAATTTGCAGTTTGCGCAGGGCTTGGTGGAGTTGTCTTTTTGCTGTTGTATGTAGCATCTGTTTGGACAGCTTAACTGGGGCTGGAGGATCAATTTTTGAGATGGCTCCTTGATGTGGCAGAGAAGTTGGTACTACCCCTTGGCTGGGTGCTCAGCTGGGCTGTGAACTGGGACCTTGAGTCTTCTCTCTCCACCAGCTGCTTGGGCTTCCTTACAAAATGGTCGCTCGGTTCCACAAGTAAGTGCCCCAAGAGAATAAGGTGAAAGTATTTTTATAACCTCAGAAGTCATGAGGTTCCCTGTTCTCTATTAGTCACAGCAGTCATGAAGGCTCACCTGATTTCAAGAGGAAGAGAGCTTCTGTGTGTGGAAAAGTGGCAAGGTTCCAGAAGAGCATGGAAGGTGAAAGATAATGTGGTGGCCATTTTTGGAAAATAAAATCTGCCATAGGATAGGTTTTGGCATATAGTAAACCTCAATAAATGTTTGCTACCAGTAGATTAAAATCATCATCTGCATTCCTCATCCCCGACTCCTCTTCCTTAAAGGGGGTGGTAGTACTGCATAGTGGTTAAGTGCATCTGCTCTGGAGGCAAGCTGCTAGGGGCCAAAGCCTGGTTCAGCCCTTACAGCTGTGTGATCTTGGACAGATTGCTTAACCTCTTGACAAATTTATTAAAAGATACAAACCACCAAAGCTTTCTCAGTAAGAATAGAAAACCTGAGTGGCTCTATATGTACTGAAGAAGGTTAATATGTAATAAAAACTTTCCTAGAAAGAAAACTTCAGGCCCAGATAGCTTTCCTGGTGAACGCTGTACATTAGGGAATAAATTATACGAATTTGACCCAAAGTCTTCCAGAAAATTGAAAAGGAGGAAATATTTTCTAGCGCATTTTATGAGACCAGCATTACCTTCATACCCAAACCAGCAAAGACATCACAAGGAAAGAAACATCAGACTAACATTCTACGTGGATATAGATGCAAAAAATTGAAACAATTTTAGCAAATGCAATAATATATAAAAAGGATAATACATCATGACTAGAGGGACTTAGCTCAGGAATGCAGGGTTGGTTTAATGTTCAAAAACCAATCATTGTAATTCACTATATTAACCAAAGGAGAAAGAAAAACCATATACAGACTGACTGTCCCTTTTCCAAAATGCTTGGGGCCAGAAGTATTTCTGATTTTTAATTTTTTTCAGATTTTGGAATATTTGCATTATACTTATTGGTTATTTCTAACCTGAAAATATGAAATCCAGAATGCTCCAGTGAGCATTTTCTTTGAGTGTCATGTTGGTACTCAAAGAGTATGGAATTTTGGAGCATTTGGATTTCAGATTTTCAGATTAGGGATACTCAAGCTGAAATCATCTCAAAGTAGACAAAGTGTTTGACAAAATCCAGCTCCTATTCATGGTAAGATCTCACAACAAACTAGGCATAGAAAGGAATTTCCTCAGCCTGATAAAGAGTATCTACGAGAAACTTCTAGCTTACATCATACTGAGTGGTGAAAAACTGCATGCTTTTCCCCTAAGATGGGGAATGAGACAAAGATATCCCTTCTTATCACTTTTATTCAGTATTGTAAGGGAGGTTCTAAACAGTGCCATAAGGCAAGAAAAACAAAAGGCATCTGGATTAGAAAGGAAGAAATAAAACTGTCCTTATCGTCAGACAACATGATCTTCTGTATAGAAAAGCTCATGACATTTACAAAAGAGGCTACTAGACCTTTTAAGTGAGCTTATCCAGGTTGCAGGATAGAAGGCCAATATATAAAAATTAGTCGTATTTCTGTATACTAACAACAAACAATTGGAAATTGAGATTAAAAGGCAACTTCATTTACAGCAGCATCGGAAATATGAAAGGCTTCGTGATAAATCTAACAAAAGATGTGTCAGGTCCATATACTGAAAGCTACAAAACATTACTAAGAGAAATTAAAGAAGATCAAAATAAACTGAGAGATATACCATATTCATGAGTTTTTAAGATGTTTCATGGATAGATTTGGCATAATTTCAATCAAATCCCAGCAGGCTTTTTTTTTAAGTAGAAATTGACTATTTGTTTGTTTGTTTATTTATTTATTTATTTTGAGACAGAGTCTCATTCTGCAGCCCAAGCTGGGGTGCAGTGGTGTAATCTTGGCTCACTGCAGCCTCCACCTCCTGGGCTCATGTGAGTCTCATGCCTCAGCCTCCTGAGTAGCTGGGACTACAGGTGCGTGACACCATGCCCGGCTAATTTTTGTATTTTACTAGAGACCAGTGGGGTTTCACTTTGTTGCCCAGGGTGGTCTCGAACTCCTCAGCTCAGGTGATCCACCTGCCTTGGCCTCCCAAATTGCTAGGATTACAGGCGTGAGCCACTGCGCCTGGCCTGTTACTCTTGAGACAGGATCTTGCTCTGTCACCCAGGCTAGAATGCAGTAGCATGATCATAGCTCACTCTAGCCTTGACCTCTCAGGCTCAAGTAATCCTCCCACCTCAGCCTCCTGAGTAGCTGGGACTATAGGTGCAAGCTACCATGCCCAGCTGATTTTTATACTTTTTGTAGAGATGAGGTCTTAGTATGTTACCCAGACTGGTCTTCACTCTTGACTTCAAGCGATCCATCCACCTCAGCCTCCCAAAGTGCTGGGATTATAGGCACATGCCACCATGCCTAATTTTTTTACTTAAAAAAAATTTTTTTTTGTAGAGATAGGGTCTCACTATATTCCTCAGGCTGGGTTTTTATTGATTGATTGATTGATTGGACTCCTAGATTAGGGACAAAGAAATCGACTAATTCTGAAGTTTATATAGAAGTTCAAAAGAACTGGGCTAGCCAAAACAACTTTGAAAACAAGATGAACAAAATTGGAGGATTAACACTACCTGGTTTTTTGTTTTTTTCTTTTTCGAGACAGAGTCTCGCTCTGTCCCCCAGGCGGGATTGCAGTGGTGCGATCTCCATTCACTGCAAGCTCCGCCTCCTGGGTTCACGCCATTCTCCTGCCTCAGCCTCCCTAGTAGCTGGGACTACAGGCGCCCACCACCACGCCTGGCTAATTTTTTTGCATTTTTAGCAGAGACAGGGTTTCACCATGTTAGCCAGGATGGTCTTGATCTCCTGACCTCGTGATCCGCCCACCTTGGCCTCCCAAAGTGCTGGGATTACAGGCGTGAACCACTGTGCCCTGCCAACATTTACCTGATTTTAAGACCTGTAAAGCCACAGTAATCAAGGCATTGAGGTATTGATGTGAAATCTTTGTTTTTATTTTTCTTTTTTAAAGACAGTGTCTTTCTGTGTTGTCCAGGCTGGCTTGAACTACCAGGCTAAGGTGATCCTCCCACCTCAGCCTTCTTAGCAGCTGGGACTACAGGCTTACACCACTGTGCCTTGATGTGGAATCTTTTTTATTTTAATTTTTTTGTAGAGACAAGATCTCACTGTGTTGCCCAGGCTAGTCTTGAACTCTTGGGCTCAAGTGATCCTCCCCGCCTTGGCCTGATGTGAAATCTTTATGACCAGGAGTGAGGCAAAGATTTCTTAGACATGAT
The DNA here is from genome assembly GCF_043159975.1 of Macaca nemestrina. Classification (NCBI taxonomy): domain Eukaryota; kingdom Metazoa; phylum Chordata; class Mammalia; order Primates; family Cercopithecidae; genus Macaca; species Macaca nemestrina. Next base: position 19,986,623 of record NC_092134.1, on the reverse strand, counting down.
ATCAAAAGTATTAATCCATAAAAGAATAAATGGATAAGTTGGCCTTCATCAAAATTTGCAAAACTTCTGTTTCAGTGACCTTTGAAAGGCGCTGTTAGAAAAAAATGAGAAGAGAAACCACAAAGGGGAAAAGATTTGCAAATCATCATGTATCTGATAGACTTGTATCCAGAGTGTATAAAAGAGCTCTCAATTTAATAATAATAATAATAATATAATAAAGAAAAAGGTGAAAGATCTGGACACTTCAAAGAAGATACACAAATGGTAAATAAACATGTGGAAAGATGTGCAGCATTATTGTTAGGAAAATGGATGTGCCTGGTCCTGGTTGCTCATGACTGGCAATTCAAGATCAGAAGGACCTTTTGCAACCCAGCAGGCCTTTGAGCCCTGTCAGTTTCCTGTCCCTTGCATGGTTGTAAGCCTTACACATTTGCTTCCTGCCAACTGTGCAAATCCCAGTATCAAAACATTAGATTTTTTTTTTTTTTTTTTTTTTTTTGAGACGGAGTCTTGCTCTGTCCCCCAGGCTAGAGTGGTGGCACAATTTTGGCTCACTGCAACCTCTGCCTCCCAGGTTCAAGCGATTCTCATGCCTCAGCCTCCTGAGTAGCTGGGATTACAGGCACCTGCCACCACATCTGGCTACTTTTTGTATTTTTAGTAGAGTTGGGGTTTCGTCATGTTGGCCATGCTGGTCTTGAACACCTGACCTCAGGTGATCCGTCCACCTTGGCCTCCCAAAGTGCTGGGATTACAGGTGTGAGCCACTGTGCTCAGCCCAAAACATTAGATGCTTTATCTTCCTTCAGGTGGATCATTTACAATGCGGATTTACAGATTTCTCTCAGATTCACTTCTTCCCAATCAATGCATCATTTCTTGATGCTGTTGTTTACTGTGTGTATCAGTAGAGTCTCAGGATTATTGTGACAAACCCAACTCAGACTCAAATGGGATCTCTTTATCAGCTTGGATTTTGGAAATTAAGGGGTAGATTTCAGGCACAGCTGAATTCCAGAGGTGCAGCTGGTGTTAGTGTTATCTCTTGGTTATTGTTTTGTTCTCTGCTGACTTCCTTCTCAGGCAAGTTTTCCCCATGCGGTGGCAGAGGCAGCCGCGAGCAACAACAGGGAAAGAGCCCCTCCTTCCTAATTGGCCCAGGAACAGTTTCAAGTTCAGCTGTCACTGGCCGGACTTGGGTCAGCAGCCATGCCTGAACCAATCCCTGGGCCCAGGGGAGACGAGGGGCTCATTGCCAGGCCCAGGTCACCTGCCCGGGAGCCAGGGGTGGAGTCGGCCAGAGCCAAACAATGTGGACAGAGAGCAAGGAGGGGATGTTCTACCCAGACAGATGGCCCAGTGTTGCTGGGGGAGGAGGGCGTGGCTGTCAGCAGGGAAGAGATGGCCCTGCACCAGGGAACAAATCCAGTTGTTTTTAATTTTTAACTAAGTAGGATGTTAATATGCTTCCAAAAGTCAAAGGATTCAAAAAGGGTCCATCTACACTGTTCCTTATAGCCCTTGTAGGACGACTGATTTCATTGACTTCTCATTTTTCCTTCCTGTGTTTCTTTTGGTAAAGATAAGTTGATGTATTTATGTTTTCTTGTTTCCTCCCTTTTGTACACATTAGAGAGCATACTATTTGTACTATTTTGTACTTGCTTTTTTCACTTATCAAGAGAAAGGAAAACATTTGTAACCAGCTGTGCTAATTCTTGCCGTTATCAGTACACAGCTTGGAGGTTGATTTGAAGATGACAGGATGTCCATGTGAGCATATGAAGGGACTGCCAGGCTTTTCTTCTGCCGAACGGTGTCTTTATGCTCTTAAGCCTGGGTGCCAAGTGAATCTCTCTCCTCTTCCAATGCAGATGGCGGCAGCTATGCCATCCACGACTCCCAGGCCCCCAGTCTCAGCTCTGAGGGCGGGAGTTCCCCTTCCAGCCCCTCACACAACTGGGAGATGAATTACCAAGAGGCAGCAATCTACCTCCAGGTGAGTATCTCCAGTCAGGCCCTGGCGGTTCTCTGCACCTATTGGTGGGGTGGGGCAGCCAGGACTCTGTTAGGTGCCCAGAAATTCAGTTCCAGCGGCGGTTCATGCTGCTGCTGCTGCTCGTGTGTGAGCTTCAGGTTCGTAAGATGGGCTGGCTGACCTGACTGTGCTCATAGGGGAAAACTGCCGTGCACCGGCTTGTCTTCAGGCCCCTGTTTGGGGCTGTGCTAACCCCCACAATTTCTGGAGTCTGTCCACTCGGCCTTCCCTGCCACCCTCCCTCTTCTCAGGGCACACTGAGAGGCCACATTCTCAGGAGGGAATTCTTCTTTACATACTGAATGCTGTAGCTTTATTCCTGTTTAACTTGTTGCTGCTTTCCTGTTTGCCATTTTTGGATTCTTTTTTTTATTTTTTATTTTTGTGTGAAAGGTGAAGGTAATACATGCTTATTACAATAAATTTAGATACAAAAAAGAATGAAGAAACATTCACCTAAGGCAGTCACTGTCAACATTATTTCCTTCCAGGTTTTAAAAAAAAAAAATGTGCTATAAGAATAATATATCTGTTTTCCAAAAAAGTCATATGGTATGTGCAATTTTATATTCTGCTTTTTTTTTTTTCTTTTTTTGAAGACAGTCTCCTTCCATCACCCAGGCTGGAGTTGGATTGTAGTGGCTTGATCTTGGCTCATTGCAACCTCTGCCTCCCGGGTTCAAGCGAGTCTCCTGCCTCAGCCTCTGGAGTAGCTGGGATCACAGGCACGTGCCACTATGCCTGGCTAATTTTTGTATTTTTAGTAGAGATGGGGTTTCGCCATGTTGGCCAGGCTTGTCTTGAACTCTTGACCTCAGGTGATCTGCCCACCTCAGCCTCCCAAATTGTTGGCGTTACAGGCATGAGCCACCACACCTGGCTATTTAAATAGCTTTAAATTATATCAGGTAAATTATCCTAATTTACTTAACCTGATAATCTTGAATATTTTCCCTTATTGTAAATTATAATCCAAGGACAATCTATACATAGCACCCCCACCCCCTTACATCTAGGATTATTTTACTAGGAAAGTAAAAGAAATGGAAAGTCTAAGAAATGGAATGACCGGGTAGAAGGAATCAACAGTTTTTAGGTCCTTGATGTTTATCATGGAATCCTCTCCACAGGAAGTATTGCCTCTTTACTGACGGCCCCACTGGCGGTGACATTTTAACCTTAATCTTGCCAATCTTGTCACTATAAGATTTCAGTTTCTGGTTTGCATTAAGAGTTTGGATGAGGAAATAGACTTTTTCTTAAGTGCATTCACATCATAATTTTCCCTAATCTTTCTTATCTGAATCAGCTCTCCACTGCAAGTATTTGTTTTGTCATTTAAAAAAGATTTAGTGAAATTCAAGCCTGGGCAACATGGCAAATCCATCTCTGGAAAAAATACAAAAATTAGCCAGGCGTGGCATGTGTACCCTCTAGTCCCAGCTGCTTGCAAGACTGAGGTGAAGGTGTCGCCTGACTCTGGGAAGTTGAGGCTTCAGTGAGCCATGTTTGTGTCACTGCACTTCAGCCTGGGTGACAAAATGAGACCCTGTCTAAAAAAAAGAAAAAAGATGTAATGAAATTTAGACATTTGTTTGATGGTTGTTCAATCGTTTGTTTCTCATACGTTCATGCAGCATCATATACACCTAAACGATTGTGTTTTGTTTCAAGTTAAGGCAACAGAATGTTTTAGGAAAATTGTCCCAAGCTCAGGCATGCTTGTTAATGATCTAGCGAGGATGTCTTTTGCACATCGCCTTCTCTGAGGCTAGATAAGAGCGTGGGATTGGTCAGAACACAGACTTAGAATGGCTGAAGCTCTAAGGATCCTGATCATTCCTCCTTTTCCTAAGCAGGTGAGGACATTGGTAATGAAAATATGAGACTTTATTTTATTTTATTTTTTTTTTTTGAGACGGAGTCTTGCTCTGTAGCCCGGGCTGGAGTGCAGTGGCCAGATCTCAGCTCACTGCAAGCTCCGCCTCCCGGGTTTACGCCATTCTCCTGCCTCAGCCTCCTGAGTAGCTGGGACTACAGGCGCCCGCCACCTCGCCCGGCTAGTTTTTTGTATTTTTAGTAGAGACGGGGTTTCACCGTGTTAGCCAGGATGGTCTCGATCTCCTGACCTCGTGATCCGCCCGTCTCGGCCTCCCAAAGTGCTGGGATTACAGGCTTGAGCCACCGCGCCCGGCCTGAAAATATGAGACTTTAAAGGGCACCTGCTAATCTTTGTAACAAGCCTTTGAGGCTGCAGTGATCATCTCCCACTTTACAGATGTGGTGACTGAGACTCAGAGGGGCCAAATGATGCCCAAGGCCACCCAGCTAGGGAGTTGCAGAGCTCCACATTTAAACTGTTTAGCCTCCAGATGATATTTTTTATTCTGTGTGCTGTTGCATCACTTATGAACTGACCGTGTGCATCTCCTTGAAAATGGGCCATGTATTTGTGGAAAAAAAGCAGTTATGGAACAGCTGGTGTTGTATGATCATTTTAAATTGATGTCATACAGCAACATATGCATGCGGGTATGTATGTGTACAGATATCTGTACATATCTGGAAAGTTGTTTAAATATTAAAGATGATTATCTCTGGCTGATGGAATTTTTACTACCTTACAAATTTAAATTGTTTAAATTATTTTACCAAAAATGCATTTTAAAAAAAAAAATGTAAGAAAAACTTGGATTTCTTTGAACAGTCACAGTCATTCACAGCTGTTCCTGGAGGATGAGATGGCCTGTTTTTGTTGAGACAGACTCTCACTCTATTGCCCACGCTGGAGTACAGTGGCGCGATCTCGGCTCACTGCAACCTCCTTCCAGGTTCAAGCGATTCTCCTGCCTCAGCCACCCAGGTAACTGGGATTACAGGCACCTGCCACCACGCCCGGCTAATTTTTGTATTTTTAGTAGAGACGGGGTTTCACCATGTTGGCCAGGCTGGTCTCAAACTCCTGACCTCAAGTGATCCACCCGCTTAAGCCTCCCAAAGTGCTGGGATTACAGGTGTGAGCCTCTGTGCCCGGCTCAAGATGGCCTGCCTTTTCACACTTGCAGCCAGGCTATAGGTCCTGCAGTGAGCCAGGTTGCTGGTGTGCGTGGATAATTGGCCCTCGCTGCTTTGAGGGTATCTGGTGCCTGCAGTTTCCCCTCTTCCCACATTTTACCTGTTACCTGTTAACTCATCCTCTGGAGCCACGTGCTCAGCAGTCCTGGTGCCTTTGAAACAGTACTCATTTCTATGTGGACTTGGACCCCAGAGAGCAGAGAGCAAAGGCCTAGAAGTCGCTACAACTGGCCTTCCTTATTTTTCCAAATCTAGTTTATGATCAGCAGCCAGGAAACAGGGTCGATGTTCTCTTGGGTTTTCTTCAGAATCCAGTGCCATGGGTGATATTTCCATCTATTGGTGGAGACCTCATTCCCCCCATCTCTTCTGGGACGATTCCAAGTCCTAGAGTTAAAATCTGAGCCCCCATGTCAGTGGTTCTTCTAGCGAGACCTTCATTCCTGGCTATTTGTTGGAAGAAATTGCCCAAGAAATACATTTTTTTTTTTTTAGTTATTGAAACCAGAAGCTTCCCAGGCCACTGTATGTGGCCCCCTGCCCACTGCCGTGGCCATGGAGGTGGTAGTGAAAACCACAGCCCTGCACAGAGCACAGAACCATGTTCAACTTACCCTCTGTTGACTGCCAAGGTGTTTGCTCCCTTTGACATGCCTACCCCTGCCAGGTTTGCTGCTGGGTCTGCGGTTTGCCTCGATTTTTTGCTAATGAGGAGAGCAGTTTATCCAGCTTCAGGGAAGTGACTCACTCACAGTCACTCTGCAAACTGTAAGCAGAGCCTTTCCCAGAATAAGTTTGTGAGAATGGGCCAGGCATGGTGGCTCACATTTGTAATCCTAGCACTTTGGGAGGCTGAGGTGGGCGGATCACTTGAGCTCAGGAGTTCAAGACCAGCCTGGGCCACATGGTGAAACACTATCTCTACTAAAAATACAAAAATTAGCCAGGTGTGGTGGTGTGCACTTGTCATTCCAGCTACCCAGGAGTCTGAGGCAAGAGAATTGCTTGAACCCAGGAGGCGGAGGTTGCAGTGAGCTGAGATTGTACCACTGCATTCCAGCCTGGGTGACACAGGAAGACTCTGTCTCAAAAAAAAAGAAAAAAAATATTACATAACATATAAATATATCAAAATATCACATTGTACCCCATATACAATTATTATTTGTCAATTGAAACAAGGTAGGGTATGGGGAATCCTGAATTAAGTAAACGTATAGTAGCAATACGCCACTGTGCAGCTCCTTTTTTTTTTGGAGACAGGGGCCCAGGCTGGAGTATAGAGTATAATAGTGTTCAAGTGATTCCCCTGTCTCAGCCTCCCAAGTAGCTGGGACCACAGGCACATGCCACCATACCCGGCTAATTTTTGTATTTTTAGTAGAGATGAGGTTTCACCATGTTGGCCAGGCTGGTCTCGAACTCCTGACCTCAGGTGATCCATGCGGCTCAGCCTCCCAAAGTGCTGGGATTACAGGCATGAGCCACTGCGCCTGTTCTGGGTAGCTCTTGAAGGGCGTTAAAGGGTCTGACTAGGCAGGGTTATTGGCTTCCTTTTTTCTGGTAATGTTCATATAACTTATGATAATAGCAAATACCTGTAGTGAGCTGACTGTGTGGCAGACACCACTCTAAATGCCTTTCAAATGTCCTCACCTTTCTTCTTCACAACAGCCCCAGGAGGAAGCACTAATGTTAGTGCCTTTACCGTTGAAGAAGCTGAGCCTCAAGGGCGAAGGAACCTTCCCAACATTCCTCAGGGAAGGAGTAGAAAGCCAAGGCTCAGCTCATGTGGTTCCTCTCAGGCTCTTTACACTGAGCCCCTTTTTTTTTTTTTTTTTTTTTTTTTTTTTTTAGACAGAGTCTCGCTCTGTTGCCCAGGCTGGAGTGCAGTGGCACGATCCGGCTCACTGCAAGCTCCGCCTTCCGGGTTCATGCCATTCTCCTGCCTCAGCCTCCTCAGTAGCTGGGACTACGGGCGCCCACCACCACACCTGGCTAATTTGTTTGTATTTTTAGTAGAGACGGGGTTTCACCATGTTAGCCAGGATGATCTCAATCTCCTGACCTCGTGATCTGCCCGCCTCGTCCTCCCAAAGTGCTGGGATTACAGGCGTGAGCCACCGAGCCTGGCCTCTGAGCTCTTTACACTCTGCTGGGCACTCCTAGAGGGAGAACTTGGCCTCTGAGGGGACTCATGCCTGTTTCTCTTTATCTCCTCCTAGGACCTTTCTTCTTTTTTTTCTTTTTCTTTTTTTTTTTTTTGAGACCAGATCTTGCTCTGTGGTCCAGGTTGGAGTACAGTGGCATGATCTTGGCTCACTGCAGGTTTGACCTCCCGGGCTCAAGTGATTCTCCCATCTCAGCCTCCTAAGTAGCTGGCACCAGGGGTCTCACCTTGTTGCCCAGGCTGGTCTCAAACTCATGGGCTCAAGCAATCCTCCTGCCTCAGCCTCCCAAAGTGCTGTGATTACAGGCATGAGCCATGGCACCCAGCCCCTCCCCTCTTTTTTAAGAGATGGGGTCTTGCTGTGTTGCCCAGGCTAGACTTGAACTCCTGGCTCAAGGGATCTTCCCGCCTTGGTCTCTGGAGTAGCTGGGATGTCACTACACCTGGCTGTCTCAGGACACTTTGGTTCCTCCAAGTGGTTTTTAAGAAGCAGCAAGTCTCTTGAGCCCATCAGCAGGCAGGAGTGAGACTTGACCACCATGAGTTTTGCGAAGATCATTTTGATTTTCCAGCGTCTTCTGTCTCTGGCTTGAATCTCTCCTCGCCTGCCTGGGTCCTTCCTTTCCTCTCCTGCCCATGGTTCCTCCTTGGTGCTGGACAGGTCTCCAGGCTCACATGCCCACACTGCTCTCATCTTTTCAGGAAGGCGAGAACAATGACAAGTTCTTCACCCACCCCAAGGATGCCAAGGCGCTGGCGGCCTACCTCTTTGCACACAATCACCTCTTCTACCTGATGGAGCTGGCCACGGCCCTGCTGCTGCTGCTGCTCTCCCTGTGCGAGGCCCCCGCCGTCCCCGCACTCCGGCTCGGCATCTACGTGAGCACACATGCTCCTCACATGGGGGGCTGGGAGCCACGGCTTTCAGGGCAAACGACAGAACCCCAAAAAGGAACATACTGGGAGGACAAACACTGCAAACAGACTTAAAACAGAGAGATACCAGGCGGTCATAGAGGCCTTGGGAGCCGAAATGCCTGGGTGTCCCTGCTGGAGTGAATGGCCTTCAGCCAGTCTCTCTGGGATTCTGCCCACCAGTGCATTCCAGGGAGGGGAAGTGTCCCAGGCCCTGCTCAGAACCAGTGCCCACACCTTGTCTCTGGGTGGGGAGGGCACCCAGTGGATAGTCCCACTACTCTGTCTCCAGCCTCAAAGGAGAAGGCATTTGGGTGTGGTCACCATGGGAGGCGGAGATGTTTCCTGGGCAGCTCCAGCCCCTCAGATGTCCCCACACCTAGGCCCAGCCATCATTCAGTGGGGGCCAGAGCAGGTGTGGAGCTGTGCTTGTTCCCTTCTCAAGGAGTGTGCGGGAGGCATGGAAGCAGGGAAGGAAGCCTGTGCCTGTTGAGTTAGGAAGCACTCATCCAGCCTGGCCTCTGAGGCCCTCCATGACTCAGTTTCCCTTCCTGTTTCTCCTCCTTCGTGCCTGAAAGTCACAGCTCCAGCCAGTCTGTGTTTCTTCCTCTGCACACCTCCACCACTCTGTCCCCTGTGCTGGAGTCCATCTTCCCGTCCCTTCACTCTGTCAGTTCCTGCCCACTGGAATGTCCACAGGCCCCGAACCTCCCCACCCCCGGGAGGAGGAGCTCTCCCATGTCTGCTTCCCGGAAGCACTTGACTTCCCTGCTGGGAAGGTTTTACAGCTGAGGGTTTTCCATGTCTTGTCCTTTTGTCCAGAATGAGAATGAGAGTTTTAGGGGCTGCTCTCTGCTTGACAGTCCTTGTTTTTTTGACAATCAGATTTTATTTCTTAAGTTCCTAATTGATGCTTTCTTAGTGTCTTTCATAGATCTTTTGTAAATTACATGAAATCCCTCTTAGAACAAGGCTAGATATTAAATTTTATCTTATCTTGTTTTTCTTACTTTTTTTTTTTTCTTTTTGAGACTGAGTCTCCCTCTGTTGCCCAGGCTGGTGTGCAGTGGCACCATCTCGGCTCACTGCAATATCTGCCTCCTGGGCTCAAGCGATTCTCCTGCCTCAACCTCCTGAATAGCTGGGGTTACAGGTGTGCGCCACCTCGCCCAGCTAATTTGTTTTTCTTATAACTTACAAACTTCAGGCTCCTTCCTGATTTTTCATCATTTGGACCAGCATGTCAGTTTCCTGGATATCAAGATTATGTTTAGTTGTTTGGGGAAGGCTCCGTGACCAAGGCTTTGTCTTTAGGCATGCAGGGCCAGGCTTTTGTAACTCTGGTGTGTGTTGGGAGGATGTCCTGGGGCACTTCCAGGTCCTGGGAGGATTGGGCAATGAGGAGTGGCCATGGGCTGGGCTGGCCATGACACATCCCCACACCCTCTGGTCTCAGGTCCACGCCACCCTGGAGCTATTCGCCCTGATGGTGGTAGTGTTTGAACTCTGCATGAAGTTACGCTGGCTGGGCCTCCACACCTTCATCCGGCACAAGCGGACCATGGTCAAGGTGATGTGTCCGCCCATCTGTCCCTCCCCTTGCAGCCTTTTCTCCCATGTCACCTTCAAACCTGTCTCTTTGGTACAATTCAGAATCCACCATGGACCCAGTCCATGCTTAGAGGTGTCACCCTAGGGTCCTTGTCCTGACCACGCCCTCAGCCTTGCCAGTGCCCTAGATGTTGTGGTGATGCCAGCAGTAGCTAATGTGATGGGGTGTTTAGTACCTGCCAGGCACTGGCGCAGTCACCTTGGAGAGAGGTGTGCTGCTCTCCCTGTTTTACATTCATCTGGAGACATGGGGTTCACACCCAGCTCTGCCCACTGCGCCCGGGCTCACCTGTCCCTAGTGTTATGCGTTTTCTCTCTGTGCCGCAGAGAGTGGCGTGAGTAGGAGCACGTCAAGGTGGCACTTTGTAGTGTGTGGAGCATGTGTGCTACTCTAGGAGAGTGTAGCCAAGTAAGCGGAGCTGAAGAGGAGCTGCAGGCCCCAGGATCCCTGATGTGAGTAGGGAGGGCTGATCAAGGGGGCCTGGCAGAGTGGCAGTTTTGCCTCCTCAGTGGATACCAGCAGTCATGCTTCCCTTCGGCTCATTCTCCTGGTGCCACACACCTGAGCCAGCAGCTGGAGTTTTTTTCTTCTGGGGCTGCCTGATGTTGGCAGGAAGTGCGAGAGAGGGCTGGAGAGAAGACAAGGCCTCCCGAGGTCAGAGTGGGCGCTGCCTCCCCAGCCCCCAATTCTAGGTATGCAGGATGACGGCTGGGCTGCAGGGCCTGACGGTGCTCCATGCCTGCCACCCGCAGACCTCGGTGCTGGTGGTGCAGTTTGTCGAGGCCATCGTGGTGTTGGTACGGCAGATGTCCCATGTGCGGGTGACCCGAGCACTACGCTGCATTTTCCTGGTGGACTGTCGGTATTGCGGTGGCATCCGGCGGTAAGGCCCGGGTTGGAAGCTGGGCAGACAGTCACTATCCTGGCATGGCCTGACCTCTGGGCTGGTGGGGCAAGAGCTTGTGAGTCAGTTAGTGATGACGTCGACCCTGCATGCTGGTGGGAGTACACACACACTCACTCTCCCTCTGCCATTCCACCCACGCACAGGAGAAAGCGATCTTCCTGCCGCAGTGTAGGTTTGCGGCCTCTGGGTCCAGGGCTTTTTCCCATCTTTTCTGCAGCCTTCCAGAGCTGCTTCCTCGCTCTATGCGTGTTATCTACCCAAATGCAGGCAGCTCAGCAGCATCCATGTGACACAAGCAGACTCTCCTGCCATCTCCACTGAGGCTGTGGGACCAAACTCAAACCGGACCAAGCCTCAACTGAGATTTATTTTGGGAGACACAATCTGGAAAATTTCTTGGCTGGTCTACTGTTGCTGAGAGTGGGCTTGTAATTCATTCTTTGTGCCCATCTGCAAAGCTAGAAACAGGACTTGTCCTTGAAACAGGCCCAGCGTCCCAGGACTAAGTGGCCTTGAAATGTCTTCATGCCTTCCACATCCTGCTCATGGAAACTGACCTTTGCGCCCAAAGTGATGCCCTTGGCCTTCTGCTCTGTTCCCTGCTTGCAGGGCACTTGCCTCCTTGGGCCGTCACCAGGTGGAGGTGGCTGTGTGCTACGCCTGCCCCAGTTCTTCCCCGCCACCCACTAAGTGGGGGTCTCAAGCCACTTTAGGAAAAAATGAAGCATGATGTCACACCAGGGTATGGCAGGGTTTAGTATTTCGAGTCTGAAGCACTAGGCCCCCATCTCAACAAGGAGGAGTCCCAGACGGCCCGCCCCAGCTGGCACCTCCCCTGAGCTGGCCCATCTCTCCCCAGCAACCTGCGGCAGATCTTCCAGTCCCTGCCGCCCTTCATGGACATCCTCCTGCTGCTGCTGTTCTTCATGATCATCTTCGCCATCCTCGGTGAGTTCCTACTTCTCAGGCCTAGGCGCACTCAAAAAGCACGTTCACAGTGGATGAAAAATTATTTTGGGCCTGGCACAATGGCTCACGCTTATAATCCTAGCATTTTGGGAGGCCGAGGTGGGCAGATAACCTAGGTCAGGAGTTTGAGGCCAGCCTGGTCAACATGGTGAAATCCAGTCTCTACTAAAAATACAAAAATTAGCTGGGCGTGGGTGGCACACGCCTGTAATCCCAGCTACTTGGGAGGCTGAGGCAGGAGAATTGCTTGAACCCGGGATGCCAAGGTTGCAGTGACCTGAGATCGTACCACTGCTTTCCAGCCTGGGCAGCAACAGAGTAAGTGAGGCTTTGTCTCAAAAAAAAAAAGAGAAGAAAAATTATTTTGACAGTGCCTTAGTCCTTTTGGACTGCTATAACAAAATGCCATAGACTGCATGGCTTATAAACAACAAAAGTTTATTTCTTCCTGACTGGGTGGCTTATAAACAACAGAAGTTTGTTTCTCCCTGTTCTGGAGGCTGTGAAATCTGGAAGTCCAAGGTCAAGGGCCAGCCGTGGGTGTCTGGTGAGGGCCTGTTCCCTGATCCGTAGGTGGTGCCTTCTGGCTGTGTCCTCACGTGGTGGAAGGTGAGAGGCAGCTCTCTGGGACCTCTTTTTTTTTTTTTTTTTTTTTTTTTTTGAGACGGAGTCTCACCCTGTCACCCAGGCTGAGTGCAGTGGCGCGATCTCGGCTCACTGCAACCTCCGCCTCCCAGGTTCAAGTGATTGTCCTGCCTCAGCCTCCCGAGTAACTGGGACTACAGGCACCCACCACCACACCCAGCTAATTTTCGTACTCTTAGCAGAGACGGGATCTCACCATATTGGCCAGGCTGGTCTCCAACTCCTGACCTTGTGATCTGCCTGCCTCGGCCTCCCAAAGTGCTGGGATTACAGGTGTGGGCCACTGCGCCCAGCCTCTGGGACCTCTTTTATATGGGCACTAATCCCATTCGGGGGGACTTCACACTCATGACCTCTTCACCTCCAACAGCCCCCACCTCCTAACACCCTCAATTTGGGGATTAGATTTCAACGTAGGGATTGGGGCGGGGAACACAAACATTCAGACCAGAGCAGGTAGTTTCAGAAATTCAGAAAGATTTTAAAAATACGCCAGGCATGGTGTCTCATGCCGATTGTCTCACCATTTTGGGAGGCTGAGGCAGGCAGATCGCTTGAGTCCAGGAGTTCGAGACCAGCGCGAGACCCCATCTCTACCAAAAAAACAAACAAAAACAGGAATTAGCTGGGCATGGTGGTGTGTGACATGCTCCTGTGGTCCCTGCTACTCAGGAGGTGAGGCAGGAGGATCACCTGAGCATGGGGAGACAGAGGTTGCAGTGAGCTGTGACGGTGCCACTGCATTCCAGCCTGGGTGACAGAGCAAGACCCTGTCTCAAAATAAATAAATAATAATAACGTGAACACCCATGGACCTACCATCCAGTTTAGGAAATGAAGCCTTAGAATAAAATGGAAGGCACGTTTGTGACCTTTAGTGATCATGATTCCCGCTTTCCCCAAAGGTACCCACTGTCCTAAGCTTATCATTCCCATGCACTTCTTTATATTTTGTTTCACATTTATGTTTCCCCAAGTGACAAAGAAATGATAAAGCTTTACATACTTAACTTCTACACATTGGTCTTTCGCTCAATACTGTGTTTTTGAAATTTATTCCTGTTGATACATGTAGATGCCGTATATTCATTTTCACTGGAGCAGAGCAAGTATGCCAAAGCTTGTTAATCTGCTCTTCTGTTGGATGTTTTTCTTATCACAAATCCCACCGCAGTGAACACTCTTGTGTGTTTCCTGGTGCTCACGCTTGAGAGTTTCTCGAAGGCACTTGCCTGGGCCCTGAGAGATGGCAAGCTTCAGCTTCACTGGGTACAGCAGGGTCACAGGCTGCTCATTCAGGAGGGCTTGGTTTTTCACATGGGGCTGACTGTGATAGCCACACAGAGTCACAGGGCATAGACCTTGGAAGCCCTGGTACTCAGCTGGGAAAGCCGAGGTCCTTTCACCAGGATTCCGCAGATGGCGAAGACAGTGGGACTCCAGAGCCCTGACTCTGAGGCTAGAGCCAGGCCCCACCCCTCCTGGCTCTCATGGCTGCCTTGTCCTGAGTCATGGCTCTCACTTCCTCCCACCCGCCATCCCACTCTTGGTAGAATTTTGTTTGTGCTTCTCCAGGGGTAGGGCTGATTTCCCCTAAGGGCAGAGTTCCTCCCTTTTCCCACTCAGGATTTCAGGGACTCAGGGAGTGGTCCATTCCTGAAGGGAGGAAGTGAATGGCATTCCCACCCTGGGACCCTGGCTGCAGGGGAGCAGCGGATCCCTTTGGAATTTTACTCAGCTGTCATGATCTCAGAACCTAAGATTGCAAAACAGCAGCCTGGATTCCAGATCCAGCCTACAGATGGGTTTTGTTTGGTCTGAAAACTTGGAGCCAGCATTTTAAAATTAGATTTTACACAAAAATACAGACTTCCCCTCTTTTGAAAGAACAGAGCTGATAGTGCCCAGCACATTGCTGTAGAGCGGCAAGCGTCTGGTGCCTGCAGCCCTGCTCCCTTTCAACACAGCATGCATTCTTGGGGTGCTGTGGTCCCCAACAGTCCCTGCTGCTCTTCCTGACCTGCTGCATTCATTTGCCTGTATTTGCCCGGTCCTTTTCACACCAGGTTTTGGGACCTCTGCTCTAATCCTTTTGTTTATCTGTGTTTCCACCCGCTTCTAGGTTTCTACTTGTTCTCCCCTAACCCTTCAGACCCCGTAAGTAATTGGCACATTTGTCTGTCTCTTCTTTTATGGAGGACTTTTCCCTCAGACAGGGTCACCAGCGTGACCCTGTAGCCATGTGGGGAAGGGGGGCCCTGCCTGGTTTCTCATCATAGCTTGTGTGTGCACCACACGTGGGAGTTCCTGTCACTCAGACTTGACCACTTCCTTCCTTGAGAGCTGGGGATCCCCTTTTCTGTCCTTCAAAGGGGTGCCGCCAGGATCAGGTTTGGACCGTTGAAATATTTTGGCAGAGGAGTAGTGGCGGAGAGCCAGACGAATGGCCCAGACATGTGATTCCCTAGAAAAAAGTCCCCCCAAGTCAATAGTCTGCTTCTGCCAGAAACATCAGGTGCAGGAAAGGGGAGGCCTCTGGACTGCGTATTTGCTCTTTCCTCTGCCTCCCTCAGGGATTCCTTGAGAGATGCAAGAGCGGGCGTGGCAGGGTGCGCCAGGTGGCCCATCACAGCCTGTTCCTGGCAGCCATGTGCTCTTGGCTGGTCCCGACCTCTCCTCTGCCCCCTCTTCCGTTGCAGTACTTCAGCACCCTGGAGAACAGCATCGTCAGTCTGTTTGTCCTTCTGACCACAGCCAAGTAAGTGCAGACTCTGCCTTGCCTTTGGTCCTCTGCTGCTGCCCTGGGGTCTCCTCCTCTTTTCTGCAAAGTATATTCCACATCCCAGCACAGGCAGGTGCTGTGGTGCCGTTGGGAGATGGGGTTGGCCCACTGAGCATGAAGCCCAGGGGTGAGAGTAGGGGAACCGGGGTTGGAGGCTGGGAAGGCGAACAAGGAGCTGTCCTCTGCAAGGCATGTGCTCTGAGAGGATGGAGACAGGCAGATACAGCACGCCGGGTCACCCTCTGCAAATACAGTTTCCCAGATGTGATGATGCCCTCCTACTCCCGGAACCCCTGGTCGTGTGTCTTCTTCATCGTGTACCTCTCCATCGAGCTGTACTTCATCATGAACCTGGTGAGTGACTGTGCCTCAGGCTATATGCTGAAGCAGCCTGCCGCTACCCACACAGCGCTGGGCGCCATGGGATTGGAGAAGTGGGGACTGCTTTCCGCCTCTCAGGGCAGAACGCTGGGGCAGGAAGTCCCAGACTCATAGTCAGGTGCAGTGTTGCAGGGAATGCCCTGTCAGGACTTCAGGAATTCAGCCAGTTGCTGGGGGTGGCATCCTCACCAGGGCAGTGCTGCTGCTGCTGATAGTGCTGGATGTTAAACCCAGGCGACCCTGGGACCTTTGCATTCTTACGTCAGAAATAGACAGTTGACCCTCAGTGTCCACAGGGATTGTTTGCAGGACCCCTTGTAGGTGTGAAGATCCACAGATGTTCAGGTCCCTTGTCTAAAATGGCAGAGTATTTGCAGATAACCTGTGCACATTCATCCTCTCGTATATTTTAAATTAGTCTGCATTACCTATAACACCTAATACAATGTAAAAGCTATGTAAATAGTTGTTATACTGGGCCGGGCAGGGTGGCTCACGCCTTTAATCCCAGCATTTTGGGAGGCCAAGGTGGGTGGATCCTTTGAAGTCAGGAGTTCGAGACCAGCCTGGCCAACATGGTGAAACCCTGTCTCTACTTGCGAAAATTAGCTGGGTGTGGTGGTGGGCGCCTGTAATCCCATCTACTCGGGAGGCTGAGGCAGAAGAATTGCTTGAACCCAGGAGGTGGAAGTTACTGTGAGCCAAGATCATGCCATTGCACTCCAGCCTGGGTGACAGAGCGAGACTCCGTATTAAAAAAAAAAAATTGTTTTACTATATTGTTTAGGGGATAATGACAAGAAAAAGAAGGCTGTACATGTACGGTACAGATGCAACCATCCTTTTGTTTTTGGAATATTTTTGATTTGCAGTTGTTTGAATCCATGGATGCAGAACTCACAGATATGGAAGGCCAACTATATTATAATAACTGTAAAAGCTGGCATTTAGTAAGCCTTAGCCACTTGGCACTATGCAAAGTGCTTTACATATAAGGATGAAATAATTTAATAAATAAACACAACCCTGGAGGTAGTGAGTATGGTTCTCGAAGTGCAGATGAAGAGACTGAGGGTCAGAGTGACAGTGTGATTTGCTGACGCCTGCATAGCTTGGAGTAGCCAGGCCAGGCCCATTCCAGAGCCCTGTTCCTAACCAGTCTGTTCAGTTGCACTCACATGCCAGAAATGTCTTGTGTATTTCTACCTCATTTATCAGGAACCATCAGAAAATCCAGTATAGAACACGTTTGTGAAGGAGAACATAAAGCGCCTGTGCTCAAAGAACTTTGAGAGTATTTGTGGAGGCGCAGACAGCCGCCAGGAATGTCCCAGCCATCATAGATCACATCCGACACCAGGCTGTTAGGCCGGTGCTCAGACCACACAATCCATGGCAGGACTAACGGGAAGAGGCTTCTGATCGAGTTTTGTGTTTATTTTTATGCTTCCGCAGAGCATTCTCACACCAGTCACCACAGTCAGGCCGAGTATAGAAATGAAAATCATCTTCTCCAGGTAGACATGTGAAATCTAAAAAATTTTAAGTCCTTTTTTTTTTTTTTTTTTTTTTTTTTGAGATGGAGTCTTGCTCTGTAACCCAGGCTGGAGTACAGTGGCGCAGTCTCGGCTCACTGCAACCTCCACCTCCCAGGTTCAAGTGATTCTCCTGCCTTAGCCTCCTGAGTAGCTGGGATTATAGGCGTACGCACATGCCACTACACCCGACTAATTTTTGTATTTTTAGGAGAGACAGGGTTTTGCCATGTTGGTCAGGCTGGTCTCGAACTCCTGACCTCAGGTGATCTGCCCGACTCAACCTCCCAAAGTGCTGGGATTACAGGTGTGAGCCACAGCGCCTGGCCAAAATTAAGTCTTAAAAAGGAGAAAATATATTCTTGTTTTAATTCCTCAAAACCAAGAAGAAATATGTTGAGTACTTCTTTGTGTTTGATTTAATTTGCAATATATTTAGAGCTGTGAGAATTTAGGGCAACAGTCAACAAAGTACGGCCTGCTGGCCAAATTTGGCCCACAGCCTGTGTTTGTAAATACACAGGGACACAGTCATGCCCATTTGTTTATGTATAGTCTGTGGCTGATCACATGATATGACCACAGGTTAGTAATTGCAGCAGAGATCATTTGGCCTCCAGAGCCTAAAACAGTTGCTGTTGAACCCTTTACAGAAAAAGCGTGCTGACCTTTGATCCACAGGGAAAAAATGGGGAACCAGTTTGAGGGAAAGGACCAGAGAGTTTCCCTTAAAACATTTTTAAAGACAGAGAAAGTGTTTCTAAAAAGGATTCTTTCAAGTTCTTCCCCCACCTTCCATCCCCCTCTGATAAGCTAACTTTGGTATTAGCCAACTCTAGAACGTTATTTCCTTGCTTGCAGAGCCTCTCACTCCCCCTTTTCCTGGGCCACACATGAAGCAGTGAAGGAGAAGTACAAAGAGGGCAGGGGGAGGAAGGGTACTTCTGGCTCGGAGGTCAGGAGGGCAGTGGGCAGGCAGCCTCCTCCTGCCACTGGCCAGAGTCAGACTGGGCTCAGAACCCAGATGCGCCCCTCTTGCTACTCTATCCTCCCCTGGCTTGCCCCTGCCCAGCCTGGGACAAGCTGGAACTGGGGAAGGGAGTGTGGGAAAGTGGAGGGGAACCTGGGAAAGATTGAGTAACAATGCCTTCATGTATCTGAAGAGGGAAATTTACAAGAGGAACAAAGGGTTTCCTCTGTTGAGACTTGGGAGACCGACTTCCTACCCCATGAGGTGCAGGCAAAAGGGTCTCCCCAGGGCCTCTCTGGGTTGGCTGGATGAGAGTCCTGCCTAGATGATGAACCCATGCCCCCCTGCACCCCCTGCCCCAGCCACTCACGGCCCTGAACCAGGGCCCTGTGCTTCTCTCCCACAGCTTCTGGCTGTGGTGTTCGACACCTTCAATGACATTGAGAAACGCAAGTTCAAGTCGTTGCTACTGCACAAGCGAACCGCCATCCAGCATGCCTACCGCCTGCTCGTCAGCCAGAGGGTAGGAGCCATGGGCCAGGGAGGGGCTTGGTCCCTGTCCTCCCTCCCTTGCCCAGAGCAGCCCCTAAGCATGGCCAGGCCAGCAACTTTAGAAACCAGGAGCCCTGCCCTTGGAAGAATGAACAGAGCTGGAGTGGATCTGGAGTGGGTGCCCCAAGGGAAAGGGAGTAGTCTGGGTTCCACACTGCTCCTCCCTCTCCCCCAGAGGCCCGCCGGCATCTCCTACAGGCAGTTTGAAGGCCTCATGCGCTTCTACAAGCCCCGGATGAGTGCCAGGGAGCGCTATCTTACCTTCAAGGCCCTGAATCAGAACAACACACCTCTGCTCAGGTAAGAGCAGGTGCCTGGTAGGGGCAGCGTGGCCAGACAAGGCATTCATGTCTAGAGTGAACCAGGGCATGTGAAGGCCGTGGAGGTGGGCAGGCCTATAGGCTTGTCAGAGACTTCAGTTTCCTCCACAGAAATGTTTATCCATGTAGACTTACAGACTGGATTCACCAGGATTCCTTTTGCAAGTGACAAAAGTCCAACACAAATCCAGTTCAAACTGACTTGAGAAAAAAGGAGCTCATGGAGTGGACTGGTCCAGCTGCTGGCCCTCGAACCCCCAGTGGGGTGGGATAGTCCCATGTGAGCCAGGTGGACAGAGAGGGGTGAATATACTTCCCCCATCCCCTGCACATACCTGGCTCGGCCGCAGAGAACTGACC
This sequence comes from Macaca nemestrina, assembly GCF_043159975.1. Taxonomy (NCBI): domain Eukaryota; kingdom Metazoa; phylum Chordata; class Mammalia; order Primates; family Cercopithecidae; genus Macaca; species Macaca nemestrina. The sequence continues at coordinate 19,967,386 of NC_092134.1, read as the reverse complement.
CTAGATCTCCAGGGGCAGGATTGGTCTTCCAGGCTGTTGATGACCAAGCCCTGTCCACAGCAGCCTGCTGTGGAGCTGAGAACAAGCCCTGTTTGAGCTGAGCTTGCAGTCCCAGGTGTTACATTAAGGCCCCTGCTAAAAGGCGAAGTTTCTGTCCTCGTAAGAATCCTAGTACTCCAGCAGCTGCCTCTCCAGGGCACTGACACTGTCCGTAGTTAGTGCAGTCGGTGGAGACTAAGTGGATTACGTATTCGTAGTACCTCAGGGTCAGAGGAGATCCAAACAATCGCAGGTAAAGGATCCCCCAGCACTGCTGTGCTGGGACTCACACGGTATCCCCTCCCTTCCTCCTACCCTCACCCTGTAAAGGTGTCCATAGGCAGGCAAGTAAGAGAAGCAAAGCTCAGTGGAACTATGTTCTGATATTTTGTCCCTTTTTATTTTGCTTTTGGCAGCCTAAAGGACTTTTACGATATCTACGAAGTTGCGGCTTTGAAGTGGAAGGTGAGTTCTCCTCTGAGACCATAGGAGCAGTAGACAGACAGGTCCCCAAGTGGGGCAGTGAGAAGCAGGGACACCCCAAGATCCAGCTCTCTCCCTGCTACAGCAGCTCAGCCCCCAGCTTGGCATGGTACACTTCAGGGATCACAGGTGGCCCCCAGCCCCCAAATCTGCCCTCACATTTGTGACATAGTGTCATGGTTAACAGCACCCAATCTCACTTAGACCCCATTAGTCACTGTGTGACATCAGGCAGGTTGCTGAGCCTTTCTGAGCCTTGTTTTGCCTGGGAAGTGGCATAATGATAATCCCTACTGACAAAGCTAATTTCAGGACTATACTAAAATAATGCCCCTGCATGGCACATTGTAAATGCTTGGTACACACTGGCTGGCTGTGTTGTCATATAGATCCCTGAAGGTTAACATTGTTCCCCAGTTTAGCAGGGTGAACAGGAAAGGAAGCCAGCATCCTGGCTCCAGGGCACGGCTCTGGTCCCTGGCCCTGACACCCTCCCTCTTGGTCCTGTTATCTACCAGGCCAAGAAAAACAGAGAGCACTGGTTTGATGAGCTTCCCAGGACGGCGCTCCTCATCTTCAAAGGTAAGTGGGCTTGAATATGGCAGGTGTTGGCAGCTGGGGGCTGACGGAAGTTTTCAGAGACCACCGAGGAGCATCTGAGGAGAGGTTCAGACAGGTGTGTGTGTGTGTTTGTCTGAATGTGTGTGTGAAGAGACAGCGTGATTACCCCAGCAGGGAGGTAAGCGTGGTAGGAAGCAGATTGGAGAGAAATGGGTAACTTAACCCAACCAAAATGGGTAACTTAACCCAACCAAGACATTTGGGGAATTTTTCTTTTTTCATACAAAAGCAAAGATATTCATTGAAGAAACTTGAAAGTGAGATAATTAGAAGTAAATGGAAATTTACCACCCAGATAACCACTGTTAATTCTCTGATGTGTTTCCCTCCGTGCCGTTTTTCTATGCATTTTTAAAACAATAGGGTGACATTATATATTCTATTCTGTTATCTACCTTTTCATCCAATTTTATATATATATATATATATATATATTTTTTTTTTTTTTTTTTTTTTTTTTTTTGAGATGGAGTCTCGCTCTGTCGCCCAGGCTGGAGTGCAGTGGTGCGATTTCAGCTCACTGCAACCTCCGCCTCCCAGGTTCAAGTGATTCTCCTGCCTCAGCCTCCTGAATAGCTGGGACTACAGGCACTTGCCACTGTGCCTGGCTAATTCTGTGTGTGTGTGTTTTTAGTAGAGACAGGGTTTCACCATGCTGGCCAGGCTGGTCTCGAACTCCTGACCTCGTGATCTGCCTGTCTTGGCCTTCCAAAGTGCTGGGATTACAGGAGTGAGCCACCATGCCCAGCCCCAGTAATATATTTTTACCTTCCTCTTATGACAGGATGTATACTTACTTTGCATGACCCCTTGAATAATGCTTGTGTAGTGTAAAGTTTGAAAATTTGAAATTGGGTGCTCATATTATTAACCTGACAATTGCCCGTTAATTTCATGCCAGTTTCAGCAGTGGTCAGCAGAGCTTTGTCTTGCTCTATCTGGATTCCAGGTTGCTCAGCCTCTCCCCAGAGCAGCTACAGTCAGTGCAGTCTTGTCTGGGGGTCTGAACAGAAGTGTGGGTACCACTCTTTGAGTAGGACCCTCCTTTCTTTTTTTTTTTTTTTTTTTTTGAGACGGAGTCTCGCTCTGTCGCCCAGGCTGGAGTGCAGTGGCGCAATCTCCGCTCACTGCAAGCTCCGCCTCCCGGGTTTACGCCATTCTCCTGCCTCAGCCTCCCGAGTAGCTGGGACTACAGGCGCCCGCCACCTCGCCCGGCTAGTTTTTTGTATTTTTTAGTAGAGACGGGGTTTCACTAGGTTAGCCAGGATGGTCTCGATCTGCTGACCTCGTGATCCACCCGTCTCGGCCTCCCAAAGTGCTGGGATTACAGGCTTGAGCCACCGTGCCCGGCCAGGACCCTCCTTTCTTAACCTCTGGGCTAAAGACCATGCTTACCTGCATGCACAAAGAATGTGGTAGGTGGTCGCACCTGCCCAGAAGGAGATAATAATAATAAAGGATACGGGGCCCGGCATGGTGGCTCACGCCTGTAATCCCAGCACTTTGGGAGGTTGAGGCGAGCGGATCACGAGGTCAGGAGATCAAGACCATCCTGGCTAACACGGTGAAACCCCGTCTCTACTAAAAATGCAAAATAGTAGCTGGGCGTGGTGGCGGGCACCTATAGTCCGAGCTACTCGGGAGGCTGAGGCAGGAGAATGGCGTGAACCCGGGAGGCGGAGCTTGCGGTGAGCCGAGATCGCACCACTACACTCCAGCCTGGGTGACAGAGCGAGACTCCGTCTCAAAAAAATAAAATAAAATAAAAAATAAAAAATGAAGGATACGGTAGGGGAAACAAGTGCATAAATTTACATTTTAACAAGTCTTTTCTTCAAATAGGCATTAATATCCTTGTGAAGTCCAAGGCCTTCCAGTATTTCATGTGTAAGTATGAAATATCTCCACTCTAGGCCACTTTCCCCCTGAGTCCTTTGCTGTTCTAGAAGCAGGAGAGGCAAGAGATTGGTCCTAGAATCCTGTGTTTGACTTTTTACTGTGGGGAATTCTCAGCATGTATAAAATTGGAGAAAACATTACCACACGCATCCCCGTGCCCATCACCCATCTGTATCCTCACTGTGGCTCATCATCCCCTCTAGCCCTAGATTTTTTGGAAGCAAATTCCAGAACTACAGAGTTGATTGGTCGATATGTCTCTTGAGTTTGTTTTAATCTCTAGGCTCCTCTTCCTCCCCTCATGCAGTATTTAGGTGAGGAAGCAAGATTTGGGTTTTGTGTGTTCCTCTGTTGCCCTTTCCTGGAATTTAGTAGTTCTATCTAGAGCTATGCTGTGCGGTGTGGAAGCCATTGGCCACATGCGGCCATTTACATTTAAGCTAATTAAAATGAAAAAATCAGCTTAGCAGTCACATTTCAAGTGCTTAATAGCCACAAATGGCTAATGACTACCAATTGGATGGTGCAGATAAGAAAATTTTCATTGTCACGAAAATTCCCTTGGATAGTACTAACCTAGAGGCTTGATCCAATTTGGTCTTTCCAAGGAGCTCTGGTTCCTTTTAGTAGGAGATGGTGTTAGAGACACAATTCGAGGCGTTGAGTGCTCGTTGCTTGGGTTGGTCACTGTTTCTAGGCCTTCCCATGGACAGAACTAGGGTTTTGTTTCTTTAAAGATAAACTGTTGTGAGTTCATGCTGATACTTCACATTCAGGCCTACAGGGATTTTAAGATTAAGAATCTAGATGTGTAAGACTGATTTCATGAATCTTACACATCTAGATTCTCAATCCTTTTTTTTTTTTTTTTTTTTTTTGTGAGACAGAGTCTCAATTCAGTCTCTCAGGCTAGCGTGATCTCAGCTCACTGCAACCTCCACCTCCCGGGTTCTAAGTGATTCTCCTGCCTCAGCCTCTCGAGTAGCTGGAATTACAGGTGTGCGCCACCACGCCTGGCTATTTTTGTATTTTTAGTAGAGATGGAGTTTCACCATGTTGGCCAGGCTGGTCTCGAACTCCTGACTTCAGGTGATCCACTTACCTCAGTCTCCCAAAGTGCTGGGATTACAGGCGTGAGCCACGTGCCTGGCCTAGATTCTCAATCTTAAAATCCAGATTGTCTTTGAAGACAATCAGACACCAACAAAGAAGAAAAATATCCAGGTTCCTAACTACACTGGCACAGTTATTCATTTGCTTTATCTCACAGTCCCAGGATAACAACTGCAACGCAATCCCAATGATATAATTCCTAGAAACATCAGTCTGGGGATGTACATTCAGATTACTGTGGGGTTTTTTGTTTGTTTGTTTGAGACAAGGACTTAGTCTGGTGCCCCAACAATGGCACAGTCATAGTTCACTGCAGCCTTGACTTCCCAGGCTCAATGCATCCTCCCACCTCAGTCTTCTGAGTAGCTGGGACCACAGGTGCGCACCGCCACACCCGGCTAATGTTTTTATTTTTTGTAGAGTTGGAGTGTTCTCATGTTGCTCAGGCTGGTCTCAAACTCCTGGCCTCAAGCCATTCTCCTGCCTTGGCCTCCCATAGTGCTGGGATTACGGGTGTGAGCCACTGTGCCTGGCCTTGTGTTTTAAGGTCACCTGGAATAGTTCCTTTCCATGTGGACATGTCACCAATGGGATATACATTTGGATTTTTTTATGCCATGTTATTTTTTATTTTTTGGGATTGCTTTTGACATTTTATTTTATTTTACGGCCAGGCATGGTGGCTCAGACCTAAAATCCCAGCACTTCGGGAGGCCGAGGTGGTTGGATTGCTTGAGCCCAAGAGTTCGAAACCAGCCTGGGCAACATGGTGAGACCCCCATCTCTACAAAAAAATACAAAAGTTAACTGAGTGTGGTAACTCACACCTGTAGTCCCAGCTACTTGGGAGGCTGAGGTGGGAGGATCACCCGAGCCTGGGGAGGTTGAGGCTGCGGTGCGCCGTGATGGCGCCACTGCACTCCAGCCTGGGCAACAGAGTGAGATCCCCCATCTCAAAAAAAAAAAAAAAAAAAAAAAACAAATTTTGTTTCATAATTACGTAAATTAGGACTGGGCATGGTGGCTCATGCCTGTAATCCCAACACTTTGGGAGGCCAAGGCAGGCAGATCACTTGAGGTCAGGAGTTCGAGACCAGCCTGAGCAATGTGGTGAAACCCCATCTCTACCAAAAATAGAAAAAAGTAGCCATGCACGCCTGTGGTCCCAGTTACTTGGGAGGCTGAGGCGGGAGGATCGCTTGATCCTGAGAGGCAGAGGTTGCAGTGAGTTGTGATGGCGCCACTGCACTCCAACCTGAGTGACACAGCGAGACTCCATCTCAAAAAAAAGCAAAAAAAATTATGTAAAATACATGGTTCCAAGTCAGATCTACAAAAAATATATATATTGAAGGAAATTTCATTTCTATCCCTGTCACTTCCCACAGTGGGCAACTTTTATTTATGGCTTCTTCCATTGTTTAAAACCTGTAAGTTGGATGCATATCAATATCTCTGTCTTAACCAATAGCATATTTTATGCACTTTTTTCTGCCACCTGGCTTTTTGCAGTTAACAATGTGCCCTGGAGACCAATTCATGGTAATATGTAGAAATGAGGCTGGGTATGGTGGCTCACACCTATAATTCCAGCACTTAGGAAGGCAGAGGCGGGTGGATGACTTGAGCCCAGGGGTTTGAAACCAGCCTGGGCAATGTGGCAAAACCTCAGCTCAACAGAAAATACAATAATTAGCTGGTGTGGTAGTGTGCGCCTGTGTTCCTAGCTCCTCAGGAAGCTAAGGTGGGAGGATCGCTTGAGCCCAGGAGGTGGAGGTTGCAGTGAGCCAAGATCACGCCCCACTGCACTTCAGCCTGGGTGACAGTAAAACCCTGTCTAAAAAAAAAAAAAAAAAAAAAATTAATATGTAGAAATGTACCTCGTCTCTTTTCTTTCTTCTCTCTTAGAGAGAGGGTCTTGCTCTGTCACCCAAGCTGGAGTGCAGTGGCACAAGCATAGCTCACTGCAACCTTGACCTCCTGTGTTCAAACGGTCCTCCCACCTCAGCCTCCTGAGTAGCTGGGCCCACAACTACCACACCTGGCTAGTTGTTTTTATTTTTTGTAGGGATGTGGTCTCCCTGTGTTGCCCAGGCTGGTTTCGAGCCGCTGGGCTCAACGCAATCTGCCTGCCTCAGGCTTCCAAAGTGCTGGGATTACAGGTGTGAGCCACTGTACCCAGCCTGTGTTTGTTTTTATGGTTAAAGTATGCCACTTTATGAACGTATCATAGTCTGCTCAACCACTCCCCTACTGATGATCATTGAGATTGTTGCCAGTGTTTTGCTATCACAAATCGTGCTGCAGTGAATAGCTTTCAGATACATCTTACATTTTTGCCAGTGCATCATTGGGATGGTTTCTGGAAAGTGGGATCGCTAGGCGAATGGCTTAATGCATATGCAGTTTTTCTAAAGAGTTCATGCAATTTTTTAAAATTAGAAGTCTCTAGGGGAAAACACATGTTTTCAATCCTTGAATGCCTTGTATATTGTCCATCTTTTACACCAATTTGGAATAATCTCTACATCATAACTGGTGTTCACACAGTGACAGAGGGAGTGTTTTTAGAAATTTGTAGCTGTTTCTAGGTGAAAACACTGGTTGATTTAGCTCCCTTGGTAAGAGCACTGAGCAGAAAGACGTTCCCAATCAAATGGGTGTGTGGAGCAGCCCTGTTCTCCCCATCCCATAGAGCTCCAGGAAGTTAACCAGGGACGGCAACTGTGACCTGCAGATTTCTAAGCCCCCCCTGTTATTTCTCTGTCTTTTATGGGCCTGTGTATTTCAGACTTGGTGGTGGCAGTCAACGGGGTCTGGATCCTCGTGGAGACGTTTATGCTGAAAGGTGAGCCCTGCTTGGGGACTGGCCATGTCCTGGCCGGCACACCCAGCTTGCCTGTGAGCTGCTACTTCTCTGCCTTACAGGTGGGAACTTCTTCTCCAAGCACGTGCCCTGGAGTTACCTCGTCTTTCTAACTAGTAAGTTTCTGACATGGCTTTGCTGGACTGCTTGTTTTAAAATTGTCTGGGAGAACTTTTATTCAGTATAGAACCTCATGGTTCTTCTCTAAAACAGGAAGCTATAAAGAGACGGAGTATTTAGTCGGATTCCGTGTTGTCCCTGTTTAAAACTCTTTCGTGGTTGTCCACTGCCCTCTGGATGGAGCCCAGAATCCTAGGCGTGTGTGGCCCTCCACTCGCTTGCCAGCGCCGTGTCCCCCGCTGCACGCTGTTGCCCTCCTCAGTGGCCTCTGCTGCCTGCTGCTCTCGCCTGCCTCTGGGCTGTGCACAGGGGTTTCCTCTGCCTGGTGGCGTCTCCCCCAGCCTCTTCCTGACTTTCCTGCTCCTTCTATCAAGTCTGAGCACACTGTGCTGTCATTCCCTGTTGGCGTCTTTTCTCCCACCGAGCTGATAAGCTCTCTGCCCCAAGGGGTGCCCTGCACTGGTCACTGTTGCACACCTGGTACCCAGTGCAAGGCCCAAGATGGAAGGGGTGGTCAGGACACACCTGTTGGATGGACAAATGGTTAGCAGGGCCCTGCCCAGAGACAGGAAGGGAGGATTTCTCTCTCTCTTTTTTTTTTTTTGGCAGGATCTTTCTCTGTTGCCCAAACTGGAGTGCAGTGGTGTGATCATAGCTCACTGCAACCTCAACCTCCCGGGCTCAAGGGATCCCAAGTAGCCTCAGCCTCCCAAGTAGCTGGGATTATAGGCACACAGCGCCACCATGCCTGGCTAATTTTTGTATTTTTTGTAAAGACGGGGTCTCACTATGTTGCTCAGGCTGGTCTCCAACTCCTGGGCTCAAGTGATCCTCCTCTCTTGGCCTCCCAAAGTGCTGGGATGATAGGCATGAACTACTATGCCTGGCCAGTTTCTTTTAAGCAGATTACTCAGTTGCCCACCATCTGGGCCCTCTCATGGAGCACCTGCTCTCACGGTGGGACATGAGTGAGGCCTGGGCTCAGCCTGGAGGGCACATGGCCAGCAGGAAGGCTGCAGACTGTGGAGGAGCCTCAAAGAGGAGACCGAGCAGGGGGAGGATGTGGCGGGGCTGCTGCCAATGGACTCCTTCTGTCCGCAGTCTATGGGGTGGAGCTGTTCCTGAAGGTCGCCGGCCTGGGCCCTGTGGAGTACTTGTCCTCCGGATGGAACTTGTGAGTGGACAGCATGTTTCTGACGCAAAGCTGAAACTCTGATGGTGGCCCCAGACCCTTCTCTGCACACCCCAATCCCGGGCCATTTCTGGAATTGCAGAGGGAAGGTCTGAGGACGGGCCGAGGCCTGTGTCTCCCTCAAGCAGCCCTGCCCCCAGCCCAGGAACTTCCCAGGGTCAGGCCCTTGTCTGAAGCCTCTCAGACCACCCATGCCAGTCCTTCTGGAAAAGGCCTCTTGAGGTGCCACAGGCTGGTTGGCTCTTCCTGAGTCATTAAACTTTTTTCTCTTCCATAAAAACCACAATGCCCACAGAGAAGAATGCTCCCCCACCTTCCTTGATCAGCAGTATTGAGACCCACGTGGCCCTTCTGCCTGTTCCCCAGAGCGTGGGAGGTCACTTCCCTGCCCTGTTCAAGTTAACTGGCCTGTGAAGTCAGGTTGCACTCATGAGGTCTTGAGCCGTGAGGGCGAGGGGGTTGACACGCAGTGTGGGCCGCGAGGGCGAGGGGGTTGACACGCAGTGTGGGCCGCGAGGGCGAGCGGGTTGACACGCAGAGTGGGCCGTGAGGGCGAGGGGGTTGACGCGCAGAGTGGGCCGCGAGGGCGAGGGGGTTGACGCGCAGTGTGGGCCGCGAGGGCGAGGGGGTTGACGCGCACATTGGGCCGCGAGGGCGAGGGGGTTGACGCGCAGAGTGGGCCGCGAGGGTGAGGGGGTTAACACACAGAGCAGAGCTGGGAGGAGCTGACAGCACATGTGTGCCCTGTGTGTCTGGAGAGGAGAGAGGGTCCTCTGGCTTGGGGCAGGGCAAGCTGTTCTAATGTGAATCTCACTGGAAGGGCCTGCTGTCTTCCCTCAGAAAGTTCCCTGGGGTCAGGCTGGTCCGCAGTGTGTAGCCAGATGTCTGTTGAGTGGAAGACGAGGCCTGTCTCCAGGGCTGCGGACTCCGGGGCTTCTTTCCTCCCTGTCGTTAGACCAGCACGGGGCCCTTTGGAGGGGGTTCCCGGGCATTTCTGGCCCTGGGGTCAGAGCACTGAGGCCTGACTCCCAAGACGCATGCTGGGACAGGGCCTGGCCACCTTGAAGCCCCAGGGTGGCAGGAAGTTCTTCCCGCAGCCGGCTGGTTCCTGTTGGTGTTGCTGTGTCTGGGCTCCGTGGGAGGGTGGCTGTGCACGGTGCCGGGGAGGGGAGCAGGCGCAGGGAGGCTCAGGGCCACAGGGTGGACCTTGGCCTCTCCCCTCCTGCAGGTTTGACTTCTCCGTGACAGTGTTCGCCTTCCTGGGACTGCTGGCGCTGGCCCTCAACATGGAGCCCTTCTATTTCATCGTGGTCCTGCGCCCCCTCCAGCTGTTGAGGTGATGGGGCAGGGCAGAGCTGGAGAAGGAGAGGGAGAAAGAGAGGGAGGGCGGGAATGCCCCAGGATTGGTCCAGGAAGTGACCCAGAAGAGCCAGAAGGTTCACAAGCCAGAGTCATAGATGTCACCCCCTGCAGAAGTGCCATGGGGTCACCATCCCCACCCCTGAGGGTATGCAGGCTGCCTGTGCCCATCCCCTCACTGCACCAGGCACCTCTGGGCAGAGAAGCCCAGCCCATGACTCATGTGCACCCCACCCGAGGTGGCATGGCACCAGCCACAGGAGCCCATGTGCTCAGTCGCAGATCACAGAGCCACAGGTCTGAGGCTTGGAAGGGCCTTTCAGGGACCCCTTGTGCTTTTCTGGCTCAGCCTCTAGTAGAGAAAAGTCCTGTGTGGGTCCCAGTGATTTCCCAGGGACACTGGAGGAAGTCCCAGGCGAGCCTGCCCCACTGATGGTATCTCTTCCTAATGAGGGGTCCCCAGGTTCTCTGCCCTCAGAGCCTGGGTTTGCCTCCTGACCCTCCAGCTGCAACCCCATCCACGTCCACCCCATCCTCTCCCAAGGCGGGATGGGCAGGGCAGGTGCCGGGAGGGGTGGTGGCGTCTATGGAGGAAAAGCCTACCGCTTTGGCGTGTGGGGGTGGCCTGGGGCTGTCCCTGAGTGTCCGCCTCCCTCCCACTCCCTGCCACCCTTCTTCACTGGTGAGCTCCGTTGCCCCTACTCCCCGGGGCACACGGGCTTCTCCCCCGTCTTCCCCGGGAGCCAGGCCTTGCTCTTGTCTGAGCCTGCAGCTCTACTGCAAGGAGACGCAGCCTGGCCCTGCTCCTTGTCATGGAAGGGCCCCGCCCAGCCGGTGTCCTGGGGCCACCACGGTCCCTTCCTTCATGCATGAGTCACCTGGGCCAAGCTCAGGGTTGGTGGCGCCCAAGGGAGCAGACGCAGGTGGAGGAGATGCCCTCGCCTGTCTTCAGCATGTGGCGTGTGGAAGGCGGGGCTGGCATGTTCTGAGGGCGGGGGCTGAGGCATGCGCCTGTGTGTGGAGGTGACGGGCGTCCTCCTCACTCAGGCTGTTTAAGTTGAAAGAGCGCTACCGCAACGTGCTGGACACCATGTTCGAGCTGCTGCCCCGGATGGCCAGGTACTGCCAGCCCCCACCCCGGCCTGCAGGTCCAGGTGCCATGCGGTGGTGCCCCGTGGGGGCGGGAGCCGAGTGGCAGTTGGGGGAAAGGAGTTCCACAAAGGACTGCAATTGAGGGCCTGACAGGGCTCCAAGGAGCCTGGAATCTTGACCACCACAGGTCTCCTGGGCACCATTTTTCTCCACTGACCTGTCTGACATGTTTAGTAGGGAGGGCAGGGAGCTGTCAACTTGCTTACCACCTGTGTCTACGTTCACAGGTAAGGGGTCACCTGTGAGTCTACCTTCACAGGTAAGGGGTGAATCTCTGGGAAAGGGGCATTTGTTCATAGCGTCCTGACTTGAGCCGTTTTTCACCCCAGAGCTGCCCCACGAGGCCCCTTCCCCGCAGGCACTTTCCAGTTGGTGAACCGACCTGGGGCGTGGCCCCACAGTCAGCCCCACGGGTCCGAGGAGGCCAGGGCTGTGGAGGAGTCGTTCCCCCTCCTGCCGGCCCCGCATCACCCTGCCCCTGTCGCCCCACAGCCTGGGCCTCACTCTGCTCATCTTTTACTACTCCTTCGCCATCGTGGGCATGGAGTTCTTCTGCGGGATCGTCTTCCCCAACTGCTGCAAGTGAGTAGGCGGTGCCCGGCCCCACCCAGCCCCAGGCAGTCTGCGTTTCCAGGGCAGAGGGCTGGCCAGGGCCAGGATTGGTGTCCTTGTGGCCTTGGGGTCCTCAGGGATGCTCCTCTCTGAGCAACCACCTTGCTTTGCTTTCAGGGCTTAGTTGAGTGCAGTGAGCTAAACGAGGGTCCTGGACTCAGGGTCCCTGTTTCCCCATCCCCCAGATAGGGTCGGGAGCCGTCAGCTCACCCTCTGCCGAGGGCTGGAGACCACCCCTGAAGTAGCCCGGGTCCAGAGGTCAAGTGCCATGGCTTCCTCCCACTTCTCCTGGAGTGGCTGGGGACCTGGGCCAAGACCAGTCTTCTAGGGACAGCATCATAGGATAAGACAGACGGACACGTGCAAGAAGGTCATGGTGCTCAGGGATGGGGAGCAGAGAGTGAAATCTCCCATGACCACTCCCTTTCTCCTGAGCCGCCACAGTGAAATCACTGCACACCGCCATTCATTCATCCTCAGTTCAGAGTCCTCTTGCATTTGGTCTTTACAGCCTCAAGCACTGATGAGGAAACAGTTTTACAAAGACACTGGTAGCTTTGAGACCCAGTTTGAGTGTCAAGCTTGGTCTGGAACCAGAAGCCTATAGCAGTGGGTCCCAGACTTTAGAGCACATTGCAGTCACCAGGGAGCTTAGTGCAAGCTCGAGACCTCACCCGTGCATCTGATGCGTGCATGTGGAAGGAGGCTCCCTGGTGGCCCAGACACTAGACTTCTATAAACATTAGCATGGATATTAACACAACAGCCATAAAGGATTAGAAGAAAAGTGGCAAATATGAGCTCCTCAAAACAGGGCCAACCTTTTCAAATACTTGCTCAGGCCAAGTATCAGGGAAGCCCAAGTAGGGAATTCTTTCCCTGGGGCTGTGGCCTGGTGTCCAGCCTCAAGAGCAGATCCTAGATGGGGCAGGTGCAGAGGAGGCCCTTGCCTCTCCTCCCTCCCCTGCAGGCAGTGGTGAGAGAGAAGGCCCCGCCTGCGGCAGAGAACTTCCAGGTGACAGAGGTGGGTCAGGCTGGCCAGGGGCTCCCACCAAGCCCAGCAGGCAGGAGTAGCCAAGGGCGTTCCTCCAGCGGGGACCCAGGCATGAGGTGGAGAGGGTTAGGCAGGAAACGAGACTGCGGGCAGAACAGAAGGATTCTTGGCCAGACTTTGGTTTGTTTCAGAGTTCTGTCCTCTCTGGAGGTGACCGATCGCCTTGTGACCCTCCCTCCTTTCTCCCTTGTGCTCCGGCCAGCACGAGTACAGTGGCAGACGCCTACCGCTGGCGCAACCACACCGTGGGCAACAGGACCGTGGTGGAGGAAGGCTACTATTATCTCAATAATTTTGACAACATCCTCAACAGCTTTGGTGAGTGGGAAAAATCACAGGGGGCACATTCCCTGGGGACCCCGTCCTTGTCACCACGGGTCCCAGAGGTGTTGTAGCAAAAGTGTCTGGGCCTCTCCCTCCAGCACCGAGGGCCACACTTTCTGGAAGCCTCCCCGGCCCAGGTGGAGGACATGGTCTGCCCAGCCTTAGCAGTGAAGTCCAGGCCGGATCCCGGAGCTCACTCGGTTGCCTGATTCCACTCTTTCCTGATACTTTCTCAGTATTTGGGGAGGAGAAGAGATGCAAGCCTTAGCTGGGCGGGGTCCCCTCATCACACTGCCACTTGCAGAATGGGACCCAGCCACACCAATGCTGCTGCAGCTGCACTGCCCCCCAGCTCAGGCTGCCCACAGCCCTCTGCCCACCCCCATGAAGAGGCGAACACAGCCAAACCGCCTCTCCAGAAAAAGGGTGTGCCCCCATGACACCCCAGATCTGCACCCAGTAAGATCCAGATGGTCTCGTGTGGCACAGGCTGCCGAGGCAGAGGGTGTGTCCTCTTGGGGCCGGGCCACAATGTCCTGTGGAGCCAGCGCCCTAGGAGTGCCTTGCCTGGTCCTTCCTGGAGCTCACAACCCAAGCGGTCATATGGTGACCCCCTCATCTCAGCACACGGCACCCAGGATAGCTGGCAAGAGGCCACTCGAAGTTGACTTTGAAGTGGGGCCTCATCAGAATGCTTCTTTCTCCCTTCCCCTGGCAGTGACCCTGTTTGAGCTCACAGTTGTCAACAACTGGTACATCATCATGGTAAGAGCTCGGGCACCTCTGGGGGTGTCTTCCTGTCAGTCCTGGGGTCGACCCTGGGTCTCCCCCCCAACCCAGGGTGTATCATTCTTCCCATAGCCGCAGGGCTGGGGGTCTTGAGTCATGCTGTGTTGGTGTTCAGCCACAGGATGGCTGGGCCCGGGGAGCCACCCTTCCCAGCGTTGGCTGGACTCGGCTGTCACTCCCATCTCCCTGCATGTTCCCAGCAGCCAGGAGATGGCACTTAAACTCTGGGTCTCTGTCCTGTCTTGCCCACTGTAGGGATGACTTTTCCCTCTAGTGACAATGCGGCGAGCATTGCTGATCTCTTTATTCCATTCCTTAAACTTTCCCGACTCCCAGCCCTACTGAGATAAAGGCTGCCCTGGTTCTGGATCCAGCCATCCAAGGGAGCAGCCAGGGCTCCTTCAGCAGTCAGGAATTAGTGTTGGGCCCAGGGGGGCAAGCTCCCACCCCTCCGTCTCTCACAGCCAGCCACAAATCAGGGTGGGGTCTAAGAAGAGCCAGGGCCATGGAGCAGCCTGTGTAGACGGGGACCTGCCCTGCATGGGCACCCCCTCACTGGCTGCTTCTCTTGGTCTCCAGGAAGGCGTCACCTCTCAGACCTCTCACTGGAGCCGCCTCTACTTCATGACCTTTTACATTGTGACCATGGTAGGTCCCGGACCACAGAACGCTCTTTGTCCTTCGTCTTCCATGTCACCAGCTGCCCCTGCTCTTCAGGCTGCAGCGTCAGGGAGTGGGGCTGGGTCCCATATGGCCGGGCTCTGTTGAGCGTGGGCTGCGCAGCCACGGACACTCACCCACCCTCCTCCCCTGTCTTGCCCCTCCCTTCCTGTCCCTGGCCAGGTGGTGATGACGATCATTGTCGCCTTCATCCTCGAGGCCTTCGTCTTCCGAATGAACTACAGCCGCAAGAACCAGGACTCGGAAGGTCTGCAGGGATGATGCCTTGGGCATTTGATGTCTGCCGCCCACCCAGCTCTGTCTGTCTGTCTGGGTGGCCGTCCAGCCAGCCATCAGGCTGTCATTTTTCTGCTGTCTGGTTGTCCAGCTTATCTATCTGGCTTGTCTTTCTAGATCTTGTATTTGTATTGATTTTCAAATATTTAATGTCAGAAGACATGATCTAACTTTAAAAAAAGAGTGCATGTCATAGTTGGAGAAAAATCAAGAAGTAGAGAAAGGCTTATGTGGCAGCAGCAGCCCGTGCCCTGCCTTCCCCCTCCCATCCTCCAGAGGCTTCTCCCTCTTAGCTATTTCTTCTGTTAGTCATCTCCACATTTCTCAATAATAGGTTCACATTACGGTTCTTGATTTAAATGGTGTAAACATTGTTTACAGCACAGGCGAATCGTATTCCTGCTGCAACTGGATGGTGCTGGCTTTAGTGACTGCCTCACTCTTCCCAAATTCAAAACTGTCCGCCCTTGATTGCTTGAGCCCAGCAGGTCATGGCTGCAGTGACCATGATCACACCACTGCACTCCAGCCTGGGCAGCGGAGTGAGACCCTGTCTCTCAAAACAGACAGAATACCCCGTGCCCACACCTGTTACTACTCATCCTCAGATCTCTGTCGTATCAGACCGTCTGACCATTTTCTCTGTGTTTAGAGGCCCCTTCCTGAAACCCTCTGGCCCTGTAACAGCTGCTGGCTAGACCTGCACTCCTGATATCACAGCAGAGGGAGGGGAAGGGAAGGGAGGGCCGAGGAGGAGAGCAGGATGCCAATGCAGTGTCGGTTTAGAGAGGGAACCTTAAGACCCCTTGTGGAGGGGGGTCAGGGAGGTACGAGACCCAGCCAGGTTGGCAGCTCCAGCCCCAGGCCCTTCCCACACCTGCCCTCCCTCCCTGCAGTTGATGGTGGCATCACCCTTGAGAAGGAAATCTCCAAAGAAGAGCTGGTTGCTGTCCTGGAGCTCTACCGGGAGGCACAGGGGGCCTCCTCGGACGTCACCCGGCTGCTGGAGACCCTCTCCCAGATGGAGAGATACCAGGTGAGGAGCCCAGGCCCTGGTCCGAAGGAGGGAGGCAGGTTTCACCATGGTGTGATCCCTTCCCTCAGATATTGGTAACATTTTTGAGTGACACAGTTGCAAAAGCCGGAGAAGTGGGAGAGGCCAGCTGTGGCACCAGGGGTGGGACCTGAACATCTGCAGCCCAGCCCTGCAGCCTCTGCTCTTCCTTAGCAACGTTCCATGGTGTTTCTGGGACGGCGATCAAGGACCAAGAGCGACTTGAGCCTGAAGATGTACCAGGAAGAGATCCAGGTAGGAGCCTGGCTGACCATGCTGCGAGTCCTCCCCCGAGCTACAGCCTGGGAGGGGCAGGGAGCTGCTCCCCAGCCCTCTGAGGAGAGGGAGAAGGCTGGTAGAGAGATGCGGATCGTCCGTCGGGACCACTGCTGGGGGTTGTGTGGGACCTGAGTGGGGCCCACTTAGCCTTAAACCCTTGACACGTGCACAGCAGAGGCAGCTCTCCCATTTGCCTGCCGCCATATGTCCCTGCCCCTTATGAATTCTCCAGAACCTCGTCTCCATCTCTTATTCTGAGTCAGCTGCAAACTCAAACATGTGTAGCAAGAAACAGCGAGCAAAGAGGAAAGAGCAGTGACGGTGGTGAACTGGCAAGGATGTGCCTGTCCAAAGGGGACACAGCCTCCTCCCAGCTCCAGCGAGTACTGCCCAATAGGAAGAAGGTCTACTGTGGCCAGGCTGCTTGGTGTTTTGTTTTGAGATGGAGTCTCGGTCGTCTCCCATGCTGGAGTGCAGTGGCGCGATCTAGGCTTACTGCAACCTCCGCCTCCTGGGTTCAAGCGATTCTCCTGCCTCAGCCTCCCCAGTAGATTACAGGCACACACCACCACACCTGGCTACTTTTTGTATTTTTAGTGGAGATGGGGTTTCACCATGTTGGCCAGGCTGGGACCGCTTGGAGTTTTTCATAATTGGGTGTTTGTTTTTTTTCTTTTAGAGATGGTATTGCTCTGTCACCCAGGTTGGAGTCCAGTGGCGCGATCATAGCTCACTGTAGCCTCCAACCCCCGGGTTCAAGTGATCCTCCCCACTCAGCCTACCCAAGCAGCTGGAACTACAGGTGTGCACCGTGACACCCTAATTATCTTATTTTGTAGCAGTGAGGTCTTGCTATGGTCTCAAACTCCTGGCCTCAAGCGATCCTGCCACCTTGGCTGCTAATTTAAGAAAAGGCAGGCCAGGCACGGTGGCTCACGCTTGTAATCCCAGCACTTTGGGAGGCCAAGGCAGGCAGATCACTTGATGCCAGGAGCTCAAGACCAGTCTGGCCAACATGGTGAAACCCTGTCTCTACTAAAAATACACAATTTAGCCAGGCCTGGTTCTGTGCACCTGTAATCCCAGCTACTGAGGAGGCTGAGGCAGAATTGCTTGACTCCAGGAGATGGAGGTTGCAGTGAGCCAAGATCATGCCACTGCACTCCAGCTTGGGTGACAGAGCAAGACTCTGTCTCCAAAAAAAAAAAAAAGGCAGAGTCAGATGTTTTTCTTTTTCCTTTTCTTTGCACAATCTCCCAATCTCTACATATTGGCAGCTAAGGAAAATATCTCACAAAGCACCATGTGGGCTGGCACTTGGCACTGTGCCTTCCAGACCGTGGGCCACCAGCACATGAGCCCTGCAGGGTCTTCTCAACCACCTCAGGGTTGCCAGGGCTCTGGGGAGCCTCTCCTACACCAGCTTTGCTCTGTTTTCTGGCATTTTAACAGCTTGAAGCCCTTCTGTTTCACTAAAACGGTGACAACCAGGGTCCACACCTGAAAAGCAGAAGGTGCCATCCCCAAAGCAGCTTACACATTCTCTTCAGGAACACAAGAGACTCAGGCAGTGTTCTCTGGGCTGATGTGTAGTGGCTCACTGAACTTGGTATCACAGAGACATGGAAATAATAGAAGCGTTTGACCTTGGGCAAGTCACTCCATGCCTGTCTGTGCAAGCGGACAACTGTGCAGCAGCACCCACTCAGGTGTGGTCGGAGGGAGGTGTGCTGCCCTCGGCCTCTGCCCTTCTGCCTGTCCATCTGCTCCAGGCCTCAGTTTTCCCCTCTGTAAAACAAGGGGGTCAGAACTAGGCCATCTCAAAACTCTAAAAGTCTATGGTTCAGTCTTTTTAAAAGTAGGGTAGGGTATGGTGGTGCATGCCTGTATTCCCAGCTACTTGGGAGGATGAGGCGGGAGGATCACTTGAGCCCAGGAGTGGAAGGCTGCAGTGAGCCGTACCTCGCCACTGCCCTCCAGCCTATGCCACACAGTGAGACTCTGTCTCCAAAAAAAAAGGAAATGTGGGGTATACTTCTTAATTCCTTAATTACCTGAATACCTCAGTCCCTGAAAATGTCAGAGGTTATAATCATGGCCTTGGGTGGTGCACTGTTGGATGTTTTCAGAATGACTTCACATTCCTGTTGGAGGGTGAAAGTTAGGTGAAGTATTAGCACAATACAGCTCTGAGCCTCAGTATCTCAGGTGTGAAATGGACACAATTCCTGCCAAGCTCAAAAGGGGTCCCTCAGGGGGACCCTTTAGTGAAGGGTTATGCTCACAAACAAGGGGCGAAGGTTGTTCCTGTGTGGACTTGTTGGAGAGCTGCTGTGTGCAAGCCTCCAGACACTAGGGAAAGATTTCATTGTCATTTTTGCCTCTGGGGCCATATTCAAAATTCCCAGCATTTCTGGGCCTGTGACAGGGGAGTTTCAGTACCAGCTGGGTGAGGCTGGCAGCCCTGCCCCCTCCAGCCTGGATGCTGTGGGCTGTGTGACCTTGTGGGGTGGGCGGGGCACGGGGTGGGGTGCAGCCCTCAGCGCCCCCTCTGCTCTCTTCTCCAGGAGTGGTACGAGGAGCATGCCAGGGAGCAGGAGCAGCAGCGACAGCTCAGCAGCAGCGCAGCGCCCGCCACCGAGCAGCCCCCCAGCAGCCGCCAGCGCTCCCAGACTGTTACCTAGCCCAGTGCCCGAAAGCTATCTCTTCTATGCAATAACACAATAGTATTACTCTACTGCGATGTACGGAACTGCGGTGTGTGTACACATACTCACGTATATGCACATATTTATATACAGGAAGAAAGAAGACAGACAAGATGGGGCTTGGTTTATAACCACCTTGCCCTGTTTTCCTTAACTCCAGAAGCCAGTTTGGTGAGGGGTGGGGTGTGGCCACCAGGTCTGAGCTCTTCCTACTGTGGAAGGCTCCAGAAACCCCTTCACAAGGAAACCCCTCACCTGGATCCAGTCGACTCTGCGGGGCTTGCCCCCCACGTGGGCTGGCCTCCATCGGCCATGTCCAAAGCCGTCACTGCTACTGCTTCAGGCTCACGTCCCCCCGACCTGATGGCATCCCCACCCCCTCTCCCTGCCGGCATGCCACAGGTTTCTATGTTTTGCTTTTGGGACAGAACCACTTAGGAAGGAAAGAACTCCTGGTCTCCAGGGTGGTATTTCAGCTTCTGTGATAATGTCATGCAACACTCTTCGGGGACCAGTGCCCGGGATCTAATGGGAAGCAGAATTGGGGTGACTGTGCCCATGTGGCCAGAGCTCAGTTAGCCAGTTCCAGGCGGCCACAGACTACACTGACCAATCTCCTCTCTTGGCTCTGCAAGCCTCCCACCCAGCCTTCTCTGGCTTAACCCTTATTGACAAAAATCCTTCCACAGTGGCCTCCTTGGGGACCCAGACCCTGGAGGAAGGGGCATGAGGCAGGAGGTAGGGCCGATGTCTGTAACCCAGACCACTTCCTGGAATGGGCTCTTGACCAAATCCCTTTTTTGTGATTTACCCATTCAAGCAAAACAACATTTTGATTAAGGATTGTGCTAAGCTGATACCAGGTCCTTCACACATGTGCACTAGGAACAGGAGCAAACAGCACAAGGAGACGCTCCCTGTGGGACGCAGCAGCCCTGTGGCCGTGACCCAGCTCCCAGCCACGCTCCCTGGCTCTGCTCACACCAGAGATTGCAGTAGCAGGAGCTGTTGGTGCAGAAGTAGGTTCAGATGAACCCTCAGTTAACGTCACCACCCCCCTCTCCCGCCACAGTACCCACAGAGGCAGGGTCAGTGCAGAGGTTGCTTTGGTTCCGCTTTCCTGGGCCACAGAACAGAGCACAGCACAGGTTCCACAGCAGGAGCTGCAGCGGCAGCATGGAGGGTGCGGAGGGCAAGGAGTGCGCTGCTGGGCATTCCCGGCCACCCCGGCCCTCTGGTGCCTGCTTTCTGTGATTTCAGAAGGAAGGTGGACAGAGGCTCCCTCTGGCCTTGTCCTTTTCCCAGCCACCGAATGGGCGAGGTGGTACCCAACCCCAGGGGAGCAGTACCTGGACCCCCAACCTCTGCTCACCTCCAAGGCCAAGCTGGATCCCATAGCCAGCATGGCATGGTTCTCCCCTTCCCCTCTTCCCAGGTCAGGGGAGTTGGAGAAGTGGTGGGTGTTTGTTTTTAAAGCACAGCCCTTTGGGAAAATCACAAATTATTGAGAATCACTGTGATTCCCCCGGGAGTCAGACTGGCTTTGTCCTCTTCCTCTCTGGAGGGTCATGGGCCATCACCGGGAGCTCCACGTCGAGCCCCAGGCCAGAACCCCTCCCTTTTGCCGAGAGGGAACTTTATTGCACAATTGGGTGCCTTTTAGCTTTTGTGTGTTGAAATGGGCATTTTGGAAGCAAGGGTCAAGGGACAGCTTCTAAAGGTGTGAGTCTCTGACCTGAGCATCTGGGCCTTGCCTCAGCCTTTTCTCCCCAGGGGTGGAAACCTGGAGGGGCCAGCAGCGCCCCGGGGTCTGCCCAGGGGAGTCGAGGCCCCCAGGTGGTAAGGCCTATTCCAGGAGGAGGGGGATCTCAGCCCTGTTCAGAGCAAGTTAATGTGTCCATCCGCCCAACCCTGTCCTGAGAAAGGACTGGTTTTGGCCAGGACCCAACAAATGCCTAATGACAGCAGTGTTAGCAGACCAGAGGTGGGCGCCCTTGTCATTGAGGCCAGGGACAGCTATCTCCAGGTTATGCCTGGCCCCACCAAGCAGGGAGTTGGGGTCCCCCCACAGGCTGTGAGCTCTGTGGGCCCTGGGATGTGATCTAGCTCAGATGCCCTCTCGTCCTTGATGTCACAGTTGAGTGCACCCAAGTGACACTCACTGGCAGCCAGGGGCACAGCCTGGTGGTGGTGGCGGCAATAGAACCGTGCTCCTCCCCAGCTCCTCGCTTCCCCTCCCACAACCCCAGCCTTACTCCACCATGCAGACAATCATTTTGTACGGATTACAGGAGCAATGCTGTACGGTTTTGTACACTGGTGATTTGTTTCCTAGAAAACCCACTATGTCTCTGGATTTCTGGCATATTAATAAAAGAGCCTCTGCTTTGTAAACACGGTTGCTGCCTCTTGACTTCCGTGGTTTTGGGTACTGTCAGGAGAGTGGTCCCATCTAAGGCCATGGCCACTCCTGATCCTGCCTCAGCCCCACCCTGAGTCGGGACCTGGCCCCAGGTGAGGAAGAACTGGTGATAGTTGGGGGTATCATTTTCTCTACACTTGAAATTTTGAATTTTTTTTTTATTTGGAAAAAAGACAGTTGAATCCCTTTTCTTTACCAGCATAAGGCAGTCAGGCAAACCTAAGAGTTGCTTATTTCGGCAACATAAGGCAGGGTCACTGCATGACAGTAAGAAGGCACGAGGTCCCCTCATCTGTCCTTTCCCAGCTCACAGGCCTTGGAACCCCGCCCAGGGTCCCCCCTGAGGGAGGCACAGGCATGGTCCTACTGACTCCTGGTTGGCAGCTGGAGAAGCCCAAGTTCCAGCACAAACAAAGGAGTTTGTGGACAGTCGGGGCAGAATCCTGGAGGGAGTGCCTGAGCCGCCATCCCATGTGGCAGCTGCTGGCGTAGCAGTGCCTTGGGCTGACGTCGTTTTGGGAGCAAGTGGGTTCAGTGAAGTGTATTGCCATGAATGGCACCCGCTGCTTTTGGCTTTATTAACGTGGCAAGGAGAAATTCAAAATTAAGGGCCGGGCGCGGTGGCTCAAGCCTGTAATCCCAGCACTTTGGGAGGCCGAGACGGGCGGATCACAAGGTCAGGAGATCGAGACCATCCTGGCTAACACGGTGAAACCCCGTCTCTACTAAAAAATACAAAAACCTAGCCGGGCGAGGTGGCGGGCGTCTGTAGTCCCAGCTACTCGGGAGGCTGAGGCAGGAGAATGGCGTGAACCCGGGAGGCGGAGCTTGCAGTGAGCTGAGATCCGGCCACTGCACTCCAGTCTGGGCGACAAAGCGAGACTCTGTCTCAACAAAAAAAAAAAAAAAAAGAAATTCAAAATTAAGTATGTCTTGAATTCTGTTTCTGGCAGATGGTGCAGCTCTGGAGCTCAGCCCTTGGCGGCCTGATTCCCAGGGGTCCAAGCCACCCTTGTTCTCTGAGTCAGGGTTGGGCAGCCACTTGTGCCCTAAAAAGGTGCCAGAAGGCCTGAAGCCCAGGCAAGGGGAATGGGCAGCGCCTGTGTCTCAGGGGTACCTCCAGCATGGCCTGGAACACACCCAGCTGTCCCCTTCCCCCAAACTCCAGACCTTCTCAGAGGGGCTCTGGGGGTCATTCAAGGGGGCCTTCTAGCTTCTCTCTGGAACCCTTTGTCCAGAGCAAAGCCCGGTTTCCAAGGTCCCCACGGCAAGGCTGTTAGATGCTGGCAGCAAGAGGTACAGAGCAGGCCGGGCGCCATGGCTCATGCCTGTAATCCCAGCACTTTGGGAGGCCGAGGCGGGCGGATCACGAGGTCAGGAGATCAAGACTGTCCTGACTAACACGGTGAAACCCCATCTCTACTAAAAATACAAAATAGCCAGGCGTGGTGGCTGGCGCCTGTAGTCCCAGCTACTTGGGAGGCTGAGGCAGGAGAATGGCGTGAATCTGGGAGGCGGAGCTTGCAGTGAGCCGAGATCATGCCACTGCACTCCAGCCTGGGCAACAGAGCAAGACTCCATCTCAAAAAAAAAAAAAAGTACAGAGCAGTTCTCTCAGCTCCCAGCAGTGACCTCGGATCTCCAGCAGCAAGGGGCATGCTCTCATGTCCACAGGGGCCTTGCAGAAATGCTCCAGTCCCTGGGACTCCCCCAGCAGGAGGGGCGGGGCTCCTGCCTGCAGTGAGGCCATAGCACTAAGCAGCTTCAGTCACGTGCTTTTCAGGCGAATCACTCCAAATTCAGTGAGGAGGGCCACGACAAGGAAGTTCAGGTAGAATAGGAGCAGGCAAATGCCGTAGACTCTGCTGAGCTGGAAGCACTGCAATGGGACTGAGACCAGGGAGAAGACGAGGCTGAGCCCCAGGGCGCCTGCCAGGACCCACACCAGCAGTCCATCTGGCTCCAGCTGTGGAAGAATGAGGGGAGAGAGGCTGGGTCACTGCCCGTCACAGGCCCCGCCCCATCTGCAGCCAACATAACAATGCACCCTCAGCAACAATGCAACCTCAACAATGCACCCTCAACAACAATGCACCCTCAACAACAATGTACCCTCAACAGCAATGCAGCCTCAACAGCAATGGAACTTCAACAGCAATGAACCCTCAACAACAATGCAGCCTCAACAACAATGCAACCTCAACAACAATGCACCCTCAACAACAATGCAGCCTCAACAACAATGCACCCTCAACAACAATGCACCCTCAACAACAATGCAACCTCAACAACAATGCACCCTCAACAACAATGCAACCTCAACAACAGTGCAGCCTCAACAATGCACCCTCAACGACAATGCAGCCTCAACAACAATGCAGCCTCAACAACAATGCACCCTCAACAACAATGCAGCCTCAACAACAATGCAGCCTCAACAACAATGGAACCTCAACAACAATGCACTCTCAACAACAATGCAGCCTCAACAATGCACTCTCAACAACAATGCAGCCTCAACAACAATGGAACCTCAACAACAATGCACCCTCAACAACAATGCAGCCTCAACAACAATGCACCCTCAACAACAATGCACCCTCAACAACAATGCAGCCTCAACAATGCACCCTCAACAACAATGCAGCCTCAAAAATGCACCCTCAACAATGCAGCCTCAATAACAATGCACCCTCAACAACAATGCACCCTCAACAGCAATGGAACCTCAACAGCAATGAACCCTCAACAACAATGCAGCCTCAACAATGCACCCTCAACAACAATGCAGCCTCAACAATGGAACCTCAACAACAATGCACCCTCAACAACAATGCACCCTCAACAATGGAACCTCAACAACAATGCACCCTCAACAACAATGCAGCCTCAACAACAATGGAACCTCAACAACAATGCACCCTCAACAACAATGCAGCCTCAACAATGGAACCTCAACAATGCACCCTCAACAACAATGCAGCCTCAAAAATGCACCCTCAACAATGCAGCCTCAATAACAATGCACCCTCAACAACAATGCACCCTCAACAACAATGCACCCTCAACAACAATGCACCCTCAACAGCGATGGAACCTCAACAGCAATGAACCCTCAACAACAATGCAGCCTCAACAATGCACCCTCAACAACAATGCAGCCTCAACAATGCAGCCTCAATAACAATGCACCCTCAACAATGCAGCCTCAACAATGCAGTCTCAATAACAATGCAACCTCAACAACAACGCAGCCTCAACAACAATGCACCCTCAACAATAATGCAGCCTCAACAACAATGCAATCTCGGCTGAGCACAGTGGCTCATGTCTGTAATTTCAGCACTTTGGGAGGCTGAGGCAGGTAGATCACCTGAGATCAGGAGTTCAAGACCAGCCTGGCCAATACGGTGAAACCCTGTATCTACTAAAAATACAAAAATTAGCCAGGCATGGCGGTGTGCTACTGGGGAGGCTGAGGCAGGAGAATCACTTGAACTCAGGAAGTGGAGGTTGCAGTAAGCCGACATCGTGCTACTGTACTCCAGCCTGGGTGACCGAGTAAGACCCTGTCTCAAAAAATAAATAAATAAATAAAAATAACAACAACAACAATGCAGCCTCAACAATGTTTGAGGGTACCAACTGGGGGCCAGTTGGGGAAGACTGGCCTGCAGCAGCCCGGCCTGCCCTGTAGGACGGCAGGCCCCACCCTAAAGTTACCCAGACATGGCCCCAGAAGTTTCCAGACTCAGAAGCAGCAGGGAAAGGGAACATTCTCTTCCAACTTCAGCCAGGTCCACCTGCCTGGGTGCCTCTCCCCTGCCTCGAATCAGATGTCATTATAATTCCCTCTGTTTTTAACACTGAACTCTAGTCAATGACATGCACAAGCGGATGTCCACCACTTACTGTGAATTGCATCAAGAAACAACATAGATGTGTTAGGCCGGGAACGGTGGCTCACGCCTGTAATCCCAACACCTTGGGAGGCCAAAGCGGGCAGATCACTTGAGGTCAGGAGTTCGAGACCAGCCTGACCAACATGGTGAAACCCCATCTCTATTAAAAATGCCAAAATTAGCCAGATGCGGTGGCATGTGCCTGTAATCCCAGCTACTTGGGATGCTGAGGCAGGAGAATCACTTGAACCTGGGAGGCGGAGGCTGCAGCAAGCCAAGATTGCACCACTGCACTCCAGCCTGGGTGACAGAGCAAGACTCCATCTCAAAAAAAAAAAGGACAGATGGAGGCATAGACAGACAGGCATGGACAGACAGATGACAAAGCAAAGGCAGCCAAACGTAAACAGTAGAGCCTGGGTGGTGGGAATATGTGTGTCTATCATACAAGTCTTTTGACTGTTCTATGTTTGAGTTTTCATAATAAAATGGAAAAAATCTTTATGAGGCTTTTTTTTTTTTTTTTTTGACTTGGAGTCTCATTCTTGTCACCCAGGCTGGAGTGCAATGGCACGATCTCGGCTCACAGCAGCCTCCACCTCCCAGGTTCAAGTGATTCTCCTGCCTCAGCCTCCTGAGTAGCTGGGCTTACAGGTATCCACCACCATGCCTGGCTAACTTTTTTGTATTTTTAGTAGAGATGGGGTTTTACCATGTTGGCCAGGCCGGTCTTAAACTCCTAACGTCAAGTGATCCACCCACCTCGGCCTCCCAAAGTGCTGGGATTACAGGCATGAACCACCATACCCAGCCCTTAAGGTTTTTTAAAAAATGGCAGCTATAAGTATCTATTGCGTGCCTGCTCTATGCCAGGCATTGTGCGAAGGGCCTAACAGACACTGTCGTCTTTGATCTAACAATAGTCTTGTATGGTGGGTACTAGGATGGACTCCATTTTACAGATGAGGAAACCAAGACTCTCAGACTTGACTGACTTGTCCAAGGTGCTCAGCAGCACAGGGCCTGGCACCTCAGCCTGACTCTGAACTTGGAAGGATGCCGCCTTCTGGGTGAAGGAGGGGATGGATGAATGATAGAGGAGTGGTAGCAGCAGAAATGAATGAGCAAGAGCCAAAGTGTCAGGCACAAGACAGGCTCCTCTGCGGGAGAAGGAGGAGCTGACCGCAATTCCCATTCTCTAGAACTGGGGAGGAGTCTGCAGATTTCAGCTGCAGGTTTTTATATATGCAGTAGGATAAGTAGTGCCCCACCCCCAACAAAGTCACGCCCATCCAGAAGCTCAGCATGTGGCCTTGCTTGGAATAGGGTCATTGCAAATATAATAAGCTAAGGGTTTCAAGATACAATCACCTTGGACTTAGGGTGGCCCCTAAATCCAATGACTCATGTCTCCGTAAGAAGAAGAGAGAGATGGCCATGGGAACACAGAGGCAGAGACTGCAGTGATGGGCCCACTGGGCAGGGAACGCCCGGAGCCACCAGCAGCTGGAAGAGGCGAGGAAGGATCCTCCCCCGGAGTTTGGAGGCAGCACTGCCCGGCTGACGCCTTATTTCAAACTTTTGGCCTCCAGAACTGTGAGAGACTCAATTTTTGCTGTTGTCAGCCCCCTGGTTTGTGGTCATTTATGACAGTGCTAGGGAACTCACACAATCTATGGTATACATGTCACACATGGTTGCTGACACATTTTCAAGCAGTACAGAAGAGTAAAAGGGATTGAATGTCCCCTCCCCACTTCTCTTCCTTCCACACTTAGCAGGCATCCAACACACAGGAAGACAACACGAGGTACTGTGCAGGGTGTTTCCAGGCACTGTGGCCTTTCATCCTCCCAGCCACCTGCATCCTTCTCATCTCCAACCCACAGATGAAGAAACTGACAGAGTAAGTGACAGAGCCCAAATCTAAGTGCAAGCTCTTAACCAATGCCTATCCTCCCTCCCTCCCCATGGGGTGCCATATTACACACACCCCTCTAGACATGTGCACACACACCCTGTGGACACACACCCCTCTAGACATGTGCATCAATTCTGAAAACAGAGATGGGGCCGTACAATATGTGAGTGTTTCAAAGCGACTTGTGGTTTTCAACCAACATCCTTCCATGTTGATGTCTCATGCAATTTAACGGCAGGAGCATTTCCTAAACTCAGCACAAAGGCGGTGGACACACACAGACACACACATTTCCTAAACTCAGCACAAAGGCGGTGGACACACACAGACACACACATTTCCTAAACTCAGCACAAAGGCGGTGGACACACACAGACACACACATTTCCTAAACTCAGCACAAAGGCGGTGAACACACACACACACACACACACACATATACACCCGAGAAAAGAGGAAATAGGTCCCCTGAGGGGCCAACCCTAAAGCCTCATTACCTGGAACTGCCCTAGACTCTACCATGAAAGGGAACCTATTAAACCGATAAAGAGGGTCAACAAAGTTTGCAGAGGGTGTTTACCTTTCAGAAAAGAAAACTTTTCAAGCCCTAAGTAGCTGTTTGCTTGTAGGCATGACCAGTGTGAAAGAACCGCCCTGCCCCCAGCTAATAGGCTCTGCTGAGAGCCTATTCAACAACTTGTGCCTCTTGCCTCTGGGAGAAACGGGAGACTTTGTTCTGCCTCATAACACTCCAAGTGCTTTCCCACCGCGAGGCTTAAAACCAGCCCCCAGGCCATCTCTTCCTCCCCAGCCTACGTCTTCCTTGCTGAGCCTCCCAACTCAAGTCCTCCAGAGTAGAGATGCAGGAATGGGACTGCCGGCTTGCGGCTCAGGGGTCCAATCTGCCTCCCATTCACAGGGTTTTGTTTGCATGCGAGGCAGATTTTCAAAGAGAAAACAATTCACCTAGGAATCTCGATTTCTTCTCTAGAGGACCTGGAATATCTGGCCACATGCTACCCACCCAAATCACCCAATTTCTGTCACCTCCCCTGTGGGCAGCGCTGGGATATGGTGCTCAGCCCGGCCCTTCCCCCTGCATGCTTATCCAGGAAGCTCAGCTGGTGTCATCAATCTCATTTTACAGGGGAGGAAATTGAGACCCAGAGATGTCCTAACTCCATTTTTTTTTTTTTTTTCTGAGATGAAGTCTCACTCTGTCGCCCAGGCTGGAGTGCAGTGGCGCGATCTCGGCTTACTGTGATCTCCACCTCCTGGGTTCAAGTGATTCTCCTGCCTCAGCCTCCCAAATAGCTGAGATTACAGGTGTGCACCACCACACCTGGCTAATTTTTGTATTTTTAGCGGAGAGATGGGGTTTCATCATGTCAGCCAGGCTGGTCTGGAACTCCTGACCTCAAGTGATATTCTGCCTCAGTCTGCCAAAGTGCTGGGATTATAGGCATGAGCTACCACACCCGGCCCTAGCTCACTCAAAGTCATACAGCCAGGGACTTAAGTGATGGCAACCAGATCCAAACCCAGGGCCTTCCTGCCCCTTCCCATGTCAAGCTACATCTTGGTTATATACACTTGTAAACTTACAAGGAATACTCACCTTCACCTCTGTGTGGCTCCGGGAGATCTGGAGCAGACAGCCCAGCCCCACGCCCACGAGGATGTCTGCAGCCCAGCTCAGGAAGCTTTGCTGGAATGGCCTGCACATAACCCAACCACATAGCCCTTTCCTCCTACTGCGTTCATCTCCGGGGCTTGGAATGCCATGGCAAGAATGCACTTGGGCCAGGTGCAGTGGCTCACACCTATAATCCCAGCACTTTGGGAGGCCGAGGCAGGAGGATCACTAGAGGCCAGGAGTTTGAGACCAGCCTGGGCAATAGAGTGAGACCTGTCTCAAAAAAAAATTTGGTGGGGGTTGGACGAAGACAAGTGCAGTGGTGTGAACACGGCTCACTGCAGCCTCGACCTCCTAGGCTTAGTGATTCTCCCACCTCAACCTCCCAAGTAGCTGGGATCACAGGCATACGCCTGGCTAATTTTTTAATTTTTTTTGTAGAGATGGGGTCTTGCTATGTTGCCCAGGCAAATCTCAAATTCCTGGGCTCAAGTGATCCTCATGCCTCAGCCTCCCAAAGTGCTGGGATTACAGGTATGAACCACCGTGCCCAGACCTACAAAAAAATGAACTTACTTGGCTTTCTTTATGCCCAACTCCCCCTTTCCCCAAACACCCTATCTGAGGAGACCCTATTCATTTAGGCCTTTAAGAAGATGGGTGTTGAGTACGTGTTGCAGTCAGTCTCTAAGGATCAAACACCTTAGGGTGCCAGGAATGCTTGGCCCATGTAAGCACTCAGTAGGTGGGGAAACAGGGGCCAGGAGAGGTGAAGGGACTGCCCCCAGTCCCTAGAGGGACTGGTGATGGTGTATGAGCCAAGGCCATCTCTAGGGGTTGTTCAGGGCTCCCTCCTCCACAGCCAACCTGGGAGGTCAGGCGAGGCTGCAGCCCGAAAGCCAGAAGTAGGCCTCATTGGGCACAAAAGGGCCACCAAGGGTCCTGCTCAGCCTGGGAGTTAAAAGGGCAGGCATCACAGTCCCTGTAGTTAGCTTGTTTTGCCAGCCAGCTGCTCACACTGCAGCCCCTGGTGAGGCTCTGTCATCATGGAGCCTGGAGAGAGCCGCCCTTCAGGTGCTTTGTGATCATCTTTCTTTCTTTAGCAGCCAACAATATCCACTGTTGGCTGAATGCCTTCCGTGTGCCAGGCACTGTCTGGAACCCACGACCATCTGGTTTCAAAGCTCTTTCTCTTCATAGCCCCAGGTTGGCTATATCCATCCTTTCTATATAGATCAAAAGTTGGCAAACATCAGCCCTCTAGCCAAATTTGGCCCACTAACTGATTTTATAAAGTTTTATTGGAACAGAGCCATGGCCATTGACTTATGCATTGTCTGTGCCTGTTTCTGCACTACAGCAGCAGAGCTGAGTAGCTGCAAAACTGCCTCCATGGCACCCAAAGTCTAAAATATTTATTCTTTGGGCCGGGCATGGTGGCTCATGCCTGTAATCCCAGCACTTGGAGGCTGAGGCCGGCAGATCATTTGAGGTGAGGAGTTTGAGAACAGCCTGGTCAACATAGTGAAACCCTGTCTCTACTAAAAATACAAAAATTAGCTGGGCATGGAGGCACGCGCCTATAGTCCCAGCTACTTGGGAGGCTAAGACAGGAGAATTGCTTGAACCCAGGAGGCAGAAATTACAGTGAGCCGAGATCGTGCCACTGCACTCCAGCCTGGGTGACAGAGCGAGACTCTGTCTCAAAAAAAGTATTCTCTGGCCCTTTTAGAAAACGTCTGCCAACCCCTAGCATAGACCATGACATGTCCCTGTGAGCAAGAGAGAAAGGGTCTTCCATAGAACACGTAAGCTCATCCTGTGGGCGCCTGCTTCTCACACCATTCACCGCCCTAATAATAACAGCTGCTGTCTGCTGAGCCCCTACCAGGGACCAAGAATTTCATTCACCTTATTGGATCCTTACAACACCCCTGTAGGAGGTTAGCACTCCCCAAATCCCTATTTTAAAGCCTTGGAGGCTGAGGGCCAGGCAGCCACGTTACCTGCCCCAGGTGTTACACCAAGAGCCAATCCTCAGGGTGGGGCACGGAGCACTCCGCACCCATGGCTGTGACACCAGTGCTAAGGCCAAGAACAGACCACAAAGGATACTGAAGATGATACCGCCAAAGCAGGCGGAGAACGCCATCCGCGGGTAGCCCTGGCGGGCCAGCGTGAAATCCGAGAAGGCATCTGCGCAGGAACAAGAGGGGCCTGCAGTGGTGAGTCGCTTCCCCCGCCCTCCCTGGTCATCCACGCCTTCATTCTCACCCACGGCCATTCAGGCAACAAACATAAATGGATGCCCACGTGTGCCTGGGCACTAGCTGGTGGGGTGCTGTGTGAAGGGGCACAGCACCTCGGAAGACACACTTCCCTCCTTAATTCCTTTACCCCACTCTTTCCCACCAGCAACAACTTCGCAGGTGTGAAAAACGCGGCTACCAGCTGGGTACGGTGGCTCACGCCTGTAATCCCAGCACTTTGGGAGGCCAAGATAGATGGATCACCTGAGGTCAGGAGTTCGAGACCAGCCTGGCCAACGTGATGAAACCCCGTCTCTACTAAAAATACAAAAATTAGCCGGGTGTGGTGGTGGGCGCCTATAATCCCAGCTATTGAGGAGGCTGAGGCAGGAGAATTGCTTGAACCTGGGAGGCAGAGGTTGCAGCAATGAGCCAAGATCACACCATTGCACTCCAGCCTGGGCAACAGAGCAAGACTCCATCTCAAAAAAAAAGAACAAAAAACCAAAAAAAACCACAGTTACCAATTTTTCAAAGTCTCATCTGCTGCTAACATGCACAGCACCTCCACATGAATTAGAAGAAGGTGCTCAAAAAGGTGAGTGGAGGAGGGGCTAGATTTCAGCTCCTTCATCCTCTTGTCTAGATGCTCTAGAGCAGTGCATAAACTGGCCAACCGTACCTGGCTGCTACAGCTAGGCAAGGGTGTATGTATGTAAGTGTGAATGCCTGCGTGTCACACACCCGTGTACACATCAAGCATGGCTGGCTGCAATGGGATCCACGTCCTTCCTGAACTCTGGGAGCCACCGAGCATCCCCGCATCAGAGGGTGGGGAAGCGGCAGGAGCCTCTATAGAGTTTCTTGGTCCAACTACAGTCAGGACCATCTCACCCCGATGCTGGCCACTTCACAGTGACAGGGGACACTGTACAGGTGCAGAGGGCAGACACCCTGGACACCCCTGCCCGGATGCGACTCTGGCTGGGGGAGGAAAGAGCTAAGATGTGGCCGCACTGATCCCCCACTCAATCCCACCCAGCCCTGAGTCACCTCCAATGCTGTTCCCCCAGGCCAGCAGCGTGAGCCCCAGCACGGTGTTGCTCAGCCGGAAGACCACGCCCAGGGACCGCAAGATGTTCACCACCTCTGTGGCGGCCGCGTTGATCCACAGAGCGCTGGTCAGAAAGCCCAGGAAAGCAAAGAGCTGCAGAGGGAATGGTTTGCTATGGGACCAAGGCCAGCCCCAACAGGGACACAGCCTCAGTTCCTCACCTGTGAAATGGGATAACAGTATCTACCTCATGAGCTTATTATGAGTATAAAACACGTTACTATAAGCATTGGTGCCTGCACATAGTTAGTGCTCAATAAAACGTTGAGTTCAATATTATTTTCTTTTTTCCTTAACAAACTCCCTTTCAGGCCACGCATGGTGGCTCACGCCTGTAATCGCAGCACTATGGGAGGCCGAGGCGGGCAGATCACCTGAGATGAGGAGTTCAAGACCAACCTGGCCAACAAGGTGAAACCTTGTCTCTACTAAAAATACAAAAATTGGTCGGGCTGGTGTCACACACCTGTAATGCCAGCTACTCGAGAAGCTGAGGTGGGAGAATCGCTTGAAGCCAGGAGGCAGAAGTTGCAATGAGCCTAGATAGTGCCAGTGTACTCCAGCCTGGGCGACTGAGTGAGACTCTGTCTCAAAAAAAAAACAAAACAAAAAACAAAACAAAACCAAAAAATCCTCCCTTTCATATATTAAAAAAAATATATATATTATTTTGTCTGGAAAGGGTTCCCTATCACTTTCATCAGATTTCCAGTCTATGAACCAAACACCACCCCTCATCCCCAAAAGTATCCTTGTACTCCTAAGCAGTCACTCCCCAGCCCCACCCCGCCAGCCCAGCGCGACCACCACTCTGCTCTCTCTGTCTCGGAATGTGCCTCATGGACATTTCACAACAATGGAATCCCACAGTGTGTGACCCTCTGCTTCAGTCTTCTCTCACTTCTGCATCATGTTTTCAAGGGTCATCCATGTTGTGGCACACATCAGTACTTGAAAAAATAGTGAAAGACAATTTTCCCTAAGTAGTAAAAAGCAACTTCCCTAAACGATCCATTTGCTGAAAATTCAACACCCTTCGGTTGGTACATTCACTGAGAGTTTCCAATAGTAAAAACTAAAATTTAAAAAAATCACTAAGTACTAAAAAATGAAAATTCTAAGTAAACTTTTGTTTTAGGATGATGTCTCACTCTGTCGTCCAGGCTGGAATGCAGCGGTGCGATCTCGGCACACTGCAACCTCCACCTCCTGGGTTCAAGCGATTCTCCTGCCTCAGCCATCCAAGTAGCTGGGATTACAGGTGCCCACGACCATGTGCGGCTAATTTTTCTATTTTTAGTAGAGACAGGGTTTCAACATGTTGGCCAGACTGGTCTAGAACTCCTGATCTCAGGTGATCCACCCGTCTCGGCCTCCCAAAGTGTTGGGATTACAGGTATGAGCCACCAAGCTCAGCCAAAATAAAAATATTAAGTAAACATTTTTTTTTTTTGAAACAGAGTCTCACTCTGTCACCCAGGCTGAAGTGCCATGATGCGATCTCAGCTCACTGCAACCTCTGCCTCCCAGGTTCAAGTGATTCTCCTGCCTCAGCCTCCCAAGTAGCTGAGATTACAGGCGCCTGCCACCACACCCCGCTAATTTAACATTAAGTAAACTTTTAAGGAAAAAGTCTCTGGACAAACTCCCTAAATATTCCTTAGAGTGCATAGACTAGGGAAAATGGAAAAAGACACCCACAAAGGCCATACCATACTATCCCTGGAATGTCTTTGGAAACCCAAGGCTAGGCGCAGTGGCTCACGCCCGTAATCCTAGCACTTTGGGAAGCTGAGGCAGGAGGATTGCTTGAGGCCAGGAGTTTGAGAGTAGTCTGGGCAACATAGTGAGACCTCGTCTTTACAAAAAACATACAAAAATTAGCTGGGTGTGGTGGCTCGTGCCTGTAGTCCCATCTACTTGGGAGGCTGAGGTGGGAGGATGGCTTCAGCCCAGGAGGTCGAGGCTGCAGTGAGCAATGATTGCACCACTGAACTCCAGCCTGGACAGCAGAGGGAGACCCTGTCTTGAAAAAAAGGAAATCACATATTGTAGGATTCTATTTATATAAAATGTCCGTGATAGGCAAACCCACAGAGACAGAGAGCGGAGTCGTGGTTGCCAGAGGCTATGTGGGGGGTGGGGAAACGGGGAGTGACTCATGGGCATGAGGTCTCTTTTTGGGGTGATGAAATTCTCTAAAATTGACTGTGATGATTACACAACTCTGTAACTATAATAAAAAACATTAAATTGTATACTTTAAATGGGTAAATTGCATGGTATGTGAATTACATCTCAACAAAATTAAGCTATTACCAAAAAAAAAACAAAAAAACAAAAAAAAAAACCCTGCGCCGAAACAAAAACTCTCAAAAGCAGCTTTAAAGTTCAGTTACCTGTCTTTGTGCGACTCCTGATCAAACTGGTCAAAGTGCCTCAGAGATGCAGACAGGACATCTGCGTGGGAGACCTCAGTATCCCTCTCCCCCCATCTCGGAGATCCCGGGCTTCTTACCCAGTGAAGCTTGGGGGGCTGGCTGTCAGATGTGGCAAAAAAGGTCACTGAAGCCAAAGCTGTGCCTGCGATCACCACCACAACCCAGACAGGAACGAGGCCGCCTATCTCATAGACACCATCTGCAAAGGGACAGAAAGGGACCTGGTACCTTCCCAGCTGCCTCAACACCCACTTACAACAGACTGTTTGGATGTCAGGTGGATGCTTGCTATCTGCCCAGCCCTGTCCTAGACACTTCAAGGGGACGGAAAAATTAAAAATGCAGCCCCTGCCCTCAAGTTAGTCACATTTGAAAGACAATAGAGACACACAAAAATGACTCTCTCCAGCCTGTTGCTGTGGAACTAGGATAGGAATGGCTAGAACCACTAACACGATCACCCTCTTCCACCTCCGTGGCAGACATCACTAATCAAGCACAATACTTCCATGCAACTGCATTTCCAGGCAGCCCCCTCCAGCCAGGCATTACCAGTGGATGGCATTGCTCCATGAGATGAACCTGACGGTCAAACCCAGCCTCCCCACTAAGAGGTACCCAAGTAAGTCCACTCTATCATCCAATCCATTAACAAATATGAAGATTCCAGAGGCTTCATATTAAACACCAAAGGGAGATACCCTAAGGTGAGGAGAACACTCTAGAATTCCCCACACATCACCCTTTTCACCACTAGGAGTCGGTACTGGTCTTAAAGACAATGAATGGTTCAAATGCTCATCTACCTGCATCAAGACCCTTCGTTTGTTCTTTTTTTAGTCTAGCTAAAAAATGTCAGTGGGCTTAAGAATTACGTGAGGAGGCCGGGCGCAGTGACTTATGCCTATAATCCCAGCACTTTGGGATGCCACAGCATGCAGATCGCTTGAGCCCAGGAGTTCAAGACCAGCCTGGGCAACATGGTGCGACCCCACCTCTACAACAAATACAAAAATTAGACCGGGCGTGGTGGCTCACACCTGCAATCCCAGCCCTTGGGGAAGCTGAGACGGGCAGATCACCTGAGGTCTGGAGTTCGAGACCAGCCTGGCCAAGGTGGCAAAACCCTGTCTCTACTAAAAATACAAAAATTAGCCGGGGGTGGTGGCACACACCTGCAGTCCCAGTTACTCAGGAAGCTAAGGCAGGAGAATCACTTGAACCCAGGAGGTGGAGGATGCAATGAGCCAAGATCGTGCCACTGCACTCCAGCTTGGGCAACAGAGCAAGACTCCATCTCAAAAAAAAAAAAAAAAAAAAAAAATTAGCTGGGTGTGGTGGTGGGCACCTCTGGTCCCAGCTACTTGGGAGGCTAAAGTGGAAGGATCACTTGAGTCCTGAGAGGTGGCAGTTGCAGGGAACCTAAATTGCACCACTGTATTCCAGCCTGGGCAACAGAGTGAGATCTTGTCTCAAAAAAAAAAAAAAAAAAATTATGCGAGCGGGCAAAATACACAAAATTGTGTACACAATCCGTTATGAGTGATTGTCAAGGGGGATTTTTTTTTTTTTTTTTTTTGAGATAGGGTCTCGTTCTGTCAACCAAGCTGGAGTGCACTGGCACAATCACAGCTCACTGCAGCCTCAAACTCCTGGGCTCAAGCCATCCTCCCACCTCAGCTTCCTGAGTAGTTGGGACTGCAGGTGTGTGCCACTGTACCCAGCTCCTGAGATAATTTTGCCAGCATGGGATTTTTACCTCAGTGCTGGCTTTGGATCCAGACGCCTGGGTTGGAAGCCCTTTCCATGTATTTGCCACTCCTGTGCTAGAGAAATTTTAGGAGGTGGCTGGGGCGTGAAGACACTGAGGATCTGAGCTGAGTGTTAAGCAGAGAGGGGTACAAGGACTCTGTGAGAAGAGGGGAGTTGGGTAAAATGGAATCAAGCAGACGTGCGCCAGGAATAGCACAGAAAAGTCTGTAGGAGGCAGCTGGCTCAGAGTCTCAGAGGCCTTGGCCAGGTGTGGTGGCTCACGCCTATAATCCCAGCACTTTGGGAAGCTGAGGCCGGTGGATCGCCGAAGGTCAGGAGTTCAAGACCAGCCTGGCCAACATAGTGAAACCTCATCTCTACTAAAAATACAAAAATTAGCCAGGGGTGGTGGCACCTGCCTGTAATCCCAGCTACTTAGGAGACTGAGGCAGAAGAATCGTTTGAACCTGGGAGGTGGAGGGTACAGTGGACCGAGATCGCACCACTGCGCAATGAGAGCCATGGATTTTTCTCAAGAGGTACTGGGGAGCCATGGAGGTCTTTGAGTGGAGGAGTGACCACAACATATGAAAAGCAGCACTTTACAAAGATGGCTCTTGGGAAGGCCTAGAGACGGGGAAGTTGGAGGCTGCTGCTGGGGAGGCTCACCTTGAGTCACAGCACCCCCTCGGGCTGGGAGCCAGTCCAGGGGTTTCCTCCAGACAGTGCTCAGCCCAGATGGGGTCAAGAGTGCTTTAGCCGGAACCAGTCTTTCCCCAGGATGCACCTGCTACCACTAGATGGTGTTAAGGCCATGTGGTCAAGATACTATATGCTGCAGAACCATCTCTCAGGAAAGGGATTCCTTCTTCAGTTCTATCATTGTATCAAGGAGAAACTTTCCATTTGGTGCTAATAGGACTTGAACATCTCAGACACCTGCTATTCTCCCTAGTACAGGCTTCCAGCTTATGTCTTGAATCAGGAGGACCGAGTAAGGCGGTTTACTTTTTTTTTTTTCTTTTTTGAGACAGAATCTCGCTCTGTCACCCAGGCTGGAGTGCAGTGGTACAGTCTCGGCTCACTGCAGCCTCTGCCTCCTGGGTTCAAGTGATTGTCCTGTCTCAACTTCCCAAGTAGCTGGGATTACAGATGCCCATCACCATGCCTGGCTAGTTTTTGTATTTTTAATAGAGACAGGGTTTCATCATGTTGGCCAGGCTGGTCTTGAACTCCTGACCTCGAGTGATCCTCCTGCCTCAGCCTACCAAAGTGCTGGGATTATGGGCGTGAGCCACCATGCCCTGCCGGTGGTTTACATTTATTGTGTTTATTTTTGCAGTTACCTTAAATTTATTGGAAATGATGCAATTCTATTACAGTTTCCTATTGATGCAGGTGACACAGTTTCCTTTTCAATAAATTTGCCTTTAAAAAAAAAAAAAGTCTGAAGCTGGGTGCAATAGTGCGTGCCTTAGTCCCAGCTACTCAATGGAGCCCAGAAGTTCAGGACCAGCCTGGACAACATAACGAGCTGATTTAAGAAAAATATAAAATGTGGCCAAGCGCAGTGGCTCACGCCTATAATCCCAGCACTTTGGGAGGCCGAGGTGGCTGGATCACCTGAGGTCAAGAGTTCAAGACCAGCCTGGCCAACATGGTGAAACCCCATCTCTACTAAAAACACAAAAATCAGCTGGGCATGGCGGCAGGTGCTTGTAGTCCCAACTACTCAGAAGGCTGAGGCAGGAGGATTGCTTACCCCAGAGGTGGTGGTTGCAGTGAGCCGAGATTATGCCACTGCACTCCAGCCTGGGTGACAGAGTGATTCTGTCTCAAGAAAAACAAAGAAAAATATCAAATGTAATAGTACAGAGTAAGAGAAAAATTGGGAAGACGGTCTGTGAATGACTGATGTGTGGGAATCACTCTTTTAAGAAGCCACAACACATACAAAAATTAGTCAAGCGTGGTGGCAGGTGCCTGTAATCCCAGCTACTTGGGAGGCTGAGGCAGGGGAATTGCTTGAGCCCTGGAGGTGGAGGTTAGAGTGCGCTGAGATCGCGCCACTGTACTCGGGCCTGGGTGACAGTCAGACTCCATTTCAAAATAAAATAAAATAAAATAAAATAAAAATAAATAAATAAATAAATAAAGATGCCACATCGCTTGTGAAAGCAAGTCCCTGGATTTGCCCTGGCCTGAAGGGCAAGGCTTCCCCGCTCCGTAGAGAATGGATGAAGAATGGAGGACTGTGATGAACCAGACGGCCCTAGGGGGTGGCCCTTTTCGGCTCTGAGTCACTATCAATCACCTCTCCTCCTATCTCCTTCCCTCTATGCCTGCATCCTCCCACAAACCAGGGGAGAAATTCACAGGGAATGTGGCAAGGAGGCTGTTTCATCCCGATGGAGTTTCATCCTGGCTCTGTTATAGCGCACAACACCACGCCCAGCCAGGCATTCGCACCAGAGTCCTACTCCCACCTCCAGGCAATGCCCCTGGGCTGAGGGGGAGGAGCCTAGATGATAGGAAACAGACAGCATGAGATACTAAAGTTAGACAACAGGAAGAAACCTGGGTAGCAGGAGTTAGAAGACGACAGACAAGCCTGAGCATTTCCTCGGCCAGAGCAGGGCAAGAAAGAAAAGGACATTCTGGGGCAGATGGGAAAATTCAAATGCCAGTGGGGAGAGCAGCCAGGTCACACAAATGAGGGAACACAAACGAGGGAAGGAAGCTCAGCCCGGAGCACCCAACAGGCAATGGAGGGGACTGTGATGGTTCAGGCCGCAGGCACCCCACAGGGGGTGCCCCTTCTCTGCTCCAGCCAGTTTTGCCTTCAGGAATGTGGCCCAGATCTTGAGAAGCCAAAATCCAGATTTTAATGTAAAATCCCCCAATTTTTAAATGCAGGCAAACAAGCCAGAGGACTGGATTTGGCCCTGGGGTCACCTGTTTTGCAGCCTCCATCTGGGGCCAGCAAGATTGGATCAACGGACTGCAGGCGGTCCCCTGGGTGAACTTCCAGGCTGGTGTCCCTTATGGCACAAGCACATAGTAAGCGCCTGCTGTATATCCAGTTTTCTGCCTCTAGCCCAAACCTCCCTCATGTGGTTGAGAAGAAAACTCCACCGTGCATGGTGGCTCATGTCTGTAATCCCAGCATTTCGGAAGGCCAAGATGGACGGATCACTTGAGGTCAGGAATTTAAGACCAGCCTGGCCATCATGGTGAAATCCCGTCTCTACGAAAAATACAAAAATTAGCCGGGCATGGTAGTGCACGCCTGTAATTCCAGTTGCCCGGGAGGATGAGACAGGATGATCACTTGAACCCGAGAGGCGGAAGAAGGCTGCAATGAGCTGAGATCGTGCCACTGTACTCCAGCCTGGGTGGAAGAAAACTCCAGAACGTGGGAAGGAGGTGGAAGGTGGGCTGGCCCAGGCTAGGGGATACTCACAGGTCCCCGACTGCAGGGTCAGGACCACAACCAGGGGGCTGATAACCAGATGCAGACAGTTGAGGGGCCGTTTCCAGTTCCG
Organism: Macaca nemestrina; assembly: GCF_043159975.1. NCBI lineage: Eukaryota > Metazoa > Chordata > Mammalia > Primates > Cercopithecidae > Macaca > Macaca nemestrina. Next base: position 19,927,783 of record NC_092134.1, on the reverse strand, counting down.
GTCATCCTTGTCTGGGTCCACGACAGGGACTGTGAGAAGCAGCAGGAACTCCACAGGCAGCTGTCAAGGGGGCAAAGGTGGGAGGGTGTCGGCAGGGAAGCCTGAATCCCAGATGCCACAGATGGACTTCAGTGACTCAAGAGCTCGGCCGTTTGTTGCTGAAGCACGGACTGTGTGCGGGTCCCAGGCTAAGCGCCCGGTTGCCTCTAGCTACTGGGACAAATGACCACAAACAGAGCGACTGTCAACAGCACAAATGTATTCTTGGACAGTTCTGGAGGGCAGAAGTCCTGAAGTCAAGTTGTTAGCCGGGCTGTTCCTTCTGGAAGCTCTAGGGGAGAATGAGGGTCCTTCCAGCAGCTTCCAGGGGCCGCCTGCCTTCCTGGCCCCACATCATTCCACCCTGTGCTCCTGTCGCCACTTCTCAGTCTCCGACTCTGACCCTCCTGCCTCCCTCTTTCCCTGTGCCAACCCCTGTGATGACACTGGGCCCACTGGATATAAGCCAGGCTCATCTCAAGATCTTTAATCACATCTGCAAAGGCCTTTCTGCCATAAAGGTAACATATTCCCAGGTTTCAGAGGTTAGGATATGGATGTCTTTGGGGTCCACTAGAGGGCAGAGCCCCAGGTCAAGTCATCAGCCAAGCTCCATGCCTCAGTTTCCCCATCAAATCCTAAGTCATGTACTCTGAGAAGGTCTCAGTGGACCCCATGCCCTCCCCCTCATAGAGCTGGAGAGGGTAGCGTGACCACTGTCTTGCCGCTCTCACAAGGCTGTGAGCCTGGCTCCAGGAACCCCCCTACCTTGAAGACTTTGAGGGCTTTCCAGTATGCTGACTTCCTTCTCCACTTCATGTAATCCAGGGGATTGAGGGCCCGGGCCAGGATCTGAGCCGTGGTCTCCTGGTAGAAGAACAGCGGCCGGTACTCGTCACCTGTGTGCAGGGGGCCGGGTGGTGAGGTGTGCCTGCAGCTGACTTGGTCTCCAGGAAACCTTCCCCGCTCCATCCCACCAGTCCTCTCAGCCCTAGGGGAGGAGGCAAAGCCCAGCACCTAGCAGAGGGCATACAACCCTGGCCCTTGGCTCATTTGAGCTGCAGTGAGAGGTGGGGCCAATTTGGAGCCTCATTTCTGGAGCCCAGGTCTTGGAGGGACCCATCTGTCCACCCCCAGCCTTTCCCTGTTACCCCCACCCCAGCTGGGCACAGGGCATGGACTCACCGTAGTCATAGCTGTTGCTATTAGAAGATACCCGGTCCTCCTCGGAGTCTGAGAGGATCTCTGCAGGAGAGAGGCCCAGCTACATACACAACCCAGACCGTTCTCAAGGGAGCACACTGGGACAGAGCAGGTTTAGGGGTGCAAGTGTTCAGGCCATCTTATTTACTTAGTTATTTGGGACAGGATCTTCGTCTGTCTCCCAGGCTGGAGTGCAGTGGCATGATCATGGCTCACTGCAGCCTCGACCTCCTGGGCTCACTCTATCCTCCCACCTCAGCCTCCCAAGTCGCTGAGACTACGCCCAGCTAATTTAAAAAAATTTTTTTAGGCCGGGCGCGGTGGCTCACGCCTGTAATCCCAGCACTTTGGGAGGCCGAGGCGGGCGGATCACAAGGTCAGGAGATCGAGACCATCCTGGCTAACACTGTGAAATCCTGTCTCTACTAAAAATGCAAAAAATTAGCCGGGCGAGGCGGCGGGCGCCTGTAGTCCCAGCTACTCGGGAGGCTGAGGCAGGAGAATGGCGTGAACCCGGGAGGCGGAGCTTGCAGTGAGCCGAGATCGCGCCACTGCACTCCAGCCTGGGCGACTAAGCGAGACTCTGTCTCAAAAAAAAAAAAAAAAAAAAAAAAAATTTTTTTAGAGATGGAGTCTTGCTATGTTGGCCAGGCTGGTCTCAAACTCCTGGCCTCAGCAGTCTACCCGCCTCAGCCTCCTAAAGCGATGGCATCACAGGCATGCACCACTGCGCCCAGCCATGTCCAGGCCCTCTTTATTTTGGATTTCTAGCAGTCTGCATGCGTGCTCAGGAATTCTTACACAATGAAAAAGTCTAACTCATCAAACATGGCCAAATGTAAGCATGCAGCTATAATGCTAAAATTAATAGGGGCATTCAAAAACACAACTCAAACATTTATTGACTTCAGTGCTGTCCTTTTCAGAATCTGGAACCTATACTATTTTTCTCTTCTCAGGAGGCCTGTGGATGCTGAGAGGCCTGGGACCTGTAAGGAGGGGCCTGAAAGGAAAATGGCCCACCTCGAGTGAGAAGTCAGTCAGCTCTAGCCCTGATTCTGCCTCTGAGTACGTTGCATGTGTGTTATGTATCTGTGTCCATGTATTTGTTTGTGCGTGTGTGCATGTATTTGTATATGTGTGTTGTATAGGTGCGTGGATTTGTGTATGTGTACTATGTGCTGTGTATTTGTGTGTGCATGCATTTGTGTGTGTTGTGTATGTGTGTATGAATTTGTGTGTGTATATGTTGTGTATTTGTATGCATTTATGTTTGTGTGTGTGTTGTGTATGTGCATGCATGTATTTGTGTTGCATATGTGTGTGTGCATGTATCTGTGTTGCATATGTGTGTGCTGTGTATACATATTTGTATATGTGCGTGTTGTGTGTATGCACGTATTTTTGTGTGTTGGAAGCGTTATGTGGACACAAATATGTGTGTCCACATATTTGTATATGTGTGTGCACGTATCTGTGTGGAGAATGTGTGCTCATATATTTGTGTGTGTTGTATGTGCATGAGAGTTTGTATGTGCTGTGTATCTGTGTATGTGTGTATTCATATTCAATACATGTATGCATGTATTCATATAGTGTTGTGTGTACATTTGTGTGTGTACATGTTGTGTATGTGTGCACGTATTTGTGCATTGCATGTGTGTGCGCATCTATTCGTATGTGTGTTGTGTATGTGTGTGCATGTATTTGCATATGTGTATGTGTATGGGTTTGTATCTTTATATGTGTGTGTGTATATTGTGTGTGTGGGTTGTATATGTGTGTGCATGTATTTGTATATGTGTGTGTTGTATATGTACACATATTTGTGTGTGTGTATTGTATATGTGTGTGCATGTATTTGTGTATGTGTGTGTTGTATATGTGTGCATGTATTTGTCTATGTATATGTTGGGTGTATGTGTGTGCATGTATATGTGTGCACATATATGTGAGTCGTGTATTTGTGTATGTGTGTGCAGGTATGTGTGCATGTATTTATATATGGGTGTGAGTTGTGTATGTATGCTGGGTGCATGTGTGTGTGCATGTATTTGTGTATATGACTATGTTTGAATATTACTGATTTCTTTGTATTTATTTTTTATTTCTCAGTGTCCCTGTCATGGCAGCGTTTGGGTTTTACCCTGAAAGTGGTGGGAAACATCAGAGCAGGGAGCAGTGGCAATTCTTAGAGAGATGGCCCTGGCAACTGCATAGAGGAGGAAGGAGTGCACTTGAGCCAGCAGGCGATGAGGAGGCTCATGGGCACTAGTGGAAGCATGGAGGCGGGACCTCAGCAGAATGAGTAGAAAAAACATGAAGAGGAGATGAGCTTGGTGGGGACGATGGCCTCAAGAGACCCACGGTAGCAGTGAAGGGCACAGAGGCTCCCAGTCCCCACAGGTCCTCTCTGGAGTCCGATGCAGACTCTTACCTGGAGTAACTGGCATGGAGTAGACCAGGGATCCTCTCCGTTGCCATCGGTAGATCCAGGTGCAGAGAATCACAGTGACCACATAGAACACATACAAGCCCAGGTAACCTGCAGACAGGGTGGTGCAGGCCGTCACCAAGTGGTGTCCTGGCTGCAGGCCCAGAGAACAAAGGCTGGCAGTTCTATCTATCACTGGTGCATTTTAGCGGTGGCAATCTGTGTTAGCCCGGCCTGGTACCGGTGGGTAAGTGGTCTTTTCCTTGAGCTCCCCACTCCTTCCCACCTTCCAGGACCATCTCCCTTCCTGTCTCCCTTGCAATTAAGGAGGTAACGCCAGGCACACAGGGTGACCTCCAGGACCCCATTCAAGCGCTAAGGGTAGGTGTCCCACTCTGTGCCCGGGAAGGAGGCAGCCCTGCAGCTCTGGCTACAACTAGGTTCAGCCAATGGGAGGCCAAATCAGAAGCAGCGGGAGAGAGTTTGGAGTGGTTCTTCCTACTCCCTCCCTGCTGCGTGTCTCTGGCAGGGCCTGCAACCCTCTTCAGTATAGCTCCAGGCCTCCAGCCCTCCAGCTTTCACTGGGCCCCACCACCCCATTCCTTGCCCCTTCTGCCACGGGGGATAGGTGTGGCCACAGCTCCCACTGTTGCTGACCCCTGGGTATCTCACAATTCAGTGTCCCTTGTTGGTTTCGTTATCCTTCTGCACAAATTGTCCCTCCATTCATACCCCTTGAGCCATCTGAATGGAATATGTATGCTGCCACGATCCAGGTGGCCCCAGTTAGCATCCTACCTGTACTGCTTGTTAAAATTGGAAATTATGGGAAAAAAATTTTTTTTTGAGACAGAGTCTTGCTCTGTTGCCCAGGTTGGAATGCCGTGGCACAATCATGGGTCACTGCAGTCTCGAACTCCTAGGCTCAAGGGATCCTCCTGCCCTAGCTTGCAAAGTAACTGGGGCCACAGGAACGCACCACCACCATGCCCAGCTAAGTTTTCTCTTTTTTGTACAGATGTAGTCTCACTATGTTGCCCAGGCTGGTCTCAAACTCCTGAACCAAAGTGATCCTCCTGCCTCAGACTCTCAAATTGCTGGGATGATAGGAGTGAGCCATCACGCCTGGCCAAAAAATTATGAAACTTTTGAATACTTCCTCCCCAGCCCCCAGCTCTGCTGGGCCTCTTTGGTTACGTGACCCACATGTTCCCATTTTTGCTCAAGCCAGCTTGAGGAGGGTTTCTGTCACTTGTAATCAAATCAAGCCCCCCACTGACCACCCCTCACATCTCTCTGTCCCAGGCACCTCCTAAACCTCCTGCCCATCAGCCCTGGGATCTCCCTCCTGAGCCCCACAGCTGCTCACCCAGAGCCCATGCCATCGTGACCCTGCCACGGAAGAGCATGATGAAGGTCAGGAACACAGCCACCATGTAGAAAACGATGTCCCTGAAGAAGGGCCTGGAGGCAGCCATGAAGGGGTGTAGGATGGTGATGCCTCCGGCCACCACCGTGGTAACCAGCACGCCAGCGCCTGGGGAGAGGAGGCCAGAGCTCAGTCACCCTGCATCCTCTCCTGCTGCTTCCCCCGCCCCCCTCACCAGGGCTGCTCTCACCAAACAGTGCCCCAAGGGCCAGGCCGGCTGTGTGCGGGTCGGAGAAGGCCACCAGGGCACTGAAGATGTCAGGTGCACCATTCCCAAATGCCAGGAAGGTGACGCCATGTGGGGAGCATGTCAAGGCAGGCCAGGATCACAGCTGCAGTCCACCCAGGCCTTCCCTGGGCCACGAGCCACAACCCTATCCCCCGGCCTCCCCACAACTGCCCTCCCTCCAGGGTGCAGGACACTGGACAAAAGGATACTGCCACGTTGTGGGAGAGCTTGAGCGTGGTGGAAATGGCCGACAAGTTGGGGCAGAAACTACGGAGAAAAAGCAGACAGGAAACATTTCCATAGTGACTGGCCCCAGACCCCTATCCTTCCCCCAAACCCAGGGTGAGCGGATGTCAGCCTCCTGGGACCCCTCCTCCCATTGATAAGCCAGACCGGAGCCCAGAGCCAAACTTACAACTTGGCCGCGGTGACTCCCAGAATCAGAAACAGGTAGAGCAGCCAGGAAACCTGGGTGGGGAGCCGGCAGGGAGGAGAGAGTCAAGTCCAGCTGGGGACACCAGCCCCTCTCACCAGACCCCCGGGGCAGGACCTCACGTAGAGGGTGACAGCCAAAGGGAGGAGGTTGGGAGGGAAGTGGCAGAAGATGCCTTCCAGGTAGTCCACGTAGCCCCCATCACTGTGGCAGTCGGGGTTGGTCCGGATAAAGTCACAGCGGTCAGAGACATTCAGGCCACACACCTTGCGACACTGCAGGAAGACAGGGAGGGGGACATCAGGGGCAGAGACTTCCCTGAGGACTGGACTAGGCCCACCTAAGCAGCTAAACATAACGTCCCTTCAGCCTGGTCTCCAAGGCCACTATACCCTCTGGGTGCCAAGTATGTATGCACTTTTAATTTAAAAAATAAACGTCTGTTTGAAATTGACACAAGTAATTCATGAATACATTTTTTTTAAATACATAAAGATTTCTAAATTCTGCTTTCTTATCCCTGCCCTCCGTAATCCCCCCTCTCCAGTGATCCCACCATAATTAGTTTGAAGCACATCCTTACAGACATTTCTCAGATCAATTACATTTGTATATATACCTTATTATATACTTTGTTTTGTTTAACAGAAATGGATCCATCCCAAATCTCTTGTTTCTATAATTTGCTTTTACTATTACATATATATGAAATATTAATATAACTTAGTACACATAATAAAATTCGAAACATACTATAGTGATTTCTATATGTGAAGCATAGTGCTAAGAGCTTAAAATGTATCTCAATTAATCTGTACAATAATTCTGTGATGACTGAGGGCAGTGGCTCATGCCTATAATCCCAGCGCTTTGGGAGGTTGAGGTGGGAGGATTGCTTGAGCCCAGGATTTCAAGACCAGCCTGGGCAACATAGCAAGACCCCATCTCTGCAAAAAAAAATAAATAAAAAATTAGCTAGGCATGGTAATGTGCACTTGTAGTCCCAGCTACTCAGCAGACTGAGGTGGGAGGATCACCTGAGCCCGGGAGGTTGAGGCTGCAGTACCGTATTTGGCCTGGGGAATAGAGTGAGATCTTGTCTCAAAAAAAAAAAAAAAAAAAAAAAAAAAGTGTCTCAATTACTCTGCACAACAATCTGCGAGGAAGGAACTATTATCATGCCCATTAAACAGAAAAGGAGACTGAGACAATGTCCGTGTGCACTCAGTGGGAGGGTCAGGGTTGGAACCCAGGCAGTTTGAGGCTCTGGAGCCCATTGTTCTCCCCTGCCTCCCCGCAGAGTCTTTCACTGCAGCAGAGTATTTTGTACTATGGATGATACATCACTGAGGTAAACATTTCCCTTCTGGGCATTTGGGGATGCCTAATTTTTCAATATAGCCAATGAACTTCCTCACACATGATTCTCCGAGTACATGTGAGAAAAATGTTGTCAGAGAGGATCTGAGAAGTAAAAGTGCTGAGTCAGAGGGTATCCTGATCTGGGTTCCTCCAGAAGCTGACTCAGAGACAAAGATTGAGAGGGACATAGTATGTTTGGGAGAGCTAAGGAACACAAACATAGAGAAAGGGAAGCGGGCCCGGGTGTGGTGGCTGACGCCTATAACTGCAGCATTTTGGGAGGCCAAGGCTGCAGGATCACTTGACCTCAGGAGTTCGATACCAGCCATGGCAAAACCCCATCTCTACAAGAAATACAAAAAAATTAGCTGGGCTTGGTGGCATACACCTGTAGTCCCAACTACTCAGGAGAAGGAGGTAGGAGGAGCACCTGAGCCTGGAAGGTTGCGGTTGCAGGGAGCTATGATTGTGCCACTGCAATCCAGCCTGGGTGACAGAGTGAGACCCTGTCTCAAAATAAAAAAAATAAAAGAAATAGAAGAAAAGAAGTGGTACAGAGAAGGGATAGCTGCCAATGAAGGCTAGGTTGAGCCAGTTACCACCACCATGAGCTTAATCAGGAGTCAAGGGAGCTGGGGTATTTATACACCAACTCCCATCAGCCACTGGGTGAGGACTGCTAGATGGAGGTTTTAGATCCCCAGCACCTCTAGCCTACTATACTTATAAGTGGTTCTAGAACAATAAACTGGCAACTGGAAGTCAACAAAAGCCCAACAAAATAATACAGTCTAAAAGAAATGGTCAAGATCCTGACAGGGGATCTTGAACATTGCTGGATTTTGCCAAAATGCCCTGGCCAAGCTCTACCTATATACACTCCCACCAGGAATGGGAAAAGCAATTCTCATAAGCCTGTGCCAACACTGGCTATGAGCAGCCTTATTCAGATCAATGTGATAGGAATGTCATTGTTTAACTGCAAGTCTGGCCAGGTGTGGTGGCTCATGCCTGTAATCCCAGCATGTTGGGAGGCCGAGGTAGGTGGATCACTTGAGGTCAGGAATTCATGACCAGCCTGGTCAACATGGGGAAACCCCGTCTCTACTAAAAATACAAAATTTAGCTGGGTGTGGTGACATGCACCTGTAGTCCCAGCTACTCCAGAGGCTGAGGCAGGAGAATCACTTGAACCCAGGAGGCGGAGGTTGCAGTGAGCCGAGATCATACCACGGCACTCCAGCCTGGGTGACAAAGTGAGACCCCATCTCAAAAAAACAAAACAAAACAAAACAAAAAAAGTTAAGACAGTAAATTTTAGGTTGTGTGTATTTCATTATAATTTTTTAAATGCTTTGTCAAACCACAGTTCCACCTCCTCCACAAGCCCTCTCTGAACTCCCACCAACACCAGACTGGAAGTGAGATTTCTTATCTCTGAGCCTCTGGCCTTCTCACCAATTTTTGCTAAGAGCTCTGCCCACCATACAGTATCCCCTAAGCAGAGACTGAAACCCCCCAGCCCTGCCCCAACCCCTCAATCTTTCTACAGTGCCCCATCCTCAGAAAGCACATGCCAGTGGGGAAGACAAAATCCATGGCCTGGTAAACTGGCTCACACCTGTAATCCCAACACTTTGGGAGGCTGAGGCAGGAGGATCGCTTAAGTCCAGGAGTTTGAGACCAACTTGGGTAACACAGTAAGACTCCATTGCTACAAAAAAATTAAAAAATGAGCCAGGGATAGTGGCACACGCCTGTGGTCCCAGCTACTTCGGAGGCTGAGGTGAGAGGATTGCTTGAGTCCAGGAGGTTGAGGCTGCAGTGAGCTATGATGGCACCACTGCTCTCCAGCCTGAGTGACAGAGCAAGCTCCATCTCAAAAAAAAAAAAACCATTTTTGAGACCAGGACAACCTGAGCATAATACCCACTCAACCACTCTTGCTCTGTCACCCAGGCTGGAGTGCAATGGCACCAATGGCACAATCTCGGCTACCTGCAACCTCTGCCTCTTGGGTTCAATTGATTCTCCTGCCTCAGTCTCCCAAGTAGCTAGGACTACAGGTGCCCACCAACACGCCCGGCTAATTTTTGTATTTTTAGTAGAAATAGGGTTTCACCACATTGGCCAGGCTGGTCTCGAACTTCTAATCTCAAGTGATCTACCCACCTTGGCCTCCCAGAGTGCTGGGATTACAGGTGTGAGCCACCATGCCCAGCCCCTTTTTCTCCTTTGAGACAGAGTCTCCCTCTGTCGCCTAGGCTGGAGTGCAGTAGTGCAATCTTGGCTCACTGCAACCTCCACCTAATGGGTTCAAGTGATTCTCCTGCCTCAGCCACCTGAGTACCTGGGACTACATGCAAGCAACATCACACCTGGCTAATTTTTGCATTTTGGGTAAGGATGGGGTTTCACTGTGTTGGCCAGGCTGGTCTTGAACTCGTGACCTCAAGTGATCCACCTAACTCAGCCTCCCAAAGTACTGGGATTACAGGTGTGAGCCTCCGCGCCCAACCAGCTCCACCGTCTGTAGCAATTCCCTTCCTCTCTTTGAGGTTCAGTCTCATTTGTAAAATGGGACTAATTATACCAACCCCATTGATAAAGGAATCAAATGAGATTACAGGTGTTCAAATTTGCCCTCCTCAGAGACTGTCCATGTAAAGTAGCTATTACCCCATCTGCACTATTAACACCCAGTTTTCTGCACTCACAGAAGTTAACACAATCTTTATTTTGTTCATTTCCTTGTTTACTGATTTTTATTATTTTAGAGACAGGGTGCTTTGTCATTCAGGCTGGAGTGCAGTGGGGCAATCATGGCTCACTTCAGCCTCGAACTCCTGGGCACATGTGATCCTCCTGCCTTTGCCTCCCAAGTAGCTGGGACTACAGACATACACCAGCACACCCAGTTAATTTTTTTTTTAATATTTTTTGTAGAGATGGAGGTGTCTCTACGTTGCCTAGGCTGGTCTCGAACTCCTGGCCTCAAGCCATCCTCCCACCTCAGCCTCCCAATGTGCTGGGATTATAGGCATGAACCACCAAACCTGGCCTGAATTTTTTTTGTCTGCATTCTTGTATTTGCCCTGAGACTGGCCCATAGTAGGGGCTTAATACATTTGAGTTAATGGCTGCTTGAATGACTAAGTGATTTCGTGTAGTCTTTCCAACACTCCTGTGAGGCAAATGGAATGATTCCCCTTTAACACATGGGTAAGCCAAGGGTCAGCAAACGTCGGCCCCTGGACCACATCCAGCCCGCCATCTGCTTATGCACAGCCTGCAAGCCAAGAATGATTCTTACATTTTTAAATGGTTGGGAGACATTAAGTCAAAAGAAGAATTTTCCATGACATGTAAAAGTATATAAAATCCAAATTTCCATGTCCATAAATATTTACTGGGGCACAGCCACACCCATTCATTGACGTACAATCTGTGGCTGCCTGGGCACTGCGAGAGCACTGAGTAGTTGTAGAAACCATGCGGCCCACAAAGCTGAAAATATTTACTGTCTAGTTCCTGTGTTTTTCTTTTCTCTTTCTCTCTCCTTCCTTTCCTTCCTTTTTCTCTTTCTTTCTCTCTCTCTCTTTCTTTCTTTGACGGAGTCTTGCTCTGTTGCCCAGGCTGAAGTACAGCGGTCAGATCTCAGCTCACTGCAACCTCTGCCTCCTGGGTTCAAATGATTATCCTGCCTCAGCCTCTGGAGGAGCTGGGATCACAGATATGTGCCACCACACCTGACTAATTTTTTTATTTTTAGAAGAGATGAGGTTTCACCATGTTGGCCAGGCTACTCTCAAACTCCTGGCCTCAAGTGATCCACCAGCCTCAGCCTTCCAAAGTGCTGGGATTATAGGTGTGTTCACTGTGCCCGGTCTCTTTTTTTTCTTTTTTTTTTGTTTTTTCAGACAAAGTCTCACTGTTGTCCAGGCTGGAGTGCAGAAGCATGATTATAGCTCCCTGCAGCCTCAAACTCTTGGGCTTAAGGAATTCCCCTGCCTTCAACCTCTTAAGTGGCTGGAGCTACAAATGTGAGCCCACACTCGGCCCTACTATCTGGCTTCTTACAGAACAAGTCTGTGCCCCAGGCCGGAGTGACGGTGTGCACATCCCAACCCAGGCTTGGGAATCTCCATCAACTATTCCCACCAAAAAATGCAGAAGCAAGTCTCAAGTTCCTGTCCTGAGATTCCCTTATCCCATCCCCAGCTCCCACCCAAAAGCAAAAGTCAGCTGGGCTCCTTCCATACTGCTGGCCGGAGGGTTTCAGTCTTGCCCTAAGCCTGGGCTTGTGGCTTTGCTGGGGCCCAGGAATTTCCCAGGGAGATAAAGTCACCCAAGGGGTTTCTGATAAAGAGGGTCCTGCCCAGCACAAGGAGGGAGGACAGTAGATGGGGGCCAGGGAAGCAGGCGGGCTGCCATTTCCTCCTCTGGGAAGAACAATAATAATCATATTGGGAGGCAGTACAGCTCCCCCTACGGAGCCTCCTCTCTCATGAAACTGCCTGGTTGAAATTCTAATTTGCATCCTTCGAGGTGAGTGATCTTGGGCAAGTAAATTAAGCTCAGTTTTCTCCTCTGAACAATGGGGGCAATAACACCCACATGCCTAGATAAGAAAGGGATAAGGACATGGAGGCCAGGCATAGTGGCTCACATCTGTAATCCCAGTGCTTGAGGCCATGAGTTTGAGACCAGCCTGGCCAACATGGTGAAACTCCATCTCCACTAAAAATGTAAAAATTAGCCGGGCGTGGTGGCGTGCGCCTGTGTTCCCAGCTACTCAGGAGGCTGAGGCTGGAGAATCACCTGAACCCAGGAGGAGGAGGTTGCAGTGAGCCGAGATCACACCATTGCACTCCAGGCTGGGCAACAGAGTGAGACTCTTTCTCAAAAAAAAGAAAAAAAAAATAGGCTGGGCACGGTGGGTCACACCTGTAATCCCAGCACTTTGGAAGGCGAAGGCAGGTAGATCACCTGAGGTCAGGAGTTTGAGACCAGCCTGATCAACATGGTAAAACCCTGTCTCTACTAAAAATACAAAAAGCCGGGCATTGTGGTGGGCGCCTGTAATCGCAGCTACTTGGGAAGCAGAGGCAGGAGAATCGCTTGAACCTGGGAGGTGGAGGTTGCAGTGAGCAAAGATCACACCACTGCACTCCAGGCTGGGCAACAGAGTGAGACTCTGTCTCAAAAAAAGAAAAAAAAAAAAAAATAGGCTGGGCGTGGTGGGTCACACCTATAATCCCAGCACTTTGGGAGGCAGAGGCAGGTAGATCACCTGAGGTCAGGAGTTCGAGACCACCCTGACCAACATGGTGAAACCCTGTCTCTACTAAAAATACAAAAAGGGGGGTGTGGTGGCGGGCACCTGTAATCCCAGCTACTTGGGAAGCTGAGGCAGGAGAATCGCTTGAACCTGGGAGGTGGAGGTTGCAGTGAGCTGAGATTGCACCATTGCACTCCAGCCTGGGCAACAAGAGGGAAACTATGTCTCCAAAAAAAAAAAAAAAAAAAAAAAAAGGTTGCATTATCATCATCTAAGTCTAAGTTTTAATTAATTAATTATTTATTTATTTTTGAGACAGGTTCTGTCTATGTCACCCAGGTTGGAGTGCAGTGGCGTGACCACAGCTCACTCCAGCCTCAACCACCCAGGCTCAAGCAGTCTCCTACCTCAGCCTCCTGAGTAGCTGGCACCACAGGTGTGCATCACACAAGGCTAATTTTTAAATTTTTTGTTGAGAAGGGGTCTCACCATGTTGGCCAGGCTAGTCTCAAGCTCCTGGGCTCAAGTGATCTTCCCGCCTTGGCCTTCCAACATGCTGGTGTTACAGGGATGGGCCACCAAGCCTGCCCAGAAATTTTTATCTCCTTTTTTTTTTTTTTTTTTGAGACGGAGTCTCGCTCTGTCGCCCAGGCTGGAGTGCAGTGGCCGGATCTCAGCTCACTGCAAGCTCCGCCTCCCGGGTTTACGCCATTCTCCTGCCTCAGCCTCCCGAGTAGCTGGGACTACAGGCGCCCACCACCTCGCCCGGCTAGTTTTTTGTATTTTTTTTTAGTAGAGACGGGGTTTCACCGTGTTAGCCAGGATGGTCTCAATCTCCTGACCTCGTGATCTGCCCGTCTCGGCCTCCCAAAGTGCTGGGATTACAGGCTTGAGCCACTGCGCCCGGCCATTTTTATCTCTTAAACAATGCTTGAATTCATCCCTTCCTTCCATCTCCACCACCACGAAGAACAACTGCAGAGGTTGTCATTTGGTCTCCTATCCCCAATCTTACCAGAGGGGCTCTTTCTAAAGTGCTCCCTCCTCCAGCTGCTGAAGAGCACTCCTTTGCCTGTTTTTGGTCCCTGTGTTCTGTCCTTGTCAGTCTCCAGTAAAGCTCATCTGGTCAGCTGTCAGGTCCTGGAATGCCCAGACCCTCCTGGCATTGGTCCAGCGTTTGTACATGCTGTTCCTTCTGCCTGGTGCCACGACTCCTTTTGCTCTAGTTAATCCACGTTCACCATCCAATTCTTGGTTCCCAGGATACTTCTTGCAGGAAGCCCTCCCTGACTACTCCCAGCCTAGCTGGCCCTCCCAGTTACTTTTTATTTTTTTTCCTTTTTTGAGATGGAGTCTCACTCCATCACCCAGGCAGGAGGGCAGTGGTGTGATCTCAGCTCACTGCAACCTCTACCTCATGGGTTCAAGAGATTCTCCTACCTCAGCCTCCCGAGTAGCTGGGATTACAGGTACCCACCACCATGCCCAGGTAATTTTTGTATTTTAGTAGAGATGGCTTTGCTATTTTGGCCAGGCTGGTCTTGAACTCCTGGCCTGAAGTGATCCACGTGCCTCGGTCTCCCAAAGTGCTGGGATTACAAGTGTGAGCCACCGCACCCGGGCAGGATCATAGACTTGTTTAATATCTGTCCCTCCCACCAAAGTCTCACACAGTGCCTGGCAGAGTAGGCCCTCCTAACAGTTGTGCTGCACACTGTGCTGGGAATCATGTCACTCATTCAGTCTTCATCAGAGACCCAGGAGGTTGGCACAATTGTTTCCACTTCACAGATGAGAAAACTGAGGCACAGAGAGGCAAAGTGGCTTGCCCAGGAGCACACAGCCCACCACTGAGAAGTGGCTCCAAACTCAGCTCCACCTGCTAAAAGTTACCTGCTACAGCTCCTAAGGAAACTGCCCAACTGGGCAGAGGCAGCCTCCATTTCCTGTCCTCTCACTATCTTCCTCCCCTCCCTCCTCCCTGTCCTCGGGGTCAGCCAGGGAGGACGTGGGGTGTCACCCCATCTCGCTGACGGCAGAGTGAGTCAGCAAGGCGGCTCCCTGAAATCTGGCCTCCCAAATCACATTATTGTGCAGTCTGTCTCACTCCGCCCTCCCCGAGCTGCACAGCCCTCCCCCAGGTCCCTCAGGACCCCTCCCCAGCTCTCTGCTCAAGAGAGACAGAGTAAGGTGGGATTGCTCTGCGTGTGGGGAAGAGGGGGTGACTTCACTTCCTTCCAGTTCTTCCCACCCTCTTTCCTGCGTCACTCACTCAGTCCCAGGAAACCCAGAGAGGTGCACACAGGGGTCAGGCTGGACAGGAAAGGGTAACAGACTCAATGCCTTAGAATTCTTATAAAAATTTATGTTAGATTACATCCTCCTGTGCTCTAAAGCCTCCCATGGCTCCCACCTTCCTCTCACTGACAGCCAAGTCTGCAGTGGTTCCCAGGGCCCTGTATGATCTGGCCCCTGTTCTCTCCTGCCTGGTCTTCCTTCTCCCTTGTTCACTGTTCCAGCCACTCTGCAAAATCTGTCATTCTGCTCCTGCCCCAGGGCCTTTGCATCTACTGTTCCCTCACTTCCCCTGGATCTTCATAAGCCATTCAGGTCTCGGTCAAAATGTCCTGTCCTCAGGGAGGCCTTCCATGATAGCCTAAGCAGAGCAGCGTCCCCCTCCCCCTCACCCTGTGGAATGATTTGTCAACTTGCTTCTCACCCATGACCCCACTAGAGTATAAGCTCCAGGGGGGCAGGGACCAGGTCTCTCTGCTTCCTGCTATCCCCTCAGCACGTGGCACAGGCCCTGGCACACAGTAGGTGCTCAATAAATATCTGTTGCATAATGACTACTTGAAAAGGACCTAAAGTCAGGGGCTGGAAGGGCCTTTCCCAGCCTGCAGGCTCCCTGGATGGTGGGGACTTCCAGAAACGCAGCTGCCCCATCTGTCCTGGGAGGCGGTGGACTAGAGGGGAAGGGGACGGATTTAGCATGAAGCAGCCAAGAGTTCTCAACCTGGCTCCGCCACTTTCCTCCTGGCCACCTTCACCTCCCTGAACCTTGGAGCCTTCATCTATAGCACAGAGATCATCACTCCCACTTCACGGGGTTTGGGGGGGGGACTTGTGAGCACAGGGCTGACGTAAGTGCTCAATAACTTGGAGAGATTATCTGGCACAATGATCTGGTATGATCTCCCAGTTTTCCTGCCCCCAAGGAGCACGCTCCAAGAGGGGGTACTCAATTTTACAACCACAGTAACCACAAACCACTTTCCCATCTGTAAAATGGGCTTAATTGCCTGTTGCCTGCTTCAGAGGGTGGACTTGAAGGCACTTTGCAGCCTCATAAAGTTGCTGTGGGCGTTGAGCCCATCAGTTTGAGTCTGGGATTCCTGCTGAAGAAATGGCGAGAACTCCAGCCCCTGGCAGTTACAGGGGACTCCAGGGGGTCATCTTGAGCAGTCCCCTGCTTTTGTTCCTTCACTCCAGATCCGCTGTGACCTCCTCTTCTCCCCTTACAGACATCAGAGCGGAAAGATGTAAGTTTTCTGTAGCCCGTCTCAATGGGCTGTGCCCTCCCTGGTCTGGGAGGAAGGCCTCTTGCCTCTAACTCCAGCGTCATCACTGATCCTCCCTCAGTGCTCCCCATCCAAATCACAGCACCAGCAGACCCTCAGCCGATCAGGCCAGAAACCTGGAGCCACCCACGACTGCTCTTTTCTCCCACCACTGGGAGAAAGAGAGAGGCTGGCAGTTCAATACCAGCCTGGCCAACATGGTGAAATCCTGGTTCTACTAAAAGTACAAAAAAATTAGCCAGGTGTGGTGGTGTGCGCCTGTAATCCCAACTACTCGGGTGGCTGTGCATGAGAATTGCTTGAACCCGGAAGGCAGAAGTTGCAGTGAGCTGAGATCGCTAGCCTTTGCCTCCAGCCTGGGTATGGAGACTGTTCTCAAAAAAAAAAAATTTGAGTCAGTGGACTGGGAAAGGCAGACCCACCCTTAATCTGGGTGGGTACAATCTAATCAGCCACCAGCGCAGCCAGAATAAAAGCAGGCAGAAGAATGTGGAGAGACTAGACTGGCTTGGTCTTCCGGCCTGCATCTTTCTCCCGTGCTGGATGCTTCCTGCCCTCAAACATCAGACTCCAAGTTCTTCAACTTTGGGACTCTTGGACCTTCAGTCACAGACTAAAGGCTGCACTGTCGGTTTCCCTACTTTTGAGGTTTTGGGATTCAGACTGACTTCCTCGCTCTTCAGCTTGCAGATGACCTATTGTGGGACCTCATCTGTGATCATGTGAGTCAATACTCCTTAAAAAACTCCCCTTTATATATACATCTATGCTATTAGTTCTGTCCCGCTAGAGAACTCTGACTAACACAGATTTTGGTACCCTCTGCTTAAAATCTTCCATTGGCTCCCCACTACTGCAAAACAATTCTCACCTCCTAGCCGCAGCCTGTAAGGCCTTTTGTAATCTGCCCGCCATTACCTCTCCATCCTCCTCTCTTAACATTCTTCTCCTCACTTGCTCTGTTCCATCCATTCTAGCCTCCCTGCTGTTCCGGGAACACACTAAGCTT
The DNA here is from genome assembly GCF_043159975.1 of Macaca nemestrina. NCBI lineage: Eukaryota > Metazoa > Chordata > Mammalia > Primates > Cercopithecidae > Macaca > Macaca nemestrina. The sequence goes on along the minus strand of NC_092134.1, from coordinate 19,910,783 downwards.
GTTCCTGCTCCAGAATCTTTGTACTTGCTGTTCCCTTTGCCCAGAATGCTCTTCCCTGGGGTGTCTATGTAGGTGGTTTCCTCTCTCCATTCAGTGGCTTGCCTCAAAGATCAGCTCCTCACAGAAGCCATCTGTGACCGCTCAGTCTGAAATATTTGGAAATGCTCACGCCGTCCCCCGTACCACTTCAGCAATTGTGTGCGGGGCACTTAGCACATCACCACCTGAAATGTATATGCTTACTTCTCTTTTTTTGTTGTTGAGACAGAGTCTTGCTTTGCCGCCCAGGCTGGAGTGCAGTGGCACAATCCTGGCTCACTGCAACATCCACCTCACGGGTTCAAGCAATTCTCCTGCCTCAGGGTTCTGAGGATTACAGGCGTCCGCCACCACGCTCGGCTAGTTTTTGTATTTTTAGGAGATACGGGGTTTTGACACGATAGCCAGGCTGGTCTCGAACTCCTGGCCTCAAGTGATCCGCCTGCCTCAGCCTCCCAAAGTGTATACATTTACTTCTTGATCTGTCTATTCAGGAGACTGTCAGCTCCTTGAGAGTAGTGAGTTTTGTCTATGTTGTTCCCTGGTATATCCCAGGCTGTGGTCAGTGCCTGGCACATAGCAGATGCTCAACAGATATTTATCGATTGGAGGAACACAGCCCCATCCAACCCCAGGTTCCTATCGGGATACTCACGTCTACCACGGGGGTCTGGTTCACACCTGAAGCTGGAAATTGGGGGCTAATGTGAACCCCTGTAGACGAGTCCCTAGCCCCAGACACTGTCTCCGCCATTAGCAGCACACAAAGCACACTCAGTGCCCAGCGCAGATCCAGCCATCTGCTGGCCATCCGCCCTCACGGGGCCTGGCCCTCACTCTCCACTTCCCTTTCTGCAGTGGCTCAGTTCCAAACAGCTGGCGGCTCCGGTGGCCTGCAAGGTGGGAGTGAGAAGGGGGGACAACGTCACTGAAAACCCATGGACCCAGCAAAAGGGGCCGGAAGACTTTCTCAGTTAAGGAACTGCCTTCCTGCCTCCCAGCAGCGAAGGAAAGCTGATGGAGAAACCGTGTTCTGCATAGTTTCACTGGAGGGACCCAAGGCCCTGCCCATTCAGTGTGCAGATCAGATACGCCCTTCTTCCTGAGCCCCCATGAAAACCTACCCTGTCCCACCTGACCCCCAGCCTGAGGCCAGAATGTCAGGGCTGCAAGGGACTAGGGACTTGAACCGAGATTCAGAGTCTCAGGCTTCGGGGGCCAGCTGGGTGACATACATGTGGGAAATGGGCAGTGGGCGGGATTGCAGAAGCCCTCAAAACAAAACAAAACAAAACAAAACAAAACTCTACTTCTAGGGGTGGACGTGGCCTCTAGGCCACCAGTTTGAGACCTAGAGAGGCTTGCCCACGACATTTTATGGAGCCCACTAAGCAATGCTGTTGTTCTGTGTCTTACAAGGGCCAAGCTTTACATGGATGACCTCATTCTATCCTCATAACATGCCGAGAGGGGGTAGCATTGCCATTCCATTTCACAGATGAACTAACTGAGGCACAGAGAGGTGAAGCCAGGCTTGTTTCCTCCCTGCACCACGCCTCCCTCATCCAGTCCTCAGAACAAGTCTGGAAATGTCGCCCCCGCACCCTGCACAACAGGGACAGGGGCTCAGAGGAGTTTTGTTTGTTTTGTTTTGTTTTTTTGTTTTTTCAGATGGAGCCTTGCTCTGTCACCCAAGCTGGAGTGCAGTGGCACAATCTCAGCTCACTGCAACCAATGCCTCCCGGGTGCAAGTGATTCTCCTGCCTCAGCCTCCTGAGTAGCTGGGATTACAGGCACACACCACCATGCCCAGCTAATTTTTGTATTTTTAATGGAGACGGGGTTTCACCATGTTGGCCAGGCTGGTCTCGAACTCCAAGCTTCAAGTGATCTGCCGGCCTCGACCTCTCAAAGTGCTGGGAATACAGGTGTGAGCCACCATGCCCAGGAGAGGAATTCTGTAACCCGCCGAAGGTCACACAGCAAGAGGGTCACAGAGCCCACAGCCCCTCCGACAGGGAACTTAAGGGCAAGAGGGAAGTGAGTTGCTCAGAGACAGCTGGTTAGCAGTGGGGCTGGGCTGGTCACCACCATGTGCCTCTTCCCTCAAGCCTAGGGCCAAAATGGCTTCAATTTATTTCAAAGGAATTAAACTGGAAAAACAAAAGTCCTCAGCAAACTAAATTTCCTGTTTTGGCTTTTTCATGTGTTCTACGGTGAGTATGTCTTATTTTTGCAATCAGGAAACCAAACCCCATAAAACGGTTTTTTTCTTTAAGTCTGCACAGGTGTTTCTCAATGTACTGGCAGCCTGAGGGGAGGGAGAGGAGGTAGGGAGGGGAAGAGAGATCAGAAAGGCCCCTGTCCCAGCCATGGTTCCTTACCTGTCCACGGAAGACACGGCCCTTCCTCTTCTGTGGTTCTCCTGAACCCCTCCAAGTGGAGTCCGAGTTACTCTATTTGGCACCAAGTTGAAACAGGGCACCGCTGGTTTCAAATTCGTCTCGGCCACTTACTATCTGTGTGGCCTTAAGGAAGTCACTTCACCTCTCTGAGCCTCTTATTCCTCATCTGTAAAATGGACACAAATGCTGGCCGACGGGGTATATAATAAGAGCTCAATAAATGTTCGCCTCCCTGGTGTCCCCAACACCTGAAGATCAGCATGCGTCTCGTCTCTCTTTGCCACCGATTTATTTTACTGATTCACTAGTGAGCATTTACTGAGCGCCCTCTGTACACGTGGGCCTATGTCTAGCGCTCGGATGGTCGCCGACCTGCTAAGGGTCTGGGGCCGGAAATCGGGGCTGCGCTTTCCAGGGAAGAGACCTCAGGAACATCTCCGTGCTCCGTTTCCCGATCCGGACGGAGGTTGAGAAGTCGAATTCGGGGCGCCCGGGTCCTCCGGCCTTGCGGGGAGGCGGTTTTTTCTTACTCGGGCCGGGCCTGGGACCCGCAAACTCCGAACCTCGACGTCGCAGGTCCTCGTAGCCTTCCAGGTCCCTGGCCGCCGGCCCGACCTTCCGCCAGCGAAGTCTCCAGTCCGGGCGCCCCGCCTGCTGCAGCGTACGGGCTCCTACTCTTCCCGTCCGGGCCCGCCCCGGCTCGCCCTGCCCCGGTCCCGGCCACGCCCTCGGGACACGCCCCTCGGGACACGCCCCAGAAGACTCGCCCCGCCCCTACCCTTAAAGGTACAGCTCCCGGGGAGCTTCCCAGGGTCTTCCCACTCTCCACCGTCCTCTCCCTCCGCTTTGAAACTGAGATACAAGCCAATGGGTAAGGACTGCAGGAAGGCGGAGAGGGACAGTTAGAGGGTGAAACTAGGAGGTTCATTTCCCGAGACCAGAGGGTGTCAAGCTGCTCCTGGTAATGAATGGTGACAAAGAGGATTTGAGAAAATCCCAGGTGGAGAAAGCCCCACCCTGCCCACGAAAGTTCGGGCGGTTTCACCTGAAATCCTTCTGAGATCCTAACTGGGTTCATCATTCCCCTCTAGTAGCATAGCTTTTTTTTTTTTTAATTTAAATTTTAATTTTTTAAGCCAGGGTCTCACTCTATCGCCCAGGCTGGAATGCAGTAGCATCTGTCACGGCTCACCGCAGCCTCAACCTCCGAGGCTCAAACACTCCTCCCACCTCGGCCTCCCAAGTAGCTGGGACTACAGGCAAGTGCCACCACGGCCGGCTAATTTTGTTCATTTTTTGTAAAATGTTCTCACTATGGGCCGGGCGCGGTGGCTCATGCCTGTAATCCCAGCACTTTGAGGGGCAGAGACGGGCAGATCACGAGGGCAGGAGATCAAGACCATCCTGGCTAACATGGTGAAACCCCGTCTCTACTAAAAATACAAAAAAATTAGCCAGGCGTGGAGGCACACACTTGTGGTCCCAGCTACTTGGGAGGCTGAGGCAGGAGAATTGCATGAACCCGGGAGGCGGAGCTTGCAGTGAACCGAGATTGCACCACTGCACTCCAGCCTGGGCAACAGAGCAAGACTCCGTCTCAAAAAAAAAAAAAAAAAAAAGGTCTCACTATGTTGGCCAAACTGGTCTCGAACTCCTGGACTTATACAATCCTCCTGCCTCAGCCTCCCACATAGCTGGATCTCAAGCGATCCTTCTGCCTCTTCCTCTCAAAGTGTCAGAGCTGTGTAAACCAGAGCAACTCCATCTCCAATGGGGCTGGGTAAAATGAGGCTGAGACCTACTGGGCTGCATTCCCAGACGGTTAAGGCATTCTAAGTCACAGGTTGAGATAGGTCAGCACAAGATACAGGTCATAAAGACCTTGCTGACAAGACACGTTGCAGTAAAGGAGCCGGCCCAAACCCACCAAAACCAAGATGGTGACAAGAATGACCTCTGGTTGTCCTCACTGCTGCACTCCCACCCGCGCCATGACAGTTTACAAATGCCATGGCAACATCAGGAAGTTACCCTATATGGTCTAAAAAGGGGAGACATAGATAATCCACCCCTTGTTTAGCACATCATCAAGAAATAACCGTAAAAATGGGCAACCAGCAGCCCCCGGGGCTGCTCCGCCTATGAAGTAACCATTCTTTTATTCTTTTACTTTCTTAATAAACTTGCTTTCACTTTACTCTGTGGAATCGCCCTGAATTCGTTTTTGCGCGAGATCCAAGAACCCTCTCTTGGGGTCTGGATCAGGACCCCTTTCCTACAACAAAAGTGCTTGGATGACAAGTGTGAGCCACCACGACCACCTTTTTTTCTAATATTTAAAATTTGTATTTAATTTTTTCCCTTTTCTTTTTGCTAATCTCTGTATTGTTCCAATTTTAGTAGATGTGCTGCAGAAGGGGGCACACAGCATCACTTTTAAAAGAATGTGGCAAACAAATCAAGACTGAGGAGTTAGTGATCTGCTGGTGGATGTATTAGTACCTCCCCCTATTTCCAGTTTCCCAGCCTCCTGGGGAAGCTCTGTTCATTCTGCCATTTCTTCTGCTTGGGGGGATGGGGAAGTGGGAAGAGGCGAGCATGGGGGCTGGACCTGGGGTCCTTAAGGCTGGAGCGTATCCTCCCAGGCCACTCCTGCCTGCAGCCCCGCTTCTGCCATTATTGTGCATCTAATCCCCCCATCTGTCATCCTCAGGGTAGGACCTGCTTCCTCGTCATGGGCAGGACCCAGGCCCAATGCCAAGCCTGGCATTCAAGGCCCTTCAGCATCCAGCCCTAGCATACTTTTCTGAAATCATCTTTCACCCCTACCTCCACCTCCTGCCCAGAAGTGCTCCCTGTTTCCTGAATGTGTTGGCCTATTGCTCACAGCCACCTGCCTCTGCTCCTTCCGAGCCCCCTGCCCTGATGACACCCTTTTCTCTTTTCCACCTGACAAACTCTTACTCATGTCGTCAGGCTCAGCTCAGAGGTCACCGCCACCGGGTGCTCTTTTGCCCTCCTCCCCACCCCTCCATATGGCCACGGGGCTCCCCGCCTTCAGAGTCTGCCTCTAACTCCCACCTCTGGGCAGGTGACATTGTGACCTGGAACATGATGTTTGGAATTGCAGAACACCAGGTTTCTATAGGACCTTCTCTAAACACTTAGAGCATCTCTTTGAGCCTCAGTTTTCCTCTTGGTGAAATGGGGGTGATACTAGTACCAACCTCCTGAGGTCCTTCCAGGTGTTTTTCCTTATCTTTTTTGAGACAGGGTCTCCCTCTGTCACCCAGGCTGGAGTGCAGTGGTGTGATCTTGGCTCACTGCATCCTTGACCTCCTGGGTCAAGTGATCCTCCCACCTCAGCCTCCCAAGTAACTGGGACTACAGTTGTGTGCCACCATGCCTGGCTAGTTTTTTTAATTTCTTTTCTTTTTTTTTTTTTTTAAGATGGAGTCTCCCTCTGTTGCCCAGGCTGGAGTGCAGTGGTGCAAACTGGGGTTCATGCCATTCTCCTGCCTCAGCCTTCCGAGTAGGTGGGACTACAGGCGCCCACCATCACGCTCGGCTAATTTTTTTTGTATTTTTTAGTAGAGACGGGGTTTCACTGTGTTAGCCAGGATGGTCTCGATCTCCTGACCTCATGATCTGCCTGCCTCAGCCTCCCAAAGTGCTGGGATTACAGGCATGAGTCACCGCGCCTGGCCCTGCCTGACTGGTTTTGTTCATTTTAGAGACAGGGTCTCATTCTGTTGCCCAGGCTGGTCCTGAACTCCTGGGCTCATGCAGTCCCCCCACCTTGTCCTCCCAAAGTGCTGGGATTACAGGCGTGAGCCACCATGCCTGGCTGAAGTAGGACACTGTGAAGAGCATCAAACCCCATGCTGGATGCTGAGCCAACACTCCCTCAGTGGAAGGGTTTATTGTCCCTATTAATTATTCCATTGTTGACTGGATGTGGTGGCTCACACCTGTAATCCCAGCGCTTTGGGAGGCTGAGATGGGCAGATCACCCGAGGTCAGGAGTTCAAGACTAGCCTGGCCAACATGGTGAAAACCCATCTCTACTAAAAAATACAAAAATTAGTTGGGCATGGTGGCACAAGCCCACAATCTCAGCTACTTGGGAGGCTGAGGCATGAGAATTGCTTGAACCTGGGAGGTGGAGGCTGCAGTGAGCCCAGATGATGCCACTGCACTCCAGCCTAGGTGACAGTGAGACTCCATCTCAAAGAAAAATAAAAAATAAAAATAATTCCATTGTTACAACAATGCATTAAGTTACCTTTCTGTGTCCCCCACAGACTGGGAGCACCTCGAAGCAGCACCAGGCCAGGTTTATCCCCATGTCCAGGCTGCCAGCACAGGGGCGTTCGCAGCTAGTGTCTGTGTGTCACAATCTCCAAGCCTGCTCCAGGGTCAGCTTTTCCCCAGGTCATCTGCTGCTTAGGAAGTAACTCCAGAATTGCTGAGTTTGAAACAGAAGTCCTCCTTCCCCAAGGGGCCTGACCCTGGTAGCTAGGGTGAGGCTTAGATATCACCACTCTGGGTCAGCAGAGCAGATGGGTTACTACCTCCCTGTCTCCCAGGACTGGGGTAGAACAGCTGGCAAGGGGTGTTGGGGGAGAGTGTGAGTATCTGTTGAGAGACTCCTGGAAAGATCCAGGCAGAGAGAGGAACCCCTGGGGACAGAGAAGGAAGACAGATGGGGCGTGGGATAGCCCCTGGTTCACCCCTGCTCTGGTAGACAGTGGTTAGGGTTAGGGCCTATTCCCCAGGCTGAGAAAGGGAATTTTAACATGGTAGGAGCAGCCTCAGAAGTCATCCAGATCCGAGTTCAAGTCCCAGCTCTGCCAGTTACGGTTATTTGACCTTGGACCAGTTATTTTGTCTTTTTGAGTCTCAGTTCCTCACCTGGAAAATGGGGATGAAAACAGCACCTATAGGGCACTCATTGGCCTGTAGTGAGGATTGAGATTTTATATGTAGGCTGGGCACAGTGGTTCACACCTGTAATTCACACTTTGAGAGGCTGAAGTGGGAGGATTGCTTGAGGCCAGGAGTTCGAGACCAGCCTGGGCAACATAGCAAGACCCTGTCTCTACTATTATAATTTTAAAGAACAAGGAGATTATATAATAAAACCCATAGCATAGTGCCTGGCATTTGTTAAAGCTGAATAAATTGAAGCTGCTGTTGTTATTATTTATTATTATTACTGAAAGTAAAAGGACCTGACACAGTGTCTGGCAGAGAGTAGATTAAATGTCGATCTACCACTTGAGCCCGGAAAGTCAAAGTTGCAATGAACTCTGATTGTGCCCTTTCATGCCAGCCTGGGTGATAGAGCAAGACTCCCTCTCAAAAAAAAAGAAAAGAAAAAAAGTTGAGAAGAATTTTGTGTTTATATCAGTTACCTATTGCTGCATAACAAAACATGCCAAAATTTAGAGGCTTAATACAATGGCATTTCATTATCTGAATTTCCATTGGTCAAGAATTTGGGAAGTCAGGAGGCCAGGGCAGGAGGATCGCTTGGCCTTAAAACAACATAGGGAGGACAGGCGTGGTGGCTCACACCTGTAATCCCAGCACTTTGGGAGGCCAAGGAGGGTGAGTCACCTGAGGTCAGAAGTTCAAGACCAGCCTGGCCAAAATGATGAAACTCCATCTCTACTAAAAATACAAAAATTAGCTGGGTATGATGACGGGCACCTGTAATCCCAGCTACTCGGGAAGCTGAGGCAGAAGAATCACTTGAACCTGGGAGGCAGAGGTTGCAGTGAGCTGAGACCATACCACTGCACTCCAGCCTGGGCGACAAGAACGAAACTCCAACTCAGAAACAAACAACAACAACAAAAACAACATAGGGAGATCTTATCTCTTATATACTTTAAAAAAAAAAATTGAGGCCGGGCGCGGTGGCTCAAGCCTGTAATCCCAGCACTTTGGAAGGCCGAGGCGGGCGGATCACAAGGTCAGGAGATCGAGACCACAGTGAAACCCTGTCTCTACTAAAAATACAAAAAATTAGCCGGGCGCGGTGGCAGGCGCCTGTAGTCCCAGCTACTCAGGAGGCTGAGGCAGGAGAATGGCGGGAACCCGGGAGGCGGAGCTTGCAGTGAGCCGAGATCGCGCCACTGCACTTCAGCCTGGGCAACAGCGTGAGACTCCGTCTCAAAAAAAAAAAAAAAAAAAAAAAAAAAAAATTGAGGGAAGGGTTGAGCTAGGCAGTTCTGGCGCAAGTCTCTCCTTTGGTTGCCCAGATGTTTCTCGTTCTTCCTGTCGCCTCAGGGCTTCTGCATGGGATTTTTCCAGGCGAGCTGGTTTCTGGGCTTCCTTAGAGCAGGGCCATCCCAGGGCAGACATACTGCTTACATGGCATCTCAGGGTGCCAGTTCTGGGGTTCCAGACATCAGAGCAGAAGCTGTATTGCCCTGTATGACTTCATTGTGGAAATGAGACTGTGTCACTTCCTGTCACATCTTCCATCGTCACAGGCCCACCCAGATTCAAGGAGAGGAAATGTAGACCACTCCCCCCAACCCCCCAGTGGGAGGTTTGTCACAGTCTCATCATAAGAAGAGCATATAAGGCTAGGCGCGTGGCTCATGCCTATAATCCCAGCACTTTCGGGAGTCAAGGTGAAAGGATCACTTGAGGCCAGGAGTTCGCGACCAGCCTGGACAACATACCAACACCCCCATCTTGACAATAGATACAAAAATTAGCCAGGCATAGTGGCACTCACCTGTAGTCTCAGCTACTCAGAAGGCTGAGGTGGGAGGATCACTTGAACCCAGGAGTTTGAGGCTGCAGGGAGCTAGGATTCTGCCACTGCACTCCAGCCTGGGCGACAAAGCAAGATCCCAAATACAATCTGCCTCCATGCCTTCCTCTACAGAGATGACCCATGGTGGGGTGTTAGGCAGCATGATGGGCAGCAGAGGGGAGCTGTATTTAGGGGATAGGAAGAGCCAGGACCCTCAAATCCCACTGGGTGGACATTTGCCTACAGCATCACATGTGGGCTGATCCTGTCCTCAGAATCTCTGAACAAACCCCAAAACAATAAAAAGCAAATTACTATTTGTGTTGTGTTTGTTCGTGACGGAGTCTTGCTCTGTCGCCCAGACTGGAGTGCAGTGACACAATCTTGGCTCACTGCAACCTCCAATTCTTGGGTTCAAACAATTTTTGTGCCTCAGCCACCTGAATACCTGGGACTACAGGTGCCTGCCATCATGCCTGGCTAATTTTTGTATTTTTAGTAGAGATGGGATTTCGTCATGTTGGCCAGGCTGGTCTCGAACTCCTGGCCTCAAGTGATCTGCTCGCCTTGGCCTCCCAAAGTGCTGGGATTACAGGTATGAGCCATTGCACCGGCTGTAAATAACTATTGAAGACTTACATTTATTTTGAGTATGCAGTTGCTTGTCTCATTTAATACACCAATGGGGTGAGAGCTACAATGATCTCCAGTTCACAGATGGGAAATTTAAGTTCAGGGAGATGAAATGGCCTGCCCCAGAGGCACCCACTGAGAAATGGCAGAGACTGGATTTGTACCTAGGTCTGAGTGACCCCAACTGAGTCCCCCTCACCACCACAAGGAGAGCGCCCTGCTGCACCTGAAGGTAAGGCCAGATCTGCCCGACATTGGCAGTCCTGTTCAGGAGGCCCAGGGTGCGGGTGGCAGCTCTGGGCACAACACAATTGCCTGGGGACATTGTGAGCAGAAGTAGTGCGGCTTCAGGGGGAACTCAAAAGAGGAAAGAGAATCAGAACTTTCAGTGTTAGTCTAAGAGGCCCAGAGACTTGGAAGTTTCCATAACACAGCACAAGTCTCACCTCCAACAATGCTTGTTCTCTCCCAATCATGGCAGCTCTGGAAAACGTTCATGCAGCACCTGCTCGAATGCCCCCAGAGACAGTGTGCTCGTTACCTCTCATGGCAGCCCAACTAACAGGAGCACACAGCAGCAGTTGTGAGGGAGTTTTTCATTGCCATTGCCTGCAGGCATTTCCATTGGAATAATCTTCCTGGAGAGTAACTTAGCCATTGGGTGCCACGGCTCATGCCAACACTTTGGGAGACCAAGGCTGGAGGATTGCTTGTGCCCAGGAGTTCCAGACCAGCCTGGGCAACAGAATAAGACTGCTCTCTGTCAGAGAAAGGAAGAAAGGAAGGAAGGAAGGAAGGAAGGAAGGAAGGAAGGAAGGAAGGAAGGAAGGAAGGAAGGAAGGAAGGAAGGAGGGAGGGAGGGAGGGAGGGAGGGAGGGAGGGGAGGGAGGGAGGTGACTTGGCAATTGATAAATGTCAATCTTTTTTTTTTTTTTGAGACAGAGTCTCACTTGTCGTCCAGGCTGGAGTGCACTGGTGCGATCTCGGCTCACTGCAACCTCCACCTCCCAGGTTCAAGCGATTCTCCTGCCCCCGCCTCCCGAGTAGCTGGGATTACAGGTGCCTGTCATCACACCCGGCTAATTTTTGTATTTTTAGTAGAGATGGGGTTTCACCATGTTGGTCAGATTGGTCTCAAACTCCTGACCTCAGGTGATCCACCTGCCTCAGCCTCCCACAGTGTTGAGATTACAGGCGTTAACCACCGCACCTGGCCATAAATGTCAATCTTAAGAACCTTGAAAACACATGTACGCGTTGCACCACCAATGTTGCTCTTGGAGCTTTTCTAAAGTAAAGACTTAAGCATCAGCATGTTTACCACAGCAATCTTCACAATTGTGCAACAGTTGAAAACAACGTAGGTGTTCAGCAACAGGGGTTGAGCAAATAGTTCACGGGACCTTCTATGAAATATTTTGCTATGCAGCCATTTAACACCCTGTTTCAATGACATTAAAACCACACAAAGTGGCTGGGCACAGTGGCTCATGCCTGTAATCCCAACACTTTGGGAGGCCAAGGCAACTGGATCACATGAGATCAGGAGTTTGAGACCAGCCTGGCCAACTTGGTGAAACCCCATCTCTATTAAAAAAAAAAAAAAAAAAAAAAAAATCAGCCAGGTGTGGTGGCTTTGCCTGTAATTCCAGCTACTTGGGAGGCTGAGGCAGGAGAATTGCTTGCACCCGGGAGGCAGAGGTTGTAATGCACTGAGAGCGCCATTGCACTCCAGCCTGGGCAACAGAGCAAAACTGTCTCAATTAAATAAATAAATAAATAAATAAATAAATAAATAAATAAATAAATAAATAATATTAGCCAGGTGTGGTGGTGCATGCCTGTAATCCCAGCTATTCTGGAGGCTGAGACAGGAGAATCACCTGAACCTAGGAGGCAGGGGTTGCAGTGAGCCAAGATCACGCCACTGTACTCCAGCCTGGGCAACAGAGGAAGACTCTGTCTCAAAAAGAAAACAAAAACAAAAACAAAAACCAACAACCAACAAACAAACTACACAAAGTGGCGGGTGCAGTGGCACAAGCCTATAGTCCCAGCTTACTAGGGAGGCTGAAGGAAGAGGATAGCTTGAGCCCAGGAGTTCAAGACCAGCTAGGGCAAAATATTGAGACCTGCATCTCTTTAAAAAAAACTACACAAAGTATATACAATAAATAAAAATCACATTTGAGACTCATTTATACAGTATAATCCCAAGTGTGTGTGCGTGTGTGTGTATATATGTTTACTTTTCTTTTATCTTTTATTTTTTATTTTTTTGAGAGAAGGCCTCAAGCCTCCCAAACCATCCTCCTACCTCAGCCTCCCCGGTAGCTGGAATACACCAGCTCCCAAAGTGGTGGGATTACAGGTGTGAGCCACCTCGCCCAGGCTTTGAGTACTTTTCTATGGGCTGTTACCATTGTTGCCATTAACAAAATCATTAAATCAGTTTTGGGAAGACTCTGCACATTAGAGCATTTCTCATTTTGGGGTCTCCTATATGTAGTGGATAAGAATTAAGTCTTTGGGGTTGGTGTGGTGGCTCATACCTGTAATCTCAGTGCTTTGGGAGGCCAGGGTGGGTGGATCACCTGAGGTCAGAACAGCCTGCCCAACATGGTGAAACCCCGTCTCTACTAAAAATATAAAAATTAGCCGGGTGAGGTGGTGGGCACCTGTAGTCCCAGCTACTCAGGAGGCTGAGGCAGGAGAATCGCTTGCACCTGGGATGCGGAGGTTGCAGTGAGTGGAGATCGCACCCCTGCACTCCAGCCTGGGCTACAGAGTGAGACTCTGTCTCAAAAAAAAAAAAAAAAGAATTAAGTCTTTGGATGAGCTAAATCCAGTTTCACTACTCACTTCAGTTTGACCTTGGGCAAGTCACATGTCATCTCGTCCATCTTTAAATGGGACTAGGGATTTCCTGGGTCTCTCGGGTTGTTGTAAAGATTAAATGAGGAAGTACAAGTAAGGTCCTGGGACACATACATGCTCAATAGCTAGAGGTTAGATATTGTTCTCAGGGGTGGAACCTACGGGAACACAGATTGCTCAGTGGTCAGACACAGCACACCCTGGGCGGCTGGTCACATGTGAGGCACAGCAATGACCACAGGGGGTCATATGATCTGAAGGAAGGGAGGGTCAAAGGCCATGCCCTGGGGTGATGCTGTTACAGCAGTGGGACGCACTTAGCACTGAGTGGGTGGTTGCTGACGTGGGTCTGTATGGGATATGGTTTGGCTGTGTCCCCTCCCAAAATCTCATCTTGAATTGTAATCCCCATAATCCCCATATGTCAAGGGAGAGACCAGGTGGAGGTGATGGAATCATGGGGGCTGGTTCCCCCGTGCTGTTCTCGTGATAGTGCATGAGTTCTCATGAGACCTGATGGTTTTATAAGTGTTTGGTAGATCCTCCTGCATTCATTTCTCCTTCCTGCCGCCCTGTGAAGAGGTGCCTTATGCCACGATTGTAAGTTTCCTGAGGCCTCAGCCATGCCGAACTGTGAGTCAATTAAACCTCTTTTCTTTATAAATTACCCAGTCTCTGGCAGTTCTTTAAAACAGTATGAAAACAGACGAATGCAGGGTGCTTTCTGCCTGGGGAGCTCTATCTTCTCAGCCTGCCTGGTGGCCTTGGATGGTGGGGACCTCAAAAACTGGCTGGAAGTGGGGGTGGCCCCTGGACAGGGACTGGGGAAAGGAGGTAGACAGGCCAAGATCTTGAGACATGAAGTCTGCCCTTTGTCTGCGACTGCAAGCATGCTGAAGGTCTAAGGAGGTGGCACCTAGGGGCCAGTGTGGAGAGGCTTTCATTTCTTCCAGGCTCAGAGAGGGAAGGTCACTTTCCTAAGGTCACACAGTCAGCAAATAACGGAGCTGGATTTAGAACTCAATTCTGTCTGACTCCACAACTCCATGCTCCTGCTGAGGTCAAAATAAAAATACAGTGATGACTCTCTGAATTTAACATTTTATTTGGGAAGCAAGAATTGCAATTTGGGGCATACACATAGATTGGGTGGTTTTCAGTATGTCTGAAGAACAAAGAAGGTTGGATGTTTTATAAAAATGAGAAAGGGGCTGGTCCTGGTGACTCATGCCTGGAATCTCAGTGCTGTGGGGGGCCTAGGCGGGAGGATGATTTGAGCCCAGGAGTTTGAGACCAGCCTGATTAACACAGTGAGACCCCACTCTACCAAAAATAAAAATAAAAATTAGCCAGGCATGGTGACCCACACCAGTAGTCTCAACTATTCGGGAGGCTGAAGCAGGAGGATCGCTTGTGTCCAGGAGGTTGAGGCTGCAGTAAGCTATGATCACACCACTGCAGTTCAACCTGAGAAGCAGAGCAAGGCCTTGTCTCAAAAAAAAAAAAAAAAAAAAAAAAAAGGAGGGAAATGTATTGTCTTGAAAAAAGTTCACTGGCACTAGCAAAGTTCTGGGGAGCTGGAAGCTGTGATTGGTGCATTACGGCTGTGGGTAAAGCTACTCTTAGAGTTGCAGCAGGGTGTTTCAGTAGCTATGAGATAAAACTGGTCTTAGAGTAACAACAGGCAGTTTCAGCAGCTGGGCTTCTGCAAAATTTAATTCTTGGAGCAGGTGTGATGTGCTCTGAGTGCCTTCTCTGCCTGGGTATGACAAGAATGACTCACTTTGTATATAATCAACTGTCACACTCCTAACCATCACCCCACACCGCTACCTGGTGAAAATGCTGATTGCCCTTGCTTCTGGCTGGTGATTTATTTTTTATTTCTAATTTTTTTTTTTTTTTTTTTTTTGGAAAAACACGGTCTCATCATCTTGCCCAGGCTGGTCCTGAACTCCTGGGCTCAAGCAATCCTCCTGCCTCAGCCTCCCAAAGCACTGAGATTCCAGGTATGGAGCCACTGTGTCTAGCCTGTTTGGTAATTTTTTTTTTATTTTTATTTTTATTATTATTATTTTTTGAGACAGTGTCTGTCTCTGTTGCTCAGGCTGGAATACAGTGGCACGATCTTGGCTCACTGCAACCTCCACTTCCCAGGTTCAAGCCATATTCATGCCTCAGCCTCCCGAGTAGCTGGGATTACAGGTGCCTGCCACCATGCCTGGCTAATTTTAGTATTTTTAGTAGAGACAGGGCTTCACCATGTTGGCCAAGCTGGTCTTGAACTCCCGACCTCAATGATCCACCTGCCTCGGCCTTGCAGAGTGCTGGGATTACAGGCGTGAACCCCTGCAGCTGGCCAGAAAATAATTTAAGTCTTGATCATCAAATGTGGGAGCAATGCAGCTCTTGACCACCAGCACAGCTGAGGACCGCTGTGCATCCCTTGTCTGGGAGAATCTGGTTTCCTTTCACCCTCCAGGAGAGGCTGAGGAAGGAATGATTTCTGGGGAGCTTCCAGCAGTGCTGGGGCCACCGGGCCAGCTGGGTCGGCTGGGATTTGGCTCAGCACTCCTCAGATCACAGCCTGTCCTCTGCCCAGCTGTGACTCCTCAGTGTCCCTGGCCATCTCCAGAGGCCTCCACCTACTCCTCCAAGGCCGGGCGCCTCCCTCCTTCCCTTGCTCCCTCTTTTCCTGACCTCCAGGGACATAGACGCCTACCCAACCTTGCCCAACACCTGGCCCTGACCTTGTCCCGCCCTAGCTGTCAGTTATCTCATCAGGCCTCAGAGGAGGAGACAACACCTCCCACCGCAAAACCCCAGCTCCCTGCACTTCCCCAGCTTTCATTCGTGAGTGTGCAGGAGGAGAAGGGGAGGGAAGGAATTATGTAAAGATCGTGAAAGAAAATGATGCAGCTACAGCTAAGGCTTTCTAAAGTGGAGTCGGGAGACCGTGGGAGGATCGCACTCACACCTGCTAAAGGTCAAATCGCAGAATGTGCCACTCGGTTTGGCTAACAACTGAAGTCAGAATCCACCTCAACATCTCTTAGCTGGGAGTACCCTAATGAACTAACCAATCAGAATGGGCTTGCGATAGAAGATTTCCGCCCAGCCAATGAACTGCCTCCGAAAACAACTTTTTGTGGAAATCCCTTATAAAAAACTTCTCCTGCCCTTGCCTTATGGGATGCTATTCAGGGCTGCCCTGAATAGCCCTCTCTGATTCAGTGTATGCGAGTCGTATTTCTTTGTTTCCTATATAAATGCTATTTCTTTTGACCTCCGTGTCAATCTCTCTTTTACTTAACAGCATAGACCTGTTTTTGTTCTTTTCTTTCTTTTTTTTTTTTTGAAACAGAGTCTCACTCTGTTGCCCAGGCTGGAGTACAATGGTGAGATCTTGGCTCCCTGCAACCTCCACCTCCCAGGTTCAAGCGATTCTCCTGCTTCAGCCTCCTGAGTAGCTGTGATTACAGGCGCCACAATGCCCAGCTAATTTTTTGTATTTTTAGCAGCGACAGGGTTTCGCCATGTTGGCCAGGCTGGTCTTGAACTCCTGACCTCAAGTGATCCACCTACCTCGGCCTCCCAGAGTGCTGGGATTACAACAGGCATGAGCCACCACGCCCGGCCCCTAAAGGTTCTTTAAAACTCCAGCTGAGGCCGGGTGCCCTGGCTCATACCTGTAATCCCAGCACTTTGGGAGGCCGAGGTGGGCAGATCACTTGAGTTCAAGAGATGGAGACGATCCTGGCCAACATGGTGAAACTCCGTCTGTACTAAAAATACAAAAATTAGCGGGGTGTGCTGGTGTGCGCCTGTAGTCCCAGCTACTTGGAAGGCTGAGGCAGGAGAATCCCTTGAATGCAGGAGGCAGAGGTTGCAGTGAGCTGAGATCATGCCACTGCACTCCAGCCTGGCAATAGAGCAAGACTCCGTGTCAAAACGAAACAAAACAAAACAAAAACCCAGCTGGGTGTTCAGGGCCCTGGCTGGTGCATGCCTTGTGTGGAGCAGGACCCGTCATTTCAATGTACTCAGCCTGCTCTGTTTTAACTCAGCACTTGTTCTTATCCAACATTGCATCTCAGCTTGTCTATGAGCTTATTGTCTTTTTGCATCGTCAGAATGAAAAAGCTCTGTTCATTCTATACATATTTAAGGAGCACCTACTGTGTGCCTGGTCCTGGTCTAGACACTGAGGACACAGCACTGCATATCATAGCCCTAAACCCCTGCCTCATGGAGTTCAGACTCAATTTTGGGGAAACAGATAGTAAAAAAATTAATAAACAAGATAAGTAAAGAGTTAGATGGTGTTAGATGCTATGGAGAGAATAAATTACGGCGGGTAGAGGGTGGTAAGGTGTGCCACTTGGGAGCTAGGGGAGAAGACTCAGTTTTAAATAGGGTGATCAGGGCCAGGCTTGGTGGCTCACACCTGTAATCCCAGCACTTTGGAGGCCATGGTGGGAAGATTGCTTGAGGCTAGGAGTTTGAGACCAGCCTGGGAAACATAGCAAGACCCTTTCTCTAAAAAAAAAAAAAAAAAATTTTTTTTTTAATTAGCTGGGTGTGGTGTGTGTGCTGTAGTCCCAGCTACTTGAAAGACTTTGGTGGGAGGATTGCTTGAGACAAAGAGGTCAAGGCTGCAGTGGGCTATGATCGACACTGCATCCCAGCCTGGATGGCAGAGTGAGACCATATCTCTAAAATTATAATAATAATAGTAATGGAGTGGTTAGGAAGGGCCTTCCAAAGAAGGTGACAACAAGTACAAAGGTCCTGCAACAGAACCATGCTTGGGATGTTTTAAGAACATAAAGGAGGCCAGGGTAGATGGAACAGAGTAAGTGATAGAGAGATGATGGCAGTTGAGTCGGAGAGAAGGAAGAGGAGATCCGATCTGTAGGCTCCTGGGTTATGGTAAGGACTTTAGTTTTTAGAGCTATGGGGAGCCATGGGAGGGTTTAGGGCAGGGGAGGTACATTATCCAACTTGAGTCTAACATGATCCCTCTGGCTGTCATGATGAAAATTGATTTAGCGTTCATGACAATTCTCAGCTGTATCAGTCATTACTACAACTGGAAAATGGTTTTCTTTTCTTTTCTTTCTTTTTTTTTTTTTTTTTTGTTTTTGAGACAGGGTCTTGCTCTGTCACCCAGGCTGGAATGCAATGGTGTGGTCATAGCCTGCAGCCTCGAACTCCTGTGCTCAAGCGATCCTCCCACCTTAGCCTCCCCGGTAGCTGGGACTACAGGAACACATCACCACACCAAGCTAATTTTAAATTTTTTTGTAGAGACAGAGTCTCAAGCTCTTGGCCCCAAGCAATCCTCCCGCCTCAGACTCCCAAAGTGCTGGGATTACAGGTATGAGCCACTGCGCCTGGCTGCAAAATGATTTTTCTAACTCTATCATTTTCTTTCTTTCTTTGTTTTTCGAAATGGGGTCTCACTATGTTCCCCAGGCTGGTACTATCATTATTTTGATATTGATAGTTGGCATTCTCCAGAAAGGAAGAACAGAGTCATCCTGGGGTCATTCTCTCCCTCCACCCCCTGGCCAATCACTTTCCTTTTACTTATTTATCCTCTGTTAGCACTCATAAGTTTTTATTTAAGTCAGTGTTTCTAAATGCATTAGTGTTGTTACTTTTATGCTCAAACTGTCCCAATTTTAGCCAGTGGGAGCTTCTTCAAGTTGGTTGCTGGCCTTTCTGACACGTTCCCATCATTCTTTGAGCACTTCCTTGCTTTGGGGCAAAACAAGATGTTCCAGGCCCACTTTGCACTTTCTCCGACCCTGGAGTCAACCATTTCTCCTAGAGCCCTGGATCCCTTGAGTGGAAATGAGGATCTGGGCATTGGATGCATTCAGATTCTTTTTATGTTCTCTTTTCTTTCTTCCTTCCCTCCCCTCCTCACCCCTTCCCTCCCTCCCTCTCTCTCTTTTCTTTCCTTCCCTTCCTTTCCTTCTTTCCTTCTTCCTTTTTCTTTCTCTTTCTTTCTCCCTTCCTTCCTTCCTTCCTGTCCTTCCTTCCTTCCTTTCCTTCCTTCCTGTCCTTCCTTCTTTCCTTTCCTTCCTTCTTTCCTTCCCTCCTTCCTTCTTTCCTTGCTTTCTGCCTTTCTTTCTGTCTTTCCTTTTTTCTTTTCTCTTTCTTTCTTTCCCTCCCTCCCTCCCTCCCTCCTCCTTCCTTCCTTCCTTCCTTCCTTCCTTCCTTCCTTCCTTCCTTCCTTCCTTCCTTCCTTCCTTCCTTCCTTCCTTCCTTCCTTCCTCTTTCTTTCTCTTTCTTCCGAAACAGTGTCTTACTCTGCTGCCCAGGGTGGAGTGCGGTGGCGCAACCATGGCTCACTGCACACATGACCTTCCAGACCCAAGCATTCTCTTACTTCAGCCTTCTGAGAGGCTGAGACTACAGGTGCATGCCACGACACTGGCTGATTTTTTTTTTTTTTTTTTTTTTTTGGTAGAGACAAAGTCTCACTATGGTGCCCAGAGTGGTCTCAAGTTACTGACCTCAAGTCATCCTGCTGCCTCAGCCTCCCAAAGTTCTGGGATTACAGGTGCGAGCCACTGCACCCGGCCTACACTCATTGTTTCTGGGGTGTCATTGCCCTGGTGTCTCTCAGTGGACAGAGCCAGGAATGACAGATATGTTTCCAGATTTTCACATGTAAATATGAAAAGTCATGAGTTCCTACTGATACCTCCAATTCCAGCCTAATATCACAGTATTCTTCCTGGGCCTGTAGCTTTCCATGTTTGTATTTTTCTTTCCTTATGGTGATACACCTGGATCCCAAATCAGCACTATATTTATTAATTTGCTTAATCCTAAAATACAAGAGAGTGGTTTCAAACTTGTTATACTACTGTGGAAAAAACAAACCTATGACATAAAATTTAAGATTCAAGCTGGGCATGGTGGCTCACACCTGTAATCCCAGAACATTGGGAGGCTGAGGCAGGCAGATCACTTGAGGTCAGGAGTTCAAGACCAGCCTGGCTAACGTGGTGAAACCTCGTCTCTACTAAAAATACAAAATTAGTGGCGGGCACCTGTAATCCCAGCTACTTGGGAGGCTGAGGCAGGAAAATTGCTTGAACTCAGGAGGCAGAGGTTGCAGTGAGCCAAGATTGCACCATTGCACTTTAGCCCGGGTGACAGAGCGATACTCCATCTCAAAAAAAAAAAAAAAAAAAAAAAAGAATTTAAGATTCAGTTGTCCTTCCTTCCTCCCTCTCTCCCTCCTTCCTTCCCTTCTTCCCTCCCTCCCTCCACTCCTCCTTCCCTCCATCCATTCCTACCTTAGATTGAAAGTATGCAGATGAAGAACTGTGTTAAAAAGTCACTTGGGGCCAGGCGCGGTGGCTCACACCCGTAATCCCAGCACTTTGGGAGGCCAAGGCGGGTGGATCACCTGAGGTGGATCACTGATCTCGGTGAGCCGAGATCAGTCTTAAAAAAAAAAAAGATAGTTGGGTTATTTCTCCCCAGACCTCCCATCCACTTTAGTGTGTTTGTTTATGTTTATTTAAATACGGTCAGGTTTATTTGTTTCTCTTTGTGTTCATCTTTAGGGGTTTTCTCCATTCTGTTGATTTGAATGGATTTGTTTGTTTTCAGAGACAGGGTCTCACTATGTTGCCCAGGCTGGTCTTGAACTCCTGGGCTCAAGTGATCGTCTCGCCTCAGACTCCCAAAGTGCTGAGGTTACAGGCATGAGTCACTGCGCCCAGCCTCTTCATTCTTTTTTTTTTTTTTTTTTTTTTTTTCCAGATAGAGTCTCGCTCTGTCACCCAGGCTGGAGTGCAGTGGCGTGATCTTGGCTCACTGCAACTTCCGCCTGCCGGGTTCAAGTGATCCTCCTGCCTCAGCCTCCAGAGTAGCTGGGACTACAGGTGCCCACCACCATGCCTGGCTAATTTTTGTATTTTCAGTAGAAACGGGGTTTCCTCATATTGGCCAGGCTGGTCTTGAACTCCTGACCTTGTGATCCGCCTGCCTTGGCCTCCCAAAGTGCTGTGATTACAGGCATGTAATTACAGGCGTGTAAAACTGTGTCTGGCCTCATTCTTTTTTACAGCTGCATAGTATTCCATTTCCCAGCTGTTGTGTGGTTTATTTAATGAAGCTTCTATGTATGGGCTTGAGAGTGTTTCCAATAGTTTAACATTACAAACAATACTGCAATAAATAACCTTATGGATAAGGGATTGCTGGGTCAGAGGTAGATGCCCATGGTATTTTGTTAGACATTACTATTCCTCCCTTCTGCATTCCCACTAGCAACGTGCACGTGCCTGTTTCTCCAGGCTCACCAACAGACTATGTTGTCAAGCTTCTAAACTTTTTTTTCTAATCCCATAGGAAGAAATGATATTTCAGTGTAGCTTATTTAAAGGTTTTGTTTCTGAAAACATGTACTCTTTATCTAGTTTCTCCCAGTGATAACAACTTATGTAACCAGAGTATAAACATCAAAAGCAGGAAATTGACTTTGATATGGAATTTTTTTTTTTTAACTTTTTAAAATTTTTTGAGACAGGGTCTCACTCTGTTACCTAGGCTAGAGTGCAGTGGTGCAATCTCAGCTCACTGCAACCTCTGCCTCCCAGGTTCAAGCAATTCTCGTGCCTCAGCCTCCCGAGTAGCTGGGATTACAGGCGTGTGCCACCATGCCCAGCTAAATTTTTTTTGGATTTTTAGTAAAGACACAGTTTCACCGCCTTGCTCAGGCTGGTCTTGAACTCCTGAGCTCAAGTGATCCTCCCACCATGGCCTCCCAAAGTGTTGGGATTACAGGCATGAGCCACCGAACCCAGCCTGATATGGTACTTTAAATTGCAAATCCCAGCACTTTGGGAGGCCATGGCGGGAGGATCGCTTGAGCCCAGGAGTTTGAGACCAGTCAAGCAACAAAGTAAGACTCCATCTCTTCAAAAACTCAAAAAACATTAGCCAAGTGTGGTGGTACATGCCTGTAGCCCAGCTACCTGGGAGACTTAGGTGAGAGAATCACTTGAGCCTGAAAGATTGAGGCTGCAGTGAGCTATGATTGCACCACTGCATCCCAGCCTGGACGACAAAGTGAGATCCTGTCTCAAACTCAAGAAAACAAAAATAAAAAAACTAAATTGCAGACCTTATACAGATTTCAGCAGTCTTTACATGCACTCTGTTTTCACTGTATATTTCTTACTTCTCCTTCTTCGTCTTCTGGGCAGAGTCTTGCTCTGTCACCTAGGCTGGAGTGCAGTGGCATGATCTCGGCTCATTGCAACCTCCATCTCCCAGGTTCAAGTGAATTTCCTGCCTCAGCCTCCCCAGTAACTGAGACCACAGGCACACGCCACCATCCGGCAAATTATTTTGTATTTTTAGTAGAGATGTGGTTTCACCATGTTGGTCAGGCTGATCTTGAACCCCTGACCTCACATGATCTGCCTACCTCGGCTTCCCAAAATGCTGGAATTGCAGACATGAGCCACCGCACCTGGCCTCTTCTTTTTTTAATGGTTAAGTATAGAGTTTGTTTTCACCCGAAGCTTGAGGTTGGGCACTCAGGAGCATCGGTTCATGCTACCCTGAATGGTACATGCTCTTTCATCATATATTTCTCTGAATGTTTATTTTCAGTGTAGCTTTAATTTGCATTTCTCCTATAGTGAATGAAGCAAACATTTTTCATAAATATAATGGTCACTTCTACATCTTTGTTCATGAAATATTTGCTGATGCTTTTTGCCCATGTTTTCTAGCTGGTTTTCACATTTTCCCTCTCAAACCTTCTTCCTTCCTTCCTTCCCTTCCTTCCCTCCCTCCCTCCCTCCCTTCCTTCCTTCCTTCGACAACATCTTGCTCTGTCGCCCAGGCTGGAGTGCAACTCACTGCAGCCTCGACTTCCTAGACTCAAGCAGTCCTCCCCGCTCAGCCTCCCAGTACCTGGGACTGAGGCAGGAATTAAAATAATAATAATAATAATAATAAGTACTACATGTATTCACTCCAAGAGAAGTAACAGCTAAGGCCCAGAATGTGGCAAGGCAAGGGTTAAAAAAGAAGAAGAACAAGCTGTCCGAAAAGCCAAGACCAGAGGAATGGGTTCCAGACACCGCCGCCGCACCCTGCCGCCTGCTTCTGGAGCAAGGTTGAAGGAAAAAAAAGAGAGAAAGACAAATTCTTTTATTGTTATTCCTTTCCTTGGTCTCTTAAGCATGACTATGTTTTACAAACGTCTCTATTTAGCCAGTTCTTGTTTTTCTTTTGACGCAGCTACAAGGCCACCAGCTATGCAAGACCACATGTTACCCACTATATGATTAACTACTTTTGTTTTACTTTTGTAAGTCTGCTTATAAAAACCCCACAATATCTTCGCTCTAGGCTCAGCTTTTTGGATATGAATCCACTGAGCCAGTGTGTACCTTAAAATAAACATCCTCCTGTTCTCTCATATTGGTCTCTGCATTCCTCAGTTTCCCGCAACAGGACTACAGGTGTGCACCACCAAGCTCAGCTAATTTTTATATTTTATACGGATAGAGTCTTGGCAGGTTTCCTAGGCTGGTCTCACACTGCTGGGCTCAAGCGTTCCTCTCACCTTGGCCACCCAAAATGCTGTGATTATAGGCATGAGCCACTCACCTGGCCTTCCCTCTCAAATTTTAAGAGTTCCTGATATATTAGGGATATGATATATGTTGCAAATACTTTCTCCCAGTCTGTCAGATATCTTTTGACTTTCCTTATTGAGTTTTTTTTGACACGAAAAAGTTAAAAAATTATACAGTCAAATGCATTAATCTTTCATTGCATCTAGGTTATTTATTTATTTATTTTTTTTGAGACAGGCAGGGTCTCATTCTGGTTGCTCAGGTTGGAGTACAGTGGTGCAATCTCGACTCTGCAGCCTCGACCTCCAGGGCTCAGGTGATTTTCCTATCTCAGTCTCCGGAGTAGCTGGGACTATAGGCACACCTCACCGCGCCCGGCTAATTTTTTGTATTTTTAGTAGAGATGGGGTTTCACCATATTGCCCAGGCTGGTCTTGAATTCCTGAACTCAAGTAATCTGCCCACCTTGGCCTCCCAGAGTGTTGGGATTACAGGCATGAGCCACTGCGCCCCACGGCATCTAGGTTTTGAGTAGTAGTTATACAGCTTTTTCCCACACACATGTAAAAAAGGGCACTTGAAGGACAATAGGCAAAGTTGGAATAAAGACTCTGCATTAGATAACTGTATTAAATAAATGGCAAATACCATTAAATAAATCTGGCCAAATGCGGTGGCTCAAGTCTGTAATCCCAGCACTTTGGGAGGCTGAGGCAGGCGGATCACCTGAGGACAGGGGTTCAAGACCAGCCTGGCCAACATGGCGAAAGCCCGTCTCTACTGAAAACACAAAAATTAGCTGGGCATGGTGGTGCGCGCCTGTCATCCCATCTA
This sequence comes from Macaca nemestrina, assembly GCF_043159975.1. NCBI lineage: Eukaryota > Metazoa > Chordata > Mammalia > Primates > Cercopithecidae > Macaca > Macaca nemestrina. The sequence continues at coordinate 19,886,592 of NC_092134.1, read as the reverse complement.
CTTAGAAGGATGAGGCAGGAGAATCGCTTGAACCAGGGAGGCGGAGGTTGCAGTGAGCCGAGATCGTGTCACTGCACTCCAGCCTGGGTGGCAGATGGAGATTTTGTCTTGTCTCAAAAAAAAAAAAAAACAAAAACAGTTGGGGGAAGTGTGCTAAACTGGGTTTGCGTAGGTGGAAGGGGCGGCCGGGCCCTTTAAGGTGGCTCCCGCCCAGTAGGCCTCCCCTCACCCCAGCCCCTCCCACCCCGGAAAAACTCGGCCCAAGCCCCACCCGCCCTCGGCCCCGCCCGCCCTCGGCCCCGCCCGCCCTCGGCCCCGCCCACGGCGGGGCGCAGTCACGTGACCCGGGCTGCGGCGCGCGGCATTGAGCCGTCATGGTGGGTCAGATGTACTGCTCCTCCGGCAGCCCCCTGGCCCGGGCCCTGACGCGGGCGCTGGCGCTGGCCCTGGTGCTGGCCCTGCTGGTAGGGCTGTTCCTGAGCGGCCTGGCGGGGGCGATCCCGGCGCCGGGGGGCCGCTGGGCGCACGATGGGCCGGTCACTCCAGCCTCCCGCAGCCGCTCGGTGCTCCTGGACGCCGCAACGGGCCAGCTGCTTCTGGTGGACGGCCGCCACCCTGACGCCGTGGCCTGGGCCAACCTCACCAACTCCATCCACGAGACCGGGTAAGGGTTGGCCTGTCCTCACGCGGGGCCATCGGGGGAGGGGGGGTGCGTGGCGCCGGACCTCTCCTGTTCCCAGGACCCGCCTCTTGCCAGGTGGGAGGGCCCGTTTCTCTGGGGGTCAGCTACTCCCGAGGCTGCAGCACCGCCCTGTGGACCAGGTCCCCTATTTGGGAGGGGGCCACTGCGGCATCCCTCACCTCATGGGGCCTGTCCCTTGCCTTCAGCCAGTGGTGACAGTACTTCTGTCCTCAAGAGGCCAGTTCCCCACCACCAAGGTCACAGTGCCTGCATCTGGACCAGGTCTATGGCTGGTGGGTAACTTCTATCCCCACGGGGACCAGCTTCCTTCCCCAGACTTTGCCCCCTCACCCCATGGAGGCCAGCCCCTGTCCCCAGGCCTCGGGGATGATGAGAACTCAGCAGGAGGCTAACTCTCACCTGCTTGGCTGTGGCTTGCTTGTGGGTGCCAGCCCCCTGCCTCCCTTCTAGTGCCAGGGCAGCAAGACTGAACCTGGGTTCCAGGCCAGTCCAAAAGCAGAGGGTCCCTAAAGTCACATAGACCCATTTAGTACCTTGCTAGGGCTCTGCTCCTCCCTTGTCTTCTGTGTCCTAGTCCAAGGGGAAGTCCTTGGCTGGATGCTGTGTTTGGCAGCCATGCTCACCATCTTTATTGCTGGGATGCAGGCAATTCTGATGTGTGAGTCTCACCTAACTCCTCCGCCTGTCTGGGCTCCCGTTTCCCCATCTGTGGCCCAGATTTTGAGGATGCGCTCTAGTTGGGTGATCACGTGCTGCAAGTTCTGTACAAGGGCTTGTGCCCATTCATTTATTCATTATCCTGATGGTTGGCCTTAGGGACACAACTGAGCAAGGTGGGAGTCCCTACTCAGTGGGAAAGACAGCAACAGAAGGGAAATCAGAGTCAGTGGGAGTGGGAAGGATCAGCTTCAAAGTCTTGTCAGCAGGGCCCAGATGCTAGATCCAGGCTGTGCTGGGGGATCTTAGGGAACCCAGGGTGCATCCGTCATATCCTAGTGCCCAGATGATGCTAGGGAACCCTAGCACTAGGATATGCGCAGGATGTGGTCTGTGCTCAGACCACTGTGCCCTCTGCAGCAGAAAGGGCCTCCTCCCACTGTAGCCCCTATCCATTTTGCTGGCATGCATTGACTTCTGCAGGTGTTGGGGAGACACAGGATGCCGAGGACACCCCCATTCTGGTGGCACTTGGGGGGTACATCAAACAGATGTGAGATTTGGGGGAGATGTTAGCTGCAGACACAGGGGCGCTGGGTGGGCGTCAATCTGGGAAGGCTCCCAGAGGGAGGAGGCCACAGAGTGAGCTGGCATCTGTGGAGGGAACTGAAGCTTTATGGCTGGCCTCGGGGGCCACCGGGACTCTGGGATCTGGTGACCCATTATTTGCTGACTCACTCATGTTTTTGGCCCTGCATAGCAGAATCAAGAGGGCATGACAGAACTGTGCAGGAGAGGAGGGGCAGGAGCGAGGCCCAGCATGGGCAGGGGGCTTTGGCCTCTGGAGGCCCCTGCTGGGCTGTGTTGCTCTTGACTATGGTAAACATGGAAGTGGAGAGAAGGCTTCCTTGATTGTGCTGGATGGAAAGTTCTTCCAGGCTCAGCCCCTCTGCTGTGTGACCTTGGGCAAATCCCTTCACCTCTCTGAGCCTGTTCCTTCATCTCCAGGTAGGGCCAAAAGGGTCATGGAAATTCACTGGGGTCACAGAAAGTACTGTTTGTTTATTTTTATTTGTATTTTATTTTTTGAGACATAGTTTCACTGTGTTGCCCGGCTGGAGTGCAGGGACACAGTCTTGGCTCACTGCAACCTCCGCCCCCTGGGTTCAAGCGATTCTTGTGTCTCAGCCTCCCGAGTAGCTGAAATTACAGATGTGTGCTACCATGCCTGGCTAATTTTTGTATTATTAGTAGAGATGGGGTTTCACCATGTTGGCCAGGCTGATCTCGAACTCCTGACCTCGGGTGATCTGCCCGTCTCGGCCTTTCTGGCTTGTTTTCGGCACCCTCTCTCATCCCCTCCTCTTACGCTCACATGCCCCTTTCCCTCAAGTTTGCCAGCACTTGAGGCTCTGATGTGGGGAAAACCATACAGCAAGCCCCATTTTATAGGCAGGAAACTGAAGTCCTCAGAGACAGCTGCTTGAGGACTCAGGGTCAGATGGAAGAAAGTCATAGGGGGTGTCCTGGCTCCTGATCAGCAGAATCTCTGATCTGTGGGGGACTCTGTGTCTTATTTCGGAGGGTGGGGGCAGGGATGTGATGCCTCTGTTCACTCAGAATTGGGATCCCTCCTCCTTCCTGGTGAAATCCCCAGATTTTGCCACTGGGGATCCTGGGATTATCAGGATAAATTCTCCCTACTCCATAATCCTTTGTCTTTTTATTATTTTAAAAAGGTTTTTGTTGTTGTTGTTGTTTTTCTTTTTTTTTTTTGAGACAGGGTCTCACTCTGTTGTCCAGGCTGGAGTGCAATGGTGTGATCACGGCTCACTGCAGCCTTGAACTCCCGGGCTTAAGAAATCCTCCCACCTCGGCCTCCCAAGTAGCTCAGACTATAGATACGCACCCCCATGCCTGGCTAATTAAAAAAATTTTTTTTTGTAGAAACAAGGGTCTTGTCGTGTTGCCCAGGCTGGTCTTGAACTCCTGGGCTCAAGTGATCCTCTCACCTTAGCATCCCCAAATGCTGGAATTACAGATGTGAGCCACTGTGCTCGGTACCTTCTTTCAGTTGTGCCATATCTGACTTTGGGCCAACACCCCTACACAGCCTGGAAACATTTAGGATTTGGTGCTTGGAGAGCAGAGGTGTCACTAGGAGCAGAACCTGCCTCAATCTAGCTCTGGCTTTGGTCCTGGGGAAGCTGTATCCTCCAACCTTACTTTGTCTTCCTTCCCTGATCTGATCCCACTGACCAGCACCTTATTGATGAGGTTGCTTAAAGTAAATCACCATCTCATTGAGAGAGGCAGTGAATCAAAATAAGAGGGAATTAACAAATTAGTAAATGGGGAAGCATCCCAAATCCACCAACCAGCAGGCAAAACCAGCCCAGTAAAATCGATAAATAAGGCCCAGCTATTTCTTTGAACAATCACAAGAGATGAATTTATACCATCGAGAATGAGAAAGGAGGCCGGGCGCTGTGTCTCACGCCTGTAATCCCAATGTTTTGGGAGACCGAGGCAGGAGGATGGTGAGAGACCAGGATTTTGAGACCAGCTTGGGCAACATGGTGAAATCCTATCTGCAAAAAATTAAAAAAGTAGCTGGGTGTAGTGGCGCATGCCTGTGGTCCCAGCTACTCGTTTGAGCCTGGGAAGTTGAGACTGCAGCCAGCTGTGATTGTGCTACTGCACTCCAGCCTGGGCAACAGAGTGACACCCTGTCTCAAAAAAAAAAAAAAAAAAAAAAACTTAGGCTGAGATAGGAGTGATAGACACAGATACGGGGGCATCCCGCATAATGGAGAGCGTCCAAGGCCATACTACACTGCGGAAGTGGGGTGCTGATATTTGTGAGCTATTTGTGGCACCCTGCTCATATCAGTGGTCCGACTTTTTCAAATGTGGCTTCTTTCAAGAGGCACCTTGATTAGACTCTTGAGTCATCTTCGAGACATTAGCTGCCCCTGGCATGAAATCGCAGCCCATAGATTTTCCAGGAAAAAAAAAAAGATTGAGGAAACAGATCTACTGCTGCCAACTTTTTGTCAAGCAAGTGCATTAAAAACAAAGCAGAGCAATATTTGTCAACCCCTGTCAGTGTTTATCTCATAAAAGATTGGCAATTTTAGAGCAAACAAGCAGAAAGGACATACTCTCTGAATAAGGAGTAGTCTTTGTTTGATTTATTTTTTTTGAGATAGTCGGCTCTGTTACCCAGGCTGGAGTGCAGTGGCATGATCTTGGCTCACTGCAACCTCCACCTCCCAGGTTCAAGTGATCTTCCTGCCTCAGCCTCCCTGGTAGCTGGGATTACAGGTGTGCGCCACTATACCTGGCTATTTTTTTTTTTTCTTTTGGTAATTTTAATAGAGATGGGGTTTCACCATGTTGGCCAGGCTGGTCTTGAACTCTTAACCTCAAGTGATCTGCCCACCTCAGCCTCCCAAAGTGCTGGGATTACAGGTGTGAGCTACTGTGCCTGGCCGAAGAGTAGTCTTTAATAAGTACATCTAGTTATAGATGCAGTCTAAAGTGTTCTGACCAGGCACGGTGGCTTGTACCTGTAATGCCAGCACTTTGGGAGGCCGAGGCAGGAGGATTGCTTGAGCCCAGAGTTTGAGACCAGCCTGGGCAACCTGGTGAGACCCTGTCTCTGCAAAAAATATAAAAAATTAGCTGGGCATGGTTGGTGCCTACCTGTAGTTCCAGCCTCTCAGAAGCTGAGGCGGGAGGACTGCTTGAGTCCAGGTGAGGCTATAGTGAGCTGTGATCACGCCACTGCACTACAGCCTGGGTGGCAGAGTGAGACCCTATCTCAATCAAAACAAAACAAAAGAAAACAAAACAAATTTCTAGCAGTTTAGAAAGAGGGGATATGGGATATGGGAAGTAAAAACCTCTTCCTACCGTTCTTCCTAGATATAAACATTTTTAGCTTTTTTTTTCCTTTTTTTTTTTGAAGTGGAGTCTTGCTCTGTTGCCTAGGCTGGAGTCAGTGGTGCGATCTCGGGTCACTGCAAGCTCCGCCTCCTGGGTTCACGCCATTCTTCTGCCTCAGCCTCCCATGTAGCTGGGACTACAGACGCCGGCCACCGCACCTGGCTAATTTTTTGTATTTTTAGTAGAGATGGGGTTTCACCGTGTTAGCCAGGATGGTCTCGATCTCCTGACCTCGTGATCCACCCGCCTTGGCCTCCCAAAGTGCTGGGATTACAGGCGTGAGCCACCACGCCTGGCCTTTTAGCTCGTTCTTCCAGAAATTTCTATGCATAAAGAGGCCTAAACCTTCTTCCATATATATAAATGTATAGGCATATGTGTTGTGTGATGCATTTACATATGGGCTTAGCCTATGGCTACCATTTGGACTTCTCTACTTTTGTTTGAACTTCATCTCTGACCTCTTTGCTCATCAGCACATCAGCCCGCCACGGCGTGTGTGATTATTGTATCAGGCCCCTAACGGTGGGCGTTTCGGGAAGGCCCATCTTTTCTGGCTTTGGAGAAAAGTCCTGCTGTGAAGAAGGGCCCTTATGCCCATCTCTGCAGGGCTGTATGAGCATCCGGCCAGGGAATGGGTTCCTAACCGCTGCCCGTCTCCGGGGCCTCAGTGCCGAGGCCTTGGCGGAGCCCACCCTTGCTAGAAGGGGCGGCTCTCACCAGGTGTGCCCTGGAGGAGGCCACTGGCCACTCAGTTACTACTGGGGCTCGCAACTGCACAGTGTTTTTGGTTTTATGCAGTTTGTCCAAGGTCTCCTTTAATCCACTGCCAGCTTTTATCATGAGGGATCTGCATATTGGGCCCTGTTATAATCTTCCTCCCATCATCACATTCATCGGGTCTCCTCAAACTCCTACCCTCTCAGATTTTTTTTTTTTTTTTTAAATGAGATAGCATCTTGCTCTACTGCTTGGACTGGAGTACAGTGGTACGATCATAGCTCACTGCAGCCTCGACCTCCTGGGCTTACACAATCCTCCCACCTTAGCCCCAGCCTCCTGTGACTATAGGAGAGCACCACCACACCTGGTTAATTTATTTTGTATTTTTTGTAGAGAGGGGGGTCTCACTTTGTTGCCCAGGCTGGTCTCATACTCCTGGCCTCAAGTGATCCTCCCACGTCGGCCTCCCAAAGCACTGGGATTACAGGCGTGAGCCACTGCGCCATCCCCTCTCAGATTCTTGATGAGACAAATACTTGGTGAGTGTATAATGTGTGTTCTCTCCTGGCACATGCCACAGCAGTCCTCTGAAGGGGGAGTCACTCGCCCGTTTTACAGATGAGAAAACCGAGGCCCCGAGAGGTAAAGCAGTTTGCCCAAAGGTACACAACCAAGAAGGGATCTACCAAGGGATTCAGACCAAGTTGGAGGGACCCCAAACCCAAACTCTTTGTCTTCCATTGTCCTTGCAATTTAAAATCTTAGTTTTTTTCTGTCCTTATCTGTGATATGTGAATCATTAGCCCGAAGTTCATGGCTGTCATCTGCATTTGATAAGAACTATACCTCCTTGCCCCCAACACTCCCCCGCAAACCTGAGTTGAGTTAGAGGCGCAGAGCATGCACTCAAGAATGTTAGTCTCAGCTCTGCTGCTCACCTGCTGTGTGACCTTGGGCAAATCACTTCATCTCACTGTGTTATGTGGGAGCCTCGGTTCCCTACATCTGTAAAATGGGGAGAATAAAACCCATGTCATAGGGTTGTTGGAATAATTTTTTTTTTTTGGACAGAGTCTTACTCTGTCACCCCGGCTGGAGTATAGTGGCACAATCTTAGCTTACTGTAACCTCCCAGGTTCAAGCGATTCATGCCTCAGCCAGCAGAGTAGCTGGGACTACAGGCACGTGCTACCACACCCAGCCTGGGAGGCTGGAGGCTGCAGTGAGCCAAGATCATGCCACTACCCTCCAGCCTGGGTGACAGAGCAAGATGCTGTCTCAAAACAAACAAACAAACAAAAACCCTGGCGCAGTGGCCTTAAGCTACTGTAAAGTAGCTTAACAAAGTGCCTATAATCCCAGCACTTTGGGAGGCTGAGGTGGGCGGATCTCTTGAGGCCAGGAGTTTAAGATCAGCCTGGCCAACATGGTGAAACCCTGTCTCTACTAAAAATACACAAATTAGCTGGGTGTGGTGACTCACACCTGTAATCCCAGCTACTCCAGAGACTGAGGCAGGAGAATCACTTGAATCCAGGAAGCAGAAGTTGCAGTGAACTGAGATCATGCCAGTGTCCTCCAGCCTGGGGAACAGCCAGACTCTGTCTCAGGGAAAAAAAAAAAAAATGTAGTCTCAGACCCCATCGCAGAACTGATCAGAATCTGCCTTCTAACCAGGCCTTCAGGTGACCTGCATATGCAGCAGAGGTTGAGAAGCGCTCCTTCAGAGGAGTGGGAGCCAGCCTGCCTGGAAGTGAATCCTGCCCCTGCCAACTCTGACCTTTCAGGTGTATCCGCTAGTATTGGGCAGCAGTGCTGTGTGATAAACCAGCCCCAACCCAAGGGCTTAAACCAACAACATTAATCCTCATGGATTTGTGGGGCTGCTGGGGCAGCGGTACTTCATGTTGCAGCTCTACAGACCTGGTGTGCTTGTGTGGCTCTCATATCCCCGGTACCAGTGGGCAGGCTGGGACTTGTTCTTCCCATGGTGATGGCAGAGGCACAAAGGGGCAAGCGAGGCTTCCTGAAGGCTAATCTTATAACCAGCACGCTGTCACTTTCATCCACATCCCATTGGCCAAAGCAGGTCACGTGACACAACCAAGCCCAAATGAAGGAACAGGGAAGGATACTTGGCCATTGGTGGAGGACTGTAGTCTCCTGGCAAAGGGCATGGACATAGGGGTGGGGGTGGCATGTGACATAAGTCTGTGTGTTAATTTCCTCCTCTTCTGCAAAAGGGACAAGATGGGGACAATAACTCTGCCCACCTTATAGGATTATAGGATTATCACAGGGACTCAATGAGTTAATAGACATGAAAGTGACTAGAACATGGCTTGGCACAGAGCTAACATCTCATCCTTAATGGATGTTAGCTGGTGTTATTGTGGGTGAGGGAATGTAGATGGGTCCTACATTTTTTGGGGAGGCTGTTTGTCAATATCTACAAAAGCAAAAATACATGTGCCCTTTGAGCCAGTAGTTCCTCTTGGAGGGATTTAATCCTACAAGCTCACAAAGATGGACAGACGGACATTCACGTGAGTGTCTACTGACCACTGTGTCGTTTTCATGGTGTAAGCCTGGAGATGCCGTGTGTCTAGCTAGGGGCCTCTGCCACTCACTGATTGTCCCTTCCTTCCCCTCCAGGTGGGCCTTTCTGGAGCTGGGCACGAGTGGCGGATACAATGACAGCTTGCAGGCCTATGCAGCCGGCGTGGTGGAGGCTGCTGTGTCGGAGGAGGTAAGGGCCAAGGTGGGGACTTGGGGCTCCCACCCTCCCCCACCCCCACCAGCGTGTTCCCCGACGTGCTTTTGAGATGTGTGCAGAGTAGGCCCCCCAACTCCTGCCATAGCCCTCCATCTATTTGGGGAAAAAAAGTGGACACGTATTCTTTAGAAAATTACATTAGGGGCCGGCCACTGTGCCTGGCTCTCACCCACTTCTGATATTGTCTGACTTCTTATAAAGCTCAATAACAAGTAAAGCAAAATAATACATTGTTCAGGGACTCATCGCATGCAGTAAAAGTAGCTTAACAAAAGTAAGGGAGTGGAAACAACTGAAATGCCCCGCTGCCGATGAATGGATACATGAAATGTGATCTATCATACAATGCAACATTATTCAGCTGTAAAAGGGAATGAAGGACTGACACATACCAGAACATGAAAGAACCCTGAAAACATGCTAAACGAAAAAAGCCAGTCACAAAAGGGCACATACTCTATGATTCTATTTATATAAAATGTTCAGAATAAGCAAATCTACAGAGACAGAAAGCTGACTAGTGGGTGCCAGGGACTTGTGGGGGGTGGGGAATGACTGCTGATGGATATGGGGTTTCTTTCTGGGATGATGAAGAGGTTCTGGAGTTAGAGAGTGGTGATGGTTGCACAACTTTATGAATACATTACAAACCATGAATTGTACTTTTTTTTTTTTGAGACAGAGTCTTCCTCTGTCACCCAGGCTGGGGTGTAGTGATGTGATCTCGGCTCACTGCAAACTCTGCTTCCCAGGTTCAAGTGATTTTCCTGCCTCAGCCTCCCGAGTGGCTGGGATTACAGATGCGCACCACCACGCCCACCTAATTTTTGCATTTGTATTAGAGGTAGGCTTTCGCCCTGTTGGCCAGGCTGGTCTCAAACTCCTGACCTCAGGTGATCTGCCCATCTCGGCCTCCCAAAGTGGGAGTTACAGGCATGAGACACTGTGCCCAGCGAAATTGTGCATTTTTAAATGGTTAATTTTATGGTATGCTGACTATATCTCAATATAAATGAATGAATGAAAGGGCTCGAAAGCTACCACATTTAGGGTGGTGGGTGCCTCTAGGGGTAGAGGAGGCAGGGGCTTAGGGGATGCTCAATGGTATCAGTAACATTCTAGGTTTTAGTTTGGATGTTCATTTTATTATCATGCTTCATAACTTAGAATATGTTATATATTTTTTCTGTGTATCAGATAGTACCTAGTGTAATTTTCTTTTTCTTTTCTTTTTTTTTTTTTTTTTGAGACATAGACTTGCTCTGTCACCGAGGCTGGAGTAAAGTGGCGCAATCTCAGCTCGCTGCAATCTCTGCCTCCCTGGGTTCAAATGATTCTCATGCCTCAGCCTCTGGAGTAGCTGGAATTACAGGCATACACCACCATGCCTGGCTAGTTTTTACATTTCCAGTAGAGATGGGGTTTTGCCATGTTGGCCAGGCTGGTCTCAAACTCCTAACCTCAAGTGATTTGCCTGCCTCGGCTTCCCAGAGTGTTGGGATTACAGGTATGAGCCACCTGGCCTAGGCTAGCCAGACATGCTAACAGGCACTGATGATGACTTTACAGAGACAGCCTGTCATGTGTACCTCACAGTAAACACCTGACATTTTCCAGGGAATGCATAAATTACTGACTTTTCCACTGATGGCCTAACCAGCAGCCCAAAGGCAGAGCACCTGCCTGTAATCCCAGGACGTTGGGAGACTGAGGAGGGAGGATTGCTTGAGCCCAGGAGTTGGAGGCTGCAGTGAGCTAGGATTGTACCACTGTACTCCAGCCTGGTGACAGAATGAGACCTTGTCTCAAAAAAACAAAACAAAACCACACAAAAAACCAAACAAGAAGTAGGCGAAGCTGTGGAGTGACAGCTGTCTCCCATACTGCAGATGGAGGCATGCATTGGGTCACCCAAGTTGGAAAATAATTTGGCATCAACTTGTGGAGTTGAACCTGCATGTGCCCTAGGACCCAGCAGCACTGCTACTTGGGTGTATACCCTAGAGGTGACCCACGGATGTGCATGAGGTGCTCAAAGCAGCCCCAAAGTGGGAGTCCTTAAAACACCACAGGCAGGTGAATGGCTAACCGGGTGGAGGTGCACAGTGCAGCATGACAGAGCAGTGGAAATGAATGAATCTGAGATGCCTGGAGGCGAAGGGGAAAGAGCACATCACGGAGGACAGCGTCCAGTGGGACACCGTGTTATAAAACTCACGCTGTTCCTTCTGCCACCCAGTCACAGCTGTGGGTGGCCATCTGGGTCCTTAGTGTCTGAGAAAGTGGTCAGATGCTGGGCCAGGGCTGTTTTGGGTGCTTAGTGGTGAATGAGACATGGTTCAGTCTCTCAAGAGGCTCACAGCCTCCTGGGGACACTGAGGCAAGGGCACAAGTGGCTCTCATGTCAGGAATCCCAGGCCCATGTGCCAGGCACTGTGCCCACAATGTCTCACTGAGCCTCCACCCTAAACCTCTGAGGGAAGCATGTGTACCTCCCTGGATGGGTGGGCAGGCTTGGGCCCAGAGAGGTGAAGCTGCTTTCCCAAGGTCAGCCAGCCTGTCTGCAGAGGAGGTACCATTCAACCTCAGCTCTGTCTAACCCACGTCTCGCTCCTAACTGGTGTGCCCTGCTGCCTCCCCCTCCAGCCTGTGGGCTTGTTGTGGGTGGTAATATGTCTTGTCCCCAGCTATGTCCCCTGATCCCAGCCCAGAACGTGGTATGGGACAGGCGGTGGGGAAATGCTGTGGAAGTCATGCAGGCCTGCATGGAGGAGGTGGTGTCTTAGTGCACCTTGAAGGATGAACAGGATTTGGATGTGTTTCAGTGAGATGGTGATGGAGCAGCGGTCATGAAGCCATCAATCCTGAGATAGTGAGTGCTGCCACTCACTCATGGGGATGACCAGGCTATGTGGTCTTTTGTCCCCCAGCAGGCGAGCCTGGACTCATGCAGGTGGCATCTCAGTGGGAAGTGCAGAGGGCCGCATGAGGTCTGGGTGAAACTGGCACGGCATTCTCTTGCCCAGTGGAGTCAGCAGGGGTATTGCTGTTTTGTTCCCTGCTGTGTCCTCAGTGCTTAGAATGGAACATAATAGGTGCTCAGAAAAAACATTCATGGATTGACTGGCCAGGCGCAGTGCCTCAAGCCTGTAATCCCAGCACTTTGGGAGGCCAAGATGGGTGGGTCACAAGGTCAGGAGATCGAGACCATCTTGGCTAACACGGTGAAACCCCGTCTCTACTAAAAAATACAAAAAACTAGCCGGGCGAGGTGGCTGGCGCCTGTAGTTCCAGCTACTCTGGAGGCTGAGGCCGGAGAATGGCGTGAACCCGGGAGGCGGAGCTTGCAGTGAGCTGAGATCGTGCCACTGCTCTCCAGCCTGGGTGACAGAGCGAGACTCCGTCTCAAAAAAAAACAAAAAAAAACAAAACACATTCATGGATTGACTAACTGAACACGCATATAGATTGGGGTCCCCAGTAACAGAAGTGGTGCCATCAGTTATAGGCTTTGCAGGCTAAAGGCTCTTAGGGCAACTTCCAGGGGCCTGGGGTCCCTAGCGGGGGCAGAGCTGGGCAGGGAGAGGAGCCTCCAGGGACAGGACAGTGTGAGCAAGGGCTCAGGTGGCCATACCAGCAGCCTCCGCTCTGGGGCAGCCTGGGTGGGGGGCTCTCAGGGAAGACAGCACCTCAGCTGCCCACCCCCGCCTCACCCACCCCCTACCCCGCAGCTCATCTACATGCACTGGATGAACACGGTGGTGAATTACTGCGGCCCCTTTGAGTACGAAGTTGGCTACTGTGAGAGGCTGAAGAGCTTCCTGGAGGCCAACCTGGAGTGGATGCAGGAAGAGATGGAGTCAAATCCAGACTCAGCTTACTGGCACCAGGTGAGCCCAGCTGCCACGCTCGGTCGGAGGGGGCTTCCAGCTGGCCAGCCATCCTGTCCCCTGCTGTCCTGGCCAGCCTTGTGGCATGTCCAGCTGCCCAACCGCCCCTGTGTCCATCATCATCTCCATCTCTGCCCAGTCTCCATCTGTCCACTTGCTAGAACTCCATCCATCCATCCTAGCCTACCTACTGTCAAAGAATGACCAAAAACAAATAGTCAATTGTTAGCATGGTGTTTTACTTGCGTACATATGGCGTTTTACTTGTATACTTGCTTGGTAGATTGATTATGTTGGATGCAAGTAAAGACGGTATGAGAAAGAAGGGAAGGGGAAAACCAGAAAATCTCCGAAAGTCTGGACACAGTGAATTTTGTTTTTCTTTCCTTGAGTGAGCTGCTGATCAGCTGGCCGCTAACAGAGAGGCCCAGGCAGGCGCTCTGCCTTTGGGCCACTGGCTAGGCCTTCATTGGAACAGTCAGTTACTTATGGATTCCCTGGAAAATGTCAGGTGTTTACTGTGAGGTACACACGACAGGCTGTCTCTGTAAAGTGGCCATCAATGCCTGTTAGCATGTCTGCCTAGCCTAGGCCAGGTTTGCACCATTTTCCTCTGTGGAACTTCTCACGGTGCGCCCACCCACCTACTCATACCCTAAGACAGGCTTTTCTACCACCAACCCATCTACTTGTCCGTTCCGCACATCCACCACCCATGCATCCATCCATCCATCCATCCATCCATCCATGCATCTATTCATCCACCCATCCACCCACTCACCCATCTACCTATCCATCTGTTCACTCACTCATCCGTCCATTCATTTACCCATCCATCCATCCATCCATCCATCCATCCACCCACCCACCCACCCACCCACCCACTCATCTACATATCATCCATTCACTCACTCATCCATCCATCCATCTACCCACCCATTCATCTATCCATTCACCCATCTGTCCATCCATCATCCATCCATCCACCCATACATCCACCCACCCACCCACCCACCCACTCATCCACCTTCCGCCTGTCAACCCACCCATCTACCCATCCATCCATCCATCCACCCACCCATCCATCCAACAACCCACCCATCCATCTTGCAGATGCTTACTAAGTGCCCAGTGTGCCTGGCCAAGGCCCCATGAGGGCCACACTGATAGTACTTCATGGTTATAGGGTGTTGAGGCAAAAGAATGACAATGGGGAGAAGTCAGATGCATGAGACAGGTGCCTGAGGCAGCAATACAGTCAGTACTGAACTCAGAACACGAGCAGTTGGCTGGAGGCCAGGCTAGGCTTGGAGGCGTCCTAGAATAGGTGGCTTTTAAACTAGGCTCTTAAGTGGGGCTGATTTGGGGTTAACACAGGGCAGAGACATAGAGTTAATTCCTTGAAAGCAGGAGAGTGCTCATCATGGAGGGGTGGGTGGTAGTTTGGGGGAGTCAAGGCTGGCTGGAGTCTGGAGGGTACCCCTGGGCCTCCTGTTCCGTCTGAACCCCCAGGCCAGAGCCCCTCCCATTGAAGGAGAAGGTGTGAGCCTGGAGGAGAGGCCTCACCCTCCCTCTGCCCCTGCCCCCTCCCCTAGGTGCGGCTGACCCTCCTGCAGCTGAAAGGCCTGGAGGACAGCTACGAAGGCCGTGTGAGCTTCCCAGCTGGGAAGTTCACCATCAAACCCTTGGGGTTCCTGTAAGTGCCACCCCCAGAGTGGACAGGGTGGGAAGAAGGGCTACACACTCATAGTCGGACAGACCTGGGTTCCAGCGTCAACCCTGCCACTGCCTGGCTCTGTGGCCTTGGAGCAGTCAGCTGACCTCCTAGAGCCTCAGCTTTCTCCTCTGCAAAATGGGTACAAAACAGCAGGCATGGTAACCCTCTGGTGCCTGGCCCTCCTCAGCCTGCTACAGCTCTCTGGGGACCTGGAAGACCTGGAGCTGGCCCTGAACAAGACCAAGATCAAACCTTCTCTGGGCTCCGGCTCCTGCTCTGCACTCATCAAGCTGCTCCCTGGCCAGAGTGACCTCCTGGTTGCCCACAATACCTGGAACAACTACCAGCACATGCTGCGTGTCATCAAGAAGTACTGGCTCCAGTTCCGGGAAGGCCCCCAGGGTAGGTGGGTGTGGGTGTATCTGGGGGATGAACGAGTGGGTGGGCACACACGTGGGAAGTGGTCCTAGGAGTTGTGGGCCTTGGAAACCCTCCCAACACACAGAGTCACTGTAGGGATATTTCAAGAGTTCATCTTGTTTTTGTTGTTTTTCTTTTTGAGTCAGGGTCTTGCTCTGTTGCCCAGGCTGGAGTGCAGTGGCAGTCGTGGCTCACTGCAGCCTTGACTTCCCAGGCTCAGGTTATCCTCTTGCCTCAGCCTCCCAAGTATCTGGAACTACAACTGTGTAGCACCACACTCAGCTAATTTTTTTATTTTTTTATTTTTAAGAGATGGAGTCTCACTATGTTGCCCAGGCTTGTCTCAAACTCCTGGGCTCAAGTGATCCTCCTCACTTGGCCTCCCAAAGTACTGGGATTACTTATGTGAGCCACTGCACCCAGCCAGTTCATCTTGTTTTACATGTTTATTGCCTTTTTTATTTTACCTATTGCTGCTTACCAAGTTACCCCAACATTTTAAACAACAGCAGCTTCAATAACCACTATGTATTTTTTTGCTACTACCTCTATGGGTCGGCTGGGTGGTTTTGGTTTTCTGGGCTGGGCCGGGCTGATCTTGGCTAGGCTCGCTGATGCATCTGCAGTCTGCTGGCAGGTCAGCTGGGGTGGGCTGGCTGGCTTGGGATGGCCTCTTCTCCTGCCTGGGGTTGATTGTCAGCCAGGGTGATGGGGACAGCCGGGCTATGTGGTCTTTCATCATCAGCAGGTGAGCACAGGCCTGTTCGTGTGGCATCAGGGCAGGATGTGGTGAAGGCCTCTTGAGGCCTTGGTGAAACTGACACAGCATTCTTTTCTTTTCATTTTGAGACAGACTCTTGCTCTGGTGCCCAGGCTGGGGTGCAGTGGCGTGATCTCAGCTAACTGCAACCTCTGCCTCCAGGGTTCAGGCAATTCTTCTGCCTCAGCCTCTTGAGTAGCTGGGACTACAGGCATGCATCACCATGCCCAGCTAATTTTTGTATTTTTAGTAGAAACAGAGTTTTCCCGTATTGGCCAGGCTGGTCTTGAACTCCTGACCTCAAGTGATCTGCCCACTTTGGCCTCCCAAAGTGCTTGGATTACAGGTGTGAGCCACCACACCTGGCTTGACACAGCTTTTTTTTTTTTTTGAGACAGAGTCTTGCTCTGTCGCCTAGGCTGGAGTGCAGTGGCACAGTCTCAGCTCACTGTGACCTCTGCCTCCCAGGTTCAAGTGATTCTCTGCCTCAGCCTCACGAGTAGCTGGGATTATAGAAACGTGCCACTGTGTCTGGCTAATTTTTGTATTTTTAGTAGAGGTGGGGTTTTGCCATGTTAGCCAGGCTGAGTACTGGGATTAAAGATGTGAGCCACCGTGCCTGGCTGACACAGCATTCTTTACCCAAATCAAACCAGGTGGCCAGCCTAGACCCAGAGATGGGAGAAAAGGCTCCACCATTTGCTGTGAGGAACTGCAGAGTCACATTGCACATGGCTTGGATGCAGGCATGGGAAGAATTAGAGCCGTTTTTGCAAACAACCAATTACAAGGAGTGCATGAATGCATTCTTCCTGTTAAATGTGAAAACTGGCTGGGCACAGTGGCCCATCCCTGTAATCCCAGCGCCTTGGGAGTTTGAAGCAGGAGGATTGCTTGAGCCCAGGAGGTCAAGGCTGCAGTGAACAGTGATCACGCCACGACACCCCAGCCTGGGTGACAGTGCAAGACCTGGTCTCTAATAAAGAAAAAAATAGTTTACAGTCAAGGTCAAAGTCCTCTATAGTGCCATATCCTTCATCCCAGGCCCCAGCATCAACCCCAGGGATACCACTGCCAAATGTTTGCAGTACCTCCTTGGCCAAATGTAAAAACTTGATGGGACCAGGAGGTGGGGAAGTGTCCAGCCTTATTCGTTGCTAATGGGAGTATGCATTCTCACAGCTACTTTTAAGAGGAATCCAGCTGGCATCTAATAAAATTCAAAATCTGTCACTCCAGTGATCCAGCAATTCTCTGACTCCAGTCTGTCCCTAGAGAGACACTTCAGCTTCTGCATGGGGAGTGTGTATAAGCAAGTCTGCTGTCACAGTGATTTGGTAACAAATATGTCCATTCGTTGAAATTTAAGTAAACTCTAAATTGACATTTATACAGGAAATCGTGTACACCGTAAGTGTACAACTTGAATTTCTTGCATATGGAACACCTGTATATAGCATCCATCTGGAGAAACAGAACATTCCCTGCCCCTAGAAGCTTCTCTCGTATCCGTTTCCACACACACCCCACCCCAGCATCATCTCTATCCTGATTTCTGTTTTTTTTTTTTGAAACAGAGTCTTGCTCTGTCACCCAGACTAGAGGGCAGTAGTGCAATCTCGGCTCACTGCAACCTCCACCTCCTGGGTTCAAGCAATTCTTCTGCCTCAGCTTCCTGAGTAGCTGGGATTACAGGCACACACCACCACACCCAGCTAAGTTTTGTATTTTTAGTAGAAATGGGGTTTCACCATGTTGGCCAGGCTGGTCTTGAACAGCCGACGTCAAGGGATCCAACTGCCTATCCTGATTTCTCACAGTGTAGGTTAGGTCTGCCTGGTTTTGAATGTCATGTGAATGGAATTGTGTAGTGTGTGCTCATTTGTTCTGCATGTCTGTGAGATTCATCTGTATTACTGTGTAGCTGTAGATCTATCATTCTCATTGCTGTTTATCCATTAAAATTTTAATAGCTTTTAAAAACTGCGTAAGTCATACAGGTATGTTATAGAACATTGGAGAATCCACCAAAACACTCTCACAATGAAAATCACTCGAATACTCCACAACCCGAAAGAGAAAATTTCTGTGAATATTTGGTTATGTTTTCTCCTAGACTTTAAAAAACGTACCTTGCCTGGCACAATGGCTCATGCCTGTAAACCCAGCACTTTGGGAGGCTGAGGCAGGTAGATCACTTGAGGCCAGGAGTTCAAGACCAGCCTGGCCAATGTGGCAAAACCCCGTCTCTACTAAAAATACAAAAATTAGCTCGGTGTGGTGGTGCACACCTGTAATCCCAGCTACTCGGGAGGCTGAGGCACCAGAATTGCTTGAACTGTGAAGGCAGAGGTTGCAGTGAGCCAAGATGGTGCCACTGTACTCCAACCTGGGCAACAGAGTGGGCCTCCATCTCAAAAAAACAAAAAATTGGCTGGGCGCGGTGGCTCAAGCCTGTAATCCCAGCACTTTGGGAGGCCGAGACAGGCGGATCACGAGGTCAGGAGATCGAGACCATCCTGGCTAACACGGTGAAACCCCGTCTCTACTAAAAATACAAAAAACTAGCCGGGCGAGGTGGCGGGCGCCTGTGGTCCCAGCTACTCGGGAGGCTGAGGCAGGAGAATGACGTAAACCCGGGAGGTGGAGCTTGCAGTGAGCTGAGATCTGGCCACTGCACTCCAGCCTGGGCGGCAGAGCGAGACTCCGTCTCAAAAAAAAAAACAAAAAACAAAAAAAACAAAAATTTTTGCAAGGGTGGGCTTCATGCATGGAATGAATGAAGCTATACCCATCATTGTAGTATTATACAGAGTAGTTTCACTGCTCTAAAATGTTTGCTGAGTTTTTTAAAAAGCATAGTTAAGATTATACCATGTGAATTATTTGCAACTTCCTTCTTTTGACCACTAGGCTGCCTTGGAGAGTTGCTGGTACTGCCTTTTGGTCCACCACGTGTTTTGTTTTTCAAATTATTTATTGATTTTGAGATAGGGTCTTGCTGTGCTACCCAGGATAGTCACAAACTTCTAGCCTCAGGTGATACTCCTGCCTCAGTCTCCCAAAACGCTGAGATTTCAGATGTGAGCCATTGTGCTGGGTCCCACTGTGCTTTTTTCCTTTCCTTTTCTTTTCTTTTCTTTTTTTTTTTTTTTTAATTGAGACAGAGTCTCACTCTGTTGCCCAGGCTGGAGTGCAGTGATACAATCTTGGCTCACTTCAACCTCCACCTCCCAGGTTCAAGCTATTCTCCCACCTCAGCCTCCTGAGTAGCTGGGACTACAGGCATGCACCCCCCTGCCTGGCTATGATATGGGGTTTCACCATATTGGTGAGGCTGGTCTCAGACTCCTGGCCTCCTGACCTTGGCCTTCCAGAGTGCTGGGATTACAGGCATGAGCCACCGTGCCTGGCCTAGTGGTCCCTTTCTTTTAAAGTGCAAAGACTTAATATAGAATAGATAATTCAGGCTGGACACGGTGGCTCATACCTATAATTGCAGCACTTTGGGAGGCCGAGGCTGGTGGGTCACTTGAGGTCAGAGTTCGAGACCAGCCTGGCCAGCATTGTAAAACCCTGTCTTTACTAAAAATACAAAAATTAGCTGGACGTGATGGTGGATGCCTGTAATTGCAGCTACTCAGGAGGCTGAGGCAAGAGAATCACTTGAACCCAGGAGGCAGAGGTTGCAGTGAGCCAAGATCCCCCCACTGCACTCTAGCCTGGGCAACAGAGCAAGACTCTGTCTCAAAAAACAAAAACAAAACAAAACAAAAAAAGCACGAAAAACAAAAAACAAACCAAAAAAATTACACAAAGGATAATTCAGAGAGCTACACACAGAAGTCTGGAGCACTGGAGGGAAGAGGCCTGGGTAAATCCCTGTTCAGCCATTTAACTGTTTGGCCTCTGCTAAGTTACTTAGCCTTTCTGAGTCTCAGATTTCCTTATCTGCAAAGTGGAGATGATAATTCCCTACCCCCATATGCAGGGCGGTTGTAAGGAGTCAATTTACAAGATCACAGGGGTAATAAGCTTCCAGCATAAGCGTGAGGTCACAGTAGGCCAGCCGGAGACAGTGCGTAAAACCAGACTAGTACTTGTCAAGGGACAGGCTTCAGGTAGAAGGAATTCTAGGGCAGGAGTAAGGGTACCTGCAGGGGGTGGGCCTGTAATCCCAGCTACTTGGGAGGTTGAGGCAGGAAAAGCACTTACAACTGGAAGGTGGAGGTTGCAGTGAGCTGAGATCGCCCCACTGCACTCCAGCCTGGGCAATGAGAGCAAAACTCTGTCTCAAAAAAAAAAAAAAAGGGGTCCAGTGAACAAAATACCTGTTTGTGTATCTGACTGTATATATTTAACACACAGGCACATATGCACACACACGCACACGCGCACACACACGCACACGCACGCACACGCACGCACACGCACACGGACACGCACGCACACGCGCACGCACACGCACACGCACATGCACGCACACACGCACTCACGCACGCACACACGCACACGCACGCGCACACACGCGCATGCACGCACGCGCACGCACGCACATGC
This sequence comes from Macaca nemestrina, assembly GCF_043159975.1. Lineage (NCBI taxonomy): Eukaryota > Metazoa > Chordata > Mammalia > Primates > Cercopithecidae > Macaca > Macaca nemestrina. Next base: position 19,866,435 of record NC_092134.1, on the reverse strand, counting down.
ACATGGACGCGCACGCACACGCACACGCACGCGCGCACGCACGCACACACGCGCACACGCACGCACACACGCGCACACACGCACACACGCACACAGCGTTGTCCCTCAGTTTTGGGGAGGGAGTTGGCTCCAGGAGCCCTTGTGGAAGCTCAGGTCTCTTCTGTAACACAGCCGACTGTTTACATATAACCTATGCATATCCTCCATATCCTATAATCTCTACTTATAATACCTAATACAATGTAAATGCTATGTTAATAGTTGTTATACTGTATTTTAAAAATTTATATTCTCTTTTAGTGTTTTTCTTTTTAATCATGTTTTTTTCCTAGTATTTTTGGTCCTCAGTCAATTGAATCCAAGGCTGTGGAACCCAAGGACGTGGAGGGCCAGCTATAGAAGTTTGCTGCTGGCTTTTATTTTTACTTGCACACATATGCACTTTTCTATGCCCAATGACCTCAGTTGCTAAATGTCAAAAAGGACACAGTGGGGGCTTCCTCAGAGGCCTGCCTGTGCCCCACCTTGAGACCTGAGTCTTGTTAGGTAGGGTGCAGGGGCCTCCACCTGGGCCTGTCTGACCAGCATCCCTGGCTCGCTCTCCCCGCACAGGGGACTCCCCGCTGGTTCCCGGCAACAAGCTGGTCTTCTCCTCCTACCCCGGCACCATCTTCTCCTGCGACGACTTCTACATCCTGGGCAGCGGGCTGGTGAGTCCCCTTCTCTCGTCTCCTCCGTTCCTGGGGTGTTTGTCACACAGCGGCTCTGAGCCGGCAGGATGGATTCCTGCAGCAAGTGGGGACCAGGCTGCAGCCCAGTGCTGGGTGCCATGTAGGAGCCAGGGGTGCAGCGGAGGACCAGGTGGACGCTGCCCCACCTGCCATTCAGAGCCCAGACTCGCCCTTCTCCTGCTCTGGGGACTCGGACCACCACAAGGGCGTGTTTAAGTGTAGACCCCCAGGCCCCGCACAGGGCCCCCGAAACCTGCAGATGGCCTGGGGCTCTGCATGTAACCCTGGTTGTCAGGAAAGGCTGGACTTGGGGATGTTTGGGACTATCCCTGACCTCAGTGACCTCCCTTGTTTTTGTGTATTCAGGATGACTGTGCCCCCGCATCCCCAACGCTTCTCTCTCCTCCTGCCTCCCTCTTGCTTTCCTCAAAGCCCCTCTGACCTGACCAGGTTTGCTGAATAGAGGCTGTTTACAGTGTGTCGTTTTCATCTTTTTTCCTGGCTGGGGTCCAGACTTGTTTAGAAATCTGTCCCTGGCACTCCTCGCTGAGAAAGTGAACCCTTTGATCTCCAGGGCAACGCTACAGAGGAGAAAAAAACATCACTCTAAAGAACACCCTTAGCACAGAGAACGCCAGCTCCCTGCGGGGACGGGAGGGGCAGGCACTCTTCTTCTTGTCTGATCCCTTGCTTTTCTCTGAGTGTGGAACGAGGCAAGAGAGGGCCAGGCAGTGGGTGAGGTAACCCCCATGCTGTGGCCCAGGTGGGGAAGGGGACTGAGGCAGCTGGGGAGGGACACATGAAATGGTTCCACCTGATTACCAGGAAAAGGTCCAGGCAGGAAACTTCCCTTCCATCAGGGTCCCTAACTGTTTTTGTGCCATAAACCCCTTGGGCAGTCCAGGAAGCTGGTGACCCTCTTCTCAGAATAGTGTTTTAATTTTTATTATTTATTAATTTTTTTAAATAGAGATAGGGTCTCGCTCTGTCACTCAGGCTGGAATGCAGTGGTGTGATCGCAGCTCACTGCAACCTCCTACCTCCTGGGTTCAGGCGATCCTCCCACCTCAGCCTCCTGAGTAGCTGGGACTACCGGCACATGCCACCATGCTCAGCTAATTTTTAAATTTCTTGTAGAGATGAGGTCTCACTGTATTTCCCAGGCCAGTCTTGAACTCCTGGGTTCAAGGGATCCTCCTGCCTCAGCTTCCCAAAGTGCTGGGATGATAGGTGTGAGCCACTGTGCCTGGCAGAGTAGTGTTTTTAGATACATAAACCAAAATGTATAGGATTATGGAGGAAACCAATTATAGTGAAATATAGTTATCAAAACATAAGTAAACTTTTAGTATATATGTGCTGCTTTATTAACACACTGAATAATAAGATCCAGAGCAGGTGTGATAAATACCGTAAGTTAGAAGAAGCAAGGTGCATGAATGATACTTTAAGGTATGTACAGCCTTGTAATCTGATGGAAAAACTGTGATTTCTGATAGTGACAGTCCCAGTGACTGCTAATACCATTGTGGTGTGTCACGTTAACAGTGAAAAGAAATACCAAATTTCAGGATTTTTTTTTTTTTTTCAGAGATAGGATCTCACACTGTCATGCAGGCCTGAGTGCAGTGGGATGATCACAGCTCACTGCAGCCTCTATCTCCCCAGCCTCAAGTGATCCTCCCATCTCAGCCTCCCAAGTAGCTGGGACTATAGGTGCCTGCCACCATGCCTGGCTAATTTTTTTATTTTTTATTTTTATTTTTATTTTTTTTTTTGAGACGGAGTCTCGCTGTGTCTCCCAGGCTGGAGTGCAGTGGCGTGATCTCGGCTCACTGCAAGCTCCGCCTCCCGGGTTCACGCCATTCTCCCGCCTCAGCCTCCCAAGTAGCTGAGACTACAGGCGCCCGCCACCACGCCCGGCTGGTTTTTTGTATTTTTAGTAGAGATGGGGTTTCACCATGTTAGCCAGGATAGTCTCGATCTCCTGACCTCGTGATCCACCCGCCTCGGCCTCCCAAAGTGCTGGGATTACAGGCTTGAGCCACCGCGCCCGGCCAATTTTTTTATTTTTTGTAGAGACGGGTTTTGCCGTGTTGCCCAGGCTGGTCTCGACCTCCTGGGCTCAAGCATTCTGCCCCTCTTGGCCTCCCAAAGTGCTGGGATTACAGGCCCGAGCCACTGTGCCCAGCCCTTTTTTTCCTCTTTAAAGAGAAAAAAAAATCACATTTATGGATATGGCTATCTTTTAGCTGTTTTCAGCTTTTTGTTGTTGTTGGTGGTGATGGTGGGTTTTTTTTTTGTTTTGTTTTTTGTGGGGTTTTTTTTGTTGCTTTTTGTTTTTTGTTTTAGATAGGCTCTCTGTTGCCCAGGCTGGAGTGCAGTGGCGCAATCTCAGCCCACTACAACCTCCGTCTCCCAGGTTCAAGCAATTTTCATGCCTCAGCTTCCCTAGTAACTAGGATGGCACTCCATGCCATCGCCATGGCACTCCAGCCTAGGCAAGAGTGAGACTCCATCTCAAAAAAAGAAAAAAAAAATATGAGCCATGACTGATGAAGTACTGCCACTTGGTGGCAGCATGCCTAGGCTGTGTAACGGTCCCCTTGACCTTCCCACAGGTAACACTGGAGACCACCATTGGCAACAAGAACCCAGCCCTGTGGAAGTACGTGCGGCCCAGGGGCTGTGTGCTGGAGTGGGTACGCAACATTGTGGCCAACCGCCTGGCCTCGGATGGGGCCACCTGGGCAGACATCTTCAAGAGGTTCAACAGCGGCACGTGAGTGGGCTTCTGGCCCTGTGGCTTCCCCTGCACCAAGAAATAGACCAACCTCCCCTTTAACACTCAGACCCCCAGGGACCAGATGTGGCACCCAGGCCACACACCCCACGCCCTCCTTTGTTTCATACATGGGGAGACTGAGGCTAGGGAAGGAAAGGATTTGCCCCTCCCCTGCAGGCTCCTCAGCCTAGGAAGGAGTGCCTTGGTGGCAGTACAGGAAGAGCACTTGGAACCTGAAGACTCTCAAGGGGACAGCGGGGAGGGCTGTTTGAGGAGGTGGACGTGGGTGGATGGCAGGGCCTGTGAGCCAGAGACACTGGAACTGGGCAGTGCAGATCTTACAGCATCCGGCAGAGCAGCTGACCTAGGGAGCCATAGAATATTCTGGAACAGTCAAGCAGCATGACGAGAGAGGAGTTTGTGGATACCTGGTCATGCTGCAGTGTCAGGGTGTCAGCTGAATGGCCAGACACCCCCAGGCCCACTTCCTGTGATTCCTAGCTGAGTGGGACACTGGGGCGGGGAGAGCTGGGGAGGTGGCCCCAGGCTCTGTTCAGTCCTCCTTCCCCCTGCCCGGCAGGTATAACAACCAGTGGATGATTGTGGACTACAAGGCGTTCATCCCGGGTGGGCCCAGCCCCGGGAGCCGGGTGCTCACCATCCTGGAGCAGATCCCGTGCGTATCCTGGGAGGGAGGGGGTAGGGGCTTGGGGCAGAGGGGACTGCCAGGGTGAAGGCCCAGAGCCATGCTGGCACTGTGCAGTGAGGGAACGATCTTAGGAGGTTGTGGCTGGAAGAGAAGGTGTCCCTGGTGGGGGCTGAAGTTCAGGACTTAATCCTTCCCCCAGCCAATGGGGAGCCATCGGGGCTCCCCGAGCAGGGCAGTGCCCACAGGAGCCCCTTTTCTGATCACCTCCACCCCATCTCTCTTCTCGGTCTCAGCGGCATGGTGGTGGTGGCCGACAAGACCTCGGAACTCTACCAGAAGACCTACTGGGCCAGCTACAACATACCGTGCGTGCCTTCTCACCCCGCTCCCCGTCACCCTCGAGGGCATCCACCTTGCTACTTGCCCAGCTCCTTCCTAGGCAATATTTTTAAACCCACAGAACGAAGAATCCCAGCCTACCCCCTCTTCTGGCCAGGAGAGCCCAGACAGTTTGGCAGTGTAGTTGCGTGGCTTAGGTCAGCATCCATGTGACCTCTGGTTCTAACGCCCAGAGCAGGGTGGTGTGGGATGGCCAGGCTCAGGGACTGACCCCTGCCAGGGTCTGTGACTGGATCTGCCTTACTGGGCTGTACAGCCATCACCTCCTGAGGCTTACTTACTTTACCTGCATTTTCTCATTTGACTCTTAAAACTGCCACATGTGAGGCCGGGCGCGGTGGCTCAAGCCTGTAATCCCAGCACTTTGGGAGGCCGAGGCGGGCGGATCACAAGGTCAGGAGATCGAGACCACAGTGAAACCCCGTCTCTACTAAAAATACAAAAAATTAGCCGGGCGCGGTGGCGGGCGCCTGTAGTCCCAGCTACTCAGGAGGCTGAGGCAGGAGAATGGCGTGAACCCAGGAGGCGGAGCTTGCAGTGAGCCGAGATCGCGCCACTGCACTCCAGCCTGGGCAACAGCGTGAGACTCCGTCTCAAAAAAAAAAACAAAAAAAAAAAACTGCCACATGTGGTCACTAGAGTTCCTGTTCCCATCTCACAGATGATGAAACTGAGGCCCTGAGAAAGTACCTCACTTTCCCAAGTTTCCTCTGTTGGCGAATGGTGAAGGCAGGATTTGTTTTTTGTTCTGAGACAGAGTCTCACCCTGTCACCCAGGCTGGAGTGCAATGGCACAATCTCAGCTCACTGCAACCTCCGTCTCCTGGGCTCAAGCGATTCTCCTGCCTCAGCCTCCTGAGTAGCTGGGCTTATAGTCGCCAGCCACCATGCTTGGCTGATTTTTCTATTTTCAGTAGAGACAGGGTTTCACCATGTTGGCCAGGCTGGTCTCAAACTCCTGAGTCAAGTTATCCACCTGCCTTGGCCTCCCCAAGTGCTGGGATTACAGGTGTAAGCCACTGCACCCAGACTGAAGGCACGATTTGAAGCCATGTCTTTTGGGCCCCAGAACCCAAGCTCAGCCACTCCACCAAGCCACCCCCCAGCACAAATGGAAAGACATTATTGTTATCCCAAATGGCGTAGTTTTTTTTGTTTTGTTTTTTGTTTTTTGAGACAGAGTCTCGCTCTGTTGCCCAGGCTGGAGTGCAATGGCGCAATCTCGGCTCACTGCAGCCTCTGCCTTCCGGGTTCAAGTGAGTCACCTACTTCAGCCTCCCGAGTAGCTGGGATTACAGGCACATACCACCGTGCCTGGTTGATTTTTGTATTTTTAGTGGAGATGGGGTTTCACCATGTTGACCAGGCTAGTCTCGAACTCCTGACCTCAGGTTATCTGCCCCCCCCTTGGACTCCCAAAGTGTTGGGATTACAGGCGTGAGCCACTACGCCCTGTCTGAATGTCATAGTTGTAAGTGATAATGTCCTGGTGTGACTGCCCCTCCCCTCCCTGGCCACAACCTTGGCTGAGTGAGGCCAGTGGGGGGTCATGGGTGACCGTCCTTGTCCCCGGCAGGTCCTTCGAGACTGTGTTCAATGCCAGTGGGCTGCAGGCCCTCGTGGCCCAGTATGGGGACTGGTTTTCTTATGACGGGAGCCCCCGCGCCCAGATCTTCCGGCGGAACCAGTCCCTGGTACAAGACATGGACTCCATGGTCAGGCTGATGAGGTAGGTGCTGGTTGGGTGGTGGGTTGGGGAGAGGGAGGCCGCAGGAACACAGAACTTCCTATGTGCTCTTTGTACCAACTCATTCAAACTTTGCCGCCAGCCCCAGAGGGCCAGCAGGGGGTGGTCAGACGTTGGACACCAGTGCAGCAGCTCGGTGTCCGCGCTCCGCTTGGGTCCTGTCACAGTCCCCATAGCTAAGGGAGGATGCTAGACATTTCCTGAGTGACCTGTACTGCTGGGCACTATGCTTGGTACCAGAAACAACAGGTAGAAAACCTGTGCCCCCACTGTCCTGTCTCTTGTGTGGTGCAGAAATCCATCAAGTTCTTGCACTGGTGTCAATGTGTAAAGATGGCTGTGTTCCAAGAGAGGCTATCCGGGGACAAGCGGCTGCCTCACCTGGCTGGGGCGGTGGCATGGAGCTCTTCCCTGAGGATGGGTGCCTGAGCAGAGAGCTGAATAATGGAGGCAGAGTGACTTAGGTGAAGGGTCCAGGCCCCTGGCAGAGGAACTGTCGGGGGCAACGTGCGGTGGGAGGGGCTCATCAGGCTGAAGGCTGGCGGCTGTTAACCGGGCTGCCCATAAGGATTTGGGCCCCTGTCTTAACCTCTCCTTCCTGGGATGACTGATGTTCCCTCCTTTTCCCCATCCAGGTACAATGACTTCCTCCATGACCCCCTGTCACTGTGCAAAGCCTGTGACCCACAGCCCAATGGGGAGAATGCTATCTCTGCCCGCTCTGACCTCAACCCGGCCAATGGCTCCTACCCTTTCCAGGCCCTGCGTCAGCGCTCCCACGGGGGCATCGATGTGAAGGTGCTGCCTCCTCCCTAGGGCCTGGAGGCTGGGGGCCTGAGGGCTGTGGGTGGGGGGAGTCACCATCACCAGGGGAGTCACCATCACCAGTTTGGGGGAGGAGACAGGTTGGGGCAAAGCTGATGGCGGGACAGGAATGACAGTCAGAATTGGGTTGTGGTTGGGGTCACAGTAAAGGTGACAGTATGGGCTGGGCATGGTGGCTCACGCCTGTAATCCCAGCACTTTGGGAGGCCCAGGTGGGCAGATCACTTGAGGTCAGGAGTTTGAGACCAGCCTGGCCCATATGGTGAAAACCTGTCTCTACTAATAATACAAAAATTAGCCGGGCATGGTGGCGGGCGTCTGTAATGCCAGCTATTCAGGAGACTGAGGCATGAGAATTGCTTGAACCCGGGAGGCAGAGGTTGCAGTGAGCCGAGATCATGTCACTGCACTCCAGGCTGGGTGACAGAGCAGAGACTCAAAAAAAAAAGTGACAGTGCAGAATTGGGCTGTGGGGTCAAGGTCAGGGTAGGAGGCCGGGCGCCTGGATTGGGGCAGGCCAGGGCCCCTGCTCAGCTGCGGCTCTGCCCTGTCCCCAGGTGACCAGCACGTCGCTGGCCAGGATCCTGGGCCTGCTGGCGGCCAGCGGTCCCACGTGGGACCAGGTGCCCCCGTTCCAGTGGAGTACTTCGCCCTTCAGCGGCCTGCTGCATATGGGCCAGCCAGACCTCTGGAAGTTCGCGCCTGTCAAGGTTTCGTGGGACTGAGGCTCTGTCCCTGCTCTGCTGCTTTCGCCCCTGCTGACCCTCGGCAGGGCCACCCCGTCCCGAGGCCACCGGACCTCCAACCCCAGCCCCTTCTGGGGGCTTTGTTCTCTGATCTGGGGTCTGAATTATCTCCTGCTAGGGTGGGGCACGAACCTGATGGGGCTCAGAACTGACTCCCTCTCTCCCCCGAGGTGGGTGGGCACCACGGTGTCTCCTCTGCCCCCGCCCTGCATCTCCCACTCTCTGTTTCTCTCTGTTTCCTGCTGCTGCTCTCTCGATCTCATTCCCACCCCTGGGGCCCCTTCCTCGTGCTTCTCCTTCCTGAGGGCTTGGGAAGGTCCTGGGGTCAGACTCTGGGGCTCCCATGGGGTGGGAGGAGCCTGTTACAGCACCCTTCTCCCAGCTGCATTCCCACGGGTGGCCCTGGAGCTGGTGAGTTTTGTCTGGGCATTGTCTCCGGCTGGCGTTGCTCCTCCCAGCTCTGGCCCCTCTGCTCCCTCAGGAAGCAGTCCCTTCGTCTCCCTTTCTGGACAGCTTCCTTGAGGACAGAAACTTGAAAACAAACACAAACCAAAGTTTCTGGCCATCTGTGGCTGGAGGGTTCTGAATGTCCTCTCTCCATGTCAGGCAGAGGGTCAGCCCCCATGCTTCTGCCTCAGGCCCCCACCCCACCCCAGGCCTGTCCCTCACCTCAGGGCCATGCCCACAGCGCCCTGATGGAGGAACCAGACTGCAGGCTGTGCCACCATTAAACAAGAGTGGCTCTGGCCCCATGCTGTGCTTCTTGGGGTGGCAGGGAAGCCGGGGTCAGCGCCTTTTTTCCTCTCAGGTTTGCGTTCTGTGCCATCATCCCCCATGCAGCCTCCTGTACAGCCCTCTGTCTGTCCTTCTGTCCATTCACTCATCTGCCAACATACTCACCCGTCATCCATCTGCACAGCCTCCCACCCACCCATCCATCTTCCATCCATCCACCCACCTACCTATCCATTTATCATCCATCCACCCCGCCATCCACCCACCCATCCAACCATCCAATCATCCAGCCAACCATTCAGCCATCTCTATCTGTCCATTTTCTTTCTTTTCTTCCTTTCCTTTCCTTTTCTTTTTCCTTTTTCCTCATTTCTTTCCTTTCCTTTCCTTTCCCTTCCTTTTCTTTTCTTTTCTTTTTTCTTTTCTTTCTTAGGGAGTTTCACTCTGTTGCCCAGGCTGGAGTGCAATGGTGCAATCTCTGCTCACTGCAACTTCTGCTTCCCGGGTTCAAGTGATTCTCCTGCCTTAGCTTCCCGAGTAGCTGGGGTTACAGGCATGAGCCACCATGCCTGGCTAATTTTGTATTTTTAGTAGAGACGGGGTTTCACCATGTTGGTCAGGCTGGTCTTGAATTCCTGACCTCAGGTGATCCGCCCATCTTGGCCTCCCAAAGTGCTGGGATTACAGGTGTGAGCCCCCGTGCCTGGCCTCATCTGTCCATTTTCCATCCACTTACCCACCCACCCATTTATTCATCCAGCCATTCACTCATCCATCCACCAATGAGATCAGACAGGGAGGGAGGTTTTTATGTATTGATCTGTACACCACAGCATGGCTTACGAAGTTCTTACCTATCTATTATCCATCCACCCACCCATTTATCTACCCACCCATTCATCCACCCGCCCATCTAACTACCTATCCATCCATCCATCTATCCATCCACCCACCCACCAACCCATCCATCCATCCACCCACCCAGTCATCTACCCACTCACCTATCCACCCATCCACCTACCTATTTGTCACCCATCCACCCATCCATCCATCCAATCACCCATCCAACCATCCATCCAACCATTTTCATCTGTTCATTTTCCAGCCATCTACCCATTCACCCATTCACTCCTCCTTCCACCTACCTATCCATTTATCACCTATCTACCTATCCATCCACCCACTCACCCATCTATCCATCCTTCTAACCATTTATCCACCTATCTAACCATTTCCATCTGTTCATTTTCCATCCATCTACCCACACATTCACTCATCCATCTACCTACCTATCCATTTATCATCCATCTACACACTCACCCATCCATCCATCCTTCCGACCATTTATCCACCCATCCAACCATTTCCATCTGTTCATTTTCCATCCATCTACCCATCCACCCATTCACTCATCTATCCACCTATCCATTTATCACCTATATACCCATCCATCCACTCACTCATCCATCCATCCATCCATCCATTCATCTACCCACCCACCCATCCATCCACCCACCTATTCATTTATCACCCATTCATCCACACCCATTCATTCATATCCATCCATCCATTCATTCATCCAGATGTTTATGGAGCACCTATGTTCTGGGTCCTATTTGGGAGCCTTGTTAACCACCAAGACCTTCCTAAGCCATATTGTGGTGTACAGACTGATACAAAAAGAGGCTCTCTCCCTGTCTGATCTCATGCAGCCTGCCTTGGAGACAAGACTCTCCCAGTGTTGTGTGCTTGGAGAGAGGAAAGCACACAGCCCTGGAGTCAGAGACCTGGGTTTGAATTCTGTCTCCACCTCTTACTAGCTAGCTATGGACTCAACCTCTCTGAGCCTCGATTACCTCATCTGTGAAATGGGGTAATGGTGTGAGCAGCGTTTCCCTGGGGGATGTGATGCAGCCCATACGGGGCCTCATGCAGTCAGCATCTCTTCATTAGCAAACACTTATTGAACCCCTAGTACATGCCAGGCACTGTTATGAGGTCCAGGGGATACTTTATAACAAAAGGGACCAAAGCGTCCCTGCTCTTGTGAAGTTTACATTGGGGAGATAGTAAAAAAAAAAAAAAAAAAAAGAAATATGCAGTGTGTCAGTGCTGGTAAACGCGTGGAGAAAATAAAGCAAGGTTGGGGTATGGGGTTGGGAATTGACTTGTGGTTTTATCTTATTTTATTTTCCTTTTTATTATTTTTTTGAGACGGAGTCTCGCTCTGTCGCCAGACTGGAGTGTAGTGGCGTAATCCTGGCTCACTGCAACCTCTGCCTCCCGGTTTCAAGTTATTTTTCCTTTTTGTAGAGACAGAGTCTCACTGTGCCAACTAGGCTGGTCTTGAACTCCTGGGCTCAAGTGATCCTCCCACCTCGGCCTCCCAAAGTGCTGGGATTACAGGCATGAGCCACCACGCCTGGCCAACTTGTGGTTTTAAAAACTAACTTTCTGCTGGTACATTTCCCAATTATTCAGAGTGTTTTCATACCTGAGTCTCTCTTCCTTCTCAGGATAGCCCTGTTGGGAGAGGCTGGGGTTATCATTTATGTTTTACAGATGAGGAAGCAGGTTTGGGGCAGGGAGGTGACGTGCTCAAAGTCTGAAGACCTGGGCCCATCAGAGCCAGGATTGGAGCCCAGCCTGCCTTCCTCATTTCCTTGTGATGGTGCAGGCCCTGGTGAAACAGGCCACACCTACTGTGCTCCAGCCACTGAATCTTCACAGCCACTCCTGAGGCTGGGGCTTCCGGGAGACCCATTTTACAGATGAGCGAGTGGAGACCCAGGTGGTGGTTCTCACCCAGGATCACTTTCTTATTCCCTAGAATGATTCCGGCTGCTTTCTGTTTTCCAGGAGGTGGGGATAGTCATGAAGCCAGGCTGACTGCACAGAGCATACGGGGGTGGTCATGCAGATGGTCCCCGACTGGGATATCAGCTAGCTCAGCAAAGGCGGGACCCACCTTTCCAGAGGCAGCTGCGAAGGTAGTGCCACTTGACTCTGAGCACTGTGAGTTTCCCACAATCCTCAGCTTCAAGATGGCTGCTGCAGGCACCTCTATTGCTGCTGCCTCCCTGAAGGGTAAGGCTCTGGCCAGCTGGTCAGCCCCTGCCCACAGTGCCCCGGTGCCGCCTCTAGCAGGCTGGGGCTTTGTGCCAGGCTCAGGCTGGACAGTGGAAGCTGGAGGCGGTCCTATTCCAGGCAGGCTTTGGATCATTCAGATCTGTGTGATTTTTTTTTTTTTTAAGACAGAGTCTCACTTTTTTTGCCCAGGCTGGAGTGCAGTGGCACAATCTCACTCACTGCAACCTCTGCCTTGTGGGTTCAAGCGATTCTCCTGTCTCAGCCTCTGGAGTAGCTGGGATTACAGGTGGACACCACCACGCCTGGCTAATTTTTGTATTTTTAGTAGAGACGGGGTTTCACCATGTTGGCCAGGTTGATCTCGAGCTTCTGGCTTCAAGTGATCCGCCTGCTTTGGCCTCCCAAAGTGCTGCGATTACAGGCATGAGCCACTGTGCCCGGCTCTGAGTGACTCTTAAACTTCAGTTTGAACTTGGGGTCATCCAAAAAGTGCCTTGAGGGTGGGGTTCCCTCCATGCTCTGGAGCCAGCTCCAGTAATTTCTCTTTGAACTATGATACGGGCTTCAGCACATTCTTTCGTTGGAAGAGATGGTTCCATATTTGAGGAGGGTTTGCATGACATTGACTTCAAGTCCAACCACCCCTTCCCTCTCCCAGAGATGGTTGTCCAGTGTCAGCTCACACACCCCCAGGGGAGGGGGCCTCACTTCTTTACTTCCATTGGGTCTGTGATGAAATAATTCTGTGATGAAATAATTCTGACTTACCAGGAAGGACTTCCTATCAGAATGAAGTTGGCCTCCTCAGCTGCTTTTGCCTTCAGCGGAGGCAGCCTTTGTCCTACCCCAAGTCCCTCTTGTTTAGACACCTGCTTCCTGTGGTACAGGGATGCCCCTCTCCTGGCACACAAGACCAGCTGGAGTCAGGCTCCTGGCCTCACTCTGGGGCCCCAGTTGAGAACTGGGGCTGAGAGCAGACTTAGGGTCTGCTTATTAGAAGACCCCAAGGTCTTCCTTCTAAGGAAGGAAAGCAGGAAGGAAGACAGCTGATGACGGGAAAACACACAGGATCTTTGTTTCATAAATATATTTTATTTTTTCAATGAAAAAGTTTGCATATTAGAAAAATTTGTAAGGGTCAGGGGTGGGCTTCCTGGGAGGATGGCTGAGATGGTTCCTCAACCCTGGATGGTGGCCCTGTTTACCTTCCCTGGGAACAAGTTCTCGGGCAGGGTCACAGCTTTGAGGAATTCCTCACTGCTGTGATTCAGGTCTCTCCCATCCACCCTCCTCTGGGGACCTGGTGTGTTACTTGTGGGCACCTGTCATGCCAGCAAGTTGGCTAAGGATGGGCACAGAGCAGTCACACAGATACCAAAAAGGTCCAGTTCATAGCCTCATTGACTGCCGACCTTTGGCATCTGTATAGTGGGCTCCTGATAACAAGAAGTTAACCTGCACCTGGGCCACAGGCGCTCAACCAAACATACATCGAGGCGCTGGATAAAACTCCAGCCCCTCCAGGGGTCTCCTGGGCTAGGAGAGGACAGATCGGAAAGGGTCCGTCATCACTTGGGCAACCCATTTGTCATGCCCAGCTGTTCCTTGAGCGCCCGCAGCTGGGCCAGGCTGATGTTGCTGCCCCCACAGACGATGACCACGAGGGATGGCAGCGGGGCTTGGAGATTCCCCTCCCGTTGGAGCTTCTGGATCACGTGGCTGTAGACGGCAGCCAGGGCTGCCCCGCAGGCGGGCTCCACCAGGATCTTCTCATCATCTGCCGGAGAAGAGGAGTGACAGGGGTGTGGCCTGAGTTTCCCAGGGTGCACAGGAGCTGATAGGCCATTGGCAGGACTTGGGAATACTGAGCCAATCAGCTCTCAGCCCTGGCTGCAGACGCAGGTCCTGGACCGCACATCCCGTTATCACCCTGAATTGGCCCTTCCAAGCCTGAGCCAGGGCCTGGGTTTCGTTATGAGTGCTAACACTGATAGAATGAGTGTGGTTGCTTGAGCACTGTGTTGAGAAGAATTCTGAGGCATCATCTGAGCAAGAGTTCCATGGTTGATTAGCCAAGTGTGCAGCAGGTACAGAAGCATAAATGGTACTATTTTTTTCTCTCTTTTTTGCCATCCCTGCCCTAGACTGAACCCAGAAAGAGTCCAACCTAGTTACAGACCCACCTCTGAATGAATCCAACTCTGAGCCCCATGTTTTCCTTTTTTACTCTGGCTACCAGGAAACTCAGAAGCATTATTTTAAATACTTATTGTTTTCTGCTGCTATGGTTATCAGGCTTACTTTTCTATTTACTTTTCTATTATGTGTGGCTTTTGCTCTTCCATGTCTACACTGCATTGTATTACCTTCCGTTAATGGAAGGTTCTAGGCAGAGATGGAAGACAGAACTGTGGAGAAAATTTGGGGTGAGTGGGATCCCCAGTGGCACACCAAGTGGACAGCCACTTAGCTCCTGAGTCAGCGGGTCAGGTCACGAGAGATCCTGGCACATACCCACGAACTTCTCAATGGCGGCCACAGCCTCCTGGTCCGAGATAACTTCAGAGAAAATGGGGTGTTCCTGAAACAGCTTCAGGGCCTGAGCCCCCACGGTCTTCACACCCAGGGCCTTGGCAACACTGAGAGAAGTGGGAACCCAGAAGAGGATGGGAGTGGGGGAAACAGGAGAGAGATGGGGGCAGGGAGGGAGAGAAGGAGATGGATGTGAGACGGAGAAGGCAGTGAGTCCACGGGCAAGGGGGACAGGTGTCACCTCTGCAGCCGTAAAGCACTGAAAATCCTCAGGGATCCCCGAACCAAGTGGGGTATTCTAATAAGGTGAGAGTGTTTGAATTGGCATCACATAGTATATTCTTTATTATCACTATTTTTAATTTTTTTGAGACTGGGGGGTGTCACTATGTTGCCCACGCTGGTTTTTTTTTTTTTTTTTTTTTAATGGAGTGTTGCTTTGTTACCCAGGCTGGAGTGTGCAGTGGCACGATCTCGGCTCACTGCAATCTCTGCCTCCTGGGTTCAAGCAATTCTCCTGCCTCAGCCTCCCAAGTAGCTGGGACTACAGGTGCCCAACCACGCCTGGCTAATTTTTGTATTTTTAGTAGAGATGGGGTTTCACCATGTTGACCAGGCTGGCTTCAAACTCCTGACCTCAGGTGATCCACCCACCTTGGCCTCCCAAAGTGCTGGGATTACAGGCATGAGCCGCCATGCCCAACCCCAGGCTAGTCTTGAACTCCTGGGCTGAAGTGATCCTCCTGCCTTGGCAGAGCATCATATTCTGATCAACACTAAGTCAGGAGCAAATGCCTAAGAGGACCCTTGTTGTTCCCTGATAGGACTCCCTGCCTTTGCTCCGGGTTGCAACCTCTACCTGGTTAACCCTCATAAGGCTTAGTACCACTCTGCCTGCCCACATCCTGCTCTGTCCTTCAAGGCTCAGGATTAAGGCCACCTCCTCCAAGGAGTCCTCCTGGGAGAGTACTGAGTCCCACGGCCCTATGTGGAATTCTCAAATGGTACTCCCCTATAGTAACAAGCACCCTGATTACTTTTTGAGAAAGCATTAGGTGCCAAGCACTTCACAAGCATTATTGAATTCACACAAGAACTCTGCTGTTGTTAATTGGTTTGATTTTGGGAAGGGGAAACTGAGGCAGAGTATACAGTCATTTGCCCAAGGTCACACACCTAGGGAGTGCTGGAGCTGGGGCTGCAAGCAGGATCTGTATAACTTCAAGACCTGCGCTGGTAACCAATGTGTTGGCGCTGTCCCCAGCCCCCCGGGGTGACCACTGGCTCTGTTCCCAGCTCAACTGCCCCCTCTCCCTTCCCCAGGAGCATCTTGAGGGCCTTGGCCACCTCAGCCCTCAGCAGCACGTGGTTTACAGTAGGCACTCAGCCATGACGTCTTCAGTCCCTATAGTGTGGGACACAGAAGCTCCAGATGCCAGGCTCAGAAAGCCGGAAGAAGTTCTTATCTGGCTGGATTCAGTCTTCCCTATCTGTAGTGGAGACTATTGTCTGCCCTGGTGTCTTTTCTAGCTGCACATATGATCACCTGGTATAAAGACATTTCCCAGCCTCTCTGGCAGCTGCATGTGGCCATGTGACTACGTTCAGGCCAACAAAAGGTAAGTGGAAGTTTTGTGTCTGTCTTTGAAGGTTGGAGCATAGCCTTCTGCCCTTGCTTCCCCCTCCCTGCCACATGGAATGTGGGTGTGATAGCTGGCACTCAGGCAACCATTTTGGACCAAAAGGCTACATGCTAAGGATAATGGGGAAACAAACTTAATGGACCCGGGGCCCTGACTTTTCATGATAAAGTTCAATCTCATCTAAGCCACTGTTATTTGGGGCTTCTGTGTAATGGGGCCAAAACCTAATCCTAATTAAATACTATCTATCAGTCAGGCATGGTGGCTCATGCCTATAATCCCAGCACTTTGAGAGGCTGAGGTGGGCAGATCACCTGAGGTCAGGAGTTTGAGACTAGCCTGGCTAACACAGTAAAACCCCGTTTCTACTAAAAATACAAAATTAGCCAAGTGTCATGGCACTTGTACTCCAATTGGCACTTGCACATGCCATTGCACTGCAGCTTGGGCAACGAAAGCAAAACTCCGTCTCAAAACAAACAAACAAAAACTATCTATCAAAGGTTTGGGGCTTGGATATGAACTCCCTAGGAGCAAGACTTGGGTTTATGCGCCACTCTGTCCCCAGATCAGCCAGTGTCTTGCACACAATAGGGGCTCAGTAAATGGTTGGCAAAGTAATGAGGTATGTAAAACCTTGCCACAGAGGACTCAGTAAATGATTCCTATGCGGCCGGCCTTCCTTCCTTCCTTCCTTCCTGCCTGCCTGCCTGCTTGCCTCCCTCCCTCCCTCCCTCCCTCCCTCCGTCTCTTCCTTCCTTCCTTCCTTCCTTCCTTCCTTCCTTCCTTCCTTCCTTCCTTCCTTCCTTCCTTTCTTGCTTTCTTGCTTTCTTGCTTTTTTTTTCTTCCTTTCTTTCTCTCTTTCTTTTTCTTTCCTTCTTTCTTTCTTTCTTTCTTTCTTTCTTTCTTTCTTTCTTTCTTTCTTTCTTTCTTTCTTTCTTTTTTTCTCTCTCTTTCTTTTTCTTTTCTTTTCTCTTCCTTTCCTTTCCCCTTCCTTCCTTCCTTCCTTCCTTCCTTCCTTCCTTCCTTCCTTCCTTCCTTCCCTCCCTCCCTCCCTCCCTCCCTCCCTTCCTTCCTCTCTTCCTTCCTTCCTCCCTTTTTCTTTGTTTCTAGACAGGGTCTTGCTCTGTCACCCAGGCTGGAGTGCACTGGCATGATCATGGCTCACTGCAGCATCAGCCTCCTGGGCTTAAGCAATCTTCCCACCTTAGCCTTCTGAATACCTGGGACTATAGGTGTGTGCTGCCATGCCCAGTTAGTTAAAAAACAAAACAAAACAAAACAAAAACAAAAACAAAAAAACAACTTTTTTTAGAGGTGGGAATCTCTCTATGTTGCTCAGGCTGGTCTTGAACTCCGCCTCAAGTGATCTTCCTGCCTCAGTCACCCAAAGTGCTGGGATTACAGGCACAAGTCACTGTGCCCAGCCTCATATGAGGCTTTTCATGTGAGGAAGTGTGACGTGGTGGAGTCACACAGACTTGGGCTTGAGTCCAAGCTGTACCACTCACTGGATGTGACCCTGGGCAAGTGATCAAAGCCTCCATTTCCTCATCTGTAGAACAGGCTAACATCAGGATCTATCTCGAAGCCAGACCTAAAGGGGACTCCCCAATGCTTGCTGGACACCTGAGGGAGGCACCCCAGCTGCTCACCTGGTGATCTTGGGCAGGGAGACGAGCTTGCCTGCGGTGGTGGCGGCGTGGAAGCTGTGGGCGCCAAAGGTCTCCATGGCGATGACAGGCACGTCCACCCAGCCCACCTCCTGCAGCCCCTGGACCACTCCACACAGCAGGCCCCCACCGCCCACTGACAGCGCGATGGCCCCCGGCTTTTCCCACAGTGCCTCCTTCAGCTCTTTCACGATGGAAGCGTGGCCTTCCCTGGAGGGTGGGGAGAGGGGGTGGCGGGTCAGGGCTAGGCTTCCTGGAGACACCAGCTCAGGTTTGCACCGGCCTCATCCCAGCTGATGGGGCCTGGAGCTACTTCCCTCCCCACCCGCCACCTCGGCTTCCAGCTGCCAGCATCTGTGTTTCTACCTGAGGACTTTCTCTGGCCACCTGAGCTACCTGCAAACAGAGTCAGGAGATGGCAGCCCCTTAGAGGAGCCCTCAACCAACGGCTACGGGTCGGCGAACAAACTCCCCTGCTCCTTCTCCCAGGGAGAGGGAAACTGTGGCCCACCTTCTACACTGGCTCCCAGGGTCCCCAAGGGATTAAGCTCCAGCCACCCACAGTGGCCACCTGCCCTTGAAAGCCCCCTTCCTGACATTTTGGGCTGGATGATAGAAAAAGAAAAAAGAAAAAAGCCAGCCCCCTGCCTTCCCCAGCTCACTTCCCCACTCCCCCACTGAATCGCCTCCCAAATAAACTCCTTTCCCTGAAACCTTTGTGCCCGAGTCTGCTTCCCCGAGGACTCAGCTGCTGACACTTGGACCCTGTGTGCTTGCATGTTCAGCCTTGGGTGTGTTGTGGGTGCAGCCGTGGAGAATGGGCAGTTGGTGCACATGTGTGTGCACCTGCTGCTGCACCTGGGTGTAACATGTGAACATGTGTGTTTCTTCTTTCTTTTCTTTTTTTTTTTGAGATGGAGTCTCACTCTCTTACCCAGGCTGGAGTGCAGTGGTGCGATCTTGGCTCACTGCAACCTCCACCTCCTGGGTTCAAGCAATTCTCCTACCTCAGCCTCCCTAGTAACTGGGATTACAGGCATGTGTCACCACGCCCGGGTAATTTTTGTATTTTTAGTAGAGATGGAGTTTCACCATGTTGGTCAGACTGGTCTCAAACTGCTGACCTCAAGTGATCCTCCCACCTTGGCCTCCCAAAGTCTGGGATTACGGGTGTGAGCCACTGTGCCCCGCCTCAGTGTGCTTCTACATGGTGGTGTGTGCACACATGTGCAGCTGCTGTGCATGAGGATGCGATGATGTGCATCATAGCAATGCCTGCCCGGTGATATAGGGCAGTGGCTGCCACCCCCACCGAGTGACCGTGAACTCCACATACCAGATGAGGGGGTCGTCAAAGGGGGGAATGTAGACCCAGCCTGGGTTGTTCTTTGCTAGGGCCTTGGCCAGCTCGAAGGCTTCATCCAATAACTGCGAAACCACAGGGAAGATGGGAGGGGGTGAGGCACAGGGGGGACCCTGTCCAGCCACCAGGTACCCTCTCTCTGCCCTGCCCTGGGTCAGCACTCACCTCACCCACCACCTTGACTGTGGCACCTTCATTCTTGAGGCGCTCAATGGTGAGAGCAGGTGTGGTGCTGGGCACGACGATGGTCGCAGGGACGCCCAGTTGCCTGGCTGCATATGCAGCTGCCATGCCTGCATTTCCTGCTGCCAGGGTCGGGGGTGGAGAGGGTGTCAGTGCGGGAGCATCTGGGAGCCCAGGCAGGACTGCTTACCCTCTCCTGGGGGCTCTGGAGTTCCCCCCTCACCTCCCCACCCTGGGTGACTGCTGGCCTCCCCCTGGAATTCCAAACTGCTGGCTGCTGCCAGTGTTTTCAATGGCACATTGCTGGGGAAACCAGGGCTCAGAGAAGCGGAGTACTTGACCCCAGGACACACAGCAGAGGACAGGATGGGGAAGCAGGTCACTTACCCGAGGAGCAGACAAAATGTGCACAGCCTTGCTTGGCCCACTGTGAAGACAACAGGAGAGGCACTCAGGCCCACCTCCCAGTCATTGCCTGTGCTCTTCCTGTCCACCTAGAATACCTGCCAGGATTCCACTGGACACAGACCTTTCCTTCACTCGGAATTTGTTCTACCCTTGTCTGAGACTGCACCGCCCCTCTCCAAAGAGACTGGCTCAGGAAGGGGTGGAGGAAAACAGGCGACTGATGGCTCTGGGATCAGTCCTGAGGGACCCTCCTGGAGGGGCACCCCTCCACCAGAGGAAGCCCTAATGGTGGACGCTCAGTCATTGTGGGGAGTCAGTAGGCTTATCCCACGATGACTTTAATTTCACACAGCACTGGCCCTGCCCTGGTGAGGAAGGAGGACCTGCCACCCCTGTCCAGACGATGCTGACCCGGTCCCGTACCCTCTTGCAGAAGTGCCCAATGCCCCGGATCTTGAAGGAGCCGGAGGGCTGGGCACTGTCCATCTTGAGGTAGACGCTGGTGCCGGCCACTTTGGACAGGGCCATGCTGTCACGGATGGGGGTCCTCACGTGCAGGGGTTCTCCGGACATCATTACTGGCAGAAACGAAGGAAACCCAGAGGGTTAGGAGAGCCAGCCAGAGTGACCCCTTCCTTCGCTTCCCAGCAAGCCAAGCAAGGGCTCAGACCAGACAGCATCCTGGAGACCTGGGCTCTAATCACAGGTAGGCCACCTACTCGCCATGTGACATCAGACAGGAAATCACGCTTTGGCCTCAGCTCTGTCATCTGTAAAATGGGGACAGGTATCACCCTCCACTCCTGACTTCTCACACATTTGCTGGGAGGCTGAAGAGATAACACTCAAACCTTGTAGCTTTCAAAATGCATGAGGTGAGGCTGGGCACAGTGGCTTATGCCTGTAATCCCAGCAATAGGGAGGCCAAGGCAGGTAGGTCACAAGGTCAGAATTTTGAGACCAGCCTGGCCAACATGGTGAAACCCTGTCTCTACTAAAAATACAAAAAATTAGTTGGGCATGGTGGTGCGTGCCTGTACGCCCAGCTACTTAGGAGGCTGAGAAAGGAGAATCACTTACTTGAACCCAGGAGGTGGAGATTGCAGTGAGCAAGATCGCACCATTGCACTCCCGCCTGGGCGACAGAGCAAGACTCTGTCTTGAGAAAAAAAAAAAAAGAAGAAGAAGAAAAAATAAATAGCTAGGCATAGTGGCAGGCACCTATAATCCCAGCTACTCAGGAGGCTGAGGCAGGAGCATCACTTGAACCCGGGAGGTGGAGTTTGTAATGAGCCAAGATCAAGCCACTGCACTCCAGCCTGGGCAACTGAGTGAGACTGCTTCTCCAAAAAAATAAAAAATAAAAAATAGTCTATCTATCTATGCGAAAATTCAGGGACACCCACACACATATCCACACACACATACTCCATCCACACACACACACACGATCCACCCCCACACACAATCCATCTACCACACACGATCCATCCACACACACACACAATCCATCCATACACACACATATAGTCTACATGTTTCTTTTATTTTTAAAAATTTTTTATTTGAATTTTGTTGTTGTTCACATGTTTCCATGTGCACAGAGCATCTTGGAAAACACATGTGACAGGCTGGCCAGGGTGGGGCTTTTGAGGAGAGCTGGCCCTCAGGATCATAGCACCCACCTTTTGCATGGTTTGAATGTTTTACCCATGTGCCTCTATTACTTACTTAAATGCATACATTAGAAAAAAACCCTGGCAGCTGGCTCTTCTGACATGCAATTCCAAGTATCTTGGCTTAAATGGACGATCCCAGGACCCAGCAGAATGCCTAACTTTTGGGAAGCCCAATATTCAGTTAGGAAAAGCTATTTCGTAATTACTAATTTTGTCATAATTATTATATCATTGACTAATCACTTAGCTTTTAAATTTTATTTATTTATTTATTTATTTATTTATTTATTTATTCTGGTAGAGGTGGGGTCTTGCTATGTTGGCCAGACTGGTCTCCAACTCCTGGTCTCAAGTGATCTGCCCGCCTCAGCCTCCTAAACTGTTGGGATTACAGGCATGAGCCACAGCACCTGGCTTGCTGTTATTTTAAGTCACATTTTGGGGTAGTTTGGTACACAGCAACAGGAAGCAGACTATTAACATAATTTGCCCGAAGTCACACTGTGAGTGAGGCAGGGAGGCAGGATTTGAACTCACCCAGGAGCAGTTGGCTCCAGGGCTCAGGCTCTCTCTGAGACCCCATGGGCATGGCTCAGGCTCCCGCTTCTGGGATGGGCTCTCAGGGATGAAGCAGTTGGGGTGGCCTGGGGTCTAGCCACAGCCACATCTGCCCACCCAGCCTTTCCATCTCCCCCACCTTCCGCTGAGAGTCCCAGGGTGGATTTGATTCTCTTCAACTTGGGCCCGGCCAGAAGAGATTAGCAGGCGTTGGCTGAGGAGTGTTCTGGTTCCCCCTCCCGCCACCATCCCAGAAGGCCAGGCAACGGTGGCTAGCCAGAGACCCATCTCCAATGCCACCTCATCCACCCCCTGTCCCGGGCATTCCTGAACTGGACATCCATCCCCCCGTCCCAGAATGAGCCAGACATCCCTTGGTCAGAGGGAGAATGAGGGGTGGGGATCCCAACTGCCCCACCAGCCTTAGCATTCCCTAACTAGGTCACCCCTTGTCTATATGAATTAACTGACATTCGGGGCCTGGGAGGGGAACTTGAACAGACACCGTCTCTCTGCTGGATCTCTTGAATAAAAGTCAGAGACTGGGGCACACTTCAAAACAGGACGTCCCCAAATCAGAATGAACTTTCAGCTCCTGGAGCTTAATCCCCAAACAATGGGATCCTGGATTTTATTTATTTATTTGTAGAGAATCTCCCTCTGTCGCCCAGGCTGGAGTGCAGTGGTGCGATCTCAGCTCACTGCAACCTCCACCTTCTGGGTTCAAGCAATTTTCCTGCCTCAGCCTTCTAAGTAGCTGGGATCACAGACGTGCACCACCATGCCCGACTAATTTTTGCGTTTTTAATGGAGACAGGGTTTCACCATGTTGGCCAGGCTGGTCTCGAGCTCCTGACCACAAGTGATCCACCTGCCTCAGCCTCCCAAAGTGGTAGGATTACAGGCATGAGCCACCACGCACCCAGTTCTGACTGACTTGGCATTAAAGGCCGGTGTAGGTCACCAAGGCCTGGCCTCAGGGACAACCGGGGTGGGAATTGGAGGAGCCGGCCACGGAGACCCTTTTCAGGTGGATTTGGGGCTCCATTTGTCCCAGGCGGTGCCTTCAGGTAAAAGGCCAGGGCTCCCTCTGCAGGCAGCCCCTTCTCTGCCGCGGCTTTCCGTGAAGCGAGCATCCGTTAACTGAATCCAGCCTGCCAGTCCCACCCTGCCCCAAGGATCAGAAGACTTCAGAAGACGTTGTGCCTGGGGAGGAGGAGGGAGGCCCTGAAGCTGCTGTCTGCACACTCGACTTCGGCAGTCGGAAGCCGCCTTCCCTCTCACTTGGTTCTCAGTAAGCATTCAGTCAGTATGAACTGTTACGAAATCTGGGCTAGACACCTTAAGTGCAGGTCATCCTTTCACCCTCACAGCCTGAGGAGGAAGGTGCTACACTCATCCCCATTCTACAGATGTGGAAGCTGAGGCACAGAACTGGACACAAACTCAGACAGTGTTTAGGCCCGACTGGCTCTTTTTAAAAAATTTGAGACAAGGTCTTGCTGTGTCACCCAGGCTGGAGTGCAGGGGTGCAATCATTGCTCGCTGCAGCCTCGACCTCTTGGCCTCAAGCGATCCTCCCAACTCAGCCTCCCCAGTAGCTGGGACTACAGGTGTGCACCACCACACTCTACTAATTAAATTCTTTTTTTAGGTCAGGAGTTCGAGACCAGCCTGGCCAACATGGTGAAATCTCATCTCTACTAAAAATACAAAAACTAGCCAGGCGTGGTGGCACACACCTGTAGTCCCAGCTACTCGGGAGGCTGAGGCAGGAGAATTGCTTGAACCCAGGAGGCAGAGGTTGCAGTGAGCCCAGATTGTGCCATTGTGCTTCAGCCTGGGTGACAGAGTGAGACCTCCGTCCAAAAAAAAAAAAAAAAAAGTTTTTTGTTTTTTTTTTTTGTAGAGATGGGGGTCTCACTCTGTTGCCCAGCTCAGTCTCGAACTTGTGGCCTCAAGCAACCCTCCCGCCTCAGCTTTCCAAAGTGTTGGGATTACGGGCATCCGCCACCATGCCCAGCCTTGACGGACTCTTTCTATGCCTCCCTCTTCCCCTGGGAAACCACAGGCTACCCCAGGACACTCCAGTCCTGAGGTGGGACTGAGGATGGGGCCACTTACCCGACAAAGGTGATGGGTCTGAGCAGCAAACAGAGCCAAGCCAGCGAGGGAGGGAGGGATCAACTGAGTAGATAGCCCACGAAGAGAGGGGGCTGAGGACGGGTGGGCAGTCTTCTGAATGGTCCCAGGGGCTACCCAGTCCTGGGCTTTATTCCCCTGGCACCTCTGGGCAGCCAATGGGGCCCTGGGGCTGGCTACACCCTCCCTCCCCGCCGCCAGGATCCACCCCCCTGGCTCGAGGCCACTGGGGCTCTCAGAAGGGAGGGGGAATCTGGCCAAGCTTTCTTCTTTGGCAGCTTCCTCCTGCCTTTCCCACAACCCATTCCTCCTCCCTCTTTCCACTTCCTCTTTCTGTCCTCAGTTTTGTGAAAGGAAAATAAAAAATTGGGACCCCAACTCACTATGCCAAAAGAAAAAAAATTAAGCTAAAGGCTGAGTCATGCAAGAAACTGCCTATCCTTTAGTTCCTAAGCAGATAGCTTCAGATGAAAGGTTAAATATTGGCCCGGCATTTTGGGAGGCCGAGGCGGGTGGATCACCTGAGGTCAGGAGATTGAGACCTGCCTGGCCAATATGGTGAAACCCCATCGCTACTAAAAATACAAAAATCAGCGGGGTGTGGTGGCACGTGCTACTCAGGAGGCTGAGGCACAAGAATTGCTTGGACCTGGGAGGTAGAGGTTGCAGTGAGACGAGATCTCGCCACTGCACTCCAGCCTTC
Source organism: Macaca nemestrina (assembly GCF_043159975.1). Lineage (NCBI taxonomy): Eukaryota > Metazoa > Chordata > Mammalia > Primates > Cercopithecidae > Macaca > Macaca nemestrina. The sequence goes on along the minus strand of NC_092134.1, from coordinate 19,841,844 downwards.
GCAAAAACAACAACAACAAAAAGGTTAAATATCCCCACAGGTCGCTACTCTATGTTCACGTTATCTTATGTAAGCGTCGATTTATTGAGATCAAGACAAATATGTCATTGACTATTTCCCTATCTGCCCCTCTTCTCTTGCAAACTGTGGATTTGGTAATGTGACCATACCTTCCTTCTTTCCCCTCCAGCTTGCTTTTCTCATTTAAATACTGACACCCTAAAGTCATCTCTGGAGAAAAGCACAGACCTGTCTCCCAGGTGCGTTCTTAACCTTGGCAAAACAAACTTCTAAATGGATTGAGACCTGTCTCAATCTTTTTGATTCTTTTTGACTTACAGATTGGAGACTCATGAAAGGGACCCTGGGTGGAGGTGGCCCTGACCTTTGACTAATTTCCTGTTGGTGCTTGGTACCAGCTTGAGCTATCTTTTTTCTTTTTTTCCTTTGAGTCAGGGTCTTGCTCTGTTACCCAGGCTGGAGTGCAATGGCATGATCTCAGCTCACTGCAACCTCCATCTCCTGGGTTCAAGCGATTCTCCTGTTTCAACTCCCCAAGTAACTGGGAGTACAGGCATGTGCCACCACACCCGGCTAATTTTTTGTATTTTTAGTAGAGATGGGGTTTCACCATGTTAGCCAGGCTGGTCTTGAACTGCTGACCTCAAGTGATCCACCTGCCTCGGCCTCCTAGAGTGCTGGGATTACAGGCATGAGCCATCACGCCGGCCTTGAGCTATCTTGATTGCCCCCCAAAATAAGACAATTTGCTGAGGCCTGGGAGCTCCCCACCTCCGGAGAACTCCTGATCTCCCCAAATTGGTTGATATCTAAGGTTGATTTCCCTGAACAGCTACTTTTCTGCGTTTTACTAGTTTTCAACAAGGAAGGTGAGTTTTCCGGCTTCCATGATGACGGCAAGTAGGCACCTCCTTTCTGGAGTTTCACTCGTGTCCGGCAGGGATGGCAAGTGTGAGTTTTCCCTGCTTCTAGGATGGTAGACAGCAGTCTTCAGCCTGGCTCCCATGACTAGAAGTTACGATTAACAACCAGCTGGTCTTAATTTCGCCCTACTTTTAGAGCACTCAGTAACTGCATAAATTGCTCGACTGTTTGTTTCCTTTGCTTGACTGTTCTTGTTCCTGTTGTTGTTTTTGTTGTTTCGGTCTGTTTTCCATCGGATTGGACCAACTCCACTTGACTTGGTCAAATTTGAAAGAAAGTTTCAAATTATGGCGAACAAGGTCTTATGAATCGGCTAAATTCCAGCAGCTAGGAAAAAAAAAAAAGGAAAAAGAAAAAACAGCCAGAAAAAGAAAAAAAAAAAGAGAGAGAGAGAAGGATTTTGATTACCTGAGGGGCGTTATTTACATAACAAGGCCATCTTTTGCCAGCCAAGCCAAATTGAAAGAGGCTACTGGCTGTCACCTCACTCTACTTCGGTAGCTAAGATTCTGTCCCTTTTTCACCACCGTGGCCTGGGCTTGGTTCCTAAATCAAGTCCTTTCTGGTTTGATATTTGTGTTACTTTTGAAATATCAGCAGTTTGTCCCTGCTAAAATATGGTAATGAGATTTAAAAGGATTTTTTAAAGAGCTCAATGGTTAAAAGCTTAATTAAACGCCATATCCAAGATGCGTGTGTGTGTGCGTGCGTGTGTGTGTGTGTGTGTGTGTGTGTATTTATTTATTTATTTATGGGACCTTAATGCATTTTTTTTTTTTTTTTTTTTTTGAGATGGAGTCTCGCTGTGTCTCCCAGGCTGGAGTGCAGTGGCGTGATCTGGGCTCACTGCAAGCTCCGCCTCCCGGGTTCACGCCATTCTCCCGCCTCAGCCTCCCAAGTAGCTGGGACTACAGGCGCCCGCCACCACGCCCAGCTAGTTTTTTGTATGTTTAGTAGAGACGGGGTTTCACCATGTTAGCCAGGATAGTCTTGATCTCCTGACCTCGTGATCCACCCGCCTCAGCCTCCCAAAGTGCTGGGATTACAGGCTTGAGCCACCGCGCCCAGCTTTTTTTTTTTTTTAATGCATTTTTTCTCTCCTAGGATCTGGTTTTTTTTTGAGATGGAGTCTTACTCTGTCGCCCAGGCTAGAGTGTAGTGGTATGATCTCAGCTTACTGCAACCTCCACTCCCTGGGTTCAAGTGGTTCTCCTGCCTCAGCCTCCCAAGTGGCTGGAATTACAAGCGCACGCCACCACGCTGGGCTATATTTTTTGTATTTTTAGTAGAGACATGATTTCACCATGTTGGCCAGGCTGGTCTTGAACTCCTGGCCTCAAGTTATTCACCGGCCTTGGGCTTCCAAGGTGCTGGGATTATAGGTGAGAGCTACCCCACCTGGCCAGGATCTTGTGTTTTGAGAAAAAGTTTTATTTTTTCTTCTTAGTTGACTGAATTCTGTTTTCTCCAATTTACTTCTGCTTGTCTCCTTTCTCTTGCCACCCCCTACAGCTCGAGGAACCTAAAATAATTTCTGACAGTTTGGGATTCCTTAAGGAAAACAGAGAAGGTGCCAGACTCCTTTTTGGGGAGAAACCTCTGTTTTTCCTTATGGATCCCTAAGAGTATAAACAGGTAAGTTCCTCTCAGAACTTCAACTGCTTGCTTTTGTAATGTGTTTTACTATGTTTTGTAATGTGTTCCTTTTCTGCGTTTTTGACTAAAATCGTTATTACAACGGGGGCTACTCTTGGATGTTTAAAATAAGAGAGGGTCTGGATGTGGGCCTAGTTATATAAAGAAAAATTTTTTTAAAGATAAGAGAGGGTATGATTTAGACACTTAGAGAAATGTCTTTGCAACAAAGTGCACTGTAAAAGCATCACGCAGCCTACGTCCACCATGTCATTCTCTTTGGGGACCCAGAATTCACTGTGGGCTCTGCCCAGAGCTCCGAGTTCCAGTTAAAAGATAGAAACTAAATTTAAAACTACCTATCTAAATAAAATAGATTTATAAATAGATTTATTTAGCAGATTTCTATAACTTTATGTTTGATTTGCTTTTTTTTTTTTTTTTTTTCAGACTCTGTTGCTCAGGCTGGAGTGCAGTGGTGCGATCATGGCTCACTGCCGCCTTGACTTCCCAGGCTCAAACAATCCTCCCACCTCAGCCTCCCAAGCTGGTCTTGAATGCCTGAGATGGGAGGAGGTCAAGCCATCCTCCCATCTCAGCCTCCTAAAGTGTTGGGATTACAGGTGTCAACCACCATGCCAGCTATGGCATCCATTTTAAATCTCTCTAACACACCCAGACCCTCTTTCCTCTCTTTCTGTACTTTGAGATAAACATTTTGCTATCTGATTTTCATTTAAGAGTTGTTTATTTAGTATGTAAATTTAGGGCTCTCTAGCTGGCAGTTGCCTAGGGTAATGAAACAGGTTATCCAGAAATTAGAGGTTGGGCTGAGCGTGGTGACCAGCACTAATTCCAGCACGTTGGGAGCCCAAGGTGGGAAGATGGCTTAAGCCCAGGAGTTCAACACCAGCTTGGGCAACATAGTGAGACCCCATCTCTACAAAAAATAAAAAATTAGCTGGGTGTGGTGGCCTGCACCTATAGTCCAAGCTACTTGGAAGGCTGAGGTGGGAGGATCACTTGAGCCTGAGTGGTTGAGGCTGCAGCGAGCCATGCCCACACCACTGCACTCCAACCTGGGCAACAGAGTGAAACCCTGTCTCAAAAAAAAAAAAAAGCCGGGCGCGGTGGCTCACGCCTGTAATCCCAGCACTTTGGGAGGCCGAGGCGGGCGGATCACAAGGTCAGGAGATCGAGACCACGGTGAAACCCCGTCTCTACTAAAAATACAAAAAAAATTAGCCGGGCGCGGTTGTGGGCGCCTGTAGTCCCAGCTACTCGGGAGGCTGAGGCAGGAGAATGGCGTGAACCCGGGAGGCGGAGCTTGCAGTGAGCCGAGATCGCGCCACTGCACTCCAGCCTGGGCGACAGAGCGAGACTCCGTCTCAAAAAACAAAAACAAAACAAAACAAAACAAAAAAAAAACAAACAAACAAACAAACAAAAAAAGCCGGGCGCGGTGGCTCACGCCTGTAATCCCAGCACTTTGGGAGGCCGAGGCGGGCGGATCACAAGGTCAGGAGATCGAGACCACGGTGAAACCCCGTCTCTACTAAAAATACAAAAAATTAGCCGGGCGTGGTTGTGGGCGCCTGTAGTCCCAGCTACTCGGGAGGCTGAGGCAGGAGAATGGCGTGAACCCGGGAGGCGGAGCTTGCAGTGAGCCGAGATCGCGCCACTGCACTCCAGCCTGGGTGACAGAGCAAGACTCCGTCTCAAAAAAAAAAAAAAAAAAAAAAAAAAAAAAAAAAAAAAACAAGGAAAGAAAAGAAAAAAGAAAAAGAAATTAGAAGTCTTAAATAGGAGGAAAAAAAAGGAAGTCTTATGAATTCATAAGATCTCCCTCTGTGTCTAATACATGTATATATATATGTGTTGTATATCTAATGTTACTACTAAAAATAGATAAAAAGAGCTTTAATTAAGTGATTTAAAGAAAAAAGTACTTAAATCAGATACTTTATCAGAAAAATAGACACTCTAAGCCCAAATGCTTTCTCAGGTTCACAAAACTTGGGACACCAATTCACTCTGCCAAAATTGAGCTGGAAGCTGAGTCACGCAAGAAGCTGCCTTTCTGTTCATTCCTAAGTAGAGAGCTACAGTAGAAGGTTAAATATCCCCCACAGCTACTCTATGTTCACCTTATCTTACGTAAACTGCCGATTCATTGACTTGAGACAAACACAGACCTGACTAGTCCCCTGCCTGCTCCTTTTCTCTTGAAACATGTGGATTCAGTAGTGTGACTGTACCCCTTCCAGCTTCCAGTCTGCTTTTCCCCTTTAAATATTGAAGACCTAAAATCATCTATGGAGAAAGGCATGGACCTGTCTTCTAGTCACGCCCTTGCCCTTAACCTTGGCAAAATAAACTTTTAAATTGATTGAGAACTGCCTCAGATACTTCCCTTTTCTTTTCTTCTTTTTTTTTTTTTTGAGATGGAGTCTCACTCTGTTGCCCAGGCTGGAGTGCAGTGGTGAGATCTCGGCTCACTGCAACCTCTGCCTCCAGGGTTCAAGCGATTCTCCTGCCTCAGCCTCCTGAGTAGCTGGGATTACAAGTGCCCACCACCATGCCCAGCTAATTTTTTGTGTTTTTGGTGGAGACGGAGTTTCACCATGTTGACCAGGCTGGTGTCGAACTCCTGACCTCAAGTGATCTGCCCACCTTGGCCTCCCAAAGTGCTGGATTACAGGCATGAGTCACTGGACCCGGCCTGATAGGTCTTGATTTATAGTTTCTTCACTTGCAAATGGGGACAATATCTACTTTCCAAGAACTGTTAGGAAAATGGAATAAGGATCGTGTGAGATAATGCACTGAAAGTTGCTAGCGTGTGCTTTTCACGTAGTAGGTGCCCAAGAAACAGTAACAGTAATAGAGCGAGAATGTTTAACAGCCACTGAGCCCTCAGCAAGTACCAAACCACAGAGGAGGCAGGTACTGTTATTATCCCCATCTTACAGAAAGGGAAACTGAGGCACATGAGATTGTCATTTGCCCAAGATGACCCAGGTAATAAGAGGGAGGAGCTAGGCCGGGCGCGGTGGCTCAAGCCTGTAATCCCAGCACTTTGGGAGGCCGAGACGGGCGGATCACGAGGTCAGGAGATCAAGACCATCCTGGCTAACCTGGTGAAACCCCGTCTCTACTAAAAAATGCAAAAAACTAGCTGGGTGAGGTGGCGAGCGCCTGTAGTCCCAGCTACTCGGGAGGCTGAGGCAGGAGAATGGCGTAAACCTGGGAGGCGGAGCTTGCAGTGAGCTGAGATCCGGCCACTGCACTCCAGGCTGGGCGACAGAGCGAGACTCCGTCTCAAAAAAAAAAAAAAAAAAAAAAGAGGGAGGAGCTGGCCTCAGAACCCAGGCAGTCTGCTCCCAATCCTGCAATCCAAAACAGGCTGGACGTGGTGGCTCACTCCTGTAATCCCAGCACTTTGAGAGGCTGAGGCAAGCAGATCACTTGAGGTCAGGATTTTGAGACCAGCCTGGGCAACATGGTGAAACCTGGTCTCTACTAAAAATACAAAAATTAGTGGAGTGTGGTAACGGGCACCTGTAATCTCAGCTACTCGGGAGGCCGAGGCAGGAGAACTGCTTGAACCCGGGAGGAGGAGGTTGCAGTGAGCTGAGATTGCGCCACTTCACTCCAGCCTGGGTAACTGGAGTGAGACTCTGTCTCAAAAAAAAAAAAAAAAAGTTTCTAACCCCATAAATATACCCCATAAATATATACACCTACTGCATACCCACCAACATTTTTTAAAATTAAAAAAAACTAAAAACCTCCAAGCAGAGCAGTTCCGTATTGCCTTCCCGCCTCATCGTTTTATGACCTTTGGCATGAGGGGGTGAATGGGTAAGACCCCAGGGGACCAGGGGTCAAATCCTGGCTCTGTTGTTTCCTAGCTGTGTGGCAATGGACAAGCTATTCTGCCTCCTGGAGCCTCAATTTGCTGATCTGTGAAATGGGAATGATATTGGTACCTCCCTTCTAGGCTTAGGTGACTTGATAATGCATGTGTGAGAGGGGCCTGGGATTGACTGTTTGGTAAGTTAGCAGCCATCGTCGTCATCGCTATCATCATCATCATCATCATCATCATCATCACAGAACTGGAAGGTCTTGCATCTAAAAACTTTCCATGCCCCATGCCAAGCCTCTTGTTTATCTCCAGCTGTGTGGAGATCTGTCTGTCCACAGGGCAGCACACACATACACACACACACACACCATACACACACACAGAGGTCTGGCTGGCTCTCTCCCTGGCCCCCTCAACAAAGCTCTCTTGTCAGGCTGGCCAGGCCGAGAATATTGATGAGACAGAGGGCAACCAGGGTACAAACAGCCTGCTCAGCCGTTGTCCTCTGTGGGACAAGCTGTCCCCTCTCCCTGGCCCCCTCTGACCTTCCATGGCGCTCCCAGGCTCCCTCCCCAGTGGGGCATCATCCATGGGCAAATTTTGGGGATGAAGGGTGACAAACCTAGGGAAAGGCGGGGATGGTGAAGCTCACGTGGAAACAGAGCCTCCCTCGTGTGCATCTGAGTGTATACAGCTGGCGCTCCCATTGCTGGAGCACCTGCCGGTGCCTGATCCCATGCCTTATGTTTCCCAGGTGGGGTTTCTCATAAGCCCCAGACAACCACGGAATGGGCATTTTGATTCCCATGGTACAGGTGAGGAGTAGGCTCAGAGGTGGGTAAAAGTGTCCACCGGGAGCAGCAGGTGGCGAGTGGCAGTGCAGGAAGGTCAGCTCAGGAATCCTGAGTCCTTTGAGGACACAGGGCCGGTGGAAAGGGTTGAGCAGGCAGAGGGTGGGAGAGCTTGCCTGCCTGGTCACATTCAGAGGTCCCAGATTTAGGGTTCTGATGGTATCTCCACATGAGGTTACCCACAAAGTCAGGGAGTTCAGACTGAAGGAAGACAGCGATTCGCTATCTTACAACGCCAAATTAATTTACACTCCAGTGTCATGACTGAATATAGGGGAGGAGATGGATTTGGAGTTGCAAGTGGCAGGGACAAGATGACGAACTCTCTAGACCTCTGCATATTGTTCCGTTTGCCTCACCAAGAATGTATCAGGCTGGGCGTGGTGGCTCACACCTATAATCCCAGCACTGTGGGAGGCCAAGGTGGGAGGATCACTTGTGCCCAGGAGTTTGAGACCAGCTTAGGCAACATGTGAAACCCTATCTCTACAAAAAATACAAAAATTAGCTGGTGTGGTGGTGTGCACCTGTAGTCCCAGCTACTTGGGAGGCTGAAGTGGGAGGATCACTTGAGCCTAGGAAATGGAGGCTGCAGTGAGCCGAGATTGCACCACTGTACTCCAGCCTGGGCGACAGAGCAAGACCCTGTCTCAATTAAAAAATAAAAAGTATCAGAGCTGAGTGTGGTGGTGTGCGCCTTTCTACTCAGGAGGCTGAGGTGGGAGGCGCTTGAGCTCAGGAGTTCAAGATCAACCTGGGCAACATAGCAAGACTCTGTCTTAAAAGAAAAAAAGAATGCATCAGTGTTGTGATCTGAAAAACATCAAATTAAGAAAATGGATGATATAAGAACCAAAAACGGGGAAAAAGACAAAATACATATCACTATCTTTGATATCCTGTCTGGGTATATGCTTTTTAAAATAACTACTTGATTGAGATATAAATCATGTACCAATGCAATTCACCCATTTAGAGTATTAATTTCAGAACTTTTTCATCACCCCAAAAAGTCTCTCCCTATCCTTCTCTCCCCACCCCAGGACCCTGGCAACCAGTCTGTTTTCTGTCTCTGCGGATCTGCCCTGTTCCTTTTTTTTGAAATGGAGTCTTGCTCTGTCACCCAGGCTGCAGTGCAGTGGTGCAATCTTGGCCCATTGTAGCCTCCACTTCCCGGGGTCAAGCGATTCTCCTGCCTCAGCCTCCCAAATAGCTGGGATTACAGGTGTACGCCACCATGCCAAGGTAATTTTTTATTTTTAGTAGAGATGGGGTTTCACCATGTTGGCCAGGCTGGTCTCGAACTCCTGAACTCAAGTGATCCTTCCACGTTGGCCTCCCAAGTGCTGGTATTACATGTCTTTTTGGTGTAAATGGAATCACACAATGTGTGGTCTTTTGTGTCCAGCTGCTCTTACTGGTGTCACGTTTTCACGATTCATCCACATCACAGCATGTATCAGTCCTCCATTCCTTCTCTTGAATCAATATTATTCCATCCTACGGATAAGCCACATGTTGATTATCTGTTTATCAATTCATGGACATTTGCTGTGTGAGTACATATTAATTTTTTCTTTTTGAGACAAGGTCACTCTATTGCCCAGGCTGGAGTGCAGTGGCATGATCACAGCTCACTGCAGCCTCAGCTTCCCAGGCTCAAGTGATCCTCCTGCCTCAGCCTCTCAAGTAGCTGGGACTACAGGTGCACACCACCACGCCCGGCTAATTTTTGTTTGTTTTTGTTGAGACGGGGTTTCACTACGTTGCCCAGGCTGGCCTTGAACTCCTGGGCTTAACGAATCCTCCCGCCTTGGCCTCCCAAAGTGCTGGGATTACAGGCATGAGCCACTGAGTCTGGAAACATCTTTATTTTTAAATATACAACTATAACAACAAAAAACCCTACACATGCCGTACATATGTGTTTCTTTGTCCCGTCACGTGGATGGGCTGATCGAGAACCTGAGAGGGCTAGGGACTTGTCCTAGGTCACGCTAGGGAGAATGGGGGCAGCACCAGCCAGAGTGGCCACGTGATAGGGGCATTCTGACCAGTCCATCAGCTGCTGGAGTGGTCTCAGGGAAAGGCTTGAACCTCAGAGGGATTAGTTCATACCTGTGACTGTAGCATCCCAGGCTTGTTCATTTCCAGACAGCAAGCAAATCACTTTCCTGAGAGGCTGTGTAACCTTGTGGTGAACAGCATGGGCTGTGTAGTCAGATAGGCCCAAGTTCAAATCCAACCTCTGCCATCAACTTGCTGTGTGACCTTGGACAAATCACTTAACCTTTCTGTGCTTTGGTTTCTTCAACTAAGAGTAGTTTCCACCTGTTGTGAGGCTTGAGTAGCTTTATTGATGTAAAGCTGTAAGGACAGCTCCCAACACATAGTCAGCACTCAAGAGGCGATGGCCAGACCAGGCGCGGTAACTCATGCCTGTAATCCCAGCACTTTGGGAGGCCGAGGCGGGTGGATCACTTGAGCCCAGGAGTTGGAGACCAGACTTGGCAACATGGCAAGGCCCTGTCTCTACAAAAAATACAAAAAAATTTAGCCGGGCTTGGTGGCAAGTGCCTGTAGCCCCGCTACTTGGGGGGCTGAGGTAGGAGGATCGCTTGAGCCCAGGAGGTCGAGGCTGCAGTGAGTCAAAATTGTACCACTGCACTCCAGCCTGGGGAACAGAGCGAGAGGGAGCTCTGTTTTTGTTTTGTTTTGTTTTGTTTTAAATAGAGATGGTCATTTTTATTTTCTGGTGCTTAAGAGGGCATTAGGGCATTCCTGTCTGTAGCTCTGAGTGCTGGAGCACAAGGGTGCAATTATCTCACCGAGTTTTCATTTGAAGGGTCTTGGATGACTGGGTGAGCCTGTAATCCCAGCACTTTGGGAGGCTGAGGCGGGCGGATCACCTGAGGTTGGGAGTTCAAGACGAGCCTGACCAATATGGTGAAACCCCATCTCAACTAAAAATACAAAAAATTAGCCGGGTGTGGTGGCTCATGCCTGTAGTCCCAGCTACTCAGGAGGCTGAGACAGGAGAATCCCTTGAACCTGGGAGGCGGAGGTTGCAGTGAGCCGAGATCGCACCACTGCACTGCAGCCTGGGTGACAGAGTGAGACTCCATCTCAAAAAAAAAAAAAAAAAAAAGAAAGAAAAAGAAAAAAGTCTTGGGAAGCAAGAAGGAAAGTGCAAGTCACCTTCTCATTTCGCAGATGGACAAACTGAAGCCCAGCTCCATCTAAAACAAGCCTGAAATCCTAGGAGAAGGATGGTGGATTCCCGCCAGGGAGCTTTGTCAAGTGCCTCTGTCATCTCCACTTCCTGGATCAGTTACATCACACTGTCCAGGGAAGTGTCCTGGGGGATGGCCAGATCAGCGTGTTCTTGGTGGCAGGAGGTGGAGATTCTGACGGTTGTTTTCACAGCTCAGGAGGACAGGCAGCTCTCACCTCTGTTTGCCTCCCTGGCCAGTGCAGCCAGCTCCTGAGTCTCCTGGTTAACTAAGGTCTCAGACCTCAGGCTGAAACTGCTCCCCTGCTGTGTGACCTTGGGGTGGTGGTCACCTAAGTTCCCTTAGCCTCAGTTTCCTGCCAGGAGAGATGGGAACGATGATACCTGCTAGGTATTGCGAGGCTTAGAGATAATGGCAGCCTAGGGCCAGGCACCGAGGAAGGACTCAAAGAATAGCAGCTGCTATTTTTAAATTTAATTCAATTAATTATTTTTTTGAGATGGAGTCTCAGTCTGTTGCCCAGGCTGGAGTGCAGTGCCGCGATCTTGGCTCACTGCAGCCTCCGCCTCCCAGGTTCAAGCGATTCTCCTGCCTCAGCCTCCCAAGTAGCTGGGAATTACAGGTGCATACCACCATACCCGGCTAATTTTTGTATTTTAAGGAGAGATTAAGAGATTAAAGTTTCACCATGTTGGCCAGGCTGGTTTCGAACTCCTGACCTCAGGTGATCCACCCACCTCAGCCTCCCAAAGTGCTGGGATTACAGGCATGAGCCAGCGTGCCCGGCCCCAAACGTCTTGATGTCTTTTTCTCTCTCACATGCACTGCAGCTGCTGCTGCAGGAAGACCAGGTGACCTGACCTTCAAAATACCCAGAATCCGACCACTTCTCACCAAGGTCTGCTGCTGCCACCCTGCTTCAAGCCCCTGAGTCCTGTGCCTGCACCCTTGCAGTGGTTCTGCACTGGGGTCCCTGGCCGCTGATTCCCCACACAGCAGCTGGAGGCATCCTATTCAGCCGGAGTCGGGTCACGTTGCTCTGCTCAAGAGCCTCCCATGGCTCCCACCTTACTTGGAATAAAAGCTGATGTCCTGACGGTAGCCTCCAAGGCTCCGCGTGATGTGGCTCCATTCTCTCTCTGTCTTCTTCCTCCCTGACCATCCCCTCCCTTCATTCTGCTGCAGTTACACTGGCCTCTCTGCTGTTCCTGCTGCACTCGGGGTACCCTCCTGCTTCAGGGCCTTTGCAACTGCCCTTTCCTGCCTGTCTCCATCTTCCCCTAGATATCAGGGTGTCTCACCCACTTACCTCCTGTAAATATTTGCTTACATGTCACTTTCACAGAGAGGACTTCCCTGGCCCCTCTATCAAAAACCACACCACCTGTTTTTGTTTTTTTCGATAGCACTTGCCATTATCTTACCCGCCATTTCCCTGGTTAGTGCCTGTTCCCCACCTCCAACCGCACCCCACTGGACTGTGAGCTCCAGGAGGACAGGGTTTTTGCCTGTTTTGTTTCTTGCCGAATTCCCAGTGCCTAGAACAGTGCCTGGCATAAGGTAAGTGCTTCAATAAACATCGGTTAATTCATTACCAAGTGAAATGAACAAACGAAATATCTGAGAAGCATAAGAAGAGGAGGAAAAATGCTAAATGATCCCCCCTGCTGTGCAGCTATGGGGCTGGAGAGCATTGCAGTAGCTCTGAAAGTGGGCTCTTGTAATGATTGTGACTGATGAGCCCCGGGAGACCTTGCTCAAAGTGCATACAGTGGCTGGGAGTGGTGGCTCATGCCTGTAATCCCAGCACTTTGGGAGGTGGAGGAAGGCGGATCACCTGAGGTCAGGAGTTCGAGACCTGCCTGGCCAACATGGTGAAAATCCTTTTCTACTAAAAGTACAAAAATTACCTGGGCGTGGTGCCACATGCCTGTAATCCCAGCTACTCAAGAGGCTGAGGCAGGAGAATTGCTTGAACTCGGGAGGCAGAGGCTGCAGTGAGCCGAGATCACACCACTGCACTCCAACCTGGGCGACAGAGCGAGACTCAGTCTAAAAAAAAAAAAAACATGTATTCGGGCCCCTCTCTTCCAGAGGAAGGGCCCCCTGATATCTTTCTGTTAGCCCTCATGCCTGCTCTAAGCCAGTCTCTGTTTCCACCACCTGCTCAGCTTTCTTACTATCCAGTTTTCACGCATTCATCATTCTAAATGCAAAAGCACCCTAAATGTTCTAAAGACCCAGTGCTTGATAAGGCCCCTGGGACGTTTTTTGCCTCCTATCCTTCCTTTTGCAGGACCTGTGCTTTCTGCACACACTCCACTTTTTCCAGCCCCTGTGCAAGTAAGGCTCCACCCCAAACTCCCTACTCAAGGACAGCGGTTCTCAAAGTGGGGCAATTTTGCAACCCGGGTATGGGCATTGGCCAATGTCTGGAGACATTTTGGGGTGTCAAACATGGGGTGGAGGGTGCTATTAGTATCTGGTGGGTGGAGGCCAGGGATGCTGCTACACACAGGACTGGAAGATGTAACATGATCTCCTGCAGTGCACACAACTGCCCCTCACACCAAAGAATGATCTGGCCCCAAATGTCAGTAGCGCTGAGATTGGGGAATATGGGGTGAGTCCACCTCCAGGTGGGGCACTTGTCATCAGATACCAGTAGAGTCATGAGTCCTGGGTCTGGAGGGCCGGGGGGTCAGTCAATTACCAGAATGCAAAAGTCTGAAAAACGTCTCAAAAGACCAATCTAAGGTTCTATAATAGCAATGTTTTTAAGGGAGCAATTGGGGAAGTCACAAATCTTGTGACCTCTGGTCATATGACTCCCCCCCTTTTTTTTCTTTTTGAGACAGGGTCTCACTCTGTTGTCCAGGCTAGAGTGCAGTGGTGCAGTCACAGATCACCGCAGGCTTGAAGTCTTGAGCTCAAGGGATCCTCCTGCCTCAGCCTCCTGAGTATCTGGGACTACAGCTGTGCCGCCACACCCAGGTAATGTTTTTTTTTGTTAGTAGAGATGGGGTCTCAGTATGGTGCCCAGGCTGGCTTTGAACTCCTGGGCTCAAGCAGTCCTCCCACCTCAGCCTCCCAATGTGCTAAAGTTATAGTCGTGAGCCACCACTCTCAACCTCACATGACTGTTAAACAGTAAGGGATTACAGAGATTACATTTAGATTTTAGCAGAATTCAAGCCCCTTTCATAATCTTCATTTCATGATCTTTTATTAGTTTTACAAAAGTGATTTCAGTCCCTGAGCAAGGAGGGGGTTAACTTTGCTTGTTTTTTTTTTTTTTTTTTTTTTTTTGAGACAGAGTCTTACTCTGTTGCCCAGACTGGAGCGCAGTGGCATGATCATGGCTCACTGTAGCCTCCACCTTGTGGGCTCAAGTGAGCCTCCCACCTTAGCCTCCTTAAGAGTTGGGACTACAGGTGTGCATCATGCCTGGCTAATTTTTATTTTTTGTAGAGACAAGGTCTCACTATGTTGCCCAGGCTTGTCTTGAACTCCTGGCCCAAGCAATCCTTCCATCTCAGCCTCCCAAAGTGCTGGGATTACAGGTGTGAACCACTGTGACTGACTTTGCTTCAAAGTTAAACTGTAAATTAAATTCTCATGATGGGCCAGGCATGGTGGCTCACGCCTGTAATCTCAGCATTTTGGGAGGCCAAGGTGGGAGGACTGCTTGAGGCCAGGAGTTTGAGACCAGCCGGGGCAACATAGGGAGACTCTGTCTCTAAAAAATAAAAATAAAAATAAAATTAGCTGGCACGCACCTGTAGTCCCAGCTACCCTGGAGGCTGAGGTGGGAGGATTCCTTGAACCCAGGAGATTGAGGCTGCAGTGAACTGGGATCGTGCCACTGCCCTCCAGCCTGGATGAAAGAGTGAGACCCTGTCTCGAAGAAAAAGAATTCCTCCCATGGTTGGCTTGGCCTACACCTGGGAATGAGGATGGCCAGCCTGTGAGGCCAGAAGCAGGCTGGAGTCCACAGCCCGTGAGGCCAGAAGCAGCCTGGAGTCCGCTGGGCTGGAATTCTCACTGTCAGACTCTTCGCAAAGGCAGTTTCAGCCTCTGTGAGTTCTTTCAGCTCAGACGCTGTGGCTATGAATTTCTGTCTCTTGGGACAAGAGCATCCAGGCTGGAGGTGGGGTCCCTGGAAGATTGGTCCCATGGCCTATTTGCTGGGCAAGCTGGAGCAAGTTACTTAACCTTTCTGTGCCTCAGCTTCTCCCTTGATCACCGATTCCTTTCCTTTTCAAGGGCAAGAGGACAGAGGGAAAGTTCCTCTGTATAAAGGTTTCAAACGTAAACACTGACAAGGGGCCGACCAAGGGGCAGTTCGGTGATGGGGCTGCAGTAGGGAGAGGTCAGGACGGTGAGACGTGTAGAGCCTCTACAGAGGACGGTGTGCCCCAGCTCCAGCCAGGGGGAGTGTGACCTCCCAGTGTGAGACCATCTCTGGTCTCCAGTGATGTGTCATCTTGGCCAGGGTTGATAAGTCTGAGAGCTTAGCTGAGATGCTCTGTTGTATTGGGTGTTGGGAGACCTGCACCCAAATTCTGGCACAGTTATTACTCACTAGCTGGGGCTGCCTGAGCCTCAGCTCTTTCGCCATTTAGTGGAACTGAGCCTTCAGCCTTGGGAAGCGTATGACGAAGAGTCCAGGGTTAAATCCGCAAATCAGGAAAGGCTAATCTCAGGCGTCAGAGACTTTGTCCCTCTTCACGCAATTCCCTTGCCCCGGGAACAGGAAGGTCAGCTGGGGGTGAGGATGGTGTAATGAAGCTTAATGAATAACCCAGGGGACTGGCCGGGGTGGGTGTTTGGCGGCCCAAGGTGTCAGGGACAGGGGCTGGCTGACGAACATGGCTCTGGTGGGGACGGATCAGTGACCTGGCCCACCTCTCCAGCCTCATCTGCTCTCTGATGCAGCCACGTGGCTTCTCCAGCCCATCCTCTTCCTCACCCAAGCCAGGAGCTCTGGAGCCTGGTCCCTCTGGGTCTGAGCCCTGGCTCTGCCGCTGCTGTGTGACCTTGGGAAAACCACTTGGCCTCTCTGGTCCTATTTCCACAATGTAGGGTTTATTATAATACTTTTCCAGGGAGTTGTTAACATTCTGTAATATAATGACATCATGGTACTTCGAACATTCACGTGCCACCTTTGCAACTTTTGCCATATTGTCCCATCACCTCTTTTATAATAGTAATACAAAACAATAGCAGCTGGGCGCGGTAGCTCACGCCTATAATCCCACCACTCTGGGAGGCCGAGGCGGGCAGATCACTCGAGGTCAGGAGTTTGAAAGCAGCCTGGCCAACATGGTGAAACGCTGTTTCTACTAAAAATACAAAAATTAGCCAGGTGTGATGGTGCAAGCCTGTAATCCCAGCTACTTGGGAGGCTGAGGCAGGAGAATCCCTTGAACCCATGAGGCAGAGGTTGCGGTGAGCCGAGATTGCGCCATTGCACTCCAGCCTGGGTGACAGAGTGAGTGAGACTCTGTCTCAAAAAACAAAACACAATAAAACAAAAGCAACAGCAGCGAACACAGAGCACTAACTACTGTTCTAATATTTTACCTGCATTAATGCATTTGATCCTCACATTGACTGTACTAGGGAAGTAGTATTTTATCCCCATCTTACATTTGAGGCAACAAGGCACAGAGAGGTTAAGTGACTTACTCAAGGTCACAAGGTCACACAGAACGTGGCAGAGCAAGTATTTGTATCAGAGCCTGGCTGTAGGTCTGTGTTTTAACTACTAGGCATGCTGCTTGTTCATGCCAGAAACTACTACTACTATTATTACTACTAATAATTTATATATATTTATGTCTCTATATAAAAATATATATATTTATATCTATATATAAAAAATATATATTTATATCTATATTTTTAAGACAGAGTTTCGCTCTTGTTGCCCAGGCTGGAGTGCAATGGCACGACCTCGGCTCACTGTAAACTCCACCTCCCCGGTTCAAGTGATTCTCCTGCCTCAGCCTCCCAAGTAGCTCAGATTACAGGCGCCCACCACCACGTCCAGCTAACTTTTTGTATTTTTAGTAGAAATGGGGTTTCACCGTGTTGGCCATGCTGGTCTTGAACTCCTGACCTCAGGTGATCCACCCGCCTCGGCATCCCAAAGTGCTGGGATTACAGGCATGAGCCACCATGCCTGGTCAATTAATGTATTTTTTAAGGAGGCTCCATTTTTAAATTTTAATACCTACCTTAGCTTCTTCCTAAGCCATCATGCCCATGAAACTATGGGTCTGATATTTTACATGTACATTCACACACATATGTATACACATATATATATACCTACATACATACACATATCTTTCCTAATGCACACAGAAATAAATCACCAACTATTAAAAAATCTTTGGGGGCTGGGCACAGTGGCTGTTGCCTGTAATCCCAGCATTTTGGGAGGCCAAGGTAGGAGGATTGCTTGAGGTCAGGAGTTCAAGATCAGCCTGGGCAGTGCAGTAAGACCTCGTTTGTAAAACAAACAAACAAACAAACAAACAGTGTGGGATATGCTGGACAGCACGCATCTGCTTGTATACAGTAGACATGCATTAAATGCAGCTAGTCTGCTTCTTGTCAAAGCCTGAGCTGTGTGCTGAGTCTCTACCTACTCTACCTGATCTTGCCCCACCCCCTGCTACCCTATGGGGACTTTCTGCCCTCTGTCATCTTAGGAGGTGTTAGAGTTGCCACCGAATTGGGTGTCTTCCTTTCCCCTCCATGCTGGGGGCCACTTCAAGGCACAAACTGGATTGTATCACCTCTGTGTCCCCAGTGCCCAGTCCAGGACAAGGCACCCGACAAGGATGGGTGTGTGTCCAAAGCGAGGATGGGTATTAACTTGCCAGAGTCCACATTAAGGATCACGGCCAAGCAGCTCCATCTAACCCGAAGTAGCTGAGAGTTAATCATCAAACCTGGGGGATCAGAAACAGCCCAAGAAGGGCTGCCAGGTCTTCCTGGACCCACTTTCCCCATGGGGAAACTGAGGCCCAGAGATGGGCATCACCTGCTCAGGTTCACCCAGTGAGATGGTGCAGAGACAAGACGTGAATTTGACCATGTCATGCCCCCCACCTAAAGCCTTCTGTGGCTCCCTAGTGCCCCTGGGTAAGGCCCAAACTCTGGATTGGTACAGGCGTCCCTGTGGACTCTGATCTCTGCTCATGTCTCCAGCCCCAACCCTACTTGCTTCCCCACCCCTGCCTTCTCCCTCCCAGTCCCACTGGATACCTCCCCGACACTGGAACACTCCATGTTTTTCATTTCCAGACCTTTGCACTCCCTGTGCCTGACTCCTGGCTCCACTCAGACTTCCCCTCCTCCAGGAAGCCTTCCCAGCCCCCCAGGGCCAGGCGGGGTGCCTGCTCTGGGTTCCACAGCTCTGCCCCACCCCACCAGCTGCCAACATCTGATAGCACTAATAATTACTCTCTAACGTCCCTGAGGGCTTTGTGAAGGCAGAGGACATGCTATTTGGTTTGAGGCCAAAGGTCCAGGGATTGGCACGTAGTAGGTGTCCAATAAATATTTATTGAATGAATGAATGATCAGTCATTCATTTGAGTAGCAAATGATTGCTTGGGTTCTCATGTCGTGTGTAAAATATTTGAGACGGGGAGGTGCTTCAGACAAAAATATACCTTTCCCATGTGACAAATAATAATTGTTTCCCTGGCCAGGTGCGTGGCTCATGCCTGTAATCCCAGCACTTTGGGAGGCAGAGGCAAGCAGATCACCTGAGGTCAGGAGTTCAAGACCAGCCTGGCCAGCATGGTGAAACCCTGTCTCTACTAAAAATACAAAAATTAGCTGGGCGTGGTGGCGGGTGCCTGTAATCCCGGCTACTCGGGAGGCTGAGGTGGGAGACTCACTTTAATCTGGCAGGCGGAGTTTGCAGTGAGCCGAGATAGCACCACTGCACTCCAGCCTGGGTGACAAGAGTGAAACTCCGTCTCCAAAAAAAAAAAAAAAAAAAAGTTTCCTTGTCCTTGTTTTCCCATCTCATGTCTACATCCCGGAAGAGATGGCCCAGGGCCAGGGGTAAAGGCTGTCTTTGCCCCTTGCTGGCTGGGAAGCTTTGGCCAAATAAGTTCCCTTTTCTGAATTTCAGTTTGCTCATCTGTCAAATGAGACAGGGTGGTGCATGAGTCAGTCATAGGCAGTGCCCAGGAAAGCAGTGAGGGTTGCCCTCATCCCCTCTCCTCCTCCATCTTCACCTGGAGGCGAAGGGTCTGGAGCTTTCTCTTTAACAAAGGAGGAGGGGCCAAGGTTGCCGGAAGCTGTCTGAAGCTGGACAGAGCTGGTTCCTGGACAGAGCTGGTTCCCGGGCAGGCTGGAGGGCAGGAGCTGGGGCCACGTTGGTCTGAGATAGTTGGGCAGGGAGGTAAGAGGTCTGGGGCCAGCTGGGGCCCCTGGAGCTCAGTGTGTGTGTGAATGAGAGGCTGCAGGAGTTTGGGAGGCTTTGGGCAAAGTCCAAGCTGAGCAGGTGGGAGTGAGAGGGGCTGAGCGTGGTCTAGGCCCTCCTGGGAATGTCGATTGAATTCAGGGTGCTCTGCTGAAGAAAGTGTTGTGCTGGGGACCCTGAGGGGTGAGAGCAGGTTCTGCCTGCCAGAGGGGCAGGGCTGGGCATTCTACCAGCCAAGGGGCCAGCCCGAGGTGTCCCAGCCCTGGCACCAGGGATTTGGCTGTGGAGTGCCACCAAGGTGGCCTCTGGGGAAAGACTTCGGGGACAAGGGAGGTAGACAGCATTGGTGGTCCTTACCTCAACTCATAGACGTGACAGGTAAGGCCCAGTGACAAAAGAGACTTAACCAAGGTTGGCATGACTGGGACTTGAGTCTGAGCCCCCTGCTTTCCCCTGGGTTGTTCCACAGCAGGAAGGACCCAGGTCCCCCATTTCATCCCTGGTGGCTGCCATACTGGACAATAGCTCTGTGTCCCCCGGCCAAGACAGCTCAGTCCCAGACCTCAGGTGCCTGATGGGGTCTGGGGTTGATAAGGCTGTTGGCAACTTGAGGCTTTTTCATTTAACTGATTCCTGCTGTCCTCTTGTGAGTCAGTATAACCAAGAGGGCTGGGGAAGCCTGGAAACTGAGCCAGGAGCATTTGGTTCCAAAGGACAATTGGCAATAAATATTAAATGCCTGCAGCTTTCATAATAGCAATGATAACACTACTATATTAGAGAAAGTATAGCATCGCGGTTAATGGCAGATGCCAAAGACACTGCCTGGTGTGAATTCTGGCTATGCTGTTTCTAACTGTGTGACCTTGGAAAAGTTACTTAATCTCTCTGGGCCTCAGGTTCACTGTCTATAAAATGGAATCAATGGTGAGTTAATGGCATGCCTGTTGTGAGCCAACAGGTTGCTCACACCTGTTATCCCAGTATTTGGGAGGCAGAGACAAAAGATTGACCTGAGACCAGGAGTTCAAGACCAGCCTGGACAACTCAGCAAAACTGCATCTCTATAAAAATTAAAATATCAGCCGGATGCAGTGGTGCATGTCTACAGTTCCAGCTACTCAGGAGGCTGAGGTGAGAGGATAGCTTGAGCCCGGGACTTCAAGGTTACAGTAAGCCATGATCGCGCCACTGCACTCCAGCCCAGGCAGCAGAGTGAGACCCTGTCTCTAAAAAACACACCAAAAACAAGAAAGAGGAAGGATTATGGAGTAGGGAGCATTCATCCTGACAATCCTAGGATCCCCAGGGGCAAAATCTGGGGATTTCACCAGAAAGGAAGAGACCCATTTCCAAGTGGACAGACACCCAGCGTGGGTGCCCTTACCATGCAGGCTCATTGAATCCTCACAATAGTCCTGCCATGTACACGCTCTTCTTGCAGTTTGTTGTGTGGTTGGTTTGTTGTCATTTTTTGGGTCTTATTTTTTATTATTTTTTTTTGAGATGGAGTTTCCCTCTTACTGTCCAGGCTGGAGTGCAATGGCGCGATCTCGGCTCACAGTAACCTCGCCTCCCAGGTTCAAGCGATTCTCCTGCCTCAGCCTCCCAAGTAGCTGAGATTACAGGCATGTGCCACCATGCCCAGCTAATTTTGTATTTTTAATAGAGACGGGGTTTCTCCATGTTGGCCAGGCTGGTCTTGAACTCCCGACCTCAGGTGATCCGCCCGCCTCGTCCTCCCAAAGTTCTGGGATTATAGGCGTGAGCCACTGCGCCCTGTCTCAGTTCTTAGTTTTAATGGTCACTTCCTCTAAGAGGTCTTTCCTGACCTCCATACCCAAAGTAGGTCCCCTTGTTCTTCTCTTTAGGACTCACTGTATGCCTGTTTCCCTCTTAGCAGTTTTCAACATTTCTGATTATTTTGTCTGTC